>NC_067400.1:242720711-243920711 GCF_016432865.1 Antechinus flavipes | reverse complement strand
TGGAAAATGAATATAAACTGCTTGCATTTTTGTTTTTCTTCCTGGGTTATTTATACCTTCTGAATTCAATTCTCCCTGTGCAACAAGAAAACTGTTCGATTCTGCACACGTATATTATATTTAGGATATACTATAACCTAGTCAACATGTAAAGGACTGCTTACCATCTGGGGAAGGGGGTGGAGGGGAAAAATCGGAACAGAAGTGAATGTAAGGGATAATGCTGTAAAAAACTACCCTGGCATGGGTTCTATCAATAAAAAGTTATATAAAAAAAAAAGTGTCCAAGGCTGGATTTGAACTCGGATCCTCCTAACTCCAGAATCAGTACTCTATTCATTGCGTTACCTAGCTGCCCCCAGCTTGCTCTGTAAGAATTGCTGGATTTATTTATAGGTACACCTATAGTGCATTTACATACCTATGGAAAAACAGGTATGTAATCCTCTAGCATTTGCCATTTTCTTTTTTTCTTTTTTGCCAACATTGCCAATTTGATAGATACAAGGTAAAATCATATATAGTTTTTAATTTGCATTTCTCTAATTATTAGTGATCTGGAGCATTTTTTTCAAAATTATAGACTGCTTTAATTTCTCTCTCTGAAAACTGTTTATTAATACCCAGTGACCATTTAATATACTGATTAAATATTGGAAATATGACTTTTATTAGAAAACTTGGTGCAAATTTTCCCAATTATCTACTTCTCTTCTTATTGTAGGTGTGTTCGTTTTGTTTATGTAAAACAACTTTTAGTTTTATGTAGTCATATTTGTCCATTTTATTGCCTGTGATTCCTTCTAAGCATAGGTCGAAATGTGATTTCTTTTTTTCCCCCTTAATTTATTATGTTGCCCTTTATGTTTAAATCATATATATGTATATGTGTTTGTAAATATACATATACATATATACACATATGTGTATACATAATACATACATTTGGAGCTTTGTTCTGTGTAAGGTGTTGGTTTGTACCCACTTTCTGTTAGATTACTTTCCAGCAGTTTTTGTTGAATAGTATTAAATAATTTTATTGAATAATAACTCTCAAAAGTTTGGATCTTTAAATTTGTGAGATTGTATATTGTGTACTTAATTTGGTCTGCTTATTGGCCTATTTCTTAATCAGTGTCAAATTCTTGTGATTACTGCTTTGTAGTATGTAGAGATCTGGCACTGTTAAGCCCCCTTCTATTCTACCTTTCCCTTAACTCCCATTAATTCCCTTAAGATTCCTAATCTTTGGTTCCTCCAGATGAATGCTGTCACTATTGTTTTTTCTAGCTCTACAAAGTAATCCATTGCTGGTTTGATTGCTTTGTTTCTGAATAAATAAATTAATTTTAGTCCTGTTATTATTTTTTGTTATATTAGTTCAGGCTTCCCATGAACAATTAATATTTTTCCATTTGTTTAGATCTGCCTTTATTTGTGTAAAAAATATTTTATGTTGTATTCATATAATTTTTGTGTATATCTTAACAGGTAGATTGTCAATTACTTTATAAATTCTGTAGTTATTTTAAATAGAATTTTATATATTCCTGTTGGTTTTAATTGGTAATTTACATAAATGTTGATTATTTATATGAGTATATTTTATGACTTGGAAATTATTAGTTGTTATAAGTAGTTTTTTAATTAATTCTTCAGGGTGCTTTAAGAAAACCATCATGTCATCAGCAAAAAGGATACATTTATTTTCTTTTTGCTTTTGTTTATTTCCTCAGTTTCAGGATTTCTAGCACTGTATTAAATAGTAATAGTGATGATGGCTATCCTTTTTTTTTTTTTAAATAACTTTTTATTGATAGAAACCATGCCAGGGTAATTTTTTTTTACAGCATTATCCCTTGCACTCACTTCTGTTCCGATTTTTCCCCTCGCTCTCTCCACCCCCTCCCCCAGATGGCAAGCAGTCCTTTACATGTTGAATAGGTTACAGTATATCCTAGATACAATATACATGTGCAGAATCGAACAGTTCTCTTGTTGCACAGGGAGAATTGGATTCAGAAGGTATAAATAACCCGGGAAGAAAAACAAAAATGCAAGCAGTTTATATTCATTTCCCAGTGTTCTTTCTTTGGGTATAGCTGCTTCTGTCCATCCTTGATCAACTGAAACTGAATTAGCTCTCTTTATCGAAGAGATCCACTTCCATGATGATGGCTATCCTTGATTTACCTTGTTCTTACTAATTGAGTGTCATTTATTTTATTCCCATTACATAATTCTGGCTCTTGGTTTCAGATAGATACTAGTTATCAAGTTAAGGGAACCTCTGTTTATTACTATGCTTTCTCATTTGTTGCTGTTTTTTCCAGAATAAGAATAAGTGCTGTGGATCTTGTCAAAAACCTTTTCTGCATTAATTAACAAAATAAAATGATGATTGTTTTTGTTATATGACCAATTATTTCCCACTTAAACCAGGATTGCATTCCTGGTATAAATCCTTTCTTTTATGCTGTGTTGCTCTTGTAGTCTTATCAAAATTTTATTTAAAAATGAGTTTTCTATGTTTTGACTTTCTGGTTTAAGTATCAATAACATTTTTTGTATCGTAGAAGAAATTTGGCATGATCCCTTCATTTGGTATTTTTTCCCAAAACAATTTATTTAATGTTCGAATTAACTTCTTTACGCATTTTGTAGAATTTTTTTTTTTTGTAAATCCATCCAGGCTTTTTTGAGGAGGAAATTCATTTATGGCTTATTCAATTTCTTTTTCTGAACTTAGTGGAAATCTATTTCTTGTTTTCCAGATCTAGGAATTTTATATTTTTAAGAACTATTCATTCATTTTATTTAAGATTTTGGTTTTATTGGGATATAGTTTGGCAAAATAGTTTTTAATTTAATTTATCTCTTCAGTTGTGAATTCACTTTTTAACTTTTGATGATTTGGCATTTTGAAATTTTTGGCAATTTGATTTTCTTTTTTACAAACAAATTAGTGGGGGTAGCTAGGTGGTGCAGTGGATAGAGTACTAACCCTGAAGTCAGGTTCTGAGTTCAAATCTGGCCTCCGACATTTAACACTTCCTAGTTGTGTGGCCTTGGACAAGTCACTTAACCCCAATTGCCTTAGCAAAAAACAAACAAATTAGTGGTTTATCTGGATTAAAAAACTAATTTTTAGTTTTTTAAAACATACTTTTTGGCTTTCAATTTTATTATTCTTTGATGTTTAGCTTTTTTATTTTGTTGTGGGTTTTTTTAGCATTCTTTTGGATTACTGGTTTTTAAAAATTATATGCCTAATTCATTGATCTGTTCTTTTTCTCTTTTATTGATAAAGGTGTTTAGAGATCTACACTCAATCTAAAGGACTTCATTGGCTGAATCTCCCAAATTTTGGTATGTTGTCTCATTCCTTGTCATCTTTAATAAAAATGATCAGTTATTATATGTCTATGATTTTTTCCTGTCCTTAGAATTAAGCAATTTAGATTCTAGTTAATTTTTATTAGTTTATTGAATAGGCCTTTATTGAATGATTTTTATAGCACTGTTTTATAAAAGATTTTAAAATTTTAAATTTTTTGTTTAAATTAAATTAAAATTTTAAAACACAAAAAGAGTTCCTACAAAAATTTTTTGCACATGTGTTTCCTTTTCCCTCTTTTATGATATCTTTAGGATACACATCTAGTAGTGAGACTGCTAGATCAAAAGATATGCACAGTTTTATAGCCCTTTGGGCATTGTTCCAAATTGCTCTCGAGTTGGATCAGTTCACAACTCCACCAACAATCTGTTAGGATGCTCATTTTAAAAAATATTATTTTAAATTAAAATTTAAAAAATTAACCTAACTGCTCCTTCTCTCCCTTTCATTTTCCCTCACCCCCACTGAAAAAAGCAGAAAAACAAAATCTTTTGTTACAAATAGATATAATCAAAACAAACCTACACATTAAGCATGTTTCCCTCCTTCCTACTCCCATGTCTGTCTGTCTTTCTCTTTACATACATACATGTATATAGATACAAATGTCATTTAATCTGCTCTTTTATATATCACTTCTTTATCAGAAGTTGAGAGGTATGTGCTATCATGAGTCTTTTAGAATTGTGGGTAGAATTTATATTGATCAGTGTTTCTAAGCCTTTCAAAGTTGACTATATCGTTATAGCATTGTTTTGATTGTATAAATTGTTGTCCTCATTTTGCTCACTTCACTTTTTATCAGTTTATACAAATCTTCCTATTTGCTACACAAAGGAGATACAATGAATATTTTTCTGCATATGAATCCTTGTCTTTTTTCTTTAATATCTTTGGGATATAGACCTAGTAGTAGTACCACTGAGGAAAAAGACATATGCAGTTTAATAACTTTTGTGACATAATTCCAGTTTGCTTTCCAGAATTGCTGGATCAAGTCATAGTTCTACTAATATATCTGTTTTCCCACTGTCCCTCCAGTATTTGTTATTTTCCGTTTTTTTTTTTTTTTTTTTTTTTTTGGTTAACATAGCAAATATGATGGGTATAAAATAGAACCTCAGAGTTGTTTTAATTTTCATTTCTCTAATTGTTAGTTTTTTTAGATCATTTTTATATAGCTTTTGATAACTTGGCTTTCTTACTCTAAAAACTGCCCGTTCTTATCTTTTGACCATTAATCATTTGGACAATAAGTCTTATTCTTATAAATTTGACTCAGTTCCCTTTATATCTTAGAAATAAGACCTTTATCAGAAAAACTCTATACAAATTTTTTTTTCTCCTAGTTATCTGCTTCTCTAATAATTTTACTTTTCTGTATGAATTTACAGTTAGGATCATTATTTATTTCCTTCCATCCTCTCCTTATATTCTTCTATTTCCTGGCCCCTTTATATAAAGAAGAGGAAGGTTTGAGCATGGAGTGTGCCCCATACATGTATTCTGTGTTTGATACAGTCTCATTCTGTTTCTCTGCCTCCTTTTTTTCCTTTCACTTAGAGGTCAATCACAAGCTCTCTCTTTTTTTTTTCTTTTAAATCTTTCATTGCCATTGACTCTCTGTTTATTTTGCTATGATTAATATTTCTGGTATTCTGCCTTTCTTCTATCTTCATTCCTTCCCTTCTCTGACTCTATTGAGTGAAATATATTTTTGTATCTTATTTGTGTGTGTGTGTGTGTGTGTGTGTGTGTGTGTGTGTGTGTGTGTATTTTCTTCTAATTCATTCGAGAGTGAGAATCAAGTGAGGCTGCTTCCTGTACCCATTCTTGTTTTTTACTTATATACTCTAATATGTGAGATAATTTTCTTCTTCCTTCATCAATCTTTATCTTCCCTAGCATACTCCACTTCTCTCTTTCAATTTTTATATTAAGATCATTAGAACATAACAAAGCTCCCCAGATATTCTCTATCATTAGTCTGTCTCTATGACTGGATGATTATAGAATTTTGAGGGATTACATATAGCATCTCCCCCTGTAGAATGTCAATAGTTAAGTTTGTTTAGTTCCTTATCATTGCTCACTCATGTTAACCTTTTTTGTGCTTCTATTTCCTGTATTTATATTTCATAATTTCTGCTTAGCTTAAGCCTTTTCATTAGGGATTCTTGGAAATTTTTGGTTTCATCAAAGATCCATCCTTCCTCTCTTCTTCCTTCCAAAGAATTTGTTTAGTAAATAATTTGCAGTTGTAAACATTTTGCCTTCTGGAAATTTGGTATTCTAAGTTCTCGGATCTTTTTTAGTGACAATTGCCAAATCTTTTGTGATCCTGAGTGTGACTGTGTGGTACAGTCAGTTGTGCTATTATGTGATATATATGTTCCAGAATCGCCAGGTTATGCAAAATCAGTACATAAAACCACTTTATGACAAAAATTAGGGCTAGGGACACAATACTAAAAAACATTGTCATTGACACATAAAAAAAAAGATAGGGATCTAATAAAAATGGCAGTACATTTTATGTTATTTAAAAAACCACAAATATAGCAATAGTGGTGTTGTCTGTAGCCTCAAGCAGCTGCTCAGTAGGAGTCCATTTCTACCCCTGTTTCTCATTGACCTTGGGCTGGCATTCTCTTCTTTTAGATGTTATCTGTGGGTAAGAGAAAGGGAGAGAGGCAATTAATAAACATTTATATAGTGCCTACTATGAACTAGAGACTATGCTAAATACTTTAATAAATATCTCATTTCATCCTCACAACAACCCCAGGAGAGATGTGTTATTATGATTCTCATTTTACCAACTTGAAGAAATAGAGGCAAACAGAAGTGACATTCCTAAGATGATATAGATTGCAAGTGTCTGAAGTGGGAGGTTCTGGGTCTAGGACTCTTTCCATAATGGGGGACAAAATTAGGATGCAAGGGATAGGGACTGGGATCAAAGTGTAAGGTAGAGATGGAATACATGATTATGAATCAGCTCTCTTGCACATAGCTTCTAGTACAATAGAAGATATACAATAAATATGACATTTTACCTTGAAAAAAGACCTGGGGTTTGCTTCTGGAAATGGTTGCTGCTTGTGAGTTATTGTGAAATAGTATAGTTTTCTATCTTATTGTTTCTCTCAGATAAATCTGTATATAAGTAAACACAAAATATCCATTAGGCTCAAATGATTCCCTAATATATCAACCTGTTGGAACAGATTTGCATTTTCAAACAAGATAGGAGAACTGACTGTACTTTAATTCTTTCTTTTTGTATATACTGTTTGCAGTATTTTTTTCTTTGATTTGGAAACTCTGGATTTGTGTTATAATATTTTTGGTAGGTTTTCTTTGGGGGTATATTTCAAGATGTGTCTGGTAGATTTTTCTCTTTTCTCTTTGTCCTTTCAGTCTAAGAGATCTGGATAATTTTCTTTTATCATTTCTTCCAGATATGATGCCTACATTCTTTCTGGTTAGATCTTTCAATGATTCTTGAAAGACCTTTTCTTGATCTATCTTCTAGGTGAATTGTTTTGTTTATGAGAAAATTTATATTTTCTTCTATTATTTTCAGTCTTTTGAGTTTATTTTTATATTTCTTATTTTTTTGTGGGATTATTATCTTCTTTTTGGTCCATTTTGATTTTCAGGGAATGTGTTTCTTAGGTTCCTAGGGTTTGTTTTTGTTTTTGTTTTTTCTTGTTCCAGGCTGTTAGTCTTGTTTCCAATTCCTTCTTCTATAATTCACAGTTCTATTGCAATATTTTTCCACTACTGCTCTAGTTCACTTATTAAATAATACTATCAAATATTATTAAATTAATAAATTAGAAGTTGTTAATTAAATAATAAATAAGTTCACTTATTAAAAACTTTTTGAAAAGAACCTCTTGCTTCATCTCTTCCAGGAATTCTAGTTCAAGTTATGTTGGCTGTGTTTTTCCTTAAGGCTTTGCTTTTGGATGTTTGGGAGTTATTCTCTTCTTTAAGATGTTATCTTAAATATCACTGTCCCCATAAAAACTTTTTATGGTAGAATTCTTTTTGTTTTTGCCTTGTTTCAGTCTACTTCTCAACTTCAGATTTTATTTTAGACGGTCAAACCCAGATAATTGCAAAACTTTTCTGGTTCAGAGTGAAAGAATTTCAGATTTTTTTGGGGGGTGGGGTGGGAGTGGGACTTCTGCCCTAGCAGGAGGCTGTTAGAGATTTCAGACTGGACTAGAGGATGGAACTGAAACTCCCTCTGTTCCTGTATTCCTGAAGCTGCTGTCTATTTGATTCTTCTTTAGATTCTTCTTTAGTATGCAGCCTAAGGCGACTTTTCCTTATTCACCACACTTGGGTGCTGGTCTCTGTGGTGCTGGTTTCTTTGTTAATCTGCCCTGTTTCTGAGACATGGCATTCACTAGTTAGTGACAGAACTACCACTTTGCACAGAACTGCCACCTTTTCCTACATTTTTGCACAAAGTTGGGCTTCTTTATAGTATGCATTGGGGAGCTTTTCTTGTCTTGGTATATAGTTGCAGTATTCTTTGATTTCCTGTGCTTGAATGATCATCACAGTTGTGCTTAGATATACTTTGTCTCTAGTGTAACAAGTCTCTGTCTATGAGCTGACCTAGGATGGAAAAATGATTCATTATATTTCCTGATTAGAAGTTAGTCTGGTATAGGTTTTTTTTTTTTTTTCACCTCTAATAGTATTTTTTTCCAATTATGTATAAAGATAGTTTTCAATATTTACTTTTATAATAAAATTTTTAGTTCCAGATTTTTTTGATCCTCTTTCCTTTCCCCCCTCCAAGACAGCAATTTGATATAAATTATACATGTACAATTCTAATAAACATATTTTCCCATTAGTCATGTTAAAAAAGAAGAATCAGAACAAAAGGGAAAAGTCATGAGAAAGAAAAAACAAAAAAAAAAGTGAAAGTAGTATGTGTCTATATGCATTCAGGCAGATGTGATTAGTATTTTTCATCATGAGTTAGATCATTGTATTGCTGAGATAAGCTAAGTCTGTCATATTTGATCACTGCACAATGCTGCTATTACGGTGTACAATGTAATCTTGGTTCTTTTCACTTTATTCAGCATCAGTTTATGTAAGTTTTTCCAGGTTTTTCTGAAATCAGCCTGCTCATCATTTCTTAAAACACAATCGTATTCCATTATATTCATACCACAACTTGTTCAGCTCTTCTCCAATTGATGACAAAGAGCTTCTATACATATTTTTTTGTCATGTTTGTTCTTTTCCATTTTTATTCATTTCTATGGTTACAGACCCTGCTTTGGTGTTTCTGGATGAAAGGGCATGCAGTTTTATAGCCCTTTGGGCATAGTTCTAAATTGCTCTTTGGGCTGGTGATACATTTCCTTCCTTCCTTCCTTCCTTCCTTCCTCTTTTTCTTCTTCTTCTTTTTTTGCTGAAGCCATTGGGCTTAAGTGACTTGCCCAAGGTCACACAACTAGGACATTTTAAGTATATGAGATTGGATTTGAACTCATGTCCTTCTGACTTCAGAACTGGTACTTTATCCACTGTGCCACCTAGCTGCCCCTGGTAGTACATTATCTAGTGAAATTTTCTTCAGATGCTTAACTTCTTACTTATTTTTGGTTATATTCATCTGGGTTTGAAAATGGCACAAGGGGGTCATTCATTGTTACAGTTTTATGGTCTGTATTTCTTTGTTACCAATTTAACTTTTTCTTTAAGTATTTAGATACTCTGTCATTTGATATTAATCCATTTTCTCTTGTACCTTTTAACAAAATGTAGTTTTCTTGTTTGTTTTTGTTATTGCCTTTTAAAAAAAAAAGATCTTGATTGATACTTCTGAATTTTTTACTTAAGCTAATATTTTACTCTACCCCTTTATTTTTACTTTGTAGATATTCTTCTGGCTTCTGTTTCAAATATGCTTCTTGTAACAATGTATTGTTGGATTCTACTTCATAATTGATTTTGATATCATTTCTATTTTATGGATGAGTTCATCCCCTTTATATTTATGATTATTAATTGTGTATTTCCTTCAATTTTATTCTCTTATACATTTATTTCTTTGATTACTAACAAGTCTTTATAAAAAGGAAAAAAGTAAGGAGAAAGATCAGCATGCATGATCTATTTGATACAATTTATTTCTATTCTTCCTGTGTCTTTTCTCTTTCCCTCATCTGGAGTTCAATCATAGGTTTTTTTTTTTTTTAATCCATTATTTCTTATCAAATTAAATCCCTTTTTATGTGATTAGAGTTTATTTTGCTTAATTCCTTCCTTAATCTACCCTCCCTCTTTTTCTCCCTTACCCTTACCCTTTCCCTTTCTATTTTAGTTTTAAATGAAATGTATTTCTACAATACATTTATTCAACTTTTCTTTGACTGGTTCATCTGAGGGTCAAGTATGACTCCTCCTGCTCATCCATCCCTACTAGTTTGTATGGCCTTCTACTTATGTAGTAGATTATATGACATAATTTCCTCCTCCTTCCCTTGTACTTCTCCCCTCTCTAGATATTCTTTTCCCTATACCTTTTCATTAAAAAAAAAAGTCATCAGAAAAATAAAACTCTCAAGGCCTTCTATCTTATTATACTTTCTTTATAACTCTTTTTGATTGTAGAATTGTTCTTTTAAAAAAAGGACAACTATATCATCTCTTCATGTTAGGATGGAAACAGTTATCTTTATTTAGTCCATTATGAATGCTCACTGCTATTTATTTGTTTTGATTGCCTGAGTTTGTATTTCAGAGTTTCTCCTCACCTCTTGTATTACATTATGAATCTTTCCCTTTCTCCCCACTCTTCCGCTATCCCAACCCCCATAGAATTATACTGAATTGACTAGATAAGTGATTTTTGATTGTAAGGTTATATATTTTGCATTCTGCAGTATTTTATTCCAAGATTTTTGCTTCTTGATACTAGAATTTTGGGGGGGTCAGTTTGCAGTTTTTTCCTTTTTTTAATCTGAATTTTCTAGGTTTTGGTTATAATGTTCTTGGAGTTTTTATTTTCAGGAGATAATTGATAGATTCTTCCCTCCCCCCAATTTTTACTTTTAACTTTAATTCTAAGAGACTCTTGGTAGTTTTATTTTTATTATTTTTAAAAATATAAAGTCCAGTGCATTTTTTTTTTTGTCATGGCTTTCTAGTAGTTTATTAATTCTTAGATTCTCTTTTCTTCATCTGTTTCCCGGGTAAATTGTTTTTGTTTTATAATATTGTACATTGCCTTCTCTTTGTTTCCACTCTTTTGACTTTATTTTTAATATTTCTAGTTTTTCCTTGGAGGGATTTACTTTTATTTGATCCACTCTAATTTTCAAAGTTTTTTTTTATTGGTTATGTCTTTTGCCAAGCTGTTAATTTTTTTCCAAAAATTTATTTATAACTCTTCATTTTCCTACTTGTTCTTTCCTCTAGCTCTTTAATTTCTTTTCCATTTTTCCTCTTAGTATTTATTATGGAAAATTCTCCTCCAACATTCTCATTTAATTTATGAAATACTTTTTAAACTCTTAAAATTTTTTTGCTTTATTTTCTTCAAGAAATCTTGTTGACTTTGTGCCCAAGTTGTGTTTTTCTTTGAAGCTTTTCTTGTAGCTGTTTTGGAGTTACTCTCTTTTTTCTGGGTTTTGTATTGGTTGTCCCTATAAACACGATAGCTCTTTTTTGTGGAACTCTCTTTTTGTTTGCTCCTTCTACTTTACTTCCTTGTTTTGGAATGTGTATTAAACCTAGGCTTTGCACATTTCTGAAGGGCATTCCTTATACTGTGCTTTATCTTATTTTGTATCTCTTTTGCTTTTCTTGTTGCTTTCTCTTGATATTGAATAATCTTATTCAAGGATCTTAAGGACAGTACATTCTGGTTGATTACAAGCTTTTAATGAGTCCAAGTTATATGATTCAAGGGGAAGTCTGAGCACTGATTTCCTCATCTGAGCATTGCAATTTCCTAACCTGAGTTTTGATCTGAAAACAGTTGTGGGTTTTTCTTGATTGGAATTTTTATTGTACTGCTGCTGGATTCAGACACTGTCAGCCAATTGGAAAGCTCTGCAGGTTCAGACTAACTGAAGTACAGGCTCCTCTTTGTTGTGGGCTCCTTGCTTTGATTATTTTGCTGCATGCTTAGACTGGGATAGGGTCTGGATCTGACTCTTGTTCTGTTCCCAGGGTTAGAGTCATATAGATGTTGATAACATCTGTACTTGCTTCTTGCTCAGTATGGAGACTCAGACTAATGACCACTCCTGCTGCTACTCATGAGCTCAGGTCCTCTCTTAAGGCTGTATTGGATCTGTGACCCAGAGTTTGAGCAACAGGCCTGCCAGTTGGCACTAGTTTTTACTCCTTGTACAAGGTCAGGACATTATGTGCTTGATCTACTGCTTGTCTAAATGCACAGCTGTTGGTCCTTATCCATTTTCTGCAGGGGAATGCTTCAAATCCATGGTATGCTCTTGGCTAAAACTCACTCTCAGAAGTTTTCTCAATTTCCCCATGGTGATTTGAGCTGGAAAAGTAACTGATTTCTCCCACCCTAGGATTTTCCTCTCAGGACTTGGATTTATTTTCTAAATCTTTGTACTGTAGTTGTAGGGGGAAACTGGGTTATACTGCTTCCTGCTACTCTGTAGTCGTGGTTGCATCTTGTAATGTTGACTTTGTAAGGATATAAATATGGTTCTCAAATTACATATACATTATTTGTTTAAGATACAGTTAAAATTACTTATTAGGGATGTAGAGAATTCTTCAAGATTGTTAAAAAGAGAATGCTGATTTTTAATTTTCTAAAATCTTGATGACAGTTTATTTATAAATTGTAACTGGCTTTAAAGCAAAAATACTGTTGGCTTAGTGGGCTATTACTTTGTGCAGTGTTTTTGTTTTCTTCTCTGGAGATTTTTTAAAATACGGTTCAGGATAACCATATACTGGAAGACCTCCAGTCTACATTTCTGCTGAGTCCATTTCTTTTTTTTTTTTTTTTGACAGAACTGCTTATCTTTACCAAATAATTAATAGTTATGAATAAAATGGAAGGGATGATATTTCTGAGACTTAATTAATCTAAGAGGCTATGACTTGGCTTCCTGGTTATCTAGGACACAAGATCATTCATGAGGCTTAAGTGACTCTCATACTTCACAGACATATCTCAATATCATGGGAATCAACTTACCTTTGTGATCAAGTACAGCCTCCGAGAAGATGCTTTTCCATATTGAGACATGGGGAGCTGTATTCACCTGAATTATTACCTTATCCTTGCTGGGAATTCTTTCTATAGCATTGTTTAGAAATTTACTAAATTCTTGTTAAGTGTTAGGCTGTTGTATCTCTATTTGTTCTAATCTAAATCTCCAATTATTGGACTAACTTAAGCCAGATTTGACCCAGAACAAATAGTATCACAGAATTACAAGATTTTAGAATTGAAAGGGAACATTTAATCTAATCCGTTTCTTCAATCCAAAGAAAAATTTTAAATCAGAGAGAAAATAGTCACTTGGCAAATGTTTTGAGTAATACTGTATGCAAAGTCTTCTATTGTAATGGCTGTGAGGGATAAAGTAAAATATATCAGCCTTTGCCCATAAAGAGAGAAAATATACAGAAGAACCAAACTTTAAAAATTAAATAATAGCAGATACCACAATACAGCAGATGCTATAAGACAGTAGCTACAAGGTAGTTTATTTGCCAAAAGAATACAGACAGTATACTATAAGTTAGGGGAGGAATTACTGTGGGTTGGATTAGTTGGGCATTCATGATGCTCATGGTTCCATGCATTCAAGATAGAATTCAAGCCACTCTTGAAGGATGATTAGGAGGTGGATAGGTGGTAGTAAAGACTGGAGTAGGGATTAGGTAAGAAATATATTATTAAAGGTACAAAGGCTGGAATGACCATACTCCTCTCTCTTAGAGTAGAGAATTGTGTGGTTGTTGATTCTTTAGAGGCAAGGATTTATTATTTTTTTTCATTTAATCTGAATTCTAATGTCTGTTGGTATATTTTTTAGAATTTTTCAAATAAAATATTTGAAAAATACTAAAAGGTTAGATTAGAGATTAGGAAGAAAAAAATGATTGTGCCTCCATTTTTCAGGACTATTCTCAGGTAAAACTGAAAACTTACTTGAAGATATTTTTGTATACAACTCCCTGCCTAATCAATGTGTACCTGAGAAGCAATTTCTTTATACAATGTTTGAATTGGATGCAGTAATTAATGCCTAGAAGGTGTTGTTTTGATTTCTTAGGAAATCATAGTAATTTAAAAATTGATCACTAGTTTTGTCTGTAATTTTTAGGTTTGCCACTCTGAAATGTTAATTTGTTTTTAAAATGAAATAAGCAAGAAAATAGCTTTTAAAAAATTACATTTCTTTGTATGTTGCAAAAACTTTTAGAATGAACAGCTTAATGCAGTAGATATTGTCACTGCTTCTCAAAGCATGTTACAGAGAGTACAGGAAGAACAGTTAAGAATTCTAAACATGGGACTTCATGTAGTTTCTAAGCTGACTCTTAGATTTTACTTTCATGCTATAATTAATTTATTTACAAAATTTATTCACTTCATTTTGACATTTAGTAGGTAAGCTATTTATAACATACTTGCCTAAGTGGTACAGTAGATAAAATGCTGGGGTTGCAGTCAGGAAAATCTGAGTTCATATCTGGTCACAGAAACTCACAAGTTTTATGACCATTGTCAAATTTCTTAACTATCTACTTGCTTCAGTATCTTCAACTGTAAAATGGGGATAATAATAGCACTGTCTTCTAGTATCGTTGTTAGTTTCAACTGTGATAATATTTATAAAGTATTTAATAGAGTACCTGGAACATGGTAGGTACAATATAATTACTAGCTCTTGTTATTTTTATTACTTACTCATCTAGCATTATTAAGGTACTGTTTTGCATGAATCATTACTAGGGAGTGGGATTTAAAAAGTCTATGTATGACCTGGGCAATAGGGCAGACCTGTAAATAAAAACTCCATGCCTTCTAGAGACTATTATCCTAGAGTAAAGCTAAAGGTAGAGAAGAGAGGAAACAGGATTCATATTCTGGCTTCAGCATTGGGGCCCTCCATTTCTAAATTGTTTGCCTCAGTATTCCCAACTTAACATTGGGATCAAAACAACACATTCCTCTCAGATTTATTGTGAAGATGAAATGAGATAATATTTGCAAAGTACTTAGCTCAGAATAGGCACTTAATAACTGTTTCCTTTCTCCTCCTCCCCCTTCTTCCCCTCCTCCTCCTCCTCCCCCTTCCTCTTCCCCTCCCCCTTCCTCTTCCCCTTCTTCTTCTTCCCTTTCTCCTCCCCCCCCTCCTCCCTCCTCCCCCTTCCTCTCTTTATCTCTTGCCCTGAGACCCTGTGCTTCTCATTAATTGGCCATCTTCATTCCTTGCTACTTTGTGTACATGTGATCCCTTTCCTTCCCTTTTTCCTACCTTTTGTTCTAAGAAAATCAATACTACCTAACACATCACTACGTTTACTATCCCTGTGATTTCCTAGGCAGAGTACTTTCCTAAACAGTGACTCTTATTAAAATGTAGACAATGTTAAACAAAGTAAGCGGGCACCCGTTAGGAAATGGTTAAACAAATTGTGGTTCATCTATAGTACTGTCATTCAATAATTCACAAAAGGATATTTATTTAGCTACTGCATAGAAATCACTTCACAAAGATATTAGCATTTAGGTTGGTAGATGTGGTGCTGCCATTTCCCTCTGCTCCTAGAGTTTCCACATAGAAATGGTTTGCTGTCATGGAGCAAGGTGTTACAAAGACTTCCCAAACCTAGATATCAGTCATCTGTGAAGGGCCCCAATTCTAGATAGGTAAGTGGGCAGGCCTTTTTTATATCTTTTAACCAGGAAGCCTGATATGGTTGAGTATTAGCCAAATCTACTTAGAAGGAGTGAGAGGAGGAACCCTTAATAGATACTGATCCTGTTATGGTTTTATTGGGAAAGATATGATATAAAAACAAGAGATAGTAATGAAAATTTGTAAGCTTCTTGTGTTCAGGGACTAGTTTGTTTTTTTGTTGTTATTGTTCCCAGTATTTGGCATAGTGCTTAGTAAATGCTTTTCAATTAATTAATTGACTTCATTTATCAAAAAAGAGTGCTGAATATCTACTTTATTTTATTTCTTAAAGAGAAAAGAAAAAAAATAAGAATACAACTCGAAGAAAAAATTATATTGATGGAAGTTGGGAACTTGGGGAATAAAACAAAACTATTTTCTTTTTCCCCACCTCTACTCTCCCAAATTTTCTTTGAATAAGGGATTACTTGGAATGGGAGTTGCTGTTATAGTCATTTCAGTTGTATCCAACTCTTGTGATCCCATTTGAAATTTTCTCAGCAAAGATAATTGAAGTGGTTTACTGTTTCCTTCTCTAACTCATTTTATTTTTTATTTTTTAAAAAATATTTTTAATATACATTGCTTTATGAATCGTGTTGGGAGAGAAAAATAGGATCCCTAAACCACTGAGAAGAACCAAGCATTTCATAGTTGATCATCATACATTCTTGCTGATGTTGTGTATAATGTATTCCTGGTTCTGCTTGTTTTGCTCAGCATCAATTCATGTAAATCGTTTCAGGCCTTTCTAAAATCAGCTTTATATAATGGAATATAAAAATATTCCATTACCTTCATAAACACAACTTGTTCAGTCATTCCCCAGTGTATCTACTTATTTTCCAATTCTTTGCTACCACAAAAAGATCTGCTCCAAACATTTTTCCACATGTGGGTCTTTTTTACTTCTTTAAGATTTTCTTGGGATACCTGGTAATGGCACTTCTGGATCAAAGGGTGAGCATAGTTCCAAATTGCACTCCAGAATTGTTAGATCACTTTACAACTCCACCAACAATGCATTAGTGTCTCAGTTTTCCCACATTCCCTCCAACATTTATCATTGTCTTTTCCTGTCATCTTAGCCTGTCTAAGAGGTGTGTGTTGTTTTGTCAGAGTTGTCTTAATTTGCATTTCTCTAATCAATAGTGATTTGGAGCATTTTTTCATATAACTATAGATGTATTTAATTTCGTCATCTGAAAATTGTTCATATTCTTTGACCATTTATCAATTGAGGAATAACTTGATTTCTTATATATTTGACACCATTCTTTATTTTAGAAATGAGACCTTTATTAGAGATAATGGCTGTAAAGATTTTTTTCCCAGCTTTGTACTTTCCTTTTAAAATCTTATTTCTGTTGTTTTTGTTTGTGCAAAACCTTTTAAATGTAATCAAAGCTGTCCACTTTGCCTTTCATAATATTCTCTAGTTCTTCTTTGGTCATAAATTTCTTCCTTCTTTAAAGATTTGATAAGTAAATTATCCCTTGTTCTCCTAATTTGGTTATCTCTAGTTCATTTTAAATGACTTGTCCAGGGTCACATAGCTAGTAAATGTTTGAGGCCAGTTTTGAATTCAGATCCTGACTACAAGTTTAGTGTTCTATCTAGAGTTGTTTTAATTAGGTTATCTTCTTTATCAGATTTGGCACTTTTGGAGTCAATATAGACATTATCTGTGGGACCAATGGTCATAGAGCCATTCATTATATCTTTTTTTTGTAATATTAAATTTAAAATTTTAATTCTTGTGACAAGACATTATCATTTTTATTTCCTTTTATTCAGCTCAACATGGTCAAAGAGTCTAAGAGTATGGGCCTATCAATAGAAGAGGTGTTCTCCATGTTCTAAATGCAATTGTAAAGTAATTTAAGATTCCCCCCTTTACAAGTGGAATCAAAATTTTGAGTATTATCTGTGATTTGTTAACTTTTGTTTTGTAGTTATGATTTTGAATTATCAAGTGTTGTGATCTTTTTCTTCTCAAAAACGCAGCCAGGTGATAAAAGTTTAGATCTTTTATTGTTTCCAATATAGCCCGGTTAGCTTAGAGGCCTATCTCTCTGCTTGGTTCCAAGAGCTCTCTCCAAATGTCTTTAAATCCAAAGGTCTGGTCCTTCAGCCTCTGCCTCTGCTTTCTTCAGCCTCCAGCCAGCTCCAGTCTTCATGTCATTCCGGTGAAATCTCGACTTGTAGAGTCTTCCTCTCAAGAACCTCTTCGACTGGCCCATTGGCCTATTTATGCTCCTTCCAGAGAGAGGGATTATGGGTTTTCTCCCATAGTACTCTCTGGCCCAAAGAGCTTGAACACAAGCCTTGTCTTGATTAGTTCTACTTAGTACCTTGTTTCAGGTTCTGGCCAAAACAACTTCTTGTAAGATTAGATCAACTCTAATTACTTAGCAGTTAGTAAGGATTCCAACATCTCCCCCTTTCTTTTGTTTTAAAACATAGGGGGTTTCTGAAGGGGTACACATAAATCCATCAATATGGGCCAGAACTTTGTAACAGATATACATGGTATACATAAATCCATCAATATGGGAGGCATTATACATAATTTACATGAGCACATAGCAATATAACACAGGCTAGTAGTAATGTAACAAATAAAATGAATCATCCTGAAAATTTACACATGTCCATAAGTCCTAGAAACAGTCCAATAGGATTCCATTGTCCATTAGTTCATGTGCCAGGAATCTAATAATTCCTGTAAGCTCTGAAGTACTGCAAAAAGTCTCATCAACAATTTTTCATCTCAGGGAACCCAATGATTCTTGCTGGTTTTTCAGGAACTGAAAGCTGAAGATTTTAAAGTTCTTTTGACAGTCTCATTGTTAGCCTTTTCCACCTGTGGAAATATAAGCAGATCCTCTTCTCCAAGCAATTAACCTAATTCCCTTCTATTTACCAAATTTGGGATTTCTCCTCATCATCTGGTAATTACATTGGAGCCATTTGCACTGGATATTGCCTTGTTGTCTTAAAAGGCCTGTATTCTTCCCAACTGTAATCCTGATTGCTTTTCTGTTGGTTGATGACATCAGAGTTCTGAATTTCTAAAGTCTCTCTGAGTGTAACCTCAGCTGCTATCATGCCCCACCTGTCCTTTGATTGATACTTTAGAGCTGGGCCCTGCCTCTCATTCCTCTGGGTCAATATACATTTAGAGGCCCAGTGAAAGCCTCGATTACATTTTGGACATGGGGTTTTGGGTTTTCTCTCACCCTGTCTTCTCACTCTATCTCCATTTCTACAATGAGCTCTCAAATGTCCAACTTTTCCGCATTGAAAACATCGACAAGTTTCTCTAGAATTCCTCTGCCAAGAAGGACCTTGTCTTTCCATGTTCATCATAGTCTGGGCATAATAAGCATTTGTGCCCACTGTGGCACAGTGTCTTATGATTTCCTCTAAAGGAGCATCTTTGTCTAGCCCCCATATAATTCTTTTGCAAACCTCATTGGCATTTTCCTTAGCCAAATGTTTAGTCATTATTTCTGTTGCTGCATTGTCTCCAATGGTTCTTATTACAGCTGTTTGTAAACGTCCCACAAAATCTGCAAAAGGTTCATTGGGACCTTGCTCTATTTTTGTGAAAGCATTATTTCCATCTTTCTGTCCAGGGAGAGAATTCCAAGCTTTTATTGCAGCCTTAGAAATTTGCTCATACACTGTTATGGGATAATAAATCTGTTCTGAACTCTCTGCATACTGACCTTCTCCAGTTAGTTGGTCAAAAGCAACTTGTACAATAGCTCCTGTTTGCCTATTGCGTTGGGCTTGAATCCTACATAATTCATGAAACTCCGAAAGCCACAATAAATTTTGTCCCAGTTCTAGACAAGTTTTTGTTATGGATTTCCAGTCATTCGGGGTTAGGATTTCATAAGACAAATTATCTAGTAACATCTTCACATAAGATGATGTAGCCCCATAAAGAGTGCAACCCTTTTTCAAATCTTTAATTTTTTCCAAATTAAAAGGAGTGTATCTTCTCCTTTTTTGACCTGAGGAGTTGAGCTCTTCAATCACAGGATATGCATTTATAAAATCAGATATATCTTCTCCTTCATTTTTTGCTTTAATTAATGCTTTTTCTAATCTTGTCAAATTCTGCTTTACAGGAGAAGCTGACTGTGTTTCTGTCTCTCTCCCTCCCCCTTGTTCCACCCATGAAGGGTTAATTGCGGGGGGAGGGTCATGAGATGTGGAATCACCTAATTCCTCCTGCTGTGAAGTATCATACTCAGAATTGTAATTAACTCCATTCTCATCTGATTCATCCTCCTTTTTACCTAGTAAAGTTGGCACTTCTTCCTCCTGTACTTTCCTTTTCATCATTCTATCACTTAAATAACTTCTTATAGCCAATTGTATTACATTATATGTATTAATTATTGAGTTAGGCCCATTTTTATCATAGAATTGACAAAGATCCTCTCCAACCAATTTCCATTCATTTAGATCTAATTCCTTATCAAGAGAGAAACAAGGACATATGTCCTTTACAGTTTGTAAAAGTTCAGTAATTTGCTGTAAACTTATAATTAAACCTTGGCTTTCCATAATTTTGACAATGCTCTCTAAACATTTTCCTTGAACAGAAACAGACTGTTTTCTAAATATCTGTCCCATCTTAGATGAACTTCTACTTTAACTCTTCTAACAAAATTTCTTTGTTGCACTCACCCTAATTTCTGGGTTGAAGTTTTTTCCACTGGATCAGGATCAGAGGCTTTTCCACTTGAATCAGGATCGGAGCTTTTCCACTGAAATCCACTGAGGGGTCTGTTTGTCCCTGTTCGGGCGCCAAAATGTTGTGATCTTTTTCTTCTCAAAAACGCAGCCAGGTGATAAAAGTTTAGATCTTTTATTGTTTCCAATATAGCCCGGTTAGCTTAGAGGCCTATCTCTCTGCTTGGTTCCAAGAGCTCTCTCCAAATGTCTTTAAATCCAAAGGTCTGGTCCTTCAGCCTCTGCCTCTGCTTTCTTCAGCCTCCAGCCAGCTCCAGTCTTCATGTCATTCTGGTGAAATCTCGACTTATAGAGTCTTCCTCTCAAGAACCTCTTCGACTGGCCCATTGGCCTATTTATGCTCCTTCCAGAGAGAGGGATTATGGGTTTCTCCCATAGTGCTCTCTGGCCCAAAGAGCTTGAACACAAGCCTTGTCTTGATTAGTTCTACTTAGTACCTTGTTTCAGGTTCTGGCCAAAACAACTTCTTGTAAGATTAGATCAACTCTAATTACTTAGCAGTTAGTAAGGATTCCAACAATCAAGTTTTTGAAAAGTGATTATGATTCAGTAGAATGTGCAAAAATAATTTTAGTTAACATGTGAAAGGCTTCATTTTTACATATTGAAAAAAATGAATTTCTTTATGTAAACCAAACTCTTAGCAGAGTTGGTAGTGCTTTTATTAAACAAACATTACTCTGTAAGACACATCATTCTAGACTTTGGAGGAGATAATATTTAAATAAAGTGGTCCTTATCCTCATGGAGATTATGATTGATGGTATATGCTATACACACAAATAGGTATATTTGTGTATATTGCACAATTTTGCAAGGAGGAAACCAGACTGAGATATCATTCCTAAAGAGAACTTATGGTGTGGAAACTTTGGATATTTGGTCTAAAAATTTATAGTCATAATGAGTTAGATCTAAGGTACTAAAAGAGACACTTAGAGTCACACAGTATAGAGACTGGGAAAATGAAGCCTGAGGATAGCTCTCTATCAGTGATACCATACCATTGCCTAAATAATAATGATGCGGGGCTAGTAGTAGTGAAGAGAGGGAATTAGGGCAGGGAATCAGTGCAGGTCCAATGTGAAAGAATTTGCAAACCCAAATTTGCAAAAGGGAAGTTTATTGTTCACTAAGTAAACGCTCTCTTAGTGGACAAAACTTCTCATTAGGAATTTGGCAAAGGTGTGTTAACAGACCCTTGGTTATATGGGCAAATGTTGGCCTGGGGCTGGGAGCTATCTGGGCCAATCAATGCCCGGGCAAGATCTCCAATGAAATAAAATCACTTAACTGGGAGTTTGAAGGCTTCTTCCCAGAGTCTAGGATTCCTTGAAGGAGACCATCCCCCCCAAATTTCAATTTCATAAAGGGTGATTTGACCAAGATCTCCAATTGAATGAAGCCACTTAACTTGGGAAGGGCTTGTCTGGGAAAGGTATGTTTTTTTCCCAGGGGAAAGCCTGAAATCCCGAATCTCTCTTCTTTTACAGATTTAAGGGGACACAGTTTCGGGGTTCACCCCCATCAATAATACATCATAAATGCATTAGAGAGTTGGAAAATAAATGCTACCTGATGTCAAAGCAGCATATGTTGGTCTATTACTAAGAGGGAGTAGGAGAAGTCATTTAAATTTAAACTTAAAGCTAAAGCATGAGAAGGGAATGCAAATAAGAAAAAGAGAATAATCCTGGGATAAGGAAGGACATAAACAAAAGGCATAGAGATGGAAACTGAAGGGCACATTTACCAGTGAAGATATGGCTAGAATGTAGAGTATATTTCATCAAAGGCAGTACTGTCAATCAGTCAGCAAATATTTATTTCTACTTCTTTGCCAGGTGCTGTGCTAGGCTGGTGGAATTTTGGAAAAGTAGGGTGGTGTCAGATTGTGAAGGGTCTTAAATATCAGGCAGAAGAGTTTAAGCTCGATATGGTAGGTTGCTATGAGCTGCTGAAGATTTTTGAGCAGAGGAATGACATGAATTGATTTATACATTTTGAAAAAATATATCCTAGAAGCCGTATGAAGAAATAAATTATAAGGATTCAAGTAGTAGAAGAAAGAATTTATAAAAGATTATTCCAATAATCCAATAATTACCTACTGGTAATTAGGGTCTCTACTGGTATAGTAATAATAGAGAGAATGATGACTTTGAGAGATTTGAGGGAGGTGGTAGAGGTTTTGAACACGGAAGATCATGTGAACAATGTTGCAATGGTGAAGAAAAGGGAGGAATAATTTTCAAGGGAAATACAATGAGGTCATTTTTGAATATACTAAGTTTAAGGTATTAGTGGAACATTTGGATGTGAGTGTCTGGCATTTAGAGATGGGAACTTGGAACTCAGAAGATATGTCAGTATTTGAATTCATGATTTGGGGAAGTCATCTGCAATAGGGATGGTAGTGGAGTTATATACATTGAACAAACTCTAGTAAAATGAGTAAGCTTAGTTAATATTATGACCTTGACCCTGCAATCTTTTTTCTTCCCTCTTTATGTAATTTTTTTTATTGTGAAGTTAGTAACACTAGACTATGTTTGTCACTTGTGCCAGTTGATACAATAATTTTAAAATAATTTAAAATATATTTTTTGTTACCTTACTATAATTTACCATAATATCTATCTGTGCAAATGTATTTTATATAGAAATACTTACAAACCTATATTTTATTTTGAAATAAACATTTTTCTCCTTTATCTCTACATTTCATTATATGAAGACGAAAGGAGCTTGCATAGGAAATGAATTTAGGTACAGTTTATTTTTTTTAAAGAAGAGTATAAATATATATTTGTATATAAAATTTTACATACACACATACATATATATTTAATGTAACAAGGTAGTAACAAAATTGGTTTATTTTTGTTTTCTTCTTTGCATTAAAAAGTTTTTCTGCATTTCTCTAAGTACTAACTTCTTATCTCTCATTCATGTAGTAGAAACTTTCCCTTGCATATATGTAAAGTCTGGCAAACCAAATCAACATATTGACCCTGTTTGAAAATATGTATTTCAGTTTGCATCTCTAAAATGCTACCTTTTTCTCGAGTTGGAAAGTATGTTTCTTCTTCATTCTTTTGAAGTTAATAGTTTAATATTTTGTTCAGAGTTCTAAATATTTCATAGTTTTCTTCATATTGCTATCCTTATGTGAACTTTTCTTCTCATTCTACTCATTTCATTCTCAATCTGTACAACTCTTTCCATGTTTTTCTTAATATATCTTAACTGTAGTTTCTTAATATGCAATAAAATTCCATCAAAATTATATATCATGCACTGTTCAGCCATTTCATACTTGATGGGCACCTATTTTGTTTTTAATTTTTTGCTTCTATAAAAAGAGTTGCTATAAATATTTCCAACCTTTCCCGTTGTCCTTGATTGTTTTGGGATTTATGCCTAATGATAGTATCACTGGGTCAAAGGGTGTTTTCATTTTAGTGACTTCTGAAATATATTTCCAAGTTGTTTTCCAGAATGGTTGAATCAGTTCTTACCTCTACTATGTATTAATGTTCCCCTTCTTCCACAGCATTTTTTGGAAATTGCTATTTTCCTCTTTTGCCATCTTGCTACTTTCAAAGTGATGAGGTTAAGAATGGTCTAGATTCCTAGTGGTCTTGACTTTAGTGGCTATAAGAGAGTTATTAAGAATCTCCTTTAAATCAGCCACAGGTTTTAGGAGTGAAAGAATCCATTCATTCCGGAATATTAGTTGCAAAGTGAAAGTCTATTGTTAGAAATCAGTTTACTCAGAGACTGACTTCTATAGTGGCAGATCTATGGAAAATGGAGTTTTGCATTAAGAATGCAGTTCTCAATGGAAAAAAATCCTAGCAGCTGAATGAGCTACGGAGGTCCATCTGCAAAGACTTTAATTGATGGAACCTTATTATATTGGGTGTCTTGGTGGGGGTTGGGAAGCCCAAGTAGATCAGAACCAGTGGAAGCAGGGTAGTCCAAGCAAGTCAGAATGGGGGCAAGGCAGCCGAAGCAGATCAGAACCAGTGGGGCCTGGGAGAGCCTGTTAGCTTGGATCCAGTGGGGGCTGAGACAAGCCCAGATCTCCTATTGGAATTCAAAGGGATGCTTTTTGACCAGAATTTGTGAATCAAAGGCATGCAGGAAAGACAACTTCTCTGGGGAGGATGCCTCACCTAGGATCTGGGAATCTGAAAGGAAGCACAGATCAATAGGAAATAGAGTTTCTTAAAGAGACCATAACCTGCTTCAAAAGTAAAAAAAAAATACAGGATAGTTTTAATTTACATTTCTCTAGTGATTTGAGACATTTTTTCATATGGTTGTTAATAGTTTGCTTTCTTTTGAGAACTGTTTATGTCATTTGACCCTTTATCAACCATGGAATAACTTTTATTCTTATATATTTTTATTAATTCTTTCTAAATTTTGGATATGAGACCTTTATTAAAGAAATTTGCTGTGAAGTCCTTCTAATTATATTTCTAATTATGTATATATTTTAAAAGTTTTGAAATTTTATGTAATTAAAACTGTCTGCTTCATTTTTTATGATTACCCCTATCCCTTGTTTACATAGGACTCCTCTTCCTAGCCATACTTAAGTGAAAGATACTTAAAGGCAGCTGGGTACTACAGTGAATACCTTGGGCCTGAAGGCAGGAAGACTTGAGTTCAAATTCAGCTTCAGGTACTTTCTAACTGTGTGAGCCTGAGTAAGTCTCTTAATCTGTTTGCTTCAGTTTCCTCAGCTGAAAATGGGGATAGTTAACTTCTACCTTAAAGAGTTATAGTGAGGATCAGATAATAATTGTAAAGCACCTTACATCTCATAAGTACTATATAAATGTTGACTTATCATGAAATTTTTTTCTTCTAATTTTTTATGATATTATTTTTTTTCATTTAGGTCATGTTATCTATTTGGAGTTTATTGTGGCATATATTAGATGTTGATCTAAATCTACTTTTATCAGATTGCTTTCCAATTTTTCCAGCATTTTTTGTCAAATAAAGAGTTCAAAAATTTGTTTCCTTGAATTTATTAATCACAGTACTATTATGTTAGATTATTTCTGGCTTTTTAAAAAACTTAATCTTAACCAACTTTTTTTTTTTAAAACAATTACCAAATAATTTTGATCATTATTACTATATCATATAGCTTGATATCTGAAGCTTCTAATTTTCCTTCATTTCTATCTTTATTCATATTCCCCTGGAAATTCTTGACCTTTTTGTTCCTTCAGATGAATTATATTGTTATTTTGTCTAGCTCTATAAATTAACCCTTTGGTAGTTTGATTAACATAGTACTATATATATTATATATAAAATATATATTAAATTTATCTTGGCATAGTCCAACCAGGAAGAATTTTTTCTAGTTACTAAAGTTATCCTTTATTTCTTTTATTCTGAGGCCATATTGGTAGCTAGAAATCCAGATAATTTATATGTAGGTATACCTTGGAGATATTGTGAGTTCAGTTCAAGACCACAGCAGTAAAGTAACACAGGTTTTTTTGTGCATATTATGTTTATACTATACAGTAGTGTATTAAGTATGTAATATATTATTATGTCTTTTAAAAAATTATATATATCTTAATTAAGAGATACTTTATTGCTAAAAAAGCTAACTATCTTCTCAGCCTTCAGTGAATTGAATTTTTTTTTTTTTTTTTTTTTTTTTTTTTTGCTGTTAGAGAATCTTAACTCAATATTGTTGGCTGCTGTTCATCAGGAAGGTGGTTATTGAAGACTGGGATGATTTGGCTATTCCTTAAAATTAGTTAGCAATGATATTTGCTGCATCAGGTGACTCTTCCTTTTGCTTGAACAATTAAAAGCCATTGTAGGATCATTAATTGGCCTAATTTCAATATAATTGTGTCTCAGGGAGTAGGGATTGTGGAGGGGAGACTGGAGAATACCAATTGGTGGGGCATAAGAACACACAAATTTATCAGATAAGTTCACTATCTTATATAGGTGTGGTTTGTCACATTCCAAATAATTATAATAGTAACACCAAAGAACACTGTTCACAGATCAGTGTAATAGATATAATAATAAAGAAAAATTTGAAATATTGTGAGAATTACCAAAATGTGACACAGAGGAACAAGGTAGCCACTTACTGTTGGAAAAATGGTGCTCATAGATTTGCTAGCATAGGGTTACCACAAACCTTTAATTTATAAAAAAAGCAGTATCTGTAATGCACAATAAAATTAAGCTCAATAAAATGAATTGTGCCTGTATTCTTTAGCTAAGATAGACTTTCTTTTTTGTCTCTTTGCTGGATTTTGTTATTAATATACATAAATGCTCATTTTCTTCTTCCCTTCCCCTCAATTATTTTATACTTTTTTATTCTGGTTTAAAGGTAGTAGGGAGATAAGGGAATACACATTTATATGGTGTTTACTTAGTGCAAGGTATTGTTCTAAGGATTTTATAAATATCATTTAATTTGATCCTCACAAAACTCTGAGAAGTGCTGTTTGTTATCATCCGTTTTATAAATGAGGAAAGTGAGGCAAATAGAGGTTAAGAGATTTCCAAGACCACACAGCAGTGTCTGAGATTGGATTTGAATTTAGTTCTTCTGTTATCCAGGACTAGTGTTCTGTGCACTTTGGTGCCATCTAGCTACCTATTAAAATTATTGTTTTAATTAATTTTTAATTGCATCTCTAGACTAACAATAAGTTCCTAAATTATTATACAGTTATATCTTCCCTTCTCTATGTTTTATTTTTAGAATGTAAGCTCTTTATGGGTAGGGACAGTATTATCTTATTTATATCCTTAGTGCTTAGCACATTGTGTAGCTCATAGTAAACTCTTAATAAATTTTCTTTCTCCTTTCTTTTCCTCTTCTCCCTCTCTTCCCCCTCCCTTCCTTCCTCTCTCCCTTCCTCTTCCTTTTCCTCTTTTCCTCCCCTTCTCTTTTCTCCTCTCCTCTTTTCTCTCTTTTCTCTCTCTTCTTCTTTCTTTCTAGACCAGATCACATTTCTAATTTATAGCTGATGAGATGCATAAACACACATGTGAGGAAATATGGTAAAGGATGGAGTGACTCAAACTTTATTTGTTAAACAATAGTTTTTGCAAATCAACTGGTTCTTTTATCTGTAACAAATTCATTTTAAGCGATGGATTTCTTCATTTATATTTCACTTCTTAAAATGCACAGATATAGAACTTGGGTAAGTTAGATATTATCTTTTAATGTCTTTAATTTATAGTATTTTACTGTCTCTAAAATTATCTGAGACTTTCCTCTCTACCATCTTTCAAGTGAGTATAACTTTCCAGCTATAGAGGTAAACTGGGAATACTCAAGGGGTTTGGCATTGAGGGTGATTTTGATTATGATGTAATTATATGTCTGCATTTCAAAGCATTGTGCTAGTTACTCAATTCCTCTGTTAATATCTCATTGTTTTAGATAACTGGATTTTAATCTGAAGCCATGAAGGGCCCAGTGACTCCTTTCAGGTATTACAGTGAGTCAGTGACAGTTGGAATTAGAATCTTACAGACTTTTGCCTATTAGCTTTGGTTTACAGTGTGCTTCAGGCCTAGATTGTAAATGAAGAGATGATTGAGAAAGGAGACAATTAATTGAAATATCAAATCAATAGTTATACTTTGTTTCCCTCAGCATACTTTTAAAGCAGAATTCATGAGTTTCTGTCTTAATGTTTTAACTGACTGCAATAATTGCTGCAAAATTAAAGTTTCATAAACTATAGTTTAGAGAAAAGGGCAATTTTTAGTATTTTCCAGATCTTATTATATTTGCTTCAGTGACTGAAAGAGTAGAAAAAATCTTTGTAATTCATTGATTCACTAGGCTTTCCAGATAAAGATCTTTTATTCACTAGTTTTTGAATCACCAAATAGAACAAAGTTATTGCATTTCCTATTTTTTTCTGTCTAATTGTCTCAGATTTGAATAAATATAGTCAATTTTAAAACATTTCCTTTGCCATCGTGATGAGGTTTGGGGTTGTGTCCCCAAATGATTAAATTCGGCCCAGGGCAGGGAGTTGTGGGAACCCTTTTGGTCGGCTCAGAGGTTCTTTGTAAAGGAATTTATGACCCTGAAAAAACTAGACTGGCAAAAAGAAGTTTATTATTGACATGGGGAAGTCAGCTTTTACTATGCATGAATAGAAAGACTGAAGTCCTTGATGGCAAGGTCTCAACAGAAGGATATAAAGTTTTTTAGCAGAGAAATCTCAACAGAGGTGAATAAGGTATTGTAAGGGAAATAAGTGAGAAAGAGATGAAGAGGAAGTAATGCTGAAAGAGAATGTCAGCAGACAGAAGGTCCCTCGCAGGTAGCTATGCCAGAGGAGGTCCTTTGGCCTGGCATGATTTCTGCTTTGAGGTCCTCTGCTGCCTAAACATTGAGCTCAGCTGCCCCCTTTTATAATTGAAACCTTGTCAAGAAGCTGGGGGCAGCTCTTGGTGGGGGCTTGGAACAGTTTGAGCTGGAATCAGAATGGAAAATCTTGGAATTTAATGAGTGTCTTTGGGCTAATTTTCAACTCAATAGAGTTAGATAGAAATCTCCAGCTTGGGCTAAGTAGGAGTGGTCCTGGACTCAACCAGTCTCATCCAGATAACAGAAAGAAACCACTTTATCTTGGTGGATCTCTCAGGGGAGAACTTAGTGTTCCCCCCCAAAGTCAGAGAGAAAGAGTTTCAATGCTGCCCTTGTCATTGGTTTCTTACATATTAATACTTGATTAAAAAAAAAAAATCCTTTAAATCAAAATCTCCTTAGTTGAAGTTTCACTTTGTTTAATATGTTATTTTTCTACAGAATTTTTCAATTTTCTTTTGCTTTTCTGATCTTTCTGTAAGCTTAGCTTGACTTTAATGAATTTAGTTGGGATACTATTGTTTTTGTTTTATGAACTGATAATCTCAAGCTTCATCAGAGAAGAATTCTGAATGAGGTTGGCCTAGCTCAGATATTATCCAAATGACTTTTCAGTTTTCAAGAAAGTAATCTGATCTTTTAGAAGATATTCCCAGGACATGAACTCTGAGGGAAGCCCTAGTGTAACTATAATCTTAATGGTAATTATCAGAGTAATTTATGCTTCTTTTAAAGAAGTTACTAATATACTTTTCTACAACTTCAGCCGAGTCAAAAGAAATAGTCAATATGAATTGTTACAACAATGCCTACTGTATGCCGAATAGTCATTATGCTACTCATTTGATAGATAAAATTAATGTTTCAAAGTACCTTTATGTACTTACATTGTCTTGTATACAAAGATGAACTATTGATTTAAAAAAAATTTTTTTTGTATAGCCTTTTAGAGTTGATATTATCTTTTGATCCCAACAATCCTGTGAAGTAAGCAAGGATAAATACTTTCTTTCAAGTCACTTGTATAATAAATGATGGAGCCAAGACTAAAAACCAAGTTTTCTGATTCTTAATCCATTGTTCTTTCCACTACATCCAAATATAAGGAAAAATTCAAGTGATTCTGAGGCCTTAAAAAAAAAAAGGATAGCAAATGTATTATTTTCCTGTCATGTGCCTCAACTTAAATATTTTCACTAAAATTGTCAACAATCTTTTAACTGCTAATCTGATGTTGAATTCTCAGTTTTGACTTCTGGGTTTTTCTGATACTGTTCTTCATTTCTACCTCTTAGAATCTTTAACTGAATGAATGAAAGAAAAGCATTTATTAAGCTTTTAATATCTCAATTATGGGAATGCAAAAATTTAAAAAGAGACATAGCTTTCTAGATTTACATCTTAATAGAAGTTGTTAGCATTTAGAAGACACAGGTCTGCTGAGAAGGGATGTGTTAAGTGCCACTCTCACACTCAACTACCCTAATCAATCCTGAATTCCTAGTCCTAATCAGAGAAACTCTGGTAAATATAATATCAATCTTACCTCTGTTTTGAGAAGTTCTCTGGTTACTATCTCATACGGACGCAGTTTGAGCACAACAGAGCACTTGAGAGTTTTGGCAGACAAGCTTAGACTTTATTTACATAGTTTACACCTCATTCTATAACCTCCTGCATTATCTTGGTATTGCTCTTGGTGGGAAAGGTGGAAAAGAGCATGGAAAAAGAGTGATGGAAAATCCTTTGAGCTTATATAGGGTCTGTGAGGTCACAGGCACAAACCAATTGATGATGGAGATTATATCCCGAACTTGACGCCAGATCAGAGTAATTAGGATTCCCCCTCCTGCCACAGGGGGTGGGGTGGGGAGGGGTGGGGGGTGGGGTTGGAGGTCCGGGGATGGGACCTCCAACGAAGGAAGTCCCTATGTACTCAACTCACATTCAGGGACCTTGAGACCAGTGGCCTACTTACATCTCAAATGTGTTTGCCTGACCTTTCTAATGGACCCTTACAGGATGTTATTAAAAGTGGAAAGTTGGGGGAAGAGGGAGCAGGCAGGTAAAAGGTAAGATGATCAGGATGGCTGCCTGAATGGGTTATAAAGCTGAAATATTATCTGATGTTTAGGACCCAGCCAGTAGAGATGGTGGGCAAAGTACTAATTTATACACATTTAATCATACAGGGCCTTAGGTTGGGAGTTCCAAAGAAAAGTAGAATAACTTCCCCTGAGAGGGAAGATGGGTTCAGGAACACTTGAGGATGGAGATTAAGTTTTCAGGTCAGGCGTTAAGAATTGGTCTAGCTGGGGAGAAGTAGATGAGTGGCAGCAGGCAGAGATGGTGATATGGCTAGGAAGATAGCTGGTGAAGGTATAAAGTTCAATCCTGGTCTGATTTGTAGGACCTCAGATACTATCTTTTATACAAAACCTTTATTTCCTCTAAACTGTTATAACTTCCTTTTCTTATCTAGCTTATACTTATTCTGTGTGTGTGTGTGTATATATATACATACACAGGTTGTCTCTCTGAAATTATGAAAACTCCTTAAAAACAAGGATTTTTCTCATGTTTTGTCTTTATTGCTAATACTTAGCACAATGCTAGGTACAGAACAGGTTCTTAAATCACAAATTCTTGTGATTGATTTAGGAACAGGATATTTTAGGAAATTTTTTTATTTTTGGACAGAAAATAGAATCTTGAAATGAGAGTTTAGGGCTTGAGTTAAAAAGGCATCTATATAGAAATGATTGTTCAAACTATGGGAATAAATCAGGTTTTTGAGAGAGAAAGAAATAGAAGGCTCTTAACTATTATATAGGGAATGAGAAGAAGAAAGAATCCTATTAGGAGAAAAAAGAGAAGCTTTTAAACTATGATAGATAGCAAAGGGAGTTTTAAAGGAGTCTGTCACAATATCACAGAGAGGTCACCTTGTGTAATAGATATATTTTTGAAACATAGTATTTATATAGTCTTATGAGTTATCATTTTTGAAAAAACACTAATCTATTTAATTCTTTAAAGGAAACCAATTATCTTCCTTTTACCTTTTGCTGTTCTCTTAACAACTGGAACAGTTTCTGCAGACTCTCAAGAAATACTTGCTAATTGGTTTTGGTTTCTAATATGTTATTTTGCTTGAGCTAGATTTAAAAAAAATTTTTTTGGTACTTTGCAGAGAGTTAACTTCTGTGAAAAATAAAAATTTTGCACAACAATAATAATTGAATCTGGTTAAAATTTTGTAATTTAGAGCTAATTTGTAAGTTATTTAAAACAGCTAGTGGTAGTATGTATAAAGAACCCATCTTCGAGTCAAGATGACTGATGTCCATTTAAAATTTGACTTTGTCATATATATATATATATATATACCGGTCAAGATTCTTAACTCTCTGGCCCAGGTTTTAGTTTGCAGAGCAGTGATATAATTTACCTCACTGGGAGCTCCCTATACTGATGAAACCCTATACTGATGATAGATCTAGAACCATCCCCTCCCCCCCAAAAAGTAGGGGAAAAACTTTATTATTCTGAGATCTCTTCTCTCCACCCCATTTTAACTTACTCTTCATCTCTATTCCTTTTCTTTCTCACCCTCACAACATTTGTTTTTATATATTGTAGCTAATATTCTTTTCAGTGGTTTCATTTATCTCTACCTTCCCATTAAAGACGAATTTTCTTTGGTACCAGTAAGAGGTGATGGATAAATATGTTTTCAAGATTGTTTTTGAAACCTCATAAAATTAGGGGAAAATGAGTCAGTGTAATTTTACTATGAGGAGATTATAAGATTACCATGAGATTGATTTGTAAGAAGAAGAATTCATGCTAATTAGAAATATTTAGCTAGTAGTGTAGGGCATGGTTTTTGCTATTACTAGTCATCTTAATTAATGAAGTGAGAAGTATCCAAGTGTCCACTGTATGTAATTAATATATATATTTGGTATTCTATACATAAGAGAAATAAAAGATAAGATCCCATTATCTGGGAACTTGTAATATAAAATACTACTATTAATTATTTTTTTATTATAATTAGGGCTACCAAACATTATTAGAGGGGAAAGGAGAAATTTAGCAACTTCCTAGAAAAATGCTATATGAGACTTGCTTTATGAAAGTACTTTATTTTAAATTGCTGAAATTAAAAATCATAATCTCATATAGGGTGATCATTTGAAAAAAACTTACCCTCAAACTATTATATTTCTCATTAGGAAAATTGAGACCCAAAAAAATTTTAGCGTTTTGTCCAGAGTCAAATACTTAAGAATGGTAGATAAGGGACTATAATTTTGCAGGTATTATCATCTTCATTTTAGCAGATGAGAAAGCCAAGGTAAAAAGAGGTAAAGTGACTTTAAAAATATGACCTAATATTCATTAATTTGCTGGTAATTTCATCCTCTTTCAGTCCCAAATTCAACCTAATTATTCCTCCATGGTGAATTCTAGCTTGCAGCATCCAAGCATGACTTGGTCCCTTGCTCATCTTTATTCAGACTATTTTCTCCTCATCTTCCCAATATTTTTTTCATTCTTCTTTTCCAGGACTGACTTTAAAACTGAGTTTGAAATACAGTTTTTTCCCCCAGAAAGTTTTAGCTAAATTTCATCTTTCCCCTCTTGTAATGTTTGAATGACAAAAGTTGCATTGTATTCCTCAAAATGTTGTGAAGAAAATTTATAAATTTTATAAATCCCGTAGAGGTCTAGAAAGGAAGACACAATCTATCTGTTCATGTGCAAGTGACACTTAAAGCTAGTTTTCAACCATAGTTTCTCTCCTTCAGCCCCACACTACCAGCTTCCTATCAGATGTTACTTGCTAGGTATCTCATAATCATCGCAAACTCAACTAGTCCAAAATCGAACTTATTACTCTTACCCCTTCATTTCTTCCTTTCATTTCCAAATCTGCCCCTTTGAATAACTTCCCCTTTTCTATTAATTGGGTGCCATTATCTAGTCACCTAGGATGCAACTTAGGTGTCACATACATATCCAATTCATTTCCCAAGTCTATTCTTCTATAACATTTCTTACTTCTGTCCCCTGCTCTATACTCACATTGCCATAACTCTAACTTAAAACCTCATTATCTCTTCTCACTATTACAGTAGCTTCCTAATTGGTCTTCCTGATACAAGTCTCTCCTCTTCAGTCTATAGTTGCCAGAATATTATTCTTAAATTATAGATCTTTCCATGTTGCTCCTCTGTGCAACAGTGACTCTTTGATGCCTTTATGGAAGATATAATTATTCTCTTTGGCATTTACCATTTGCATTTTCCCTCTAGCCCAACTTTTTCAGGCTTTGCTTCTAGTTCCAAAGTGGCAGTTAGGTGGTGCAGATAGAGTGGTGGGCTGGAGTCAGGAAGATATCCTCTTAAATTCAAATTTGGCCTCAAATCTGTACTAGCTGTGTGATTTGGGGCAATTCACTTAACCTTGTTTGCCTCAGTTCCTTATCTATAAAATGAGTTGAAGAAAAAAATATCTCAGCTGTTAAAACCCCAAATGGGATCATGAAGAGTCAGACCTGATGGAAATAACTGAATAACAACAACCATCACAAAATTTCCAGACAAAATGACCTACTAGTTATGCCCACCTGTTAGAATATTTAAGTCAAACTACAGACTATGCTTTTTACCTGAGATATACTATCTTTTAAAATTTCTAGCTTTTTTGAGGTGTCAGGTTAAATGCCACTTTAAAAGAGGCTTATTTTGATTCCCCCCTCCAAAATTATTAATATGTACCTAAATTACATTGTATTTACTTTGTAGATATTTTATATTTATTTACTTGAATTCATATTGTTGAGCTATAATAGACTCAATTCTTTAAGGGCAGGTACTGATTCATTTGCACATAGTAAACTTTTAATAAATGCTTTTTCATTCATTTATTTTTTTTCCCCATATGGTATTTAGGCTATAGGTAATAAGTACTTAAATACTTTTTTTTCCTGGCAGTGAACTGATAGGTTCTCATTTTAGATTAATGTTGCATGGCAAATAAGCCATGATCTTTATCCTGAAATGGTAAATATTCTTATCATAAAGTAAAGTTTTCTATAAGTAAACTGCACAGTGTAAAGAGGGATGGCCTCAGAGTCAAGAAGACTTAGAACTAATAGTGAGTGGCCTTGTGACTGTTGGCAACTATTTAATATCTCAGTGGAACTATCTGTTAAATTGTTAAGCAGTTACTGATTTGCATTGGTAAGAGTTTCTCCACCAGAAATTCCGGACTCTCTCAAACTAGACTAGATCACAGCTTTGGTATGCTTCAGTGTACATTCTTTTTGGTAAATCACTCTGAAAAATAGATATCATTAAAGTAAAAAATAATAATTTAAATGAGCATTTTATGTTTTAAACAAAAGATGAATTATAATAACTTCTTTCTACGAGGATCAGTGAATCAAGGAAGAGAGTAAGCAGGGAGAAGAAAGAGTTTAGCTATTGATAAATGCTGTCTCTTCTAGAAAGTATTCAAAGTAGTGAAAAGTAGGACAAGAATCTAATATTACCATGAAAGATTTTTTGGGAAATAAAAAAAATTTTGCTTGAGATTTTTTTGGATAATATTAAATAGAATTATATATCATTTATGGGAACTATTTTTGATACCATTTAATCTGACGGTCACAGGTCATAAAATTCATAAAAGATAGGTATTCTAACTTGAAACTTTCCCTGATATGACTTGTTATTTCTATATAAGAGAAACAAAACATCCTCTGGTATACTTTCTGTCTCATTTGCATACTTACAATTCACAGAAATAATTTATTTCCCCAAGAAAGTATTTTATAGTCAAAATATCATTTACACCACCACAGACTTGTTGCCTGGCTGTTCCAGGTTCCTTTAACTTGTTTTCCTGAATGCATTTGCTGTCTTCATGTTTGAGAACAGTCTTTTATTTTATTTAAGCCAAGCTTCAAGATCCAGTCCAGAGTTTGTAATTTCTTTGAGGAAGCTTTCATTGAATAAGGAAAGGAATGTTGGGGAAAACTGTGTTAATTTTTATATTCTCACTATAGCGAAGATGTTAATCATGAAACATTTTTGAAAGATACTTTAAGGGAGGAATTAAACCTGGTCTTTGATATGCATACACAAAAATGTGTATTTTTTGATGCTATAAATATTTGATGCTATTTAACTATATATTTTTTAGTTATGTGGAAACTGGAACCTAAGTTCCTTCACATTGATGACATACCTTTTCTAGAGTCAGCTTTTCTTTCCCTTTCTAAGATAATTTTCTATAATAGCAGGAAGTAATTTTGAAAGGACTAGATAGTACTAGATAAACATAGATTGGTCACAGTTGTGTTTGTGGTATATCTACTATGTAATTGAATTATATTTTATGAAAAACCCATATTAACTTATACTTTTCAGTTTACTCAATATATTAGCCTTTAAAAAAAAACCTTCAAAATTAATCATGTCCAAGATTTATTTTATTAATATATGCATTCTGTCCCAGTCATTCAATATACATTTGTACTTTTTATTTCTATTTTTACTTTCAGGCCTCTAAGGTTGGAAAACGTAAGAAGTGTTACTGTTGACCATACTAAATTTTGTGCCTTGGTAAGTAATGGGAATTTCCTGTGTTTTAAGATTATTTTCCTCCCTGAATTCCTTTCCCCACATCTTTCATATAGTAGGTGCTCAATAAATATTTGATTTTTTTAAAAAAAGAGATAAAAGTTTGGGTTAATTTTAAAAATACTGTACTGGCACAGTTAACTCATTTAGCTAAAATGCAACCTGGTTGAAAACTTAAATAATTAGATTTTTTTGTATATACTTTACTCATATGAGATAGAGACAAATAATTTATCAAGCAGTTACTAGAAAAACAAACAACTTCTGGGGTATCTAAAATGGGCAGCACAGATTTGATTTTGTCCCCATATCTTCTGCATCTATAGTATCTAAAATTATTATTGATGTTTATATTGTTGACAGACATTAAAGAATGTCTAGCACTAAGGTACTTTGTGAGTTATCAAAGAAAATTAAATTATGTTCAGCAGTACTTAGTGATAAGTATGTTATATTATTTGAAAGTGAATTCTTTAAATATGGCTTATATGAACGTGTATGCTTGCATTTTAATATATACATATATGTAATACATCTGATAATTCTTTTTGGGGGAGCAGCTGAGGCAATTGGGGTTAAGTAATTTGCTCAGGGTCCCATCACTAGGAAGTGTTAAGTGTCCGAGGCCAGATTTGAACTCAGGTCCTCCTCACTTGAGGACTGGTGCTCTATCCACTGCACCATCTAGCTGCCCCGATAATTACTTCTTAACTAGAATATTAATATTAACTTGTCCTTCCCATTTCCCCTACCATTCTAGATAGGATTGCTGTATTTGTATTTTATTAGATAGTTTTGTGGCATTGGACAAATTATTCTGTGGACTTGAGTTTTATCATTTGTCATATGAGAGAGGATTTGATTTCATGGTTTCTGAGATCCCTTCTAGCTCTAAATATATGATCCTGTATTTTGCCTGTGAAAGAATCCAGCCTGAATCATTTAAACCTTCATGATAACATTAGTTGATTTCATCAGTGTTTGAACTATCTTTAAGGAGAGTAATACCAGGTTAAAAGGAAAACAAACTTCTTTATTTTGAATGAATGATTAAAAGTGGGAATAGGGTAGTCAGGATGGAGGAGAGAAAACAAAAAGAACTAGAATCTAAAGGAGTGCCTTAGATTGTCTCTTAGACAATTGGGGAAGAACTAAACAAATTATATTATATTTATGTCATGGGATATTATTTCATCATAAGAAATGACAAAAGAGATGATACTAGAGAATATTATGTAGCATGAAATAATGCAGAGTCAAATGAAACAATTTATACATAAGCATGTTACCCCTCCTCCTGTCAGAGATGTAATGAATACAGGGTACAAAAAGATGTATGTTTTTTGAAACTATGACATGTAGATTTATTTTTCTTGATTAATTTGTTACATAAGTTTTTTTCTTTCTCTTGATTCATTGAAACCAACAGAATATGGGAGAAAAGAATTAGCAATAATTATGATTCTCCTTTCCCCCCCAAAAAGGAGAGTCATTAAAACATTTTTTTAAATGCATGGAAAAGGATAGAAGGGGCAAATGGAATCAAAATGGTAGAGTGTTAGAAAACATTACAGCTGAGCTTCAATACACATACACACAAAATTTCTCCAAATGAAATCTAGAAAATGCACTAGATGGAATCCTGATTGGGAAATCTAGAAAAAGTCACAGTAAATTATTTGTCCAATTCACTTTTAACATAATGCAACAGACAGGAAGATCTGAAGATATTGGGGATAGGGTTAGGGTAGGAGCATATATGTGAGCTTTTCTATTCCCAGGTCTGACTGCATTTGGGTAAGAAGAGGTCCTAGACCTTTACCAAGGCATGACCTGACCCATACTGAGATACTGCAATGGAAACAGTTATATAGCTTCTCCAATAAGCTTTGAGGAAATCTAAGACTCCAGGCATAGTCAGGAATAAGAAGCTAATATTTGCTTCCTCACATCTAAGAAAAAAACTGAGACTAACTGAGTTCTTCAAGTTTTAGAGAACCCATATTCATCACCTAATGTCCCATATTTACCAAGTCATTCACAGAACAATATACTGTTGGCTTTTGAGAGCATGGTAGTAATTCATAAGCTCAGTTCCATTTTTTTGCTTGCTTTTTGATAAATTTTAATTGATGTTTGTGTTTATGTACTGTGATTTGAACTTACAATGAAATAGGAATAACTACTAGGAAGTTAGCATCCCACATTCCCAATTATTAATCTATGTCAGACTGAACTCTGTAAAGAGATTTTTAGATGCTTTGCTTGGAAGTGTTAGAGAAATGTTCTGAGTGTGCCTTTCCCTGTTTATTGGAGGAAGGGGAAGAAAAAGGAAAAAAAAAAGTTTCTAATCAAAGAAAATAAAGTAAGAAATGTGTCTGTAACCTAACCAAAGATATTTGTATTTGTGTGAACTTGTTAGGAGCATTGAACTCACAGAACTATGTCGAAAGTGAGTTTCACCAAATTTGTTGTCATTCTCCTGCCTTTGGTAGAACTGGCTATATAACAATGTCACATGTCTATCTTTCTAGGTGAGTGCTGTTAACAAGTTAGAATAAGATATAAAGAGGCTTTAAATTTAGCCAGTATTATCAGCCACAGATTCCTTTTTCAGAAATTGGCTGACCTTTAGAAGTTCCTGTAATTTGAAAGCTTCTGTGTCCTGACATATTACCTCTTAGAATGCCTTACATGTACTTATGTACTTATTTATGATTTATAGATAACTATTTATTGATACACAATCAGATGTTGAACTATTGAGATTCTGGGGTGCTTTCAGACTCTCACTGAACCAGGCCACCAAAATGATGGAGTCTGGCCACCAAATTATGGGATATGGGGTGATACCCCAAAAGCATATTGGGGTTACTGGCTGATGTTACAATTTGTCTCAAAAGAATTTGTTGGCATAGAAATCCAAATCAAGATTTTACTACACTGTTAAGAGTGGGCCAAATTCAGAAGTTTTTTTTTTTAAAACAGGAATAAGGATTTTAGCAGTTAAAAAGGAGAAAAGAAAAAAAAAGCAGTAATTAAGAGAAAGATGTCATTAAGAGGGAAGATGCTATGAGGTGGGAATACTCTATGGCTGACTAACCCTAAAAAGGAGTATATTATTGATTGGCAGGCTAAATTCATAGACAATTTTAACTATAACAAGGAGTACATCATTGATTGGTGGACTAAATTCATAGAGAAGTTTAGCAGGCATCTGTAGTACGATCTTTTATAAAGGAAATATAACTCGGGAAAGCTGATAAAATCTTCAAATGAAAGTATATGTATATACAGACAGAGAGAGAGAAGAGAGAGAGAAAAGAGAGAGAGAGGGAGGCACAGAATAATGCCTTGGAGAATACTTATATTTAGAGATCATGAGATAGAAGAAAAACAATAATAATAACAACTAGCATTTATCCTCCTTTGAAATGTGCAAAATGCAAAATTTTCTCATTTGATTCTCACAATAGCTCTGAAAGGGAGGTGCAATTATTATCCTCATTTTAGAGATGAGGAAATTGAGATAGATTGAGATAAACTGAAGTTAACAGCTAATAAGTATCTGAAGCTGAATTAGGTCTTCCTGGTTCTAATTTCAGAACTCTACCCACTGGGAAGCCTCAGAAAGACTAGGTCAAAGCAGGTCTGACCAAGTCAGAGATGTGCCTATAGACACCAGTACTATAAAACTCTCAAAGAAGAGAGATTATTTAGAATAGATGGTGGTCACTAAATATTAAATGCAGAAAAATCAAGAAAGATGAGGACTTTTTAAAAAAAAGGCCATCAAATGGCAATTTAAGAAATTAGTGGCAACTTTGGAAAGAGTTGTTTCAGTCAAATGATGAGGTCAGAAGCCAGATTGCATAGTTTAGAGATGATCATTCATAATTTTGAAAAGAGTAGTTTCAGTTGAGTGATAAAGTTGGAAGCTAGATAGCCAAAGATTTAAAAGGAATATCTATACTCCTTATGGCCATTTATTGTATGAGTGTGTATATATTATGAATGGAGAATAACATTAAGGGCTTGAGGATGTATTTTTATTAAAGTGAAATAAGGAACTTTTAAATGTTGTTTATTGGCTAAAATAAAAATAATAAAATAATGAAAAATCTTAGAAAAAATTTCAGTTGGCAACATTATTCCTAGATATAGTGTTTCTTTTAGTAGTTATTTTAAAGAATAATTTAACATTGGTTTTGTAACTTGATTTTTGTAAGCTAGATTTCCTGTGATTACATAGTATTAATCTTAATAGACAATAACTTACCAATAATCATTTAATATCATTTCTTTGACCTCCAAATACACTTGATATTTTCTCTAAGAAGCTTTTTCTTATCTTTCTTGTTGCTCATGTTCAATCCTTTCCTGAATTGTCTAACTATTTTCTTGTTTGTTTTCCTACTTTTCTCAGAGTGTGGTCTGGGCAGTCTAGGGAGAGCCTAAGACTCTCTATTTTGATAATAATACTAAGATGTTTTAATTTCTAATGTGGAAAATGTCAATAGATGTAATCTATATAAACAAAAGCTGTTTGAAGGATTCTCAGTAATTAAATGTATAAAAAGATTTTGAGAGCAAAAAGTAAGAACTACTGACCTAGTAGAATATGCAAATACTTGCAAATAGTAGTTGAGTGCTTGTTGATTTGATTGCTTAATATACTTTAATTATTTTGCTTGTGTAATGGGATGATCATATTCTTTTTTGGTTTACTCTGGTTTTAAGGAATCTATTTCTTGGCAATGGTTTTTCACTTTCTCTTTTAAAAGACCATTTATTTTCCTTTTCAGTTCTTAGTAACAGTTTTATTCATTTTTGTCTCTTGTTCCATTTCTTCTAGATATTCATGTAATCTTTATGGAAAATTCTTTTTTCTCTTGAAATTTTTGCTGACCTACTCTCTTTTTTTGGGAGAGGGGTTATATTTGAAATATACTGGTATGTTTTCTTTGATTCATTTATCTCTTCATGTATAGTTTCTGAATTGGGGCTGACCCTTGCTGAACTTTTGCATAGAATTGTTGGTTCTGCTTGGTCTCATCCTGAATCTCCTGGGATCCTTTGCTGACTTCCACCTCGCAGGGTTAGGTCCCCTTTCATTTTTGAAATTCAGGGTATTCAAAGCATTTTCTGGCATTAGGTACTTTACAGTCTTGGACCTGAGTTTTCCCAGATTTTGTAGTGGGCTGCTCATTTCCACTCATACTATTGCTTCTTGTGTCCCAGGGATGCCAGAGCCCTCATCTCCATGGCTTTCTGATCACTCTAGGGCTTCCCTTGTAGGGGAAAGGATGAAGAAATTCCTCTGTTATTGCTGTATTTGGACACAGAACATTTGGCCAACTTTGCTAAGAAACTTCTTTCCTATTAACCTATTTTCTTATTGACTCTCTTGCAGTTTTGAGGTTCAAGTCATGAGCAATTGTCACCACTATTAGTAATTTAGGAAGCTGTATTTATTTGTATTAAACATGTTTATGTTAAACATAGCTTCCTGAATTATTATATCATTTAATCCTTTCAAAATAAAAACCTATGTCAAAGACAGACTTAATAGTAGCTATTTATAATTTCTATGTTTGTTGATGTTCAACTGGATAATTGGTTTGGAGATATTTATTTGGTTTTCCTTGGCTGTCTCTAAAGAGCAGAAATTGTTCCATTTTTGTCTTTGTGTCCCTCTTACCTAGCATAGCTTCTGCACTTACCATTTTCTTATGTTTTGGGCCCTCTTTTCCCCCTTCCTCCATCTTGTCTCATACACACTCACACATATCTCTCTTGGTTTGATTGTAAACTTCTCAAGGCTATGGTTTTCACCTTTGTTGTTGTATTCCCAAGGTATAGTGCCTATGCACTTAATAAATGCTTATTGATTGATTGTTTCAGAACTTTTGTACTCCAGTTAGATGCAGTGTTTATTATCTTTTTGGGAAGGACTAGGAGGCAGAAGTTATGAGGGAGTTTATTCTAGCGATAAGGAACAGCCAATAAAAATGATTTGACTTTGCAGTTGTAATGTCTTGGGAGAGGAACAGCAAGGAGGGCAGTGTTACTGGATCCTACTATTAGATTGGTGTTGGTGAGAGAAAATGAGGAGTCTTAAGATAATACCTAGTTTACCAGTTTGGCTGGCTGGAAGAATGATGGTATTCTTTATAGTACTAGGGAAGTTCAGAACAATGGAGGGCTTAAGGACATGGACAGGGAGGTCAATTTTGGACATGTTGAGTTTAAAATGTCTACTAGACATTCAGTTTGAGAGGTTTAATAGTCAGATGGAGATGCAAGCCAGGAGATCAGGAGAACAGTTTGGATTGCTTAAGTACTTCTGAGAATCTCAGTATACAGATATTAATTGAAGCCATAGATGCTATAAAATCACCAAGTGGAAGAGTATAAAGGAAGTAAAGAAGAAAGGCCCAGAATCTATGGGCACTCATATTTAGTAAGAGTATGAAGTATGAAGATCCAGTGAAAGAAATTGAGAAGGAGAGGTCAGCCAGGAGAATGCAATGTTATGAACTCCTAGAGAGAAAAAAGGATATTGAGGAAAAAAAGTGAACCATGATGCCAAAAAGCTACAAAGAAGTCCAGAAGGAAGAAGACTGAAAAAAAGACCATTGAGTTAGTTAAGAAATGATTAGAAACTTTGCAGAGAATAGTTCAGTTAAATGATGAGATTGGGTTTAGAAGAGTCAAAAAGGAGCAAGAAAGTGGAAGTAGTGGATAGTAGGAGGAGTGATTGTAGATGGCTTTCTCAAGAAGTTTAACTCCAAAAAGAAGAAATGGAATGACAATTAGCAGGAATGGACAGTTCGAGGGAGTGTTTTGTTAGTAAGCAGTAAGAAAGCAGCCAGTAGCAGCAGCAGCAATAACAGAGCTCTTGCTGAGCTAATGGAACACAAGGGCAGGGCAGGAGTGTCGTGCTGGTCTGCAGCAGCACTGTTTCAGCACAGGGCAGAACCTCAGCCGTCAGAGTGGCAATGGACTCTGGGAAAAGTATATAGCAGGCAGATTGGGGACAGATAGCAGGAGACAGAGGGTCCAGAGATAAGTTTCAATGGCATCAGAAAACAGTGGATCATCTTCTACTACTAGTTGCATCCTGGTGGCAAAATAATAGGCATTCGTGTATATAGTGGCACAAGGTCAGACTTTCTGTAGCCCATTGCTTATTACTTCAAAGTAAAATTAACTGACTCCTTTATATTGCTCCTACTGTATTCCTAACTAGTCATGTATAATTCCCCCAGGGATGGCTTAGAAGAGCATGAGTAGCATTATTGAGAGGGTGCTTGCTTTTTGGCAATGAGAGGTAAAAGTGCTTAGCCATCACCCATAGAAAAGTCCTCCAGAAGTTCTCAAGGGGTGAAGATTTTGTATTCTCTCTCCCACTCCCTCACTCTTACGAGACACCTAGGAAGGAGATCCTGGTTTGTAAACCAGGAAATACTTGGTAGTGGTAATTAGATGATTCTCCCAAATCTCTGATGATCAGAATCATTCAAGAAGGGTCATCCTTTTTTATTGTAACTGTGATATCTCTGGTGCTGTTCCTGTAATGGTCCCTTTTTTACATTGAAAAAACCCACTAATCAATTCCCAAGTGGTATCATTTACCATATAGACCTGATTGTTTAGATTTAGGACTCAGTGCTTCCTAGTACTCTTCCAGATTCAGTCAGGCCTTCAGGAAACTGCTGTGTGTTTTGTTTTTGCTGTGTTTCTATTTTCATTTTTTACTTCTTTTTTTTTGTTGTTGTTCACTTGTTTCAGTCATGGTCTTGACTCTTTGCGACCCCATTTCGAGATTTTCTTGGAAAAGATACTTGCTATTTCCTTTTCCATCTCATTTTTTAGGTGACAAAACTAAGGCAAATAGGATTAAGCTATTTGCCCAGGGAACCACAACTAGTGAGCGGCATGTCTGGATTTGATCTCAGGTCTTTCTCATTCCAGGACTGGTGCTGCCTATTTCAGGCTTCTTGAATACCAGAGGTCAAAGTTGACTGGAAATAGGCCTGAACTGATTTAAGTGATAGAAGGTCTTCTAGAACAGAAGTATTGAAAATGCCCCCACAGGTGGCTTGTGGCTCAGGTCACTCCTGAGTTCATTGAACCTGATCAAAATGCATTTGGAAAATATTTACCAAAATAAATAAACAATAACAGCTATTATATTTTAAAAAATAAGCCAATATGTAGTCCACAGGGATCTTTATGAGTTGATTAGTGTTTTTGTTTCTATTTGAGTTTGGTAATACTATTCTATAAGACTTTAAGGGCCTTACCATCAAGAAATAGTGTGGTAAGAGCAAAATACCAACTTTCTCTCCCTTCTCATTTCATGAAAGATAGATTAATTTTTTTCTTAAAAGATCTTCAGGAACTAAATGGTGGATGTCCATCAGTTGAGGAATGGCTGAATAAATTATGGTATAGGAATGTCATGGAATATTATTATTCTATAAGAAACAATCAGCAGGATGATTTCAGGGATACCTGGAGACACATGAACTGATGCTAAGTGAAGTGAGCAAAATCAAAAGAACATTGTACACAGCAACAACAAGATTAGGCAATGATCAACTCTGATGGACTTGGTTCTTTTCAACAACAAGGTGATTTAAGTCAATTCCAAGACTTGTGATGAAAATCCATCCCCACAAAGAGGACCTTGGGGACTGAATGTGGATCACAACACAGTTTTTTTTTCACCTTTTTTGTTTTTGTTTGCTTGTTTTCTGTTTTTTTTTCCTCATTTTTTCCCTTTTTGATCTGATTTTTCTTGTGCAGCATGATAAATGTGGAAATATGTATAGAAGAACTATTCATGATTAACATATATTGAATTGCTGTCTAGAAGAGGGGATAGGGAAGAGAGGGAGAAAAAATTGGAACACAAGGTTTTGTAAAGGTGAATGTTAAACTTTCTTTGCATGCATTTTGAAAATAAACTGTTATTAAAAATAAAATAAAATTATAAGATTATATAATAATAATAAACCAAAAAAGACATTTAGGATTTCCTAGATACTTGGATGGCTCAGGTTCAGGTGTAGACATCACTACCTGGTTACCCAGGTTCAAAGGAACCATGAGGAGCTCTAAGTGCACTATCTGATTCTTAACTGATGGGTCTGAAAAAACAGTTTAAGCAAGGAAGTTCTGCTCATTTGAATGCCCTTATGGCTCTTTCTTAAACTATTAAATAACCTATGAATGTCCCATTTTATTCCATATTGAACCTGTCTAAACCATTGAAGGACTAACTTAAGTTAGACCCAACTCAGAACAAAGATGTCCTTATATTCTTCCTTTCTCACTCCCTCCCAAACTCTTGCTCCCTTCCCCATAAGTTTAGTAGTATATGTTTAACATTAAAAAATGTATCATTTAAATGTATTTTTGGAAGATGCTCAAAAATATCTTATAGATAGGGCTGTATGAATAAAAAGTTTGGAGATCAATGTCCTGTACATTATGATTTAGAAAAACCAGATTCATCCATTATTTTTACCTTCTAACTTCAAATTTCTGTGTCTTTGCAAACACTTGTTTGCATGTGCATGTTGCATGACTGAGTTGGTTGATTTGGAATGTTACCACAATGAACATTATGTTGTTTTAATTGAGAAGTAGTCATTGATAATTTTAGATCTACTCTGATGGTGCATTAGAAATTGCTTTTTTTTAAAAAGGCTTCCTTCATCACACCTCCTTCATGAAGCTCTCTTCATGCCTCTTCAAATTTTTCCATAACACTTTGAGTATTTCCTCTCTCCCTGTCATTTTATACTTATTTGTATGTAACCTTAGATTTCAGGCATGGATTATTTTGTGAACTGTTTCTTTGAAATGATTCTTTATTGATGGAGAGAATGCTGTCTAAATTCTTCAAGCCTATATGAGAGATGAAGTTGATTGGAGAGCTTTGGGGTGCTTGTTCCTCTCCCTAACAGTGGCTTCTTAATGCCTTTTTTCCTTTTCCTTTACTAGCTGTCCCTAAAGAAAATCTAGAACCTTACTTATCCTGAGGAGAAATGAAAAAAGATTCTCCTCTCTAAAGTTCTCCCACCAACTCCTGACTCCCTCAGTCAAGCAAGCATGCAGCCTCACCATTCTCTCTACCAATAAGGAGAGCCAAGAGTAAATAACAGCTCGGATGCATAAACTTCAAATCATCTACCATCTTGTAGATCCCAAAAGGACAATGTCTTTCATTTTTTCATCTTTGTTACTTATGGCTTCTAATCCCAATGCTTTGCATTGTAATAGATATTTTTATTTGTTGAATTAGATTGAATCAGAGTTAGGTAAATAAATACTTATTTCAAATTAAAATTTTATTTCTAAAAGATGGGAAAGAAGCATTTTTACAATACTTTATTTTAAAGCCCCAAGATTCCATTGCATCAGAATATGAAAGGAAACAAAATGCTATGAACATAACAATACATAATAATATATAGCATACATATACTGCCTAACGTGCCTGGTTGTTTGCAACATGCTACCTTACTATAAGCTTCTTACTGGATTAGAATGAAGATGTTAGTATAAAGCAATGTCTGTGGGGGAAGATATTTCCTAGTTTATTATAAACTTCTTAACATAAATCTATTAAGAGACTCTTAAACATGGACTGGTATTTTTATAATTTGAAGCTAGTTTTGGTTGAAGAATAGTTAACATAGCCACTACTCAAGCAATTTGGTGAATTTTAGCAACAATAGCACTTCCATATTTTACCCCCACTAGATCCTTTGTCATAATCCCTTCTCAAGGAGACTTGACCCTTGTGTCCTTCCAACAAATAACTTCCCTCTCTTTCATTTCTCAGTCCTCTGTTTTTGCTGCTTTAAAACAGCAATACTGTCTTACCACTGGATTTTCCCCTTCCCTCTGGATTATAAAGATGTTGGTCAGCTATTCTTCTACTTGTTTATTTTCTGCAGTCTGTGCTACTTTGTTTGTGATGGCTTTAGTCTATTACCTTTATTGGTAAGTTTGATTTAGTATGATCTATATGTGCTTATATTCATTGGTTTTCCTAGAAGAAATTTTGTTGTTATTGTCTCCCGTGGAAGCTGTTGATTTCCTGATGTTATTGTTTTTATGAATCTTTTTTCCCTTTGTCTTTTTCTTCTTCCATTTCTCCTTATTTCTATTTATTGCATTCATATGAGGCCCATGTTTAGTGATTCATTCTTTGTTTATTTTGTTAAAGTAAAATTCAAGCTCTTTGGCTGACATTTGAAATTCTTTCCCCCCTCATTTATACACCTGAGAATTAAGACAGTATATAGAAAAATAAAATGTTGAATTTTGTTCCTTTTTCTTTCATATGCCACTGTTACTTTATCATTTTTTCCCCCTGAGGTGATATACTGATATAGAAGAAGTTTAGTGAAAGGAGCATTGGTCTTGAAGAAGATATTGTGTTCAAGTTCTGGCTTTGACGTTAAACAAGTTGCTTCATCTTTTTGAGCCTCAGTTTCTTTATATATAAAATTATATATAAAATATAATAATTATGTATTTCCTCACAGATTTGATGTAAAGCAGGGCTTCTTAATCTGTTTTTGTGTTATATTTCTTTGACAGTCTAGTGAATCCTGGGGATTCCTCAGAATAATGTTTTAAAATGCATAAGGTAAAAATATATAGCTACACAAAGGAAACTAATTATATTAAAGTATAGCTATGTATTTTTGAAAAGCTCATTTATACCAGGTTTAGAACCCTTGAGTGAAGAAACAACTAGAATTAAAATTCTAGGATCAGCACTTTGGAGCTGGAAGCAATCTTGGAGGGCATCATATCCAGTTCACTTATTTTATAAATTATTATAGATTAAGATCATGTAACAAAAATGAATAGGAATTTGAACTCAGGTGTTTTGTTTCAAATCTAGCTTTATTCCTGCTATGTGTCACTTTATGGATAAATTCTTAAAGTTGGAAGGGAAATCACAGGTTATTTAGTCTAGCTCATATCTAAAAAGGAATCCCCTTTATGACTTCCTAAAATGATCATCCAGTTTTTGCTTAAAGACCTGTAGTTACAAGAAATTCACAAATTTCTAAGGCAACTTAACTCCCTTTTAAAAATTGTAATAGTTATTGATTTTTTATTTAAAGCTTACTGAGCAAAAGTTATCAAACTGCCCATATCCTTTGATTCAGCAGTGTTACTACTGGGCTTATATCCCAAAGAGATCTTAAAGGGAAAGGGACCCACATGTGCAAAAATGTTTGTGGCAGTCCTTTTTGTAGTGTCTAGAAACTGAGTGGATGCCCATCAATTGAAGAATGTCTGAATAAATTGTGGTATATGAATGTTATGGAACACTATTGTTCTGTAAGAAACAACCAACAGGATGATTTCAGAGAGTCCTGGAGAGACTTACATGAATTGATGCTAAGTGAAATGAGCAGAACCAGGAGATCATTGTACATGGCAACAACAAGACTATACAATGATCAATTCTGATGGATGTAGCTCTCTTCAACAATGAGATGATTCAAACCAGTTCCAATTTTTTAGTAATGAAGAGAGTCAGCTACACCCAGAGAGAGAACTATGGGAAATGAGTGTGGATCACAACATAGCATTTCCACTCACTCTATTATTGTTTGCTTGCATTTTTGTTTCCCTTCTCAGGTTTTTTTCTTTTTTTCTAGATCCGATCTTTCTTGTGCAGCAAGATAATTGTATAAATATGTGTACGTATATTGGATTTAACATATACTTTAACATATTTAACTTGTATTGGACTACTTGCCATCCAGGGGAGGAGGTGGGAGGAAGGAAGGGAAAAGTTGGAACAGAAGGTTTTGCAAGGGTCAATGTTGAAAAAATTACCCATGAATATGTTTTGTAAATAAAAAGCTATAATGGTAATAATAACAAAAGAAAGCTTATTGAACTATTTTTTTATCTTTTAAAAATATTTTTCCCAATTATATGTAGAGAATTTTTATCATTCATAAAATTTTACAAGATTGAGTTCCAATTTTTTTCCCTCTACCTTCTTCTCTTCCTAAAATGGTAAGTAATTTGATATAGCTGATATATGTGAAATCATGTACATTTTCATATTAGTCACAATTGTGAAAGAAAAAAAAGACAAAAAAAAAGAAAAAATAAATTGAAAAATGTATGCTTTGATCTGCATTCAGAGACCATTAATTCAAATAAAAAATTATTTGCATTTTTCATAATGAATCATTTGTAATTGTCTCTGATTACTGTATTGTTGAGAAGAGCTAAATCATTCATTGCTGATCATCACACAATGTTGCTGTTACTGTGTACAATATTTTCCTGGTTCTTCCCATTTCACTTTGCATCAGTTGATACAAACTTTTTCATATTTTTCTGAAATCTGCCTCCTTATCATTTTTATTGCATAATAGTATTCCAATACATTCATATACTGCAATTTATTCAGCATTCCCTCAATTGTGGACATTCCCTCAGTTTCTAATATTTTGCCACCAGGAAAAGGACTGTTATAAATATTTTTGCACATGCATATCCTTTTCCATTTTTATGATTTCTTTGGGATACAGACCTAGTAGTGGTATTGCTATATAAAAGGGTATACACAGTTTGGTTGCCCTTTGGGCATAGTTCTAAATTGCTCTCCAGAATGATTGGATTAATTCCCAGATATATCAATATTACATTAGTGTCCCATTTTCCTATATCCTCTTCAACATATGTCATTTCCCTTTATTATCATGGTAGGCAATCTCATATGTATGAGATGGTTTCTCAGAATTATTTTAATTTGCACTTTTTTTTTTAGAATTTAAAGTGATTTAGAATACTTCTTTACAGGACTATTGATAGCTTTGATTGCTTTATCTGAAGCAAGTTCATATCCTTTGATTACTTGTTAATTGGAGAATGGCTTGTATTCTTATAAATTTAATTTAATTTTCTATATATTTGAGAAATAATGCCTTTATTGGAGACACTTACTGTAAAGATTGTTTCTTAGCTTTCTGCTTTCCTTCCAGTTTTGCTTGTGCAAAAGCCTTTTAATTTAATATAATAAAAATGATCTACTTTACATTTTGTAATGCTCCCTATCTCTTATTTGGTCAGGAATTCTTCCTTTCTCTACAGATTGGGTAGATTATTTCTTGCTCTTCAAATCTGTTTATGGTATCATCCAATTTGACCTTATCTTGACATATGGTATGAGATATTGGTCTATACCTAGATTATGCTCTATTGTTTTCCAGTTTTTTCAGCATTTTTTGTCAAATACTGAGTTCCCACATGCCACGGTCTTTGCGTTTATCAAAAAATAGGTTATTGTGGTCATTTACTGCTATAGATTGTGTGCCAAATATATTCCACTGATCCACCATTCTTATTTCATAACCAGTGCCATATGGTTTTTATGATTTCTGCTCTGTAATATAATTTGAGATATGGTATTGCTAGGCCACTTTCCTTTTTACTTTAAAAAAAAAATTATTTCCCTTGATATTCTTGAAGTTTTGTTCTTCCAGGAGAATTTTTGGTAGTTTGATTAATATGGTACTGAGTAAGTAAATTAATTTAGGCAAAATTGTCATTTTTATCATATTGGCTCATCCTATCCATGAGCAGTGGATATTTTCCCAATTATTTAGATTTAGCTTTATTTGTGTGAAAAAGTGTTTTGTCACTGTATTCATATAACTCCTGGGTTTGTTTTGGCAGCTAGATTCCCAAGTATTTTATACTGTCTACAATTATTTTAAATGGAATTTCTCTTTCTATCTTTTGTTGCTGGGCTTTGTTAGTCATATAAGGAAATGCTGATTATTTATATGGGTTTATCTTATATTTTACAACTTTGCTAAAGTTGTTAATTATTTTAAGTAGTTTTTTTAGTTGATTTCTTAAGATTCTCTAAAGTATACTATTATGGCATCTGCAAAGAGTGGTGGTTTTGTTTCCTCATTGTGTATTCTAATTCCTTTGATTTCTTTTTCTTATTGCTATAGCTACATTTCTAGTGCTATATTAGTGCTGATAATGGACATTTTTGCAGGAAGGTTTCCAGCTTATCTCCATTACAATTAATGCTTGCTAATGGTTTTAGATAAACTGCTTATTATTTTAAGGAATGCTCCCTTTATTTCTATGGTCTCTAGTGTTTTTAATAGGAATGTCAAGCTTTCTTTAGCATCAGTTTAGATAATCATACCTTGTCAAAATATCTGCTCCGTGTGATATATTGCTATAATTGTCTTACTAGCTTTTTATTCAAAATTTTTACATTGATATTTGTTAAGGAAATTGGTCTATAGTTTTCTTTCTCTGTTTTAGCTCTTCCTGATTTTGGCATCGGTACCATATTTGTTTCATAAAAGGAATTTGGTAGGATTCCAAATATTTTTCCATATAGTTTATGTAACATTCGAATTAATTGTTCTTTTTTTTTTTTTTTTTAAATTTTATTTTATTTAATAATAACTTTGTATTGACAGAATCCATGCCAGGATAATTTTTACACGACATTATCCCTTGCAATCACTTATGTTTCGTTTTTTCCCCTCCCTCCCTCCCCCCCCGCCCAAGATGGCAAGCAGTCCTATATATGTTAAATATGTTGCAGTATATCCTAGATACAATACATATTTGCAGAACCGAACAGTTCTCCCGCTGCACAGGGAGAGTTGGATTCAGAAGGTAAAAATAACTCGGGAAGAAAATCAAAAATGCAAATAGTTCACATTCATTTCCCAGTATTCCTTCTTTGGGTGTAGCTGTTTCTGTCCATCATTTCTCCAATGAAACTCAGTTAAGTCTCTTTGTCAGAGAAATCCACTTCCATCAGAATACATCCTCATACAATATCGTTGTCGAAGTGTATAATGATCTCCTGGTTCTGCTCATCTCACTTAGCATCAGTCCATGTAGGTCTCTCCAAGCCTCTCTGTATTCATCCTGCTGGTCATTCCTTACAGATCAAGAATTAATTGTTCTTTAAATGTTTGGTAGAATTCATTTGTGAACAAATATGACCCTAATAATTTTTTCTAAGGACTTCTTTAATGATGCGTTCAATTTCTTTTTCTAAAACAGAGTTATTAGACATTCTTTTTGAGAATCTGGTAATCTGGCTATTTATATTTTTATAAATATTCATTGATTTTTCTCAGATTGTCAAATTTATTGGCACATAATTGGGCAAAATGTTGCCTAAAGATTGTTTTAATTTCTTGATGGTGATTTTACCCTTTTTTTATTATTGAATATTTGGTTTTCTTATTTTTTAATCATTAAAAATGACATCTGTCATTGATGTTTTTCATAAAACTGGATCCTGGTGTTATTTATTATCTCAGTGGTTTTTATTCACTTTCAGTTTGATTAATCTTATTTTTAGCTTTCAGAATTCAAGTGTGGTGTTAAGTTGGGGATTTTTAATTTGTTCTTTTTTCTAGTTTTTTTTTTTTAGTTGCATTCCCAGTTTATTGATTTTCTTTTGTTGATGTAAGAATTTAGAGAAATAAAAATTTCCCTAAATATTACTTTGGCGGTGTCCCATAAATTTTGGTATGTGGTCTCATGATTGTCATTCGTTTTTTTTTTTTTTTAATAGCTTTTTATTTACAAGATATATGCATGGGTAAATTTTCAGCATTGACAATTGCAAAACCTTTTGTTCCAATTTTTCCCTTCGTTCTCCCCACCCCCTTCCCCAGATGGCAGATTGACAAATAGGTCTTTCATACCTCTTCATGTGAAATAATTTACCTCATTCTACTTTCTCTTCTTTCTGCACCTATCCCTCTTTTTCATCTCTTAATTAAATTAAATTTGAGGCAGTGATATAAAAAACAAAATCATAGTCATTTCCTCACTACCACAACTTCTCAGACACACACCTCTCAACTTTCCCTTCTACCTACTATCATTAAACCTTTCTTTTTGAAATAGAAAATCAGAAAATCATATGAACAAAACCATCATTCCTACTCTCTAATCTTCAAACACTTCCCATCAATGGATTCTTCCCTACCACTTCCAAATATGCTTGGGTTTCCCCCGTAGTTCAAAAATCCTCCCTGTATCTTACTTTGCTTGCTAGTTACTTTCTTTTATCTCTTTTCCCCTTCTCAACTAAACTCCTTGAAATATCTGCCTACAATCAGTGCTTCTGTTTCTCACTTCTAAAACATTTGCAATGTAGCTTCTAACCTTATTTTTCTTTTATTTTTTAAACGAGCTCTTGCTTTAAAACTTATCTTTTTTTAGCTTTTTATTTTCAAAATATATGCATAGATTTCAACATTCATCCTTGCAAAACCCTGTGTTCCAAATTTTTTCTTCCTCCCTGTCCTCACCCCTTCCCTTAGACAGCAAGTAATCTAATATATGGTAAACATGTGCAGTTCTTCTATACATATTTCCACAATTATGTTGCAAAAGAAAAATCAGTTCAAAAAGGAAAAAAGAGAAAGAAAAAAAAAAGCAAGTAAACAACAATATGAAAGGTGAAAATACTATGTTGTGATCCACATTCAGTTCCCACAGTTCTCCTTCTGGATGCAGATGGCTCTCTTTATTACAAGTCTGTTGGAATTGGTCTGAATCACCTCAATGTCAAAAAGAGCTAAGACCATCAGAATTAATCATCACATAATCTTGTTCTTGCTGGGGTACAATGTTCTCTTGCTATCCTTATTTTTCAATTGACATTTTTCTTTCCAATGAGACTAATTTATTGATTTCCACATCTAAGATCCTTTTCCAGATCTTGATCTCTCTGCAGAACTTGACAGTATTGATCACCTTCTCCTCATGGGCATTTTCTAATCATTGTGACATCATTCTTTCTTGGTTTTCTTCCCATCTACACTGCTTCTTCTCAGGTATTTCTGCTGGATCATCATCCATATCATAGTTAATGTAGGTATTCCTCAAGCCTCTGTCCTGGGCCATCTTCTCTCTATACTCCCTCATTTGATCTTATCAGCTCCTCTGAGTTCATTTTTTTCTTCAGGAAAATAATTCGCACATCTGTATTTCTAGCCCTAATTTGTCTCCTAAACTTCAGTTTTACATCAATTGATTTGGACAGATAAAACTGATGTTCTATAGAATTTTAAGTGCAACATATCCAAAACAAAAATCATTACTGTTGCAATTTCCCTGTTACTATTGAGGGCACCACCATCTTTCCAGTTATCCAGGCTCGAGCCTAGTAGTCATCCTTAACTCTTTTCTTACTTACTCCATTTATCCAATTAGTTGCTAATTCTTGTAATTTCTTTCATTATTATAATAGTCTTCCAGTTGGTCTTCCGACCAACTAACCAACCAATTGTCTCTTTCTATTCCAATCCACTCTGCACATAGCTGCCAAAAATCTTTTTCTTAGAATGCAAATCTGACCATGCTATCCTTTCTATTCAGTTAACCCCTCCTGTATCAAATATAGTTTTCTCTTTAGTGTTTAAACTTCTTTACAACCCCCTTTCTTCCTCATCTTCCTGCAATCTACTTACCTACATGTTCTCCACTGTTGGTCCATTTATTATTCCTCACAAAACATACTTGATCTGTCTACAGACTTTATTGACTACCATGTTTAGAACCTCTCCTTTTCAACTTCCATTTCTTAGAATCTCTGCTTTCATTTAAGACTCATATCAAGTGTTATCTTCTCCTGGAATATTTCTGGTCCTCTCCACCTTTTTTCCCAGCTTTTAGTGCTATCCCTGCTAAGGTTACCTTCCACATATTCTACATTTATTTTATATGTTATAATGTATATATGTTATTTCCTTCATTAGAAGTAAGCTTCTTGAGAACAAAAAAGAAATGGTTTTCCTTTTTATTGGTATCCCCAGTGCATAATACAGAGCCTGGTATGTGGTAAGCACTTAGCATATGGTCATTGACTGACTAAATTGATCAATTACCAGTGTGCGCCACATTCCTCAACCACAGCATCTCTCCACACTTCAAAGACAGATCTATTTTGTCATTAATCCAATGGGACATGATTAATCATTATAATTCATCCTTATAGAGTCATTTATCTTATTGTAGTAATTTTGTATATTATTCTCTTACTTAGGTATTGCTGTAGTAGTTCATAAAGTTCATGTATACTTTTCTGAAGTCTGTTCATTGTCATTTCTTATGCCTCAGTAACATTTACATGCTACTATTTGTTCATTCATTCCCCAATTAATTGCTATTTACCAGTTTCCAGTTTTTTGCTATCACAGTTAGACAAGCCTGCAACTTTTATATTCTGATGTTATTGCGCCCAATATTTAAAAAGAAAAAACAAAACCTAATCTGGCAAATGCTGAAGTAAAACAGCAAATGGTGGAAATGGGGTTGAGAGAAAACAAAATGAGAATGAAGGAAATAAAAGGGTAGTAGTGTGTGATATTTCCGAAAACTAAAAGTATCCTGAGTTCCCTCCCATTTTCTTCTCTTTCCTATCCTTTGTTCATTTCTCCTTTTTTTTTTGTCTTTTACCTTCCCCCTTTCTCCTTTATTTCCTCTGAGTTATTAAAGATGTACCTGTGGTAAAACTTGCTAATTTTTTTTTGTTTCTGGTGTGCATGTTCTACTTGTATTTCTCCTGCTGATGCAACTGCTACTATTTTGTAGACCCCAGATTTCCAGTTGAATAACAGTATCTGGTCTGGCTTTCCAGGTAGGCAGAGTTGACAGCAGTCCCTATCTGCTGTCTAATCTTTAAAATGTTTTTAATGTGATTTTTAAAAAATTCTTTTATTCTACAATGAGAGCTAAAATTGGGGAAAATTTGAATACCTTTGAGAGAGGTAATATATTGCTTTAATTTATTTTTCAGAAGAGAAGATTTTTATATTGGGAAGGATAAGGAAAACACTGAAACTCCCAAAAGTAAATAGATGAGGAAACATTCAATATGAAGAATGCAAAGTGAGACTAGCAATTGAAGAGAAACTTCTCTTTCTCAATATCTCAATTGCTGCCAGATTTCGTAAGACAAGCTCTTTACCTGAATGAACAGGAAAAATTATCCTCCAGGTTCATCCGATTAAAACACTCTACTAAAACAATAGTTCCAATGCAAGAAAAGAAGGCAATCAGGATTTAGTGACTTGCTCAGTTACCTCCCCTCAAATACAAAGAAAACAAGATAATAATTTACTTCCAATTTTTTACTGTTACAAAAAGTGCTGCTATATTTTTATCTATGTGGGAGATTTCTTTTTAGGAATGATCTCCTTGGCATATAAGCCTAGTAATGGAATCTCTGGGTCAAAGGATATGGGAATGCCCTTTAGTCATTTTATTTGCATAGTAACAAATTGCTTTCCAAATGATTATACTTATTCATAATTCCACTAACAGTATGATATGGTGTCCATCTTTTTGCAAACCCTCCAATGTTGAATATTAACTATTTTGTTATCTTTGCCAATTTGCTGAAGGTGAGATGAAACCTGGGGTTGTTTTTATTTGCAGTTCTGTTATTAATAGTGATATAGTTGTAATCATTTATGTAATAGTGATAATAGTTGTAATAGAACTGCTCAATCATACCCTTTATCTATTGAGAAATGACTGGTTTTGGGGTGTGTGTGTTTGCATTAGTTTATATATATCTTGATAAATCTTTTCCCCTTCTTAATCTTCATGCCTTATTTTTGTGCAGGAAAATGTCAGTTTTATATAATTAAGATAACTTACTTTGTCTTTTAATGTTTCCTCTATTCATCGTTTGTTTAAAAAATATGTGAACATCATGTTATGTGACATATTATTCCAATTTTTAAAGAGTAATCTTTACTATAAAGGTCATGTATCTTTTTTAGAATTTATTGTGGAATAAGCCTAATCTAATTTTTCTAGAATTCTTTTAATCAAATAGAGAATTCTTTCCAAAATAATTTATGTTTTCCAGATTATCAAATACCAGTTTTGAGTTTCCTTATTTATTACTCTCCCTTATGTATTTGATCTACTCTATTAAAAAATAAACTAATACCACATTTAGTAATATATTTTTGATGGCCACTGCTATATAATCTGTGTTCTAGAGGTGCTATTCCTCCATTTTTACCTTTTTTCATTATTTTCCTTGATATTCTAGATTTTGTTTCTCAAAATAAATTTTATTGTTTCATTGAATTTTGTAAATTAACCCTTAGATCATTTGATTGTTATAGTAAAATGATAAAGTAATTCTTAAAGATAATAGAATTAACTAGTTGAGCCACTTAAAAAAAAAAAAACGAATTTAAATGGTGTTTGTTCTCTGAACAAATAAGCCAGTTCGTAACCAGAGTGGTGCTTGACGTTGGCCTCAGTTCATTTTACATAGGATCAGTTCCCTCCTCTGACCTAGTTTTCTGGTTTCATTCTTAGCAATGACACTTAGCAACACTCTATTGTTCTACTGTGTTTGTGTGTGTGTGTGTATAGACATGTGTCACTTCTATGAGCTCCTTCTATTTATTTTTTAACATTGGATTTTGGTGAAGTTAATATTATAATCATAGGAAGAAAAATAAATCTCTGTGTTGTATTTTAATTTCCTATTGGAAGATCAACTTGCATTAGTTAAACTCTTAATTACAAAATATTAATTTGATACCATGAGCTATTCAGTTAAAGAAAAAGTATCTAACACCTATAATAAATAAGGTAAAGAGAATATAAGAACAAAAACAAAACTTTGTTGTTATTGTTCTATCCTGTCAGTGTTTTGTGTTGTATCTGACTCTGTGATTTTATTTTGACTTTTCTTGGCAAAGATAGTGGAGTGGTTTGCCATTTTCTTCTCTAACAGAGGCAAACAGAATTACGCGAGTTTTCCAAGATCACACAGCTATTAAGTATCTGAAGCAGGTTTGTTTTGAATTCTAGTCTTCCTGACTTCAGGCCTGGAGCTCTTTTTCACTGTGCCATTTACCTGTCATATCACTTGTATACAGATAAATAAAACAAAACTTTATTTGAAAAGGAAGAGAAGATGAAAGAATGAATCTTCATGGAGGAGGTAGCATCTGAGTTGTTCCTCAAATAAATATTCACTCAACATGTATTTAAAGAATGTCTGTTATGGGTAACAAATTCATTTTCCATAATAAACCAATTTCATTCTGGGCCTCCATCCTCTTTAAAAAATTAATATTTTATTTCCCCCAATTATATGTAAAAAAATTTTTAAATTTTTAATTTTGTGTTCCAAATTTTTTTCTTTCTTCTATCTTCTCCCCACATTGAGAAGATAATATGATAAAGACTCTCTTGCTTATAGTTATGCAAAAATGTATTTCTTTATTAGTTATTTTGTGAAGGGAAAAAAAAAAAAACAGACCTTCCCCACCCTTTGTTTCCTGACCTCAAAAAATCCCAATAAAAATAAAGATTAAAAAAAAAAAACATAATGTTTTAGTTTGCATTCAGACATCATTAATTCTTTCTCTTGAGATGAATAGTATCCTTTTATCCTGAGCCCCTTAGAATTTTCCTAGATCATTGTATTCTTGAGAATAGCCAAGTCATTCATAATTGATTATCATATAATATTACTGCTATTGTATATATTGTTATCCTGGTCTTCATTTCTCTTTGCATCAATTCATCTAAGTCTTTCCAGGTTTTTCTGAGAGACAAATACTTATCATTTTTAATAGTACAATAGTGTTCCATCACAAGCATATACCACTGTTTCTTTAACCATTTCTAATTGATGGTCATCCCCTTAATTTCCAATTCTTTGCTACCACAAAAAAGAACTGGTATAAATATTTTTGTACATATAAGTTCTTTTGCTTTTTGTTTTTTTATCTTTTTTGGGTACAGACCTAGCAGTGTGGTATTACTGGGTCAAAGGATATACATGATTTTATAGAACTTTGGGCATAGTACCAAAATGCTCTCCACAATGGTTGAGTCAGTTCACAATTTCACCACAATGCATTAGTGTCATAGTTGGAAGGCCATGTGCCTTCCAAAATTTGTCATTTTCATTTTTTGTCATTAACCAGTCTGATAAGTGTGAGATCATATCTCAGAATTCTTTTAATTTACATTTCTCCAATAGTGACTTAGAACTTTTTTTTCATATAATTATATACATCGCTTACATCACTTGGTCTGAAAGCTTCCTATTTATATCCTTTGACCATTTATCAATTGGACAATAGTTTTTATTTTGATAAATTGGACTCAGTTCTCTATATATTTAAGAAATGAGGCCTTTATCAAAGAACTTGCTGTAAGAACTTTTTTCCACAGTTGTTATTACTGTCTATTTTCCTTCATTCTATTTCCTCCCTTGTTTATCCTACATTCTCTCCTTTCACCTTATCTACACCCTCGAAAGTATTTTGTTTCTAACTACTATTCCCCATCTTCTTTCTTCCCTTTCAGTATCTTTTCCTCTTGTCCCTTTCCTATCCTACTTTCTTAAAGGGTAAGATAGATTTCTATACTCAATTAAGTGTATATATTAGTCCCTCTTTGAGCCAGTTCCTATGAGAGTGAAGATCAAGTGCTTCCTCCACATTCTTTATCTTCCAATCCATTGTAAAAACTTTACTGCACCTCTTTTGTGTGAAATAATTTATCCCATTCTACCTTTCCTTTTCCCCTTTTCCCAGTGCATCCTTCTTCCTCAGTTTTTCATTTTATTTTTAACTCATCATATTTAACTCATATCCATATCTTCTCTGTGTACTTCTTATTGTCCTCATAATGATAAAATTTTAAAGAATTACAAAGTATTATCTTTCCATATTGGAATATAAACACATTAACTTTATCAAATCCCTTAGAATTTCTCTTTCCGTTTACTTTTTAGTGCTTCTCTTGAGTTTTGTATTTGAAAGTCAGATTTTTCTCTTCAGCTCTGTTTTTTTCAGCTGGAGTGCTTGAAAAACCTCTTTCATTAAACATCCATCTTCACATCCTCCACCCCACCTCACCCCCAAGTTCCCCAAATAGTGTGTTCAGTTTTTCTGGCTAGTTTATTCTTGATTGTAATCCTAGCTCCTTTGCCCTCTGGAATATTGTATTCTGAGCCCTTCATTTCTTAAACGTGAGAGTTGCTATATGTTGTGTAATTCTGACTGTGGCTCTATGGTATTTAAATTGTTACTTTCTGGCTGCTTGCAATGTTTTCTTCTTTATCTGGGAGCTCTGAAATTTGGTTATCATGTTCCTGAGAGCTTTCATTTTGGGATGTCTTTCAAGTGTTGATCAGCAGTTTCTTTCAATGTCTATTTTCTTCTCAATCCAATAAAAGTTTCCACCCAATTTAGCATTAACTATTTTATACCAAGAAGTTCAAAATAATGTTCACTTTCTCCTTAACTTTTGCTTTTATATTAGAGGATTTCAACATCCCTCTGACCTCCCTGATCTCCCACATCTATCCTCTAGAATATCAGGGGCATTTTGCTTGATAATTTCTTTTCTTTCCTTTTTGTTTTTTTGGAATTTTTTTTTTCTGAGACAATTGCAGTTAAGTGACTTGCCCAGGGTCACACAGGTAGGAAGTGTTAAGTGTCTGAGGCCAGATCTGAACTCAGGTCCTCCTGATTTCAGGGCTGGTACTCTATCCACTGTGCCAGCTAGCTGCCCCCCCAAAAGACCTTTTTTAGAATTGTATTCCCAGTGGAACTATTGATGATAGAAAAAACTGGAAACATCCTATGTTTCCATTAATTGGGAGAATGGGTAAAGAAACTGGCATATTAATAAAGTAGGAATTATTATGCTATTAGAAATTACAAATATGAAAAATACCAAGCATAGAAAAAACTTATATGAAATATTCAGAATCAGGAGAATAATATGCTTACCAATGTCAACTATGTCCACTGATAGGTCCTAGTTCAAAGAAAACTTATCAAGCATTCCTGCCTCAACTACCAAAAAAATTTCTCCATTTCCTTATTATCCTTAAATATTTTTATTTGGGTCTTTCTTATACTTCAATACCTCTATCTTTGTTTTCTTCTGGAATGATGTGTGTTTTAGCCCTTCATTTTAACTCTATATAAATCTTTTTCGTAATAAACATAGTAGTTATTTTTTGTAATTCATTCTGCCATCTTCTTGTTTTATGAGTAAGTTTATTCAATTTATATTCATGATTATGATTGATTATTTTTCTCCATCTTATCTTATAATTTTTCATCTTTTTGCTTCTACTTGCCATTTGACAGACAAAAAGAAAGAGGTAAAAGACAGAATTTACCTAACTTGCAACTCTTTTCTTCCCCTTGTTCTATCCCTCACCACTCCTACATCTTAGGTTTTTGTAATGGGCTGAGGCTTGAGTTGATGCACTGAGGTCCCAAGCACATGAGGCTAAATAGTAATTGGACCATACTCTATTAATATATAAGCTTGGAGAAAGAATGGCCTCCATCCACTCTTTGTGCAAGTCCTGATGTGTTGTATAGGAAATGACGATTTTGGTGGGTGGAGGCAGGGGAGTGGAAAAGGAAGGGGAAGGAGAGACTGTTTGTTTTTGCCATTGCGACGACCTTTCTGTTTGTTTCTCTTCTTTTTGGCTCAGTGGGTAGAGCACCAGCCCTGAAGTCAGGAGGACCTGAGTTTAAATCCAGCCTCAGACACTTAACAATTCCTGGTTGTATGACCATGGGCAAGTCACTTAACCCCAACTGCCTCAGCAAAAGCAAAAAGAAGAAGAGAAACAAACAGAAAGGTCCTCGCAATGGCAAAAGCAAACAATCTCTCCTTCTCCTTCGTTTTCCACTCCCCTGTCTCCACCCACCAAAATCGTCATTTCCTATACAACACATCTGGACTTGCACAAAGAGTGGGCGGGGCCATTCTTTCTCCAAGCTTATATATTAATAGAGTATGGTCCAATTACTATTTAGCCTCATGTGCTTGGGACCTCAGTGCATCAACTCAAGCCTCTGCCCATTACAGGTTTTTATTTTACTTCTTTTATTTTAATTCCTCATTATTAATCTTTTCTCTGACATTGGAGTTTGCTTGGCCTATGACTTTTCCTCTACATATTCTGCTCCTCTTTCCAGTTCCCTTGTCCTTTTACCTTAGAGGCAGCTAGTGGAAGAGTATATTCAGCACTGGGTTTGAAGTCAGGGATATTCAAGTAAAAAACTGACCTTAGACACTTAGTAACTGATGTCTATTAACTTAAATTCTTTAGAACAGATTGGCACTTATATATTAACAAGAATATATAAATAAATACTTGTCCTCTCACTCCCCCATTTCCCTTTTCAGTTGAATGTATTTCTATACTGTGATATTTATGTGTATAGATATGAATATGTATAATGATATTCAATCTTCTTTTATCTAGTTCAGATGAACTTATGTTTCTTGCCCCTCCATGTTTAAACAGTTTGTATACTTCTATTATATGATATAATTGTCTCCTTTTTTCCTACTTCTTATTATAGTATAGTTCACTGCCCCATCATTTGTCTCTTCCTGAGTCAAAACCGAATTACCCATTCTATGAGTAAAAATTTAAAAAGCAGTGTCTTCTATATATTGCATAACTGTCCCCAATTTTATTCTCTCCTATATTCCAGATATTCCCAACTCTTATTATCTGATTACTTTTCTAAACAAAAAATGGCAAGACTGGAGGGAGTAAGGAGATCATAAATTCCAACTTCTTACTTATGAAAAAATGGAGATTCAGTGAAGTGAATTAATTCACATATGCTCTAAAAGAAATTCTGAATACATGTCAAAATTTTTAAAATAGAAGAAAGTTTCACAAGAAAAAGGGAAGAATTAGTGAATATTTGGAGCTTAGAAACATGTTTGAGGTTCATCCTAAGGATAAGAAACCTGGATGTTTTATGAAAGTAGTTGCTTGTTCATAGTAACGATAATGTGGATACATAGACACTATTAGATTCAGTAAGATTCAGAACTAGGAAGTTATTGCTGGTGATTCTTTGATGAAAGTTATTAAGACAGTTATTTGTAGATGTGATAACAGAAAAGAGAGCTTCTGTTTGTCCAAGGAATGTATCCAAGATATGGTAGCTCAGTGCCTGGCATATAATAGGCACTTGATAAATTTTTGTCAACTGGATGAATTGCAGAAAACCTTCTAAGACTTGTCAAATGCTTAACTACTATTCTGCTTCTGATGAATCATATGGGATCAAATTATATTGCTAAAATAAATTGAGAAAGCATGGCTAAAATTATAGAGTCATGGCCAAGAACTTGATTTTCAGGCATTAAAAGTGTTTTCGTCACTGCTACCCTTGAAGGCATTAATAGCAAAATAATGATTAACATTTAAATAGTGCTTTAAAGTTTGAATATCATTTTATACGCATTAAAAAGAGATTTTTAGAAATGACCTGCAGTTTAAGAAGATCATATCTAAAACCACAATTGATGCTTCTGAACCACCCACTTTGGCTCCAATTTTCAAATTGACAGATTCTAAGGGGAAATTTTCTGCCATTAGTCCAATTTGTAAATTGTCTTACATACATATGTGCATATATCTGCCTGCATAAATGTGTGTATGAAATATTCCCTCTCCATTTTGGAAGGAAACAAAATATCAAACAGAACATAAAGAAAGCTTTGATATATTTTGCTCTGTGAGATTAGGTTGAGGGAATAATTTAAACATTAATCAATAATATCTCACAGTTTTGACTTATTGAGTATTTGGGTGTTTCCTAATTTATATTCAGATAACATAATTGGGAGAATATCTACCTCTCTAACCTATCTTCACTTTCATTTTCTGAATTATCATTTTTTAAAAATTCTCTGAACTTGAAAGTCTTTCAATATTTTGTCCTGTACCTTCTTTCCTTCTTTATCTCTACTCTTCTCCCCTACAGTATTGTGTCCTTTAATGAGGACACAAGGATCTTTCTATGCAGATAATCTTTAGATCTATATATAAATTCCTAATCTTTATTTCTAACTCCACTCTACATCACAAATTGCTTGGTTGTAATGGGCTGAGGCTTGAGTTGATGCACTGAGGTCCCAAGCACATGAGGCTAAATAGTAATTGGACCATACTCTATTAATATATAAGCTTAGAGAAAGAATGGCCCCCACCCACTCTTTGTGCAAGTCCTGATGTGTTGTATAGGAAATGACGATTTTGGTGGGTGGAGGCAGGGGAGTGGAAAAGGAAGGGGAGGAGAGGCTTTTGGGATTGCCATTGCCACGGTTGGCTCGGCTCGCGTCGCTCTCTCTTAGCTGGCTTCCTGTCGCAACTGCCTATATTTGCTATCGCAATCTTTCTTGCCTATATTTGCTATTGCAATCTTTATTCACCTCTTCACTTCAATAAATATTGAAGATTTTTTCCCTTAACCTGAATTCTTGACTCCGGCTGATTTTAAATACGCGGTCATTACACTTGGTGAATATTTTTATCTCAATATCCCAACATGTCCAGAGTGAAGATGGATATTTTCTCCTCAACAAACTCCACCCCAAAAAGTTTTCTCCTATTTCTTTTGAAGTCATCTTCCTTTTTTAAATTGTCCAATTAGCAGTTTAGAAGTCTTGTGTTTGACTTCCCACTCCTTTGTTCCCTCTTAATAATTGCTTATCAAGTCTCATTCAGTTTATCTTTATACAGCATAAGATCATAGACTTAGAACTAAGCCCATAACTTCCTTATTTGAAAGATGAGGAAACGAACACTTGTATATATTGAGTAAGTGACAGAGTCAGTTTTTAAATTCAAGTCCTTTGTCTCCTCTTTTCATTCTACCGTGACTACCCATAGAAAGGGGCCTAGAGAAACTCAGTGCTAGTTCAGGGTCACTGAGCTTGTTAGTGGCAAGGTCTGATGTAGAATCCAAGGTCTCTTTACTTTAGCCTTTGCTTCAAGATGCTTCCCACTATGGTTCATTGTTCATACCCCAATTAAAAATAATTCAGGAAGAGTTAAGAAAGGTTAAATAGAAGCAGGTTCAGCAGCAAATATGATATGTACAGTAAAGAACAAAGATAAGTAAAGCTTCTGCACAGACAAAATTAATACACATAAGAAGGAGATAGAAGAATGGGGGGGCGGGGAGAATCTTTGTAATGAACTTTTCAGAAGGTTTCATATTCAAGATATCTAAACAACAAATAAATGTGTGTGTATGATTAACTACCACTCTCCAATAGATCAGTAGCCAAAGGATATGAAGAAACAGTTTTCAAAAGAAGAATTGCAAAAGATTCACAACCTCATGAAATAATGCTCTAAATCATTAATAATAATAATAATAATAATAATAGAAATGCAAATCAAAAAAACCTTGAAGTTTCACCTTACATTCTACAAATTTGCACAGATGGCAAAAAAAAAAAAAGTCATTATTTAATGTTGGAGGGGTTGTGGAATGATAAGCACAGCAGTACATTGTTGATGGAGCTGTGACCATTTTGGAAAATAATTTGGAATCATGCATATAAAGTGAGTAAAATGTCCATATATGACCTAGAAATTCTTTAACGTAATGAGCCTATACACTTATGAAGCCACTACTAGGAAGAAAGTCTCTACATACACCAAAATACTTATATTGTTCCATATGAATTTTGTTGTTATTTTTTCTAAATCATTGAAATATTTTCTTGGAAGTCTGATTGGTATAGCACTAAATAAATAGATTAGTTTAGGGAGTATTGTCATCTTTATTATGTTCACTCTGTCTCTGCCTATCCAAGAGCACTTAATATTTTTCCAATTATTTAAGTCTGACTTTATTTGTGTGGAAAGTTTTTTGTAATTTTGCTCATATAATTCCTGACTTTTCTTTGGTAGATAGATTCCCAAATATTTTATGCTATCAACGGTTATTTTGAATGGAATTTCTCTTTGTATCTCTTGCTGTTGGATTTTGTTGGTGATATATAAAAATGCTGAGGATTTATGGGGATTTATTTTGTATCCTGCTACTTTGCTAAAATTATGAATTATTTCTAATAGCTTTTTAGTAGAATTTCTGGGGTTCTCTAGGTATACCATCATATCATCTGCAAAGAGTGATAGTTTGGTACCAAAATACTTATAACAGGACAAAGTGCTGTTATAAGACAAATTTCAAAGAATTGGAAAATAAGTAGATGCCCATCAATTAGAGAATGGCTAAGCAAATTTGATACATAAATGTAATGGAATATTATTGTATGAAATGATGAGTGTGATGAATCCAGACAAACATGGAAAGATGATATGAACTGATACATGGTGAAGTAAGCAGAACCAAGAAAACAATATGCAAAGTGATTACAATAGAGAAATGAAAAGAACTACACACCAACAATTCATATTGTATAATGGCTCCTTGGGAGTAATATGGGAAAGATATTTATAACCATGATGATGTGAAAAATATAATATCAATTAAAATTTATTTTTAAAAAGATATAAGATCTGAGCAGTTAATTATGTAATGATGAAATTTTTAACATTATGGTCCAATTATTGATAATTATGGTCTGTGAGTGATAAAACAAAAAAACAAAAATAGAATGATAAAATTTTGCTGATTACCCCTGGCTGTTGATGCTGTCATAGTCCCACCTTCCTAAGGTCAGATCTTGTGCAGCCCTTAGAACCTAGGTAGTGCTTCAAACTCTCTCAGAATTGAGTTAGTGTCTGGTTTACATGAATGTGTAGCTACATAAATGTGTAGTTACATCAGTGTATGAAATAGGAATTAGTTACTAAAAAGTTATGGAAATCATTGTCCTTTGATTTGTTTTTCCAGCCATTCTCCCTTATTTTATTCACTCTCCTTTATGGCCAGCTGCAAGCACACACATACAAAATCTCAGACTTTGATTATTGGTTATTGCAGCTTCTTAATGGTTAGCAATCTTGACAAATTTATGGGTGACATAATGAGTTAACGGATAACAGAATGAGGATCTAAAAATTCTTGACAGAGTCCATGGATAATATTAAATTCTATCCATCTCAAAAGAGGATTCTCTCCCTTCCCATTCTCCCTCTTGGGGAAAAACACATTAGCTTCAGACTTCCAAAGGAGACTTAGGATACTGTGTCTTCCAGAATCTCCATTCGGGCTGCTGTTCCCTATGTAGTAGATGCTCCTTATGGTGTCCTTATGGTGTACTGGATCAAGTACAAATTATGGTGGGTGAATGCCACCAGAAACCAATTGCAGGAATGTAACTGCAAATGATGCTTCCTTTGATATTGACATGTGAACTTTATTGACTTGAAAAAGGCCTCTCCTGACACAGCAGTTGTCACTAGAAAGGAAAACCTCAAGTCCTATAGAACAATGCAGGCCATCTATGGGATGGACTTGAAAGCAGACTATTTATATAAGCAAAAGCTCAACCATAGTTTCTGCCACTTGTATGATGATCAGGAAGCTTGTGTGGGACTTTAAGGTTGTATAAATTCTTCAGATCATGTGTGACAGCCTATTGACTCCTGGTTTTGCTTTTACTTGTGGACCTCCCATTAGAAATTTCTGGCAGAGTTTTTAGAACAAAGAGATTATTATACTAAAAGAAAAGGAGCATATGCACACCAAGAACATCTAATGGTGGCAGTGGCTTTGTTAGAGCTCAGGTAGCTCTGGGCACTGGGATTGTCCTGGCTCGTAAGTACACAGAAACAGATAAGGTCTGCTTAACTTTGTACAGAGATGGTACTACTAATAAGGGTATGATATTTGAAGCTTACAATATGCCAGCCTTGTATTTTTATTTGTGAGAATAATCAATATGGAATGGGAACATGTCTACAGATGTGTCTACAGCCAGCAGCAGCCAGCAATGACTACTTTAAAAAAAAATTAAGCATACATGGTATGGATGTTCTGTGTGTCCCAATATCAGCAGAATTCGCAGCTGCCTATTGCTGATCAAGAAAGGGCCCAGGGTGATGTAATAATATAGATGTAGTATGTAACTCCCTGGGTTCAGCTTCCAACAGGAGGGAAGAAATTTAGGAATTAAGGAGTAAGAGTGACACTCTTATCTTCTCAAAGATAACACGGTGAACAAAAACTTTGCCAATCCTGAAGAATTAAAAGAAATTGATGATAAAATAAGGAAAGAGATGGATGATGTCTTCCAGTTTGCTACAGCTGATCCAGAACCACCTTGGGAAAATTAGGCTATCAGAGCTATTCCAGAGAAGCACCTTTTGAGATCTGTGATGATATCACTGGATCAAGTACAAATCTGTCAGCTAAAAGCAGGGTATATGTGTGGAAACTTAATTATAAGTAATATAATTAATTATAAGTATAATATATAATTATTATATTAATGGGACATTATCTTGTCAACTTTAAGGAACTATTTGTTAGGTTTAAATGTTTTTAGCTTTCTTAAGGAAGGGATGAAGGCTACAAAAAAAACATTTTAAACTATTATTAAAGTATGTTAATTATATATACTTTAACATATTTAACATGTTTTGGTCTACCTGCCATCTGGGGGAGGGGGTGGAGGGAAGGAGAGGAAAAATTGGAACAAAAGATTTTGCAATTGTCAATGCTGAAAAATTACCCATGCATATATCTTGTAAATAAAAAGCTATAAAAAAGTATGTTAATTATATATATTCAAAGGATTTTACTAGTTACATACATGCTATATCTGTTCATTGTTTTACTAAAAGAATCTAACCAGTGGGGAAAAAATCAATAAAGAGAATTGTGAAATCCTGTAATTAGGTTAAAAATTAATAAATTCAGGAGCTATTGTTGAGTTAGCATTTCATTTGAAAAGGATGTTAAACTTTTGAATTCAGTAGTTAATGTGGTAGCCAGCAAAGTTAATTCTTAGACTTCTTTGAGAGGCATGTTATCCAGAATAAAGGAATGTATTTTGGGTGCCATATTTTTAGAAATACATAGGTAATCTGAAGAATTTCCAGTGAATAGTGGCTAGAATCATCAGCCAACAAGCATTTATTAAGTTATTAAGTGCTTATCATTTTTTAGTGAGAATATAGATTCAAAGAATGAAGTAATCTCAACTTAATAGGAGCTTACATTCTAGTGGGAAAGATAAGAGTATAAATAAAAACCCAACAAATACAAAGTGGTTTGGGAAGGAGAGACCTGGTATTTGAGGGATCAGGAAAGGATTTTGTAGAAAATGGTTCTTGAACTATCTTTTGAAGGAAGGGGGAAGGATTATATGAGTTGGAGGTGAAGAGGGTGTTTTTTTTTTTTTTTTAAGTATTTAGGATAACTAGTGCAAAACAGATGGAGTGTTATGTGTGGGGAACAGAGAGAAGGTTAGTTGGGATGGATTTCAGAATGTGGGAAATATTAGGGCCAGAACCTGATGCATTCTGGACATTCTCTTCACCACTAGACAAACCTTTACTTAAGCCAGGACCAAATGCAGGTATGACTTTTACCTTTCATTGTCAGTTCCAGATTCTCTTCCAGCACAGTCACTCAGCAATCTCCTTTTCCTTTTAATTACATGAAGAGATGGTCCTTTCCCTTGCTAGAAAGGGAATTCCATATATTTGTATATGCATAAGTGACCTCTTTCCATCTGGTTTTCTCCAGCATATTGCCCTAGGCTCTTATTTACCTTTATTGTCTTTGTACTGGCTGCTTCCTTATTACCTACAAATATGCCCATTTCTCTCACATTCTTTAAAAAAAAAAAAAAAAAAAAAACCTGATCTAATTTATCAAGTTCCTCCACTAGCTATCCCATATTTCTTATTTCCTTTTGTGACTAAACAACACAAGAAGTTTATCTACAATCTGTTTCTACATCCTTTCCTCTCCTCTTCTTTATTCTCTACAGTCTGATTTCCAATCTCCTTCATTTGAAACTATTCTCTCCAAAATTATGAATGATTTCTTTATTGCCAATTTTAATGGCTTTTCTCTCAACCTTCTTCCTTCTTGATTACTATAGCTTTTGACATAGTCAGTTACTGTCATATTATTTTCTCTCTCTAGGTTTTTCAGAACACTGTTCTCTTTTGATACTCTTTCTACTTCTCCGACCACTCTTCTGTTTCTTTTAATGGATCTTCATTCAGGTAGCACCCATTAACTACAAGCACAAGTTAACTCTGTCTTAGGACCTCTTCTATTTTTCCCCTCTATACTATTTTGCTTGGTAAGCTCATTTACTTTTATGGATCCAACTGTCAATTCTATGAAGATGATACTGAGAACTGTATGTTCTAGCCTTATTCTTGATTTTTAAGAGTTACATCTCCAAGTACCTGTTGAAAACCTTGAACTGGATGACCCAAAGACCTTTCCAAAACTAACTCATTTTCTTTAAGCTCAACCTTCTTCTTCTGAGCATCCTTATTTTTGTGGAGTGTACCATCACCCTTCTAGCCACCCATGCTTTCAACTTAGGTGCTGTACTTTACTGTTCACTCTCATGTAATTAGTTGCCAAGTGTTGTTTGATTTTGTGTTTATAATATCTCTTGTATATGCTCCCTTCTTCCCTCTGAAACTTCTGTCACCCTAGTGCAGATCCTCATCATTTCACTCTTGGATTATTACTATAATCTATTCAGTCTACTTGCCTTAAGTCTCTCCCCAGTTCAGTTCCTCTTCCATTCAGCTATGAAATTGATCTGCAAGTCTAATCATGATACATAGTAATGTGTCAATCCCCTCTCTTCTACCTCTTCCAATTCAATCAAATCCAATGCCTTCCTAAAGCTTATTGCTTCGAATATAAAATCTTCTATTTGGCTTTTATAGTCCCTTATAACCTGGTCCCTTGCTATCTTTCCAACCTTCTTAACCATCTTCCCCCTCCATACATACTCTATAATACTGTAACATTCCTCAAACATGAATATGTTTCCTGACCCTGGCCATTTTCATTGGCTGTCCATCCATGCCTAGAATTTTCTTCCTTCTTGTCTTTATCTCTTAGATTCCTTGGCTTTCTTCTAGCCTCAGCCAAAATCCCACTTTCTATAAGAAAACTTTTAGTTCCTTCTAATCTTAGTGCCTTACCTTCAAGATTATTCCCAACTTATTCGGTACATAAATTTATTTATATACAGTTGTTTTCATGTTGTTCTCCCCATGAGACTCTGAAATTCTTTAAGAACAGCAAGGACTTTGCTCTTTTGTTTTAAATAACCCCAGCTCTTAGCACAATGTTTGACACAGAGATGTTTGCTGATTTTTGTTTGACTCCATAAAGATATAACATCCTATCCAGGCCTCACTGGCTATGTTCTATGGATACCTGGGTCATTTTCCTTTGAGGAAGGTCTCAAATAGTTCAATAGCTGGCTCTTCATTTTTTGATCTACCTGAACACCTAGCTGAACACCTCCATATATTTTCCCTTAATTAAAATGTATACCCCTTGAGAGTGGACACTTTTCTATTTGTATCCCTAGCACCTAGCACAATTCCTTGCACATATTGTAAGCATTGAATTAATTATTTGTTGAATTGAACTGAAATATTTCTGAGAGGAGCTGAATCAATATTTATATGAGAATATACCCCAAATTAATTTACATAGATAATATGTCAAAATATGAAGAACTGATTAAAATCATAATGAAGTGTGTATGGATAAATACAAAAGTTAATGAGGGTAAATTTGTACAACCCAATGGGGTTATATAACTAGAGTTGGAAAACTTTCTGAGATTGGGAGGAATATAGTAAACTATATAACTATAGAAATACAAATTTTTTTTTTAGTTGAAAAAAAAACTTTTTGTACACAATGAGGTTTATACTAGAAATGAGAAAAAAAAATTCCTTAAAAAAAAGCACTCAAGATTCAGAGTACTACATAATAGTATAGTTGGGCTTTTGGGGCTAGTGAAAGTACAAACTCACAAACAAAATAAAAGGAAGTGATGCTGAATTGACAGGACTCTTGATTAAACATCTAACAGTGTTACAGAAGTGGGTATAAATAAGAGATTATACAAAGATAGAATTGACAGGATGCGACAATTTACTTCATATGGGAAGGGGAATTGTATGAAAGAAACTGAGAAATAAAGAATGACACAGGTTGTAAGACTGAATGACTGAGAAGATGGTAATATGTGCCATAGTAATAGGGAAGCTAAGAAGAAGGGAGAGTTTAGGGGTAAAGATAATGAATTCAGTTTTGGATAAGTTGAGTTTAAGATGTCTGTGGGACAAAGATGTCCAATAAATAGCTGGAGATGTGAGTCTGGAGTTAAAGATGATTAGACCTGGACATATCATTCTGAGTATCATCTGCTTAGAGATGATAATTGAATCATAGAAGCTTATGAGCTCACTAAATAAAATAACAGAGGACCCTAGGACCGAGTCTTGGGAGCACTCATGAACAGTGAGTGTGACCCAAATGAAGACCATCAAAAAAAAAAAAAAAAAAACTCAGAATGAGTAGTGAGATAGGAAGGAGAGGAATCTGGAGGGAACATTGTCATATAAATCTAGAGAGAAGGGAGCCCTCAAGAGGAGAAAGTAATAATGTCTGAAGCTACAGAGAAGTCAAGGAAGATGATGAGAGAAGTAATTAAGAGATTGTTAATAACTTTGGAGACAGCGGTTTCATTTGAATGATGAGCTCAGAAACCAAACTTCAGAGAAGAAATAACTGACAGATATTTTTATTAATTAAAATTCTTTAAATGTAGGAAGCTGCAGGAAATAGGCATAGGGCCTAGATTTAATTGGTGATTTCATTGGTGTCCTAATTTCCTCTACCAATATAAGTCAACACCTTCTCTTTAACTTAAATTATTAGAGTTTTAATGCTCTCCAAATGTCTTGCCCAACATCACTCATCCAGTATATATCAGAGGCAGGATATGAACCATCTTCCTGGCTCAAAGATCAGCTCTATCCACTAAGCTATGTTCACTCTCAGCAGTAGCTGTAAAAGATAATTGATTGATTATGTTTATGTTTTATTATTGAGTTTATAATAAAATTTTAAAGGATCCTGATGATCCATAATCATTGTTCTAAGTTAAGTTGAGGCAATAAATGGGAACCCTTTGAATTTTTTCATTGTTTACACATTAGCCTTTCAATTGAAAGAGTCCTAACAATATAAGAAGACCTGGGTTCTAGTCTAGACTGTGATTTATAAGTCATAATTATGTGTATAATTGCTTATTTTCTCTTCCTTCATAGCTTATTTCATTTTTTGTTTAACTTCTCTGAACTTGTTTCCTCAAATGTAAAATAGGCTGCTGAGAGGAAAATGCTTTGTGAATGAACTAAAAAGTTCTTTATAATGTTAGTAATCATTCTGTATAAATGTGATCTACTAACATTAGTAGTCCTTAGTAGTTATCTGTCATTGTTGTCATCATTGTGTTTTTCCTGGAAAACATCACTTAAACATTTTTACTCTTCTTTTCAGGACATCTGTGCTAAGTGAAGGACCTTGCACCCACTACTAAGTGATTACCATGGGCCTACTTGCATTTTTGAAGACTCAGTTTGTTGTACACCTGCTCATTGGGTTTGTCTTTGTTGTAAGCGGGCTAATCATTAACTTCATCCAGCTGTTTACCCTTCTCCTCTGGCCTATCAACAAGCAGTTTTACAGAAAAGTAAATTGTCGCCTTTCCTACTCACTATGGAGCCGTGAGTATTTTTTTTTTTTCTGGTGAATTGTGGAAGAGCTAGACATTTTAGAACTAATATAACTGGTCAAATGATTACAACTGCAAATAAAGCATCTTCCGGCCCTCAGCATGCTGAGATCACTTGAACAAAATTTATAATGTTGAATGTATTTTTATAAAGCAGAAGCTATACCGTAGAAATGTCCAATGGATTTGTAGGGTTTAGTTACTGAGTATTGTAAATTGATAAAATGCATTCTGCAGCTCAAGAGATCACTTTATTCCTTTAAAATTTGGTTTATAACCTCCTATTTGTCTTTCTATCCACCATAGATTTGCAACCAGAACACTTTCTCTCTTTTCTCAATGACATCTATATCTAGAATATCTCCCTCTTCCCTGCATCCCCTTCCATAATCTCTTCAGCAGCCACACTAGCAACCCTGCTCCATCAATTTCTTAATCATAATTTTACACCACCATCTCATTCTGTTTTAGCACCTTGTAAGGATGGCCACACACTAGATCTTTATTTACTGTCAAAACTCTCTTTTTTCAAGATCCTGGACTCCCTTTGACCACAATTTCTTATCCTTCCACCTCTTACACAACCTCCTTCATTTTGTACAAACTGTTCACTATCATTCTGACTGTCTGGTTCCTTTGTTCTCTCTGCCTGTCACCCCTCTATTAGCATCATCCTTTCATCCTCTGTAACATTTTGAAATTATAAGTATCTACTTCACTGATCTCTCCTTCCTCCATTCTCCCATGTATTCTTTTGTTCTTTCTAGTTCCCAAGTTTGCTATAAGTGCAGTTTCATTTAGGCTACCTTGTCTGAAATTCTGAGTTCTGCTGGGCAAAGTCAGGAAATTGTGCTAAGTCTACTAGCAATTTTAAACTATCAACTTTTAACTGGGCTCCAATGCTATGTATAATTTTATTTAAACATCTGTGACTGAATTCCCATCACAATCTCTGTTATCTGTATTTAAGTCATTAAGAATTTTTTTTTTATTATAGCTTTTTTATTTACAAGATATATGCATGGGTAATTTTTTAGCATTGACAATTGCAAGACCTTTTGCTCCAACTTTTCCCCTCCTTCCCCCCACCTCTTCCCCCAGATAGCAGGTTGTGAGTCATTAAGAATTAATGAATTAAGTCATAAAGAATTAAGAAATAGGAAAAAACTTCAGCAACCATCTAATTGACCTATAGCTAAAAGAATCCCCACTATATCCTCTCTGACGAGTATATATGTATACTGTTTGCCTGAAGACCTCCAGAGAGGAGGAAGATTATATTATCTCAAGACAATCCATTCCAGTTTTGGATAGCAAATTTTTCTTTACATCAAACCTAAATTTGCCTCTTTGCAACTTTCTTCTATTGCTTCTAATTTTTGTTCTCTGGAGCCCAAAAGAACAAATCTAATTCCTCTTATACATAAAAGTCTTTCCAGTACTTCTAATCATCTATAATGTCCCCTTCTCCTGCATCTCTACAGTCTTTTCTTCTTCAGGTTGAACTACTCCTTAAATAAGTTCCTTAAATCATATCTTATGTGGCACATCCTTGAAAAATAATGGTGTAGTGGAAAAATTTTTAATCTTTTTTGTGAACTGGATCTCATTGGTTGTCTGGTAAAGCCTCTGGACCCCTTCTCAGAATAATGTTTTTGAATATGTAAAATAAAATACATGGGATTACAAAGGAAATCAATTATATTGACATAGTTATTAAAAATATTTTTAAATCCCATGTTAATAACCTATAGATAGTGAAAAGAGAACTGACTCTGGATTTAGAGGCTCTGGGTTCAAATTCTATTTTTCATATAAATTCACCATGAGATGTTTTCAATCATTTAACCTCCCTGGGCCTCAGTTTCCTCATCTGCAAAAACAAAAGGGTTGGACTAGATGACCTTTGAAGTTGCTTCCCTCTGAGGTTCCCTCCATCCCTAAGTCTGTCATGTTAATGATGCTTTTACCATCATGGGTGACTTCCTCTGGATACTATGTTATTTATTGTCTTTTTGTAAGACAATTTTAAGTAATACAATTGTCAATTGTATTATTGTCTTTTGTAAAATGTTGTTCTTAGAAGGGAGCACAAAAGAATAGACTTCAGATGAATTCTCTGACTAGAGCAAAGTACAGTGAGATACGATCACTTTCTTATTACTGGAAACTCTGCTTCTCATTGCAGTCCAAGATTCCATTAACTTTTTTGACTTCCATGTCACACTATTGGCTCATGTTGGTCTTGCAATCCACTAAAATCTATAGATATATATCAGGCAAACTGTGTAGCTATACCTTCTCCATTTTATACTTGTGAGTTTGATTTTTGGAATCCCAACTGTAACACTATACATTTATTACTATAAAATTTAATTCTAACAAAATCAACAAAATCTGGGGGTTTTTATCAAGATTTTATGAGGTAACCTGATTACTGTTCAGTATATTAGCTATCTCTCCTAAAACTGTATGCCATCTCCATATTTAATGAGAATTATGTTTATAACTTTATTCAGAAATTAATAAAAATTTCATTATGAATTAGAAAATTATCAAAACCATGAAAATTTATACAAGGAAGGTCAGAAAGTAGAGATTGTAATGAAATCATGCATATACTAGCTCCAGCTTGAAATTTAATGTGGTATTACCTACATAAACCTGTTTATTTATGTCCCCCTTGAACTGCTCTCTGAGTTGTGTATGAATTTTTAAGCATTTCATTGAAATTTACTTGCTTCATTTTTCTTTGCTTCAGTATTATTACAACCTATTCTGCCTCAACTTCCCCAGAAGCAGCTAGACAGTGCAATGGATAGAATGCTGGGTCTGGAATCAGGAAGATTCAAGTTCAAACTCAGATACTTATTGACTCTGTGAAATACCTGGAAAGTTACTAGTGTCATTATGAGATCAAACAAAGTAATATTTGTAAAATGCTTAGCACAATGCCTGGCATGTAGTAAGCCTTTAATAAATATTTGTTGCTTTTTCCCAAATAAAAGTCCTCTCTTATGATAAAAACATAGCCAAGCAAAACAAATTTGCATTATAATATGCATAACCGGAAACACTGGTTGTGTGACCTTACTTAACCTTTTTTTTTGCCTCAGTTTCTTCATCTGTAAAATGATGTGGAGAAGGAAATGGAAAATCACCCTAGTATCTTTCTTTGCTGAGAAAATCCATGTTATCATGAAAACTAACTGGAAATGTATATTTCATTCTATACCTTTACCTTTCCACCAAAATGTGGAAAGTATGCTTTATTATTATTTCTGGAACCATTGTGCTAATCAAAGTTCTGGTCATTTCATGGTTATTTATCTTTATAATGTTGTAGTTAGATATTGCTGAAATTAAGTTGTTCTCCTAGTTCTGTTAACTTCAATCTTAAGTACTTCATATAAACCCTAAAAGAATTTTCTAAATTGGGTGCTTTTTATATTACAATAATATTTCATTGTATTCCTGTAACATAAATTGTTTAGCCTCCCTAGTTAGTGGGTAATTATTTTGTTTTTGGTTCATTTCTGAAACAACAATAAAAATGTTTTACCATAAATATTTTTGTACATATATGAGTCTTTTCCTTTTTTAAATTTCTAATAATGTGATATCAGTGAATCTTAAGATAGTCTATAAACATTTATTAAGGCATCTGCCATGTGCTAGGCACTGCACTGGGCATACAGAAAAAAAAAACAAAATGTACCTTTTATCAATTTAATTTATTTAAATTAATGTAATGGAGAAGACAGCATGTAAATAGCTGCTTACAAACAGGACAAATATAACTTGGAAATTATCTCAGAAGGAAATGCTGAGAGTAAGGCAGATGGACTATGAAAGGCTTCTTGCAAAGAGGAACTTAAACCAAGACTTGAAATAGGTCAGGGGAGTCAAAAGGCAGAGATAAGGAGGGAGAATTTTGCAGGCAGCAGGCATGTGAAAATATTTACAACTAAGAGATAACAGAGTCTTATTCATGAAATAGCCAGGTGGTCACAATCACTGGATCAAAGAGTATATGAAAAGATATAAGATATAAGAAGATTGGAAAGGAGAGAGCATTGAATAGCATATAAAAAATCTTTGAATGCCAGAGGACTTTGTATTTGATCCTGAATGTGCTAAGAAGTCACTAAATCTAGTTGAATAGGAAGGTGACATGGTTGGATCTCTACTTTAGGAAAATTACTGTGGCAGCTCAGTGGAAGATCAATTTAACAATCCTTTCAAAAAAGATAATAAGAGTGGAGTTATTCTTGAGGAAGCCATATTGACTGTCCACATAATATTTTTAGATGTTTACTAGTCATCTATTTAATGATCTGTGTCTATAATTTTTACAGAAATTGGAGTCAAGCTCACTGGTCTCATTTTTTAAGATTTTTTTTTTTTTTTGAAAATGAGGATATTAAGTTTTGTTTTATCTCACATTTTCCATGATCTTTTAAAAGTCTTAATTTTAATAGTGGCTCTTTTAATAGTGGCTCAACAATCATTTGTGAACATGTTGGTAGAATTATAAACTGGTCCAAACAAATTAGAGAACAATTTGGAACTATGCTCAGAGGACTATAAAAATGTGCATACTCTTTGATCAAGCACTACTAATTCTATGTCTTTTCACTAAAGAAATAAAAGGAGAAAAAAACCCAATGCATACCAAAATATTTATAGCAGTTCTTTTTGGGGTGTCATTTAGTTGGAAATTTAGAGGATGCCCATCAATTGGGGAATGGTTGAACAAATTATGATGTATTTAATTTGATGAAATACTATTTTGCTATAAGAAATGTTTCAGAAAAATCTAGGAAGATTTATATGAACTGTTGCAACATGAAATAAGCAGAACCAGGAGAACATTGGACACTATAATGGCAACATTGTTACAATAATGAACTATGAAAGACTTAACTACTCTGATCAATACTGTGCAGTGAGCCAAGGCAATAATGAATGACTAATGATGAAAAATTCTACCCATCTTCAGAGAACTGATAAATTTTCAGTGCAAATTAAAGCATGTTTTAAACTTTTTCTTGCTTTTTTTTTTTTTTTTTGGCAACATGGCTGATATGGAAATATGTTTTTCATAACTTTATATATTATAATGGTATCATATTTTTGCCTTCTCAATGGGTGTGGGAGGGGCTATAGGGAAGGAGAGAATTGAAACTGAAAATTAAAGTTAAAAAAAAAATCTGGATTTTGTGCAACATACTGCATATAGTAGGAGCTTAAATATTTATTGCACAGCAATGTATCCCTTATTTGAATGTACAGAATTTTTTATTAATAGGTATAAAACTCTTACAATATGACTTCTGGATTGGTCTTGGAAATCATTTAGTTTGTGGATCTTATCAACCTTATGTGAATAATTGTGGTTTTTATTAAGTGAAATGATAGTTCTAGTTGTAGCATTATCTTTTTCTGAACTCCTCACCCACAGAATATAGGTATAAGATTTTCAAAAGAAAGAAAATCTCCTTATAGAACTGCTCAAGACATTTATGGTAGTGTTCCTTTTGGCTTCACTGTGACTATAGTGAATAGATAGCTTAGATTTTAGTTATGACTTAATATACAGTGGTAAGGCTGTAATTATTATCATATAGGCTCTATATACCCATCCTCTGGCAGCGAGTTGATTCAGTGGATAGACTACTGGACCTAGAATCAGGAAGACTCATCTTTTTGAATTCAGATGTGGTCTAAAACATTTATTGGCTGTATTATCCTGGGCAAGTTACTTAACTCTGTTTGCTTCACTTCCTCTTCTATAAAATGAGCTGGAATGGCAAACTACTTCAGTATCTTTGCCAATAAAACTCCAAAGAATATCATGAAGAGTCAGACATGACTGAAAATGACTGAACAAAAAACTGTATTTGAGGATATCAAAGGATTTCCTGCTGATCTAGTTTGTAAAATGTAGTATTATGTGTTTTATTGTATTTTGGGGGAGTGATGATTAAAGAGGGAGTTATTGGAGTTTAATTTGAGGATCACCACTTTTCTAGTTAAGAAAGACTTTCTGGACAAGGGATCTGATTTTTGTAACTGAATTATGAAAGAATGAAAACTTGTGGAATTAAGAAATATAGCTTGAGAGAAGAAGTGATGGGAGTAGATTGAAAAAACTGAAAGGAATAAATGATTAGGTCAGGATTTTTATTCTTTTGACTTTTTTTTTAATTGAATACTTTTGCTAAGTGAGTTGTAAGAAAAAAAAAATGTTACAAGGTTTAGGCCATTGCCTCCTGGCCAATTATGGCATGAGTGTTTCAAAATTTATAAAAAAAAATTTTTCAATTCTTTTTAATTTAAAACCATATATGTTATTCAACATTTAGATGATAGGGAGAAAGAGAATGTTGAAAAATCAGATTAACAATAAGTTAAACCATTCCATATTTATTAAACACCTACTATGTAGTTGACACTGTGTTAAGCATCGAGGATACAAAAAGAGACAAAAGACAATCCTTACCCTCAAAGAATTAACTGTCTAATGAAGGATACAAGGAAACAAATACACACACACACACACACACACACACACACACACAATCTTATAGGATTAATAGAATAAGTAGGAAATGATTTACAGATGAATGATAGTAAAGTTAAGAAGCAGTAAAAGGCTTCCTGAAAAAGATGGAATTTTAGTTGGGGGTAGCGGTCTGAGTAGGGAGAGGGCAGCAGGTGGGAGATGAGCAGGGAGAGAACTCCAGGTATGGGGAACAGCCAAAGAAAATGCCCAAAGCCAGAGTGTGGTTTATGGAACAGCACTGGATCAAAAAGTATTGGCATTCAAAACCCTTTATAATCTAGCTCTAGTAAAATATTAGATATTATCTTACTTCTCAACACATATTCTTGGAGAGTTTGATGGAAAGATAAGGTTGAAAGCTGGTTTTTAGGGATTAAGAAGAGAGAGGAGAATGAATTGATGTTCTTACTGTAGGCAGCTTTTTTTTTTCTTTTTTTGAGTTTAGCCATAAGTGGCAGAAGAGATATAGGACAATAGTTATTGGGATGGAAGGATCAAGTGAAGATTTTTTCAGAATGGGCATGTTTATGGAAAAATAGAGAATGAAGCAATAGAGATTGAAAATACGTGCTAGACCAGCAGTGCCATCATTACTGGATTGTATTCCAAAGAGATCATAAAAGAGAGAAAGGGGACCCACATGTGCCAAAATGTTTATAGCAGCTCTTTTTGTGGTAGCAAGGAATTAGAAATTGAATGGAAAACCATCAATTGGGGAATGGCTGAATAAGTTATGGTATATGAATGTAAGAATATTACTGTTTTATAAGAAATGTTGAGCAGACTGATTTCAGAAAAGCCTGGAAAAACTTACATGAACTGATGTTGAGAGAAGTGAGCAGAACCAGAAAAACATCATACATAGTAACAGCAAGATTGTGTGATGATCATCTATTATAAACTTAGCCCTTCTCAGCAATATCATGATCCAAGATAATTCCAATAGACTTTGGATGGAAAATGTCATCCACACCTGGAGACAGAGCTACGGAAACTGAATGTGGATTGAAACAGTATTTTCACACTTTTGTTTATGGTTTGTTTGTTTTTTTTTGGTGGTGGTGGTTTTTCCTTTTTGTTTTGATTTTCTTTTCCCAACATTATTCATATGGGAATATGTTTAAAACTGATTGTATCTATCTATATAACTTATATGAATTTGCTTGGGGAAGAGGAGGTGAGGGAGGAAGGGGAAAAATTGGAACTCAAGATCTTATAAATCTTATAAAAATAAATGTTGAAAACCATCTTTACTTCTAATTAGAAAAGAATATACCATTAAAATAAAAAAAAAACTTTAAAAAAAAAGAAAATAAAGTGATAGAGTGGGGATGCCTAAGGAAACAGTCTAATAGAGGACATAGGAAGGAATGAGATCACTTGTGCAAATAAGAGGGGTTTACCTTGATAAAGAATGTGGCTACTTCATGTGAGACTGGGATGAAGGAAAAGATGGAGAAATCATATGAATGATAGGAGATGTATAAGAGAGAAGAAAAGGAAGCTTTATGGTATCTTTGTTGAAGGATTGTGAAGAGAATAAGGTACATAGTTTTTAAGGTTCTCAGTATCTAGTTGACAGTAATGCTGTTACTCTAACCTTAGTTATAGCTCTGTTCATTTCCAGGGTCTTTCAGATCTGTATAGCTTGCTCCTATGAGGAGAATATTTATCTTTTTATCAAAAAACTTCAAAGAAAATCTCTCAAAAATTTCCTAACTTTGGCTATTTGTAGAGGTTTCTTCCATGTCTGTGTGTTCAAGGTCCTGTTAAGAACTAAAAGAAATTAAGAACTTCTATCATTGTAGATGTTACCTCATCTTTAACATACAACTTTGCTGCCCATACTTCTGTTTTCTACAAGTATCTATTTCTCATTTCCCTATTGTTTCTACAGCTCCAACTAGTTTTAATTATCCTTCTTTAATTTTCTAGGTCTCTGATTTTTCCTTATGTCTCCATATTTCTGGAATCTCTATTATAAAAGCAGATTGCTTCTGTAACTCTCCTGTTTTGTTCAGCTGCTTTGAGAGCAGATATTCTCTGTTGGTTTATGGATTGACAAGGGAGTAAACACACATGGCCATGTGTATCATGAAAACAAACTGCTATGGTTTGAATAGAACAGTTAACATACACTGAGAGACAAAAAAATAAATTTCATTTTCTGAGATGGACATTCCTCAAAAAGACCTCTAATTGAACGACACCCAAGCATCCTATACTAGTATCTCATTTCTATTTTTGAAATGCCTTTAATCCAATACAATATATATGCTTATTTCCATTACTTAGTCACCAGAGATCATATACAAATATATCTGGCCCACATGTTATATATGTATATTTATGTTCTCAGTTTTGAAGATAATGAATAATATGTGTTTACTTCAAATATTACCCTATAAAATATGTCATATGTCAAAATTAAAATGAGAATGTTATATACCTGTCCAACAGTGATATGTTGCCATACATACAAATATCTTATGATCATCCTTGTAATGATCATAGCTGACTCAGGCCAATACCCTATTATTTTCAGTTTGGTATTGGAACAAAATGAGATTCTTGTCAGTCATTTAAAAGTTAACAAAAAACAGCAAAATAACTGTATGTATATGTGTGTATATGTATATATATATATATATATATATATATATATACAGTATTTAACTTATACTTTAACATATTTAACATGTATTGGTCAACCTACCATATGGGGGAGGGGGGAGGGGGAAGAAGGGGAAAAATTGGAACAAAAAGTTTTGCCATTGTCAATGCTGAAAAATTACCCATGCATATATCTTGTAAATAAAAAAGGTTAACAAAAGGATGTTCATTTAGTTATACTAAATTAAGTTTTACAATTTAAGTTAAACTTAAAACTTAAATTGTAAAACTTAACTTAGATACAGCTTCCCTGGCCTTCATGTGGAAAGCACATGATCAGCAGGGCAGGATTTGGTGTAAGATCTTGGGACATTGTCAAGTTTCCACATGGCTGGGCCTTTTTATGCCTGCATTACACCAAAAGCTACTAGGTAGCTGAATTAAGGGAGGCAAGTTTGTCTTGGGACAATCAAGGCCAGGGAATAACTTTGTTGGAAAAAATATCCATGAGGGGAAAGAGAACATTCTAATATATATTATTTCATCACAGATTCATTTTGTGCAATTTGTACATAGTATTGCACTTTGTATGAATATTCAGATAGATTAGTTGCTGAAGTATTTAACAGCATTTGTCCTGGCTAGATCTTAGTTCCCAGCAGAGCTCTCACTATCTATCTGTCCTTGGACTGTAATCAGCAGCAACCCTTTTGTCTTTCTGTTAGCCAACTCCTGAAGTTTTCTTATAACTGGAGATAGAATATTCTTTTCTTGACTAAGGGTTGTACTCCTCCAGACTTTGCTGGCAGAAAGTTCCTGGGAACTCATAACTTACTCTTTTTTGTTTGTTTGTTTGTTTTTTTGATAATAGTTTTTTATTTTCAAAATGCATGCGAAGAAAGTTTTCAACATTCACCCTCACAAAACTTTGTTTCAGATTTTTCTCCCTCTCTTCTCCCACTCACCTCTGCTAGAAAGAAAGCAATCCAATATATGATAACTTACTCTTTATATGACTTAAACATTTCTTTAGCTTAGACATAAAATCATTATGATTGCAATTTGTCTTGAGAATAGTATAATGTATGATAATGATGTTAGCTTAGGCCAGTGAAGTTTCCAATAGTGCATATATCAGAGATGGAAAATGTTTTGCAATGTAAATCATCACTTTTTCTCTTCTATGGCCTTTTGTATTTGATGCTTTGGTGCATTTAGTTTCATACTATTGTGGCGGAGTATATAACTTTGTGCCTTCTTATAATGTTCTTGTTTATGTTTTTATGTGATTTTTCTCAGAAAACCTTCCCTTTGTTCTTTTAAATTCTCAAAAGTATCAGTGTACTGTCAGTCTTGTTTTCTTTCAATTTTAGTACACATTTTTTTCTGATTGTACATATCTTTTACTGCCTTTTGTTTAGTGGCGTTAAATGGTTACTGCTCACCACTCCCAATTATAGCTACTATTCTGGGGAGCATGGAGGAACTAGGGACATTTTAATTGATCAAATCAATAAACATTTATTAAATGCCTACCATGTACCAAGGCTCTGTACTAAGTGCTAGAGTTACAAAAAGAGACAAATATTAATTCCTTTCTTCAAAGAACTAAAGTCTAATGAGGGAGACATGCAAACAAATCTATGCAAAAGAAGCTAACCAAGATAAATAGGAAATAACTAAAAGAGAGAAATCATTAGAATTAAGAGGGATTAGGTAAGGCTTCCTGTGACGTAACTTTATTTATCACTTCAGGACAGACACAAACCGAGAGAGTCAAATTTTTGATGATATTTCTATGCAGTGATTGGAGTATTACCTTTTTTCATATGATTCCTAAATCTAGTGTTCCCTAAAAACTGACAGGAAAAGTAAATAATGTGTACTATCAACTGTTTTATCTTTTGTTTTTGTTCAGCCTGTTTCACAATAAAGACCCTACTTTCCTTTGATCATGACCATAATCATTATCTTTTTGCAGTGCTAAAAAAAAAATCTCTACATACCTAATCAATATTTATCTTATTCTAACACTTCCACTTTCTATTTTACAAATTTGTTAATAGAAATGCTTATCTATTCCTTCTCTGTATGAATCCCAGGTGGTTGGTTTCCCTTTCTCAAGTCTCTCCCCATTCCACTCCTTCCTTCATTCAACTATAAAAATTACTTTCCTAAAGCAATGGTCTGATGTGTTACTCTTTAATTGAATAAATTCGAGTGACTCTCTGTTATTTCCAATATCAAATATAAAATTTTCTATTTGGCTTTTAAAAGTTCTTCATAACCCTTCTCCCCCAACAGTTCTGTGATGTAGTGAGACTGGCCTCCTTGTTGACACTTCATCTGCCAACTCTGAGCAGTTTCACTGGCTATCAGTCCCTCATACTCTAGTCTTCCTTATAGACTCTTAATAAATACTTATTGATTTGACTGAATAAATGAATTAATTTAGGTAATATTGTCATTTTTATTACAATATGATCATCCTACCCACAAGTAACCAACATTTCTCCAGATGTTTTGATCTGTTTTTTTATAAACATATTTTGTGTCTTGTTAGGTAAACTCTCAAGTATTGTATGTATTCTGTGCATATTGTAAATAGAATTTCTCTTGTTGGTAATAATATAGAAATGCTAATGATTTATATGTATTTATTTCATGTCCTGTGCTTTCCTTAAATTGTTAGTTGTTTCAATTAATTTTTAGTAGATTCTCTAGGATTTTCTAAGGTGTGTCATCATTTAAAAAAAGTAATAATTCCATTTCATCTTTGATTATGCTGTGTCTTGAATTGCTGGTCATAATGTCATAACACTTTTAGTATGATATTAAATCATTGTGTGGTATTAAACCAATGTGTTGGCAGTGGACATTTTTCTTTTTATCCCTGATCTATGTCTCTAGTTAATTCACATTACATCTAATGCTGGCTCTTGGTTTTAGATATATACTACTTAAAATGTAAAGAAGTAGTTCATTGATCTCGTATTTTCATTTAATTTTTATTTTTTTAATAGAAGTACATGTTGTGCCATGTCAGAAGCTTTATATATATCATATGTGATTTTTGTTATTACTTTTATTAGCATGTTTTAGAAGTCTTTTGATAAGAAAATTGAAAAGTCTAGAATTCTAGAACATAGTAAGATAAAATGGGTCTTCTTAAACTGGGTCTGTGAACTTTTTTGTTTTGATAACTGTCTTTCAATATAATTGGTTTCCTTTGTAGTTTTATGTATTTTATTTTCTGCATTTAAAAGCAATTCTGAGAAGGGATCCATAGGTTTCATTAGACTACAAAGGTGGGGTGGGGATGGGATTTATTTAAAAAAAAAGTTAAAAAGCCTTGCTTTAGAGAGATATCTGTTCTCCTGATAGTGTAAAGAGGTAAAGTGCAAAGACTTTGTGTAGTTCAACTATGATTATATTAATGATCTTTCTTTCCTTTATGTTTTCTAGAGTTAGTTATGCTTCTGGAATGGTGGTCAGGCACAGAATGTACTTTATTCACAGATCAGGAAACAGTGGCCAAGTTTGGAAAAGAGCATGTAGTCATCATCCTTAATCACAACTTTGAAATTGACTTCCTATGTGGCTGGACCATGTGTGAACGATTTGGTGTGTTGGGGGTAAGTAGTTTGAAAATTGAACCCGGAAAAAATGTTCAAAAATAATTTAATGAAAATGAGCAGTAAATATTTAAAATGTCTGCTTCTGAGAAGTTGTCATAATTTTTAAAGTTTTCTCCTTTAATGTGTATTTCCAGAAGATAGAAAGCAAACATGTGATTGATAATAACAGCTAGCATTTATAGGACTTTAAGGTTTGTGAATTGCCCAGCTAGTAAATGTCTTGAGTAAGATACAGGCAGAATTCAAGCTCACATCTTTAAAAATTTAAATCCACTACTCTGTTCATGTGCATAACTGTCTCTACATTGAATTGAATATATCTTTGTTCTAAGCATACTTTAGGTTTAATACTTTTTCCTCTTATTCCCAGAAGATAGAAAGCAGACATATATTATTGAATTGAATGTAGTATTGATTACACTAATTTTCTGATACTATGCTAAGTATTGGAAGTACAAAGACAGTTCCTATCTTCAAGGAGTTTATAATTCTTTTTTTTTTTTATTAAAGCTTTTTATTTACAAAATATATGCATGGGTAATTTTTTCAACATTGACCTTTGCAAAACATTCTGTTTCAAATTTTCTCCTCCTCCTCACCCCATCCCCTAGATGGCAGGTAGTCAATACATGTTAAATATGTTAACTCCAATATATATACATATTCATACAGTTCTCTTGCTGCACAAAAAAAAATTGGATCAAGAAGGGGAAAAAAAAAAACCCTGAGAAAGAAAACAAAATCCAAGCAAATAACAACAGAATGAGAATGCTATGTTGTGTTTCACATTCGGTTCCTACAGTCCTCTCTCTGGGTGTAGATGACTCTCTTCATCACTGAACAATTGGAACTGTTTGAATCATCTCATTGTTAAAGAGAGCCATGTCCATCAGAATCGATCATTATATAGTCTTCTTGTTACCGTGTATAATGATCAAGGAGTTTATAATCTAATGGGAAGAGAACATGCAAATTAATATATACAAAGTATGCCAGATATAGGATAAATAGGAAATAATTAACAGAGGGATTACAGTAGAATTAAGAGGAGTTAGAAAAAGTTTCCTACAAAGGTAAGAGTACTTGAAGGAAGCCAGGGAGGTCAGTAGTCAGTGTAGAGGAGAAAAAGCATTCCAGGCATGAAGAGAATGGCTAGAGCTGAGATAGTGTCTTGTTTGGGAATTAGGTAGGAGGCCAATGTCACTGCCTAGAAGAATTCATGGTGGGGAGTAAGATATAAGAAGACTGGGCAGGTACAGAGTGAGTGTATGTGTGTGTGTATGCATGTGTGTGCATGCATGTATATGCTTTATTCTGAAGAACTTTGAATTCCAATCAAAGCATTTTTTATTTTCTCCTGGAGGTAACAGAAGCCATTAGGGTTTATTAAGTGGGGATGCAGGTAGTTGATGTGATCAGATTTATGCTTAGAAAAATCACTTTGATGGCTCAATGGATTTTGTGGGGATTAAAGTAGGGAGAGACTTGAGGCAGACAAACAGAAGACACTGGCATGAGTTGATAAGAGCTTGCACTAGAATGGTAGAGAAAAGGGAGCATATTTGAGAACTGTAGCAAAAGCGAAGTCCCTAAAGCTTTGGCTACAGCCTAGATATGTGGGAATGAGAGACAGTGGGGTATCTAGGATGACTTCTAGGCTATATAATCCTGAGGAACTGGCAGATAATGTTGAGTCCACAACACAATCTTGGAGGACCCCTACGAATAAGAGGACATGATTTGGAGGAAAGCTCAGCAACACAGAGAATGAGTGGTATCCCAAAAATCTAGAAAGAAGGGAATACCAAAGAAGAGAGAGTGATCAACAACAGTATCAGTGGCTTAAGAGCGATCAAGGAAAATGAGGATTGAGAAAAGGCTATTGCAGTTGGCCAGTAAGATATTATTGGTAAATTTGGACAGAACAGTTTCATTGGAATGATAAGATCAGAAGCCAGATTGTTCAGGAGTTAGTGGAGGTATCTATTATAGGTGGCTTTTTTGAGGAGTTTAGCTGCAAAAGGCAGAAGAAAATGGGTGGATAGTTAGAAAGGATGGAAGGATCAAATGAGGACTTTTTCCAAAACAGGGGAGATATGGACTTGTTTATAGAATAGGAAGTAGCCAGAAGAGAGAGACTGAAAATAAGTGAAAGAGCCTGTATGACTGGAGGCAGTATGTTGAAGGAGGGAATGAGGTTAGCTATGTTAGGGAATAAGACCATTTCATCATGGAAAAGGAGCAGAAAGTATCAGAGGTGTCTTACAAGCAATGAAGAAAAAGGGAGAAGACAGATTTGATCATGAATGACCTCTGTTTTTTCTCTAACGTATGAGGCAAAGGTCTCAGTGGTAGGGGGTAGGAATGTAAGTGGTGGTGACAGGGAAGGCCTTAGCAGAGGCTTAAGGAGAGATGAAAAGATTTGGAAGAACAGCTGTGGAGAATGGAATAGTGAGTTCACAAGGAATTGATGTTCTGTACCAAAATTTGTAGTCGACCTAGTCAGAATGGTTGTGTGATTTTTCTCAGCCTTTGTTCAGTAGCATATGTCAGTACAAAGGTGACAAACCTTCAAGGTTGAGGTTTGACTGGATGTAATCAGCTACATGATAAGAGTGCTAGGTATTCAAGAGAAGAGAACAGTACAAAGTTAAATTAGTTTATCAAGTCAAGATGGGGAGAGGAGGAGAGAGTGGCTACTCTAGGGGAGATGGTCTGGGAGAGAATGAAAAGGTCAAGGGATGGGAACTTGTGGTGCAGTGCAGACAAAGAGTAGGCTTTTGTAAAGGAAGACAGAGAGAGAAGTGAAAAGCCAATAGAATTATGGTCAGATATGGGATTTCCAGAATTTTGAACAGCATACATGTGAGTATGTAAGATCAAGGGTTTAATCATCTTTGTATGTGACTGAGCATCTACTCCTTCCGAGCAAGAGATAAAATCTAAAATCACTGAACTAAATTACTGAAATGAAACAAATGCCATTATAGCAAAGATCTGCTCTCAAGTCAGCATTTATTAAGTGCTCATTGTGCAAATCACTGTGCTTAGTGGTGAGATAAGATCAGTACTTGTTTTCAGGGAGCTAATCTTCTAGTAATGACATCTAAGACTTCTACACATCAATTTAATATGGAACTGAATGTGACAAATACAAGTGATTCCTAACTCCTGAGAATGAGAAGATTTGAATTCAGGTCCATCTTACTCCAGTTTCAGTTCACTACCCACTGTGCCACCTAGTTTCCTCTGTGGGTTGATTTGTCAGGAGATGATAGAATGTTGAAAAAGGAAATAAGATAGAGAACAGAAAAAAATGTCAGCTAATAAAGAAGCCAGACAAGTAGGATTTAGGGGAAGAAGAAGAAGGAGCAAGAAAGGAAGGTCAAATAAAATAGAGTTGAGATGACTAGAGAGTACAGAGAAAGATAATATCATATGGTGCAGAGTGGGTAAGGAGGATGAAAATGGAGGAGGTTTGGCGCATCAAAAGTCACTAGAAATCCTTAGAGAAAACAGTTTCAATAAAGTGATGATAATAGAATCCAAATTGCAATTGATGAGGAAGTGTGCTTATTCAGCACACAGCAAGCACAAATTGCATCAGAACATTTTTGGTTCTTGGAAACTGGGTGGATATCTTTCAGCTGGGGATGGCTGAATAAGTTATGGTATATGAATAATGGAATATTATTGTTCAGAAATAATGAATAAACAATAAAGAAATGATGAGCAAACTGATTTCAAAAAAACCTGGAAAGATTTATATGAACTAATGCTAAGTGAAGTGAGTAAAATCAAAAGAACACTATATATAGTAACAAGATTATGTGATGATCAATTGTGATGGACTTGGCTCTTCTGAAAAATGTGGTGATTCAAAGTGTTTCCTATAGACTTGGGATGGAAAATGCCATCTGCATCCAGAAAGAGAACTATAGAGACTGAATGTGAATAGTAGATTAATATTTTCACTTTTGTTTATTTCTCATAATTTTTTTCATTTGTTCTGATTTTTCCTGTACAAGATGACACATATGAAAATATGTTTGAAAGAATTGTACACATTTAATCTATATTAGATTGCTTGCTGTCTTGCAGCAATGGGGGAAGGCAAGAGATGAAAGAAGAGAAATCTGGAACACAATCTTACAAAAATGAATGTTGAAAAATATCTTTACATGCATTTGGAAAATAAAATACTATTGAAAATTTTAAAAAATTAAAAAATAAGAACATCTTTGATTCTGAAACAAAGATATGTTGGTAGCTTGAAGGGGTAGTGGAATCAAAGGAAAGAGTTATTTTAGAATGGAGAGAACAAATGTATAGGTCAGAAGAAAAGGAGATAGATTAGAGGAAGAAATTTGAAAATGTAAAACAATGAATAATTGTTGTAGAGATCAGGATAATTAAAATGTGTAATTCTTCAAATGGGGCCATTAGTGGTCCAATGGATAGAGCACCTGGTTTGGAGTCAGGAAGACCTAATTCAGATTCAGCCTCAGACACTTATTTGCTATTTGACCTTAAGCAAGTCACTTAATTCTGTTTGTCTCAGTTTCCTCATCTCTACAATGAGCTGGAGAAGGAAATAGCAAATAGAGAATAGAAAAAAATGTCAGCTAATATCTCTGTCGAGAAAACCCCAAATGGGGTCACAAAGAATCAGACACAACTGAAAACAATTCAAGCCATTCCAGAAATAAACCAAGATCTATAGAGTAGAGAAAAAGGTAATTTTTAATGATAGTGTTCAGTTATAAAAAAAAAAAAATACTGTGTGGGATGGGTACTAGATCCCCTTTCCCAAATTAATTAATCAGAAGCCTCATCAGGTACAAAGAGAAAGCATTTAATAGGTTAAATAGGAAAAGACCCAAGCCTTTTCATTGTATAGACTAAAAGGATGTAATCATCCTTGACCAATGGCCATCAATGTTGTCTACCTCCCACAGGTCACATCACTTCCTGCAACTTCCTGTGACTTCCTGTAAGGGTTCAAGGCCTGGGAATCAGGATCATGCGATTTCCTGAAACTCTGAATATAGGGATCATGTGGCTCAGGCCTAGTCTCAATACTGAGAAGTACTTCATCCAGTTGGTCTCATTCAATACAGATGAAAAGGACTGTTCCCCTAAGCTTCATCAAAAAGGAGCCTAGTACATAAAGGAAAACAATTCAATTCTATTTATCAAGTATTTATTAAAAGCCTATTATATGCAAATTACTCTGCTAGTTCTTATGAAGACATGGAGATACTTAACCATCAAAGTGCCCCAAAAGGACAAGCTTATAATTCTGGGTGACTTTAATGCTAGAGTAGACTCAGACATGGCAGGAAATCCTTGGGAGCATGGAGTTGGAAACAGCAACAGCAAGGGTAATTTACTATTGAAGATTTGTGCATCTTATGACCTCATCACCAATACTATATTCTGTTTACCTAAATGCAATAAAACTTGGAATGCACCCTCTCAGCAAACATTGGCATTTAAAAGACTATGTGATTGTAAGGAGAAAAGACAGACAGAATGTGAGAATGACCAAGGCAATGTGTGGTGCAGAGTGCTGAACTGATCATAGACCTATTCTCTCCTTTCTGAATATTCACATTCAACACAAGTGGTAGTCCCAAGACAAAAAGACTAATAGAAGAATTTATGTCAACAGATTAAAGTGCTTCTCTGAGAGAGAACTGCCAACTAACTTGGAGAGTAAGTTGAGCCAACAAATAGTTTGTAACAATGGAGCAGAAAAGGAGCTTCCAGAGATTTGGTATACAGCACTGCATTTGCTCATCTTGGTCAGAACACTCACAAATATCAAGACTGGTTTGATGAAAATGATGGGAAAATTCAAAAGCTGCTAAATGAAAATTGAGGATTCCATAGGCTGTACCAGCAGGATAGTTCAATCATCTGTAAGAAAGTAGCATTCAATTCCATCAAAAGTAAAATACAATTGAAACTTAGATTGTTGCAGGATTCTTGGCTCCGTAAAAAGGCAGATGAAATTCAGTTCTATGCTGATAGTAAAAATCCAAAGTATTGATGCTCTATGATGCACTGAAGTCTCAATTTCTCAGTGCTGATGGCGGCACACTGATTAGTGATAAAGACATGAACTCTAGTGAGATAGGCTGAGTACTTCCCTAGTGTTCTCAACAGACTGTTATCAATCAGTGCTGAAGGTATTGACCATTTATCTCAATTTGAAATCAGTCAGTCCCTAGATGAAAGTTCCAACTGAAGAAGAGATTTTTGAATGCCATTAGGCTACTTTCCTGCAGTATAACAACAGGTGCAGATTCTATTCCAGCTGAGATTTACAATTGCTGGGGGGGAGGGGGGAGAGGGAGGAAGAGGAGAGGGGTTCATTGCTCATTCAAAAGCTGATTGAAATTTTCCAGATTATATGGTAAGAAGTTATACATCAAGAGCTCAAAGATGCCTCTTTGTCCATCTTTATAAAGGTAAAGAGAATAGATGTATTTCTCTCTCTTAGTCATTGCTGGCAAAATTATTGCCAGAGTCCCTACCCTTCACTTAGAAAAAGGTCATCTATCTAAAAGCCAGTGTGATCTCAGAAGGTGCTGAGGAATAGTCAATATGGTGTTTACTGGAAAAATTCCAGCAGCAGAACAGAGATCTATATATATATTTGTAGATCTGACCAAGGCCTTTGATACTGTCTGTCATGAGGGCTTGTGGAAAATTGTCAGTTTGGTTGCCCAAGAGAAGTTCATAAATAGAGTATGTCAATATCATGATTGCTCAGGTTCTGGACAATGTTCTTGAGCTTTCTCAGTCACCAATGGAGTGAAACAAGGCTTTTTAGCATGATGTTTTCAGCTATATTGTCAAATGCTTTTGATGAGGACAAACATGGAATCAAAGTCAGCTACAGCACTTAGTTGTAAATTCAATTGTGAATTCTTCAGTTTGAAAAGGCTTCAAATTAAAGCCAAAACCAAAGTAGAGGGAGTGTTGGTGCATAACTTTTTGTTTACAGGTCATTGTATACTTAATGCAGCCTCTGAATTAGAGATAGAACAAAGTATGGATCAATTCTTTGCTGCTTATGCTAATTTTGGCTTAACGATTAACACCAAAAAAAACCCAGGTCTTCCATCAGCCAACCCAGGTGTGTAACCATCAGTTACAATAAGTAGTGAAGTTTTGAATGTTGTGGATAAGTTCACTTACTTTGGTAGTATACTTTCCAGGAATGTCCCATGTTGATAATAAGATTGATACACACACATTGTCAGTCTAGCTCAGTATTTGGAAGACTCTGAAGAAAGTGTGGGAAAAGAGAGGTATTAGACTGAAGGTCTACTCATTCTTGTATGCCTAAGAAATCTGGACAGTCTACTAGCACCATGCCAGGAAACTGAATCACTTTCATTTGAATTGTCTTAGGAAGATTCTGAAGATCACCTGGCAAGATAAGATACCAGACATTGAGGTCTTTTTTCAAGCTAAACTTCAAGCATTCCAACTCTTAAGCTAGAGAACACAACTCCATTGGGCTGGCCACATTGTTCAAAAGCCAGACATATCCTTGTCAAAAAAAATATATTTTATGGAAAATTCATAAAAAGCAAAGACAAAGTGTCAAAGAAAGCAATACAAGGACCCTTTCCAGGTATCTGTTTAAGAACTTTAAAATCTATTGTATAACATGGGAGACACTGGCAAAGGACTACCCAACGTGGAGTGCCCTCATCAGAGAAGGTATCATGCTCTTTGAGCAAAGAAGAATTGAATTAGTCCAAAGTAAACATGAAATACACAGATTTAGAGAAACCACCCCTAACGTTCCTATGGACTTTTTGTGTTCGATCTGTGGCAGAGCATTCTGAGCTCAGCCACAGTTGGATACACTGTAACTAAATTCTAACATAGTGATATCATTTTGGTCTTCTTTGAAAACAAAAGCTAATAATATGCTAGTCCTTGGGGATACAAAGACAAATCATAGCAACACTTTCTGCTTTTAAGGTTTGGCAAAGTTTGTTAGAATTTATTACTAGCTACTACTTTAGCCCAACACTTCTCACTTCTCATATAGGCTATAAATATTCTTCTAATTTATTTCCCTTCTTCAGGTTCCTTTCTATTCCAATTGTCTTTGTCAGTGATTTTAATCGACCATGTCACTCTCCTTCTCACATGGTTTTCGATTACCCCCAGGTTAAATTATAAAGCTCTTTATAACCTGATTCTGTTCTAACTTTTCTATTCTTTTTTGTTGTTGTTTTTTTATATGTATATATTATAGGAGTTTATGCATGCAGCAATTTAACTTTTCTATTCTTGTTAAACTTTACTACCCTCCACATATGCTATAATCCAACTTCATTGCCTTTTTTATTGTTAATTTTAGATGACAATTCATTTTCCAACTCCATGCCTTTTCACAGGCTATCCTACATAAGTGGAACACTTTCTTTAAAAAAACAGCTTAAAAGCCCATCTTCTTTGGGAGGTCTTGCCCAATTCCTCCAATTACTACTAGTTCTTTATCTTCTGAGATTATCTTCCATCTACTATGTATATAATGTATTTGTTGTTCAGTCATTTTCAGTTTGTCCAACGTTTTGTGACCCTACTTAGGATTTTCATGGCAGATACCAGTATGGTTTAACGTTTTCTTCAGTATATTTTATAAATGAGGAAACTCTCCCAGGGTTACATAGCTTGTGTCTGAGGCCAGATTTGAAGTCCACAAAGATAAGTCTTCCTGGCTTCAGGCCCCACACTGTATCCATTGTACCACCTGAGTTGTCTAGGCATGTTTTATATATATTTAGTAATTTGCATGTTGTGTTCTCCATTAGAATGTGAGCTTCTTGAGATGAGTGACTGTTTTTGTCTTTTTTTGTATCTTTAGAACTTAACAGTGTTTAGGACATAGTAAGTTCTCAACAAATACATTTTTGAACAAAATGTCTGAATTATATGGGTGTCCCCACATGTTTATTACTTTAAACCATACCTATTTGCATTAAATCTAAGTTCCTCTGTGTAGTTCCTCAGGTACATTGATGGAGCAGCATCTTGGAGCAGAGTAGTAAGCTATGGAATTAAAGATAGAGGTGAAGAAATTAGCCTTGGCAAAACAGAAGAATCAGCTATTTTCCAAGATGGAAGGGAAGGGAAAGAAAATGGCTAAAAATTGATCGCATTTTTGAACTGCATAGGAGAGGAAGTTGAAGTACATTACACATTATGTTAATGATCCTTATCTTAATAAAATAGAGGTTCCCAGTTATCATTAGATGGACATATGAGAAGGAAGAAGGGTAGATATCTGGACAAAAGATATACTGGCAAAAGAATGTTTCTAATTTATTGTAATAGAATTTAGGCTTCCCCTTTTGTAATCCTTTTTCTTTGTTCCACTTCACATCAATCCGACACATCTGAAATATTAGCACCTTATATTACAAGGTTATTTTCATGTTTCAAGTTTAATTCAGAGTCAAATTCTTTGTTAGGAAGAAGCAAATTTTTTAAAAAAAATTTTCTCCAAAGTTTTGAGTTTGCTCTAAAAGGTTAAGGACTCAGGAACTAATGGATTTGGTGATATCTTTGAAAAATTTGAAAGCAGACTAATTGCAATGTATAATAGTATCTGGTCACAACTCTTATTTCTCATAGGAATTCTGCCAAGCTACACAGAGGTCATGGTGCAGCTTATTGCCTTACCAGGATTATCATTAGCTACTAAATGGTGAATCATGGTCTACAGCATGATGAAACATCTTCTGAAACCAGGATTCTTTCCTCTTTTGTGTGTTTATTATGGACCCCTTCGTAGTCTGCTGAATCAAATAGACTCCTCAGAAATATATTTTCAAAACTATAAATTTAAAGACATAGAATTACAAAGAATTACAAGTTCAATTATATTGAAATTAAGTTATAAAAATATTTTTAAAAACAAGTTTGCAGAATCCAGGTTAAGAACTCTTGGTCTAAAAGGATCCCTATTCAGGCCAATATAGTGTTATCCTCATTTTGCAGATGAAGAAACTGAGGCATAAAAAAGAGTTTTTTGCCTTATATAAGCAAATTTTTAGAGAAACTAGCATGGGAATAAAAGTCTTCTATTCTAGATCAAATATTCTATTCTCTAGACAGTCTTACCTGAATTTCTCCCTAGTTAAACATTGAAATTTTTTTTTTTTACTTATTAAAGGATTAAAATGTTTATCTGACTATCCTGAGTACATGTAGGTAAATGCTTGCAGAGAGGCAATTTTCTTTTAGTTAGAAAACAATATCTTAAAAATAATTTGTGTTAAAAGTTTTCTTAGCTTTTTTATGAAGTAAAAATAATCTACAAATGTCATTTAAAAGAAAATTTATAAAAGAATATAACTTTTTTCCATTGTACTATAAAATTTATTGTTATTCATATTCTATAAGAAACCTAAAAATCCTACTATAAGTGAAAAGGTAAATCATGGGTATACATTTTTCTGCTTTTTTCTCTCTAGAGCTCTAAAGTCCTGGCTAAGAAAGAACTGCTTTATGTGCCCCTTATTGGCTGGACATGGTACTTTCTCGAGATTGTATTCTGCAAGAGAAAATGGGAAGAAGACAGGGATACTGTTATTGAAGGATTAAAACGTTTGTCTGATTATCCTGAATACATGTGGGTAAGTTCTTGCAAAGGGAAATTTTTTAGTTAGAAAATAGAATCTTCAAAATAATTTGTATTAAAGTTTAGTATCTTAGCTTTCATGTTGTAGAAATTATCTATAAATATCTTTTAAAAGCAAATTTATGAAAGAATATACTTTCATTATATCTCCTATAAAATTTGTTACTCGATATTCTGTAACAAACACAAAATTCTTATCATAAATGAAAAGGTAAAATATATACCTTTTCATATACATCATAAAATGTAATGTCTGTGGTAAGCAAGTAAAACTCACTGAAAAAGCTATAGAAACAGTTGTTTGCCTTTAATTTTATTTAAAGTTTTTGAAAACTATAAGGTTTCAGAGTTTAAAGAGTAAAAACTAGACAACAACATTCTAAAGACCCTGCATAATAAAAGGTCTTGTATAACTTTGGACAATGCTGTCCAACTATTAGGATAGCAAAATTGGCCCAGGCTTTTCCTGCTTAGTTTGTGCCCTGAATTTGGTATAGAGCTAGCCCTAGTCATGTGAAAAAGGACAGAAGGAGGTGAGAACTTTCCTTTTCCTTAAAGAGGAAATGTTCCTCTTCTTGAAACTTTTTGTGTTTCCAATCTAGTTTTGGATGTATCAGCAGTAAGAAAATAGATAAAATGTTTTATTTTGATGAATTTTTCATTTTTTAAAAATTTTTTTCAGAAAGATAATTGATCAACATTGCCAGCCAAGTGGCCCAACTAAGATTATTCTCCACAGAAAACTTCTTTTTTTAATGGCTTAATTATTAGAAAGAAAAATCAAATTTTCCTCTTTACACAGAGGTCTCTCATATCACCTGTATTACACCTATCTAATTTTTAGCATCCTCTTTGAAAAGTTTGGTGGGGAAGGAGGTTGAAATTATTAACTAAAAGTAGTTTGTGAGAATCATTTATGGACATCTGAAATCTATACTCTATCTGGTGTGATATGAATATCATGGCTAGTCAAACAGTAAACTGGATATCTCTTAAAGTCTTGGATTTAACTATGGCATTTCAAACTCTTGTCTTGTTGCTAATCAATGGAAGGCTTTTTTATTCCACTTACAAATCTAGAACAAAAGTTCCTTTCCGAAGAGATATTTTGAAATTTCATTTCTTAGTTTAATAAATTTTGAGCTAAAAGAACCTTTTAGAAGTAACCTAGTCTAAACTTCTCATTTTACTATAGTAATTCAGGCTTTCATCCACTCTCTTTAAGACTATTACAATAACTTCTTAATTGATCTTAGCTCTTTCAATCTATTCTATATTCAGTTGCCAAAACAATCTTCTGAAAGCTCAAATCAAGACTCCATCATTCTCCTGTCTAAAAACTCTGGTAGCTTTCTTGACTTCTAGGATGAAACACTAACTCCTCAGCTCCTTGTCATTATATTTTTCTATCCCAATGGTACCCTTCAGCTAGACTGCTGTTGGCTGCTCCTGAATATGACATTTCATCTTTGCATTTGCATTTTACCTTACATAATACTTGTGTAAATAATCCAAATTTCTCCCTATTCCAAAGAGGATGTTAACTCTTTGAGGGTAGGGAATGCTTTGTTTTTCATTCTGTATTCTTAGTATCTAACATAGTACATGATAGGTGCTCAATAAATATAAGTTGAATTGAGTTGAAGTAGAAGAAATTATTGAATAGACACTTGATGAATTTGTTCATATAAAGGTAAAAGAATTTTGTACAAGAAGAGTAAATCTCTGAAATTAAAATAAGAAATAGATTGAATTAAAAAAAACTTACAGTAAATATATTAGCTCTGAAAAATATATCTGATATTTAGAACATATAAGGAATATATAAAGCATATCAATAAGACCAATAATACATGATCTCCAACAGAGCAATGATCAAAGGATAAGAACAGTTTTTGAAAGAGGAAAAATAAAATTTTTTTCTTTTATATTTTTATTTTCCCATTACATATGAAAATTTTTTTTTAATATTTGTTTTTAAAACTTTTGAGTTCCAGATTTCTCCCTTCCCCCTCTAAGAAGGCATATGTGAAGTTATGAACATTTCCCTAAAAGTTATGAAAGAAAATATAAATAACCCCTCCCTCTAAAAAAAAAAAAACATCAGGAAAAATTAAGTTTAAAAAATATGCTTCAATTTGCATTCAGACACAATCAGTTCTTTCTCTGTGTATGGCTAGCATTTTAAAAAACATATGTATCATAAGCCCTTCAGAATAGTCTTGGATCATTGTATTACTGATAATAGCAAAGTCATTCATGGCTGATCACTCCACAATATTGCTGTTACTTTGTACCAGTACTTTTCACTTTGCTTGAGTTTGTAAAGGACTTTACAGGTTTTTCTGAGAGCATTATTTCTTATAGCACAATAATATTCCACCATAATCATATATCACAATTTATTCAGCCATTCCCCAATTGGGAATGAGCATCCTCTCAGTTTTTCACTTCTTTGTCCTGAGAAAGTTGCTGTTATAAATATTTTTGTACATATAGGTCTTTTTCCTTTTTAAAAAAAATCTCTTTGGGGATTCATGCCTAATACTAGTATTGTTAGATCAAAGGATATGCATGATTTTACAGTCCTTTGAACATAGTTCATATCTTTTGATCATTTGTCAATTGGGGAATGGCTCTTTTTTTGTTTATTTTTTCTTTGTTTTTATATATATGTATGTGTACATATGTGTGTGTGTGTGTGTGTGTGTGTAAAAACACACACACACTTAACATGTCTCCAGTAGAACATTAAGGATTAAAATGTTTAACAAATTATTAGATCAAGAAAGTATATATATTCATAGAAGAAATTATATTCATGAATGCCTGTTTTCTCTTTACTTCCTTATAAATTGTTCTTTGCTTTTCATCTGAACACCCCATTTACTTTATTCTTTTTCTCCCTTTCATGCCCCCTCCCACTACCATAGTCCAAGCAAACTACAATTAAGAAATGATATATTTATGTATACATATGTAGATATATACAAACACACACACACACACATACGTCTTTCTTGTCCCTTCTGATTCTTTGCTTAAATTTTGCTCCATAACTTGCCTTGCTATTATTTAATCTCCCCCTACTCAAGGATCCCTCCCTTGTCTTCTTCCTTTACACTTTCCTTCCCCATACACCCATCCCTTCCCCTTTTTTCTTTATAGATTTTTGAGGTTACTATACCCTTCATGGTATATTTATGTAGTGTTGCCTATTGAACTCATTGTCAATGTGAGTAGGTTTTCAAAACTATAAGCCCTCTTCCCTCTTCTAATGCTTCTTTGTTTATTCTTTCTCTGCACCTCACTTTTATAATATGATGGCTATTTTTACCTTAACTCTGCCAATCTTTATTTCTAGTTACCCTATTATTGATGTGAATCTTAAACATATAGTATACATTTCCTTTTTGAGTTCCTTAAAATTAATCTTTAATAGTGGCTCTTATATTTTAAATTTTCTGTTAAGTTTGGGTTTGGTTGATAGAAAGTCCTGAAAATCTTCAAGTTTGTTGAATGTCAATTTTTTCTGATTCAAAATAATAATTTTGCTGGATATGATGTTTTTGACTGCAAGCCTATTTCTTTTGATTGTCATTAGATAAGATTCCAGAACTAGTGATCTTTTATTGTAGCTGCCAATAAGTCTTGTATGATTCTAACTGTAGTTCCAGCATATTTGAATTATTTCTTGCAAAATTTTCTCTTTGATCTGGGTGTTTTGAAATTTGGCAATAATATTCCTGTGTGTTTTTCACAAAGGATCTTTTTGATGTGGTAATAGGTGGATTTTTTCCTATTACTATTTTTGCCTCATGTTGTATTATTCCAGAACAATTTTCTTGGATTGTTTCCTCCATTATTGTGTCAAGGTTTTCTTTTTGGTCACAATTTTCTGTCAATGCAATTATTCTTTTTTTCCTTCTGACTTAAAAAAATATATTATTATTATTATTATAGCTTTTTTATTTGTAAAACATGCCACATGGATAATTTTTCAACACTGATCCTTGCAAAACCTTCTGTTCCAACTTTTCCCCTCTTTCCCCCCCACCTCCTCTCTTAGATAGCAAGTAGCCAAATACATGTTAAGTATGTTAAAGTATGTGTTAAATACAATATATGTGTGTGTGTGTGTGTATGTATATATATATAATGTGTATATATATATGTATATGTATACAATTATTTTGCTGCACAAGAAAAATTGGATTTAGCAAAAAGGTAAAAATAACCTAAGAAGGAAAACAAAAATGCAAGCAGACAATAACAGAAAGAGTGGAAATGCTATGTCGTGGTCCAAGCGGACCCATGGATACTTCTTTTACTGGGTGTAGCTGGTTCTCTTCATTACTGAAAAATTGGAACTGATTTGGAGCATCTCATTGTTGAAGAGAGCCACTTCCAATCAGAATTGATCATCATGTCATATTGTTGTTGAAGTGTATAATGATCTCCTAGTTCTGTTCATTTCACTTAGCATCAGTTCATGTAAGTCTCTTCAGGCCTCTCTGAAATCATCCTGTTGGTCATTTCTTACAGAAAAATAATATTCCATAACATTCATATACCACAATTTATTCAGCCAGTCTTCAATTGATGGGCATCCATTCAATTTCCTGTTTCTAGCCACTACAAAAAGGGCTGCCACAAACATTTTTGCACATGTGGGTCCCTTTCTCTTTAAGATCTCTTTGGAATATAAGCCCAGTAGTAACACTGCTGGATCAAAGGATATGCACAGTTTGATAACTTTTTTGAGCATAGTTCCAAATTGCTCTCCAGAATGGTTGGATCTGTTTGCAGTTCCACCAACGATGTATCAATGTCCCAGTTTTCCCAAATCCCCTACAACATTTGTTATTATCTTTTCCTGTCAGTGCAATTATTCTTATATTTTCTTTTCTTGATCTATTCTCTAGGTCTGTCATTTTCCTTATGTTTTACATTCTGTTTTATTTTCTCATTCTTTATAATGTATTTTGTATTTCTTGGGCTCATAGCTTTTCTGGCTTCCTCTTGATCAAGTCTAATTTTTAAAGAATTATATTTATCTTTGAGACTCTGTACTTCCTTTTCTATTTGATTAACTTTTTTTCATGATCTTTTTTTTTTCTTAGATGGTTTTATTATTATTATTATTTTAGTTTTTTTTTCTCAATATCTCATTTGATTTTTAAATTCTTTTTTGAGTTCTTCTATAAATTCTCTCCAGTCAGGGAACCATTTCACATTACTCTTTAGGGTAGAAGTTTTTTTTTTTTTTTTTTTTAAATACACTGAAGTGTCCTCATCAGAAGAAAAACCTCTGAAGAAGAAGTCTTCTCTAAGACTGGTCTGTCTTCCTTGTTCCCACAGTATGTTTCTTTGGTGAGGTTCTTTGTCAGTTTTTTTTTTAAATAAGAAGTATTAGTAAGCCACTAATCATGGGGTATAGGGGATGGTATCTTAAGCTTCCTTTCAGCTCTCCTCTCAGACTAGGAATCCCAAACCAAGAGCTCCTCCCTTGCACGTACTTGCATGTACCCACAGCCAGCAGTGCCCCTGCCTCTGCTGCTTTTGTACTCATCAGATGCTGGTTCCTTCTCACCCAGGGCAGGGTCTCAGCAGCACAGCTGAGCCTAGTGTTATTCATGTACTAAAATCCCAACTCATGAAAGGCTCTGTAGATCCTATTGACACTCCAGCCACACTTACCTAGCCTTAAGGCTCCCATTTGGTGTTTGTGCTGGGAGGTATTTGCACTTCACTTGGGCTAATCTTGGCCTGGGTTGTTGGGTTGTACTAGGAGGATCCCTGTTCTGTTCTAAATCTTGATTTTTCAGCAGTCTATGTTTTCCTTGAGGTGCAGATTTTTTCTTTTTGTGGAGGGAAATCTGGAGACTTGAAATTTACCAACCTACTCTGTCATCTCCCCAGAATCCTCCCAACTCTTATGTTTTATAAATTTGACTCAGTGTCCTATATATTTGAAAAAAGAGGTCTTCATCAGAGAAACTTGTTTGAAAATTTTTTGCACAATCACTGTTACTATATTTCTTGCCTCTTTATTCTCTCTCCTTTCACCTTGTTCCTCTTCAAGTATTTTGCTTCTGACCACTCCTTTCCCCAGTATACCCTCTCTTCTATCACCCTCCTTTCCTTCTCATATATCCTTCCCCTCCTACTTTCTTGAAAGGTAAGATTGATTTCTCTACACATACTGAATGATTATGTTATTTACTCTGTGAGCCAATTTAGATGAAAATAAGATTCACTCATATTGATGAGGTTAGTGGCAGTGCAGAGAGTTGTGAGATCCCTTCTTTAGTCAGCCCAGGTCTAAAGTGAAAGAATTCATGAACCCGAAATATTAGACTGGCAAAAGGAAGTTTATTGACATTGAGAAGTCAGCTTTTGCTAGGAGACTGACTTCTTCAGTGGCAAGGTCCTAATAGAGAGATAAAGGTCCTAGCAGAGAAATTCTGGCAGTGAGATAAAGAGGGGTTAATGCCAAGAAGAGAATGTCTTCACAGTGGGCAGGGGTCTTGGCAGGTAGGTATGCCAAAGAGAGGTCCCTTGGCATGGCATGATTTCTGCTTTTAGGGATCTGCAAAGAAATAAGCCTTAAATTGCCCTTTAATAGGAAATCTGAGACTGAAGTTTCACTTGAATGAAATTCCTTCAATGTTGTCACTGGCCCCAGATGTAGATTTCCAGTTAAATGAGACTATTTACTAGGAATCATCCTGAGCCTATTTTCAGCTCAATAGAGATATCAGGTCCAGATCTCCAGCTAAATGAAACCACTTAAATTTGAGATAAGTAGGGAGTGGTCCTGGATCAATCTTAATGAAACCAACTTAACTAGCCCAAGGGTCTGTCCCTGTCAGGAGAGCCTCAGGACTCAAAGTGAAGGACAATTTCAAGGAGGACAGTTTCAGAGTTGCCTCATCAATATCCCTCTATTCCTTTTCCCTTCCATTGTAAAAACTTTTTCTTGCTTCTTTTATGACAGATGATTTAAACCATTCTACTTCTCCCTTTCCCTTTCTTCCAGGACATTCCTCTCTCACCCCATAAATTTATTTATTTGTTTGTTTATATTTAGATATTGTCCTTTCCTATTCAACTCTCACCTGGGTCTCCTGTCCATTTATACTCCTTCTAATGAGAAAGTTCTGATGCGTTACAAATGTCATCCTCCCATCTAGGAATGAAAACAGATAAACCTTATTAAGTCCATTATATCCTAATTGTTTTTTCTGATCATCTTTTCCTGATTATCTCCTTTTCCTTCTCCTGAGTCCTGCATTTGAAAATCAAAATTTCTGTTCAACTCTAGTCTTTTCATCACAAATGCATGAAAGTCCTCTTGAATTTCCACCTTTTCCCCTGAAGGATTATTCTCAGTTTTGCTGGATAGTTGATTCTTGATTGTAATCTTAACTCATTAGCCTTTTGGAATATCATATTCCAAGCCCCTCTAGTCCTTTAACGTAGAAGTGGTTAAATCCTGACTGTGGCTTCACTATACTTGAATTGTGTCTTTCTGGATGCTTGCAATTTTTCCCTTGACTTGGGACATCTGAAATTTGACTATAATATTCTTGGGAGTTTTCATCTTGGGTTCTCTTAAAAAGTGATTCTTTCAATTTCTGTTTTTACCCTCTTTCTAGAATATCAGGACAGTTTTCCTTAATAATTTCTTGCAAGATGATGTGTAGGCTCTTTTTTCAGGTAGACCAATAATTTTAAAATTATCTCTCCTGAAGATATTTTCTAGGTGACTTGCTTTTCCAATGAGATATTTCACATTGTTTTCCATTTTCCCATTCTTTTGGTTTTGTTTTATTGTACCTTGATTTCTCACAAAGTCATTAGCTTCCATTTGCTTACTTGTAATTTTTAAGGAATTATTTCCCTCAGTGAGCTTTTGTATATCCTTTTCCACGTGACCAGTTTTGCTTTTTAAGGCATTCTTCCCCTCTGTAACCTTTTGTTATTAACTATTTGTTATCACTCTCATTTCTCTTCCCAATTTTTTCTTTACCTCTCTGTGTGGGTCAGAAACCATTTAATAAAAAAAAACTGGATAGATCTCTAGAAGCAAAGCAAAGTTTATTATACGGTCTGGTGAGAATCGGGCATCCCACCCATAGAGCAGACATTTGAAGGGAGGAAGCACTGTAGGGGGCAGGGTCAAGGCTTTTAATCCCTAACGCAAATTCCCCCTCCCACCACTGACCCTCATCCTTATTGGCTGAGGATCTTACATTCTAAACGGGGGAACTACCCAAGAAATTGAACTTGACCAATAAGTACATAGTTGCCCATATTTGGTCGAAATAGGGAGGATAACAAGAAGGGGATTAAGTATGCCCTTAGGGGGATAAGAGGGAGGAGACATTAAGTATGTACTTAGGAGGATGGTAGGGAGGAGACTTTAAGTATGCCCTTAGGAGAATAGCAGGGAGGAGACACTTTAAGTATGCCCTTGACTTAATGCTTTAAGTCCTTCAGGCCTACTCAAACTTTGAAATAGATGAAGCCTTACTCGATTTTCACAACTGTCTTGAAAGATCTCACCTTATCTCCTTCATCTCTAACTTGATTTTTCAAGAAACCCTTTTTGAGCTCTTCCATGGCCTAAGACCAATTCTTGTTTTTCTTGGAGGCTTTGGGTAGACTTTGACTTTGTTATCATCATCATCATCATCTTCTTCTTCTTCTTCTTCTTCTTCTTCTTCTTCTTCTTCTTCTTCTTCTTCTTCTTCTTCTTCTTCTTCTCCTTCTTCTTCTTCTTCTTCTCTTCTTCTTCTTCTTCTTCGAGAGAGAGAGAGAGAGAGACAGACACACAGAGAGAGAGAGAGAGAGAGAGAGAGAGAGTGAGTGAGTTTTGGTCTATTTTGTCATGATAGCAATTTTCTATGGTCAGAATCTTTTTCTGTTGTTTGCTTATTTTCCTAGAGTCTTATTTGACTTGTAACTTTGTTAGTAGAGCTCTGTTTCTAGGGTGGAGGATATAATGTCCCAAGATTCAGGGCTTTTATGCAGGTGTTGCAGGTTTTTCTAAGGATGTGTAAGTTTTTAGTTCTTCCAATGTGTTATGATCCAAAGAGAAGTGTGTTTGAGTGACTACAAACACTTTTTTCTGCCCTGGAACTGTGAGGAGGATCCCCCACTCCATAAATTCTATTATGCTAAAGGACTACAAAGTCCTTCCTCAGTGCTAGTAAAAAGACCTCTTTCTGACCAGTTTCACCCAGTTACTAACTGTGAATTGAAACTTCTGAAAATTGCTGCTGCCACTACCACCTCTGCTGCTGACCTGGTTTGCTGGTTTCCCAAGGCTTTTTACCCTAGAGAAACAAATCTTTTCTGCTAATCTTCCAAATCATCTTTGGTATCTCTGGCTGAGAGGTCTAGAAACTGCTAGTGCTGCTGTTGATTCAGAAGCCCCAAGGGCTGCTTCTGGTTTCCTATCTTGGACTGCACTGAGATTATGCTGGATTCCCATCCTGGTGCACTAGATCTTTACTGCTGACCCTCCAAATTGTCTTTGGTTGGAAAATTCTTCCATTTCATCTTTTTGTGGGTACTGATGTTCTAAAATTTGTTTAGAGTCATTATTTAAAGGAATTTGGAAGGGTTTGGGGGGAATTTGGATGAATCCCCCTGCCTTTACCATCTTTTAAAATGATAAATTTCTAATAATTTTAGATACATTTCTAAGTTTCCCAATAATTTAAATTAGTTTCTAATAATTTTTAAATATCAAATTAGGAAGACTGTGTTTAGGAAATGCTATTTTTTGAATTATGTTTACCGAGTTTCTTTTTTGTATTCTCTATCTCAGTTTCTCTTGTATTGTGAAGGAACTCGATTTACAGAGACAAAGCATCGAATTAGTATGGAAGTGGCTGAGTCTAAAGGATTACCCAAACTTAAATATCATTTGTTGCCCAGAACCAAAGGCTTTACCACTGCAGTCCAGTGTCTCAGGGGAACAGGTAAGGACAGTTCCAGTTGGTTGATTTCTTTAGGTTACACAGGGTTTTCAGGCTTGCCCTTTTTAGATGATCATTAAGCAGCAGTGCCATTTCTTTGCCAGGTTTTAGGATTGGCATTAGTTACTACATTAATAGAGGCAGCTCTCAATGAAAAACTTTCTCTACCAAAGCAGGTCTGCACCTTCTCTGCACCTTAGTCTTAAAATTACCTATCAAGAGCACTAAGAGGTCAGGTGACCTGCCCAGCCTCTCATAGGCAGGCATGGAACACATGGCTTTCCCACTCTAGTGCTTGTTCTCTATTCACTTCACTTTGCTTTGCTCTATTCACTGTCAGGCATCAAGGTTAACATGAAATAGTGTGAAAAAAGTGTTATTCATTTAAAAAGAAAATAATCCCCACAATGGGTATGAATTAAATGTTTGGATTTGTTTGTTTTACTTTTGACTTTTTCTGTAGAATTATTTAAGATTCATTTAAAGGTGAAAGCCAGTGTTCTAGCTGTCTTACAGTTTTTTACTTGATGCTTCTTTCTAACTACAGTTGCAGCAGTCTATGATGTAACACTTAATTTCAGAGGAAACAAGAATCCATCATTACTAGGGATCCTTTATGGAAAGAAGTATGAAGCAGATATGTGTGTGAGGTGAGCAAAATATGGGCATGAGTTTCTCAGGTTTTGCAGGCTGATTAGTAAGCCTTTCTTTCACCACACCTGTCTTTCCATTCCCTCTTCCATTTTCTTAGAACTTCTATTCCTTTATCTAAGCTGTCAGGATTTATACCAGCCTACTTTGTCAGTGGCTGGATGCAAATAAAAGTAGGGGATGAAGAAGAGCCATTTAGAAAAATGCTGAGGTATATAATATTTCTCCAGCAATCTCTTTAGAGACTAAACTAGAAAGCTGGTGTGTGTTTACTAGCTTTTCTCTATTATCTCTTGTACTTTCTGCTGCCTAGATGCCCCATATTTTCTAATTCCCACTTACTATTTGTTTCCCATTTGATCCTCTAATCCTTCCTACAAAATTAAATCAGTTCTCTTTCCTGAAACCTGTGCAGATCCCTAATCTTTTATCTCACCTCAGTTTACTTCCCTTTCTGTCTCATACCAACCAAAATTTTTTAACATTTACTTCATATATTTAGACACTGGGAAGGCAAAAAACATAAAACAAAGATTATATTACAGAAAGAAAAATTCTCTGACCTTAGTGTATTAGTCTATTTAATTATATCACCATGTACCCACCAGTGCTCTCTTTATATTTCAGTCTGGGATCTTGCTCCCTTTTTCCTTAATATTCCCAAAATTAATCTCTGTTGTAGGTTATCATGTGTCAAATATATCACCATAAGGATTTTTTAATCTATAGAACTGAAGTATTATACCTACAGAATAGATTTTATAATACTATAGGATTTCCTTGAAATTCTTAATTAAACATTATACCACAGCCTGGTAGTGATTTTCTACCTTGGAATTTCATTTCTTTAAATAATCTTCAATAGCTGCTAAATAAAAACAATCACTTTTTTTTTTTCCTTTTAAGATAATCATGTTAGTCGTTGTGTCAGGTCACAGAGTTTGAATTTAGCATAATGACTCATTTATCTCTTTCATAACACATTTTTAAGAAAAAGGAGAGATTCTCAACTTAGATCAAGATTTTTCATTCATTGATGGAGTTTCCATGCTGCCAATATTTTTTTAATATATCTTTCTTGCAAACTCAAATAGTCAAGACTTCAGAGTAAGATTCCAAAGCCATATTTGAAGGTCCTTTTAGCCTTTATCTAAAATCCTCAAATTGATAGTTATATCTTTTAGTTATTTTTTAACTCAAAATCACAGGTCATACAAGTACCAAAATGGCCTTATCTAAAAAAAGAGAATCGTCTGGATTCCTCATTACTTGTTGCTAATCTAAACATCTATAGGCTTATGATTTTTTTCAACTGACAAAATACTGACATCTCTTTTTACCTACAAAATAGCCATCATTTGCAGCAAAATGCTATTTAATTCAATTTCCTATTATTAATTCAAGTTTTGTCTACTAAACAAATCTCTGGTTGAGTACTTAGCTTCTACAAAATAGAATATGTATGTGTTCACTATAATGATGCTGAATAGTATTTCATATATGGATAACATAATATGTACCTAATTGTGGAATTAAATCTATGCTTACCCATGGAAATTAGGGAGAAGTGCTAAATTTTTATACCAATTACTGGTCAAATCCTTTCATTTTTTACTTCCTATCCAGCCTTTTTCTACCACACAAATTCATTTTAGGCATTGGAAGGATAATACTGATAAAAATCTTCATTCTTCTAGATTAAAACCTATAGTTTAGAAGTCTATAGAAATGATCCCATGAAAATAAAATAAAAAATTATGGATTCTTTTTCTCTCTCCTTGAATTTGTAATGGACTTCCCTATAGGAATTAAGTTAATAAAATTACTACCTTGTTCTGAACTCCAATTAAAACTATATGGAATCATTATCAGGTATTAAGTGTTAAAAATATTTATTTTGGTCATTGGCCATCTAATTTGGCTTATAAAAATTATCTGGTCAATGTCAGACTGACTGCTCTTTAGACTTTGTAATAGGTAGAGATGAAATTCAAACTAACAAGCATGGAAAATCTTTTTTTCTTTAATTAATTATTTGCTTATTTAAAAAAATACTTTTATAGATACAGTTTTGGAAATTCTTAGGTTTTTTCAAGTTTTCATTTCAAGTTTCATTGGGTTTAGGAAAAGTAGACTTGGGTCACAGAATCATATATTTTTGTACACAGTCCATTTTTGGATATTTATAATATTAAGTGATATAGAAAAATGAGACACTCATTTTACGTCTCAAATGAGAGTAAAACATTTATTCATTTTCATTTAAGCCAGTGTTTTCAATCTTCTGACACCAAATCTCCAGCACCTAGTATCTCATACTAATAGGTCATTAACACATTATTGTTGAGTTTAGGCTTTATTTTTTCACGTAGCAGAACATTTAATTAGGGCATAATATATTAATAAGTAACAAGGGAAGTTTAAATTACCGAATTATTTTCTGCCACGCGCCCTCACATGTACAGGAAAAGGTGCAACTTTGTGAGGATTCTCAGCTCGGCGCAGGAGGAAGCACTTCCCGGCCAATGGCTCTGCCACTCAGTGTGCTGCTTCTCTGCTTCTCTGCTGCCGCCATCTGCTGGAGCTGGTTAGTTTTAATAAAGCTGCTGAAAACCGTCAACGGGCAATCGCAGCTCATTGCACACGAGGTTTATTGCAAGAGAAATGCATGTGCTCGCAGATCTCATAGAGTCCATGCAGAAGTTTGCACCCTTATAACCACTGGACAAAGGAAAGAGGAGAAACCAGAAATTTCTCCTCAAAGGGAAGTGGCACGAAAGGGGAAGGAGGCAGTTTAAGGTGAGAAAAGGACAAAACCTCTCCTGAAAAGGATGAGTTGGGCAATGCAAAAGTAAAATGTCCTGTTTTCATTATAGATAGAATGGATCTTAAATATCAGCCATTTCTCCTTTCTATTTACTCTGCAGTCCAAATAAATTGACCTTAGGCTATTCCTCATGGCATTCCATCTTCCATCTCCGTGCCTTTGCACAGACTCTCCCCAAATCCTGGAAAAAACACTGCCTCCTGACCTCCATATCTCAGAATTCCTAGTTTCCGTCAAGGTTCACCATGAACACCACTTTCTACTTGAAGACTTTCCTGATGCTAGTGGCTAGCCTTCAAAAGATCATCTTTTATGTATATATATTTTTAGTATAGTCATGTTATATATTTTTCTTAGATAGATTGTAATTTCTTTTGAGCGACTATTCTGTTTTTGTCTTAGTATCCCTTTTGTATATAATTTGCCTTTGTATGCTTAGTACAATGCCTGGTATAAGATAGGTGCTTAATAATTGCTTATTGATTGAATTAAGCCCCTCATCTTATAAATGAAGAAACCGAGGGCCAAAGAATTCTAGTTCTCTGTTCAGAGCCAGAATTTGAACCAAGTCTTCTGATTTGAAACCCAGGTCTCTTTCAAGAAATTAGTTTGGAAATTTTGGCTCTATTTGAAGTTGGGTACATTGGTTCAAATTCTAGCTCTGTTAGAACCTTTGTGACCTTAGTAAAGTTGTTTTACCTGGGCCTTAGTTATGTCGTCTATAAAATGAAAGAGCTGGGCTAGATGAATTAAATGCCATTCCATCTCTTAAATGTATGATACTATGAATTATAATCCCCTAAATATATTCTGAAGATCAAGCTTGACTGGGAAGTGTCTCTCCTAAGATTTTGGCTCATATTCCCACCTGGGAAAAGTCTAAATATATCAGTATCTGCTTAATTTTTGCCCTTAACCAGCTGAGAACTTCTACAAGCTCTGAGGCCAAAAAAACAAATAGAAAAAGGTTTTATTTTCATTACCAAAAGATAGAAAGGAATGGTAAGAAACCCACAGAAACATTCAAGAAAATTCCCTGTGACAATGAAAAACTTCCGCCCCAGCAATCAAAATTTTAAAACACTCTTTAGTTTCTTCAGTTTTCATTGTCTTTTTCTTGTTAGTTTCCACTAAGTCAGTTTGTATTTACAAGGTGAATAAACAAAAAGGAGTGGAATAACACCTCCACTTTGTGCTTTTAAGGCTCACAAAGCACTTTCAGAATGATAACCAAGGGCTGCTAGGTGTGACGCCTATATACTGCTTCTATTTTAAACTAGTACTTTGGGTTATCTGGACTAAATTTCTCAGTTTTTTATCTTCATCATTAGCATGGTGAAGGAACATCTTTCTGGATGACAAAACTAGAGATTTGGTCAAGAAAAATTTCCAGAATGTTCCCAGATCCTCAAATTCCATCATTACTAGGATCTTGTGAACTTTTTACAAAATAAGCCTGGCCTCTCATCTCGGTGATTAACATAGAGACAATCCATCTTCACCTCTTTGTTAGGGCTATTTGAAAATTAACCCTAATTTTCCTTTTTTTTTTTTTTTTTTTTTTGGAAACTGGTTAACTATGCTAAATTTATTTAGATACATCATAGAACATCTTAGATTTTAAAATTTTTATCAATCTGTTTTCTGCTATTATTCAGTCATATGCAACTCTTCATGATTCCATTTGAGGTATTCTTGGCAAAGTTACTTGAGTGATTTGCCATTTCATTTTCCAACTCATTTTAGATGAGAAAAACTGAGGCAAAAAGGGTTCAAGTTACTTGTGCAGGGTTACACAGCTAATAAGTGTCTCAGACCATATTTAAATTCAGGTCCTCCTGACTCCAGGCCCAGCACTTTATTCATTGTACCATTGAGTCAATTACTGAGTCATTTTTTCTTGATCCTTAAGTAGATAGATGAGTATACTTATGCCAAAAAAAGTTAATTATCCCTTATAATGAAACTATAGACAGGACTTAATGAATTTGCTATTAATTATTTCCTTAGGCTTTAGCCTATGACATACACGTACAGACATATACACATATTTAAATCCCAATTTGACTTCAATACTTTCTGTTCTATATAGTACACACATAAGTACTGAGGAATTGTAGGTGGGGAAGATTCACTTTGTTTTTAACCTTTCTAACAAACCAGGAGATTTCCTCTGGAAGATATCCCACAAGATGAAAAGGAAGCAGCAAAATGGCTTCATAAACTTTATCAGGAAAAGGTAAAGAATTTTTTTTTTCCTAGAGTAAAAGTCTTTTAAAGATAATATCTAGGAAAAGATTGATTTTAAAAAGTAAATAATTGAAATGTTGGTCTTTTCCTAGGAGATATAGGAATACTGTCATAATCAAATCATTCTTTCTGATTTATCATGGATATAATTCTAGTCTTCACACTGGGACTCATGTGTTTAACCCTGCTTTACTATGACATCAAGATTAGCTCTTCTGAAGTAATGGTGTCATTTGAGGGAATTTGGAAAGCCCTCTTTTATTTAAAAAACTAGAAAATAATTCATTTCTCTCTCTCTCCCCTCATCCTCTGTTACAACTTCCTTTTAACTTAAAACTCTGATACTAGAGTGATACTTTGAAAGTTAATTGATTTGAATACATTTTCCATGTTACAAATGTCTCCACTCTTTTATCCTCTATACCTCTTATCCATATCCTCCTATAAATCTTATCCTCATTTGTAAAAACCAGTGGAACACATGGGCTGATCTTTTTATTGTTTACTCTTTATTATAAAGCATCTCACTTTACATTCCAGTCTCTATAAAAGCCTTTCTGTAACCCTAGATTCCCTAAAAATATGCCTACAGAGGATACAGCAGGATTTACTATGCTGACAAAGGTTGTGACCCTAGTTTCCAAAAAATATGCCTACAGAAGATACAGCAGGATTTACTATGCTGACAAAGGTTCAGCTGAGTTCCTGGTGACAGGCTTAAGATTTTAAACCTTTTTCAGATATACATATATTTTAGAGAGTTTAGGCAGATTCAGTCATAGATCTTAGAGTTAGAAAGTCATTAGCATGATTTAATTTCTCTCCTTATTTTACAAATGAAGAAATTGAAGCCAAAAGATAGTAAATAATTTGCCTAAGGTCATACAGGTAAGTGTTTTCAGAGATGGGACTAGAATCCAGGTTCTTCTAATTTGTAATTTAATGCTTGTTTTTCATCATTGGGAATGAAGAAAATCGGATTGGGTTTTAGTTAATGGAGGAAAGGAGGAGAGTATAGTGGTACTGTGGGATAGGAATGAAAGTTAGGGTGCTTGAGGATGCCCCAAATTGACATGTATTAATGTCATATACAGATTCTAAGAAAGGGGGCTTAAAATATTTCAGAATCAGTTGGGCATTTGAGTCAGAGCAGGTGAGGTTTTCAAAGACCAAAGTTCAAATCTGACCTTAGGTACTAGCTGTGTGACCCTGAGCAAACACTTAACCTCTATCTGCCCCAGTTTCCTCATCAGCAGAATAGGGATAATAATAGCACCTACCTCCTACCAGGGTTATGGTGGGAACAAATGACATAATATTTATAAAGTGTTTTGCCTTAAAAGCCTTAAAGCATTTGATAAATGTTGGTGGCTACTACTATTCATATATAAAACTTTGTTTAAAAACATTGTGGAAGTCAGAAAGAAAGGATAGAAAAGGAGGCTCATTGCCTTCATCCAAGGTAGGGAGAAACGAGGACATGTTGTTGAAAGTATGGTTTGTGTTTGGGGGGTTTGGAGGAGGGTTGTTCATAGGATTTTTATACATGATTGAGTAGTCCTTCTATTATGAAAATTAAAATGTAAAAAACATTTGTATTTACAGCATAATTGCCATAGGGGAAATATTCATAATGAGCATTTTTCATTCTTGTTACTTATGTCATGTTGGATATAAGTCATTCCAGGATACCATCTTTCATATACTTTTCTTCTTAAACATTTTATCTGCTTAAAAAAAAAATTCAACTACCTCATATATAACAAAAATGTGCAAATATTTATAATAGTCAAATAATTATAAAAACAGCTGCTGTTATTTATGTATAGGAATTGAAATTTCTTCTGGTAACTAGGTGTTTTTATCATGTTATCTTCAAACTAGTGTTTTAAGCTAGAATTTGTGTTGTGGGAGTTTTTTAAATGCTTATTTTATTAAAATCAGAATTTCACTTTGAATGAATCATTTTTCTTTGTCTGCTTTTTGCAGTCAGATTTACGAGGATTGTTTTTTAAAAGAATGCTATTTATTTCTTAACTTGTAGGATGCTTTACAAGAGCTATACAAACAGAAAGGTATGTTTCCAGGGGAGCAGATTAAACCCATCAGAAGACCATGGACTCTCCTGAATTTCCTTGGATGGGCAACTATCCTTCTATCTCCTCTCTTCAGTTTTGCATTTGGTGTTTTTGCAAGTGGATCACCCCTTCTGATACTTACGTTCCTAGGATTTGTTGGAGCAGGTAATAAAAAATTAGAAGAAAAAGATGGGTCAGAAGATAATTAATTGGAAATGACTTCAGGTTGTTATTCAGAGCTTGTCATAATCTCTTATTGGAAGTGGAAATTCTATTGTAATGCCTGAACATTGAAAAAGTTAAGAATGAGAGGGGTGTGTGTGTGTGTGTGTGTGTGTGTGTGTGTGTGTATGTATGTAAGTATTCAAATATAAATCCTTTGAAAAATTAAAAAAACTTGGAAGTTTCTGTATTTGTTGTTTTTCTATTTTAAAATTTTAAATAAATAAGTCACTATTTTAACCCACTTGTTTAATATGGTTGAAGTAATAATCTAGAAATCGGGCAGTACCATACTAAATTTTCCTTTGTTCCCTTATGAAAGATATGCATACCTGGGATAATCAATCCTAATGTCTTTCCCATATCATAAACCAACTTGATACATAAAATAACTTGCTTGGTTTCTCTCTGGTTCTCTCAGATCTCTTTCTAGCTCCATGTACTTTACTTTCAACTAGAAACAGGAACAGGATGCTAAAAAAGGGAGGCACTGAGGGAAATATCTGGGGATTCTCTTACTAAATTTGGTTAGCAATGAAAACAATTATTAACTAATTTGTCTGGCAGTTCTATTGGACCATATGTTTCTGGTCCATGCTCTTTTTATTCTGCCCATTCTTTTAACAAGTATTAAATGAAAATTACAGGCCTAAGTCCGAGAATTGTTTTGTAGTCACTAATGAATGAGTTTGTCACCATATTAACATACATGAGAATTTGATAATAGGGAGCAAAATAATCTAATTTGTTTCTTTACTTTTTTTTTTTTTTAGCTTCCTTTGGAGTCCGTAGACTGATAGGAGTAACTGAAATAGAAAAAGGTTCTAGCTATGGAAACCAAGAATTCAAGAAAAAGGAATAATTAATCGCTACAGATTGAACATGTGTAACCAGATGGTGTGGTATCAAATTAACTTAATTAAAAACAAAACAACAGAAAAAAAAAACCCACTTAGAAACTATCTTTTTTCTTATTAACTGGTGACTAATATTAATAAATAAAACTTGAGCCAAGAGTAAAGAAATTGAAAAGATTGACAGAAGAAGATCATCAACTTTCTACCTGTGTTCACAATGTAAGGATCTCAGTGTAATTCAAACTTTGGAAGAAAAACTGGGCTTAAAAAACTGGTAATATTTTGCTTTGTTGTTGGGAAAGGGTGATTGTCAGGGGGATTTGAATTCTCCAAATGACTAATCTCACAAATATGTGTTTTTTTAAAAAGCCTTTGCTTATAAAGGAGAAAGCTTGTTGGTTGCTTTCTCTTAAAGCTAATGTAGTTCTTTAAATCAAGAAAAAGAAAAGAAAAGGGGGGATTGGGGAGGGCATGGTGACGTGGCATTCCAACAAGTTTTCCTGCTCTCTCTTCTTCCTTTGATCCTCAATAAGCTTTTCCCCAGAGGGAAAAAAGTACCTCTTTAAATGAATCAACAGCTATCCCTTCAGTGAAGTTTTGAATAAAGGATTATGGGAATAGAAAGTACCTGGCATCTTCTGCTCTGATTTTCAGGCAGTACATGGTAGCTTCTGTCCTGTGGAAGGCACCTATGAAGACATATCTCTCCTAGTGATAAGCACATATTAATGGACTGAAACTGAGTAGAGTTTTTCTTTCTTTCCACTTGTCTTAGTTTAATGCTTTTATTTTCTAGAGCTATTTATCCCATTTTCTAAATGCAGAAATGCATTTTCTAAATGCTTATGCCATAGATATGGTTTTTTGAAGCAAGGTACCCTGGTAACTACATCTATAAAAAGAGAATTATTTACTCAGTAGTTTTGCAGCCCTTTTTTAATTTATCTGTTGGTTACTACTAGAATTCCATTTTCCTCTACCCAGGAGTAGTTACATTGCATGAATTTCCTTTATCAATTAGCAAGCATCATAAAGCAGCTTAATTACTTTTCTTCTCTATTGTACAATCTAAAGAATAACACATCTACAGAGATTTTTTATTATGTGCAATAGAAGCATTCTTTATTCTTTATATCAAATCTGTAGTATACCCTTTAAGTAGTTATATTACTATTGAATACTTTACTGTCATAGGCAAATGGAGATACTGAAAACTGTTGGGGTTTTTTCAAGGTTTTTACTCTTAACATGAAGCAAATGAAAATATTGATGAATTTTGATTTATTGCTGAGAATAGAAGGCAAAGAATTTGGCTTTTTTGTTTATTCTTTTCCTTTACTCATGTCTCAAACTATTATGACATGTTATGTTCCATGAGACAACCCCTCATTGTATTTAGGTAGGTTACTCATTAATATACTGTGAATGAATAGATGCAAATTGCTTTGTAGCATTGAAGGAATCGTGTCTTAACCAAGTTAAACCTTTTTCTCAATTGCAAAAAAAATTAGAATTCTTAATGTCCTAATTGGTGTTGAAGGATAAATGTGAAATATTTTATTTTTTTCTGTATAATCTCAACTTATGTTATTTCTCCAAAGTATTTACTTTAATTTGTGTCATTAGGCAAAGATTTTATTTCCTTAGGTAAACTTTTTCTCATTGGAGTTATTTATTTTACCATCCAGCCCTAAAATATGAAATCTGATGGGAGTGGTAAGGGGAGAGATTATTTCAGAATAAATGTATTTTATTATTCCAGCCAATCCATTCCTCCTCAACTAAGCACTAAGTTACCAGTACTACTTTTATTTATCTTTTTTTTCCTCATATTTTCTAGTCACCTTTCTAGTTCCACCTTAGATATTATTAACATTCTTCATCACCTTCTAAGGAAAAAAATGGGTGTTTCTTTTGATATTTAGAAACCAGAATTCAAAATGGATTGAATTTTATGGGAAAGCAGAAGGTAGAGGGATGGGGGAAATTAAAACAAATTGATAAAGCAATTATGTGTTGGCCAATGCTGTGTGTTAGAAAGATGTTAGTGAGGTCATATATTTTCTTTATGAAGAAGATATTAAACCTATTTATATTTTCTTGGTAACTTCAATGGAAGGAGGCAGGTAAAGTAAAGGTTGCTTACCAACTATATTTTAATCTTATTCACAAACTGTGGGGTTTTTTTGAACAAATTTATTCTTGAGGTGAAGGGCAAAAAATTAACTCTTTTTCTTCTCTGCTCCTCTAATTCCCTTTTTACTTTCTCAATTAAACTGGCAATATAGTACTGTGAATAAATTGAGACTACTTTCAATTTTTTAGATTTTCTTTTCATGATACACTGTTTCTGTATGAATGTATTTAAGATCTTTATATTATTTGCTAATTCTACCCTTCTAAATAGTCATATCTGAAAAGTTTTAAAGAAAAAGATAACCATGCAGAGAAGGAAACATGGTATTTTTTCTATTTAACTGGTATTTCTTATTTCCCAGATAGATGTTTTCTTTTCCCTTTTAAATTAAAATACTGTGTTAATTGATATTGATTTGGTAAATGAATAATGAAGATTAGGAGCTTGGATTGAAACAATGGGCATAGATTTTTATATCTTACACTATTTTCTTCTTATTTAATAAAACATGGCTTGTACATTGGACTACCAAGCCCTCTAAAAGCAATAATAAACAATATCACGAACTATTTTTTTTTTTTAGTCTTTACTTTTCATCCATGGGTTTTCAGGGTTTATTTTGTATAATTTTAAAATATATTTAATCATTGTTAGGACAATGGGGCAGCTTCAATAACCTGCTTCTTTGCTCTTCATGATTTCTTTGTATTTCTCCTCTTAATGCTTCAGCTATTAATGGTGGTGTTTATATGAAGATTTAGTTTGTACTTATGTATCTAGAACAAAAGTTCTTAACCTAGGATTGATGAGTCTTTTTTTTTTTTAAATTTTGATAACTATTTCAATAGAATCAGTTTCTTTTGTAATATCATGTATTTCATTTTATTTTATACACTAAAAACATTCTGAGAAGAGATCCATGACACAAAAAAGGTTAAGAACCCCTATTCTACAGGAGGCTTTCTCCAGATCTTCCATAATTTTATGCTCAGTGTTTCAGGTAAGAATCAGGACTTTAATCTGAAAAACCTCTGAGCTTCCACTCCAGGCCCAGGCATCCTCTCTGATGATCAGAGCACAAAAGCTTTTCTAAGTATCAGTAACTTATATTATCATCATAGCTAATCCAGATACCTACTGCTCTGACTAAAAAGCAGAGTGTTCTGAAATTCAGATAATTGACTGGTATCCTTGAGTTTACTTAATAGTCACTTCTAAGCAATGTAATTCTTGATGTTTGTACGTTATTTAGCCAGTGTGGCTTACATATGTTCCAGTTCAGAGAACACAGGCCTGTTTGTCCTTTGTTTTTCCCCTAGCTCATCTCAAAGGTTTCCTATGGCCCTTGCGGCAGTTCTCTTTTCCTACCTGACCTTGATTTTTTCTAACCTTCACAAGGTCACAGGTGTACAATGTTATTGTCATAGACATAATTTTGTCCAAATCCATATTCAACAGGTAAGGAAACTAAGGCCCAGGAAGGTGAAATACCCACCCACAGCCACATAACAAGTGAGTCACAAAACCAAATTCAAATCCTAGTTTGCCAAAGTCTTAACCCAATGTCTTTCTCACTATACCATGCTGAAATGTATGGAAATTATATTTACACAATGGTGTCAGAACGTCATTGTGTACTCAGTTTGTTTGTGGTAATGTTTGAAAACTGTTCCATTTGGATTTACCTCAGATGAATTTCAGAGGCTTTCAAAGTTACACAGTAAAACACTATATTTTTGTTGTTGGTACTACAAGCAAATGTAAATTTTGTTTTAATTCTTTGTATGATTTGTTTTGTTGTTGGCTGCATATATAATTAGCAAGAAATAGAGGCATTATATGTGAATGGAGAGATTTTGTGGGAATATAAGCTTAACTGTTATAGAAAAAAGAATGTTTCCATAGGAAAGGGCTTTTAGAAGATTGAGAATGCTATCTTTTTAAGCCTTTCTTTTCCTGAAAGATAACCTCGAGAAAGCCTCAAAACAAATAAAGCCAACAGTGCTAGTGTGAAAAATTAAATGACTTATCAGTTATGTATTTAATAAGATCTTCCCTGCTTTGTGCTATGCACTGAACAAGGTATTTGAGTAGAGAGAAAGAAAAGCACGGACTTTTCCTTTTAAAATACTTGTAATCTAGTTGGAAGATATGGCAAAAATAGATGAAAAGTTATATAACAATACCAAAGTGCAAGAGATATTACAAGTCAATACATAGGTCATATTCTTGCCAACTATATTGAAGAATTGACAAGCTAATAATTTTTTTTTTTTAATATTCTTGTGTTTCCAGTTGAGACGAATAAAAGTTTATTCTCTTCAACACAGCTAGGCTTCATACAAACTGCCCAGCTTGGTATATAAATCCACTTTCTGGATTTCCAAAAATAACTAAAACATTTTCGGGAAGGTTTTCTATGATTTGCACCCAATTAGTATTAATAAGAATGTGTGAAGTTAGGCCCAAATATTACCATGTGAATTAGACCTTTTTTTGAAGGATTTTAGGAACAGGTGTTAAGCATTTTCCATTCCCTTCTCTCACCACCTCACTCTGCCACCTCTCATAGTGGCAAATATTTGGATGTATTGCATGCTTCATCTTCAGTAAAATGATGTAGAAACCATCCCTTAGCTTGTGACATTTCAGACCTAGAAAAGGATATAATGTTGAATTTCTCAGCCCTATGACATATGACTTTAATTATAAGCAGATTATATATGAGACATAAAATCATAATTTCATCTGTTAAAACTGTCATAATGACTCAAAAGGGTGAAAAAATGCCATTTTTGTTCCTAAAGTCCCATGTTAGATACTTCTCTATAACTCTACATTTGTAAGAATATAATTTTTATTTTTTAAAAAAAATTTCACAAATATAAACTTTCAGTTATTGGAAAGAAGATGAAAGAATTTAGATCACTTTTTTTCTCTGCACAATTTGGAAAGAAAAGGGGTATGATTCTTACCAACTGCTCAGGTAGCAGGAAGAAAATATTGAACACTTTGGAATTGAGACCTCAAAAATGAAAATCAATGAGGAATAGGAACAAGATAAATCATATCTTACAAATCAGGGTTCAGTTCTTCAATCATATAAGGGTCTAAATCACTCAGATTTTGGTTTTTAAAATATATTTGACTTATTAATTTCTTTATTAACTTTGTCTTGCAAAAGGATTTGTTTAATTGGTAGGTTAATTATGAATGTGGTATTGAAATGCACTAAATTGTATAAAACTGAACTAGGATCAATTGTTGCAATGGAGAAATGTCACTGATCCGTATACTATTTTTAGCATCTCAAAATTGTAAGTTGTGACAATCAAATGTTGCTTGCCTAAGTGCCAGGGAATTAAAATGATTTTTTTATCACCAAGACTGCTAAAAAAATGTTGTATAATTGTAAATGAAAATATTTATTTTTGGAAAAGCTACGCCATTAATCTAAATCTTTTAAAAAACTTTTGTGGGTTTTTTTCCTCATACTGTTGTTGGTCTACTATAATTTTACTGTTGGGCAATTCAAAAAGGAGATAATACTGTATACAGGGTAAAAATGTATCATATGTATATGTCCTTTTTGTGATCTTCATTTTTAAGATTTTGCTACGTATATAGCTTTATGTAGTTTGGGACAATAATGTATTTATAGAAAAGACAGTTGAAGGGGGAAAAGCTCATAATAGATTCTGAAAACCAATATCCCAAACTATTGTCTGATTTCCATGTGTTCAATGTCATTTATAAATTTAAATCTTCTTAGGTGGTGATCAATACCAATTGAATTTTCAAAATACAAATGATGTAGGAGTCTCACTTGTTCAAGAAAATTACTGTAAAAAAGCATAGTAATATAGCAAATATTAGTGATTTACACATTTTCACAGAGCCAAAAGTTTTAGAGTCATTGGTGGAGACATTTACTTTAATCCTCAAAACCTCTTACACCTCTCCAAAGTAAGAATTATATGCTAGAGATAAAAGTAATTACAGCTGTCTCTATTAGCCTATAACACTGGAACTCTAATGAAATGATAACCTCTTACATCAAATAGCAGAAAAGAGCTATTCTCTACTTTTACACACTCAACACCCTTTTCTCCACCAATTCCTGTGCTCTAACAGAATTGCACAACAGATTTTAAAGGTTTTTGCACTGGGATCTACTTGGCATTTGCCTTGCTGCTACTGCAGTTTTTTGACAGTAAAACCTCGCCTATATCCCATTATTCTGAAGCAATGAGCAATAGATCTCAACTCTATCCCAACCCATTATATGCAGAGGAGATGAAGGTGCAGGAAAGTGGAAACGTATTCTGCCCTGTGACAGAAGCATGCTATATATAGCATTGATTCAACCAGAAAAATAGGACATAAGAAACAGAGGACATTGGGTCACCGTTTGGTAGTGCAAAGGCTCTACTAGATCAGAAAGAAAAGGGACTGGCATCCAACTAAGCCCAGTTCTATTCTCACAAAATCTTTGGCGCAGAATTTTGAATGTGATGAAAAGTGAATTACCTTTAAAGGGAGGAAACTGAGATAGCTTTTGTTGGACAGCATTGAGATTTGCTGTCAAAGAAGGACTCGGAAAGTGAGCAAGAAAGGAATATAAGGGGGGAAAAAGACTGAAATTGTCAAAGGTCTCAGGAGGAAGAAAGCTCAGTTAAAAAAACCTTGACTTAAACCAGAAAGAAAGAACTTATTAATGTTAAGGGGAAGTTATTTCCAGATCATTGACACTAGACCAATAAACACTGCAAAAGAAAATGAATCAACATCTTATGAGAGAGAGAATCCTGTGGATTTCCAAGAGAGAATGGCTTTGTAACAGGATGTTCTTAAGTGGTTCAAGAGAGACATTAGAATTGTAAGAATAGATTTTATGGCTTGTAGAGCAAAAAAAAAATTTTTTTAACATAATAGAAAAATGAATTCACAGTGGTAAATTTAAAGAAACAAAAGAGAGAAGAACTGATTAGGAATTGCAAATATACAGAAGTGAAAGACAATGTGGGAGAAGCAAGAAGCATTAACATTAAAAGAAATATTTCTATATAAGCAAAACATGATTAGATCACTCAACATATATAGAGACAACTTAAGAATTAGCAATTTACAGATGAACACAAGTCAAAAAACCTGAATATCATAATGTAAGCAATACCTCTGAACCCAGAAAACCCAAATGTTAACTGAGTCCACATATTACAGAACAACAACAAAAAACCAACCGCCTATGCTGCAAATTATGAAGACACAACATGCAAATTGTGAAAATGACCAAGAGAAAAACCTTCAAATATCAAGAAAAGAAAATATGACTAGCACAAAACTATTCTACATCCACCAGAAAGAAATAAAATTTGTTATAAAAAGTAAAAGAATTTTAGATATAACTCAAGGTAATATATATACCTACAAATCTGAGCCTAATCATCAGTGGAGAAAGGTTGGATATCAATTTAAAAGAGATATTTAAAGAATGTCTACAGAAAAAAACAGATCTATGTTAACTATTTTGCCAGCACTCCAGACAACAAAATATAAGAAAGGTATATACAGCAACCAAGAAAGACACAATTAACAAAATAAAGTACCTATAGAGAAAAAAAAAAAAACTACAAAGACATGTGCAATGTTAAAAACACCAACAAAATGACTATAAAGATAATTTTTTTTCTGATAATAAGGAGCAAAATGTAGAAGCAAAATGAAATAAAAGTGATAGTGGAAGAAGAGGTCTGAAACGCCATGGACTAAACCTCACAACAACTTGCCGATGACCAAGATAATGATTTTTGTGGGATTAAACTGCAGGATAGAAGGGCACATAAAAGGATAGAGGGGGGAAAAGAAGATAAAAGATGTATCCTAATGAAGTCAGTGATTACCAGTGAGGAGAAAAGAGTTTCCTATAGTCTTAGGAAGAAAGTAGCCTACAAGAGAATAAGTAAATGATAAAAAGAAGGATTGAAACAAATGGGGAGAAGGAAAATCTCAATTCAGTATATGAATTGAGGGGATCACACTGAAAAATACTCCAATGGGGACTTTACAATGGGCATAATCAATAAACATTTGGCATTGCTAAGCACAACAATTTAGTGCTTAAAAGTGATCTGAAACATGTACATGCTTCATGCTTCAGGAAATTGGGAATTGGGACTCTCAATCTAGATAGCTGACATAGAGAATGGTGAGAAAGCATGGACCCAAAGATAATTCATGACACATGGCAGAAAATAAACTTGGGGTCAAGAGGTATTAATGAACTAGACACTTGGGGATACAAGAAAATTCCTAGCCTAGGGTAGTACTACTTTCTACCTCCTATAGAAATTACTACTTCTAGGAAGGAGTAGGCACAATGAGGAGAGAGGGGAAGGTGGGTGAGGTGGAGGACAAAATCTATAAGGCAATAACATATTTAGAAGAGGGAACTCAAAACAGGTGCCTTAGAAGTTTTAGTCTTATGAATAATAAGGAAACTGAAAAAATATAAGGGCAATGAATCAAAGGATAAAAGTCTAGAGTAGAAGAAAATGAGGGAAGGAAATTCATTATAGAAAAATGGAAATGTTGAATGAGATTTTACTTAGCTACATAACTAATGGGGAAAGGATTGGATATTGGATATCTAGATAAAAGGAAGAAATGGATTTAATAAGTTGCATAACATTCTAAAATTTATCAAACTAGGAAAAAGGAATGACAAGGAATGGGGCTGAAGGAAAAGGGAACCATAAGTAATAGGATTGCCTTCATGTAGTTTAAGCAAAAATAGCTGTTTCTGTCAGAGATGAGGAATGACATCTTCTCTCCCTCTCCCTCTCCCCCTCCCTGCCCCAATACTAATTTAGAAAAAAGTGGGTTATGCTTGCCCAGGTAAATTTAAGAATAATTTCCAGACCTCCAATTCTTGGCATCCTTCAGCTCCTTTTTAATCTTAAGAAGTGACAGTTCCAAACTTGGGGCATTTGTTTTATGGGTGATTCTGAGTTGAAATCGGGCATTATTCTTCTAGGAGATACAGTTAGTGAGTGTCAGGCCAGATTTGAGCTTGAATCTTAATTCCAGACTCTGTTCTATTCACTGCACTGCCCAATAAATTACTAACATTTTTTAGCAATATAAGGTTTGCCGTGTTCTTTATAGATGTTAATTCAATTGATCTTTACACTGAAGTAGGTGCTGTGTCCTCAACTGCTGCATCCCCTCCCCCTTTTTATTCTCAGGGTCATGCAACTAAGTATATAAAGGAAGATCTAAACTCAGGTCTTCCCTACTCCACTGTACTACCTAGTTGCTCCACTGCTAGAAGCATAAATAAAGGTCATTTGCATGTAAATTATAATTAAACCCATGTTTGAATGATGCGATCATCAGGAGAGAGTAAAAAGAAAGGAGTGAAGAAAGAATCTTGGGGCATACCCATATCTAGAACACAAGAGTTCAGATGATGATTAAGCAAAGGGAGCTGACAAGGAAATTAATAGGAGAACTAAGACAGCACTCTCGCTCTCTCTTTTTTTCTCTCCTATGGGGTCAGAAACTCAGAGAAACAGTATCTTGCAACCCCAAGGGATCAAAGGCCTTTTCTGAGTAAAAGCCACAATTCAGTTCACACTTCTTGGGAAGCACCAAAAACTTTCACAGACCCCTTTCTCCTCTCCCCCCTTCTCCCCCAACAAGCTCTGGATACAGCAGTGTGAAAAAGCCTGAAGTTTCAGAGTTCCTCTCATACCCCACCCCATGCCAGAAATGGAGCCCAAATTAGCATAAAGTTCCAAATCAAGAAACAATGTGGAAAAATGAACAAACAATAAAGAACCTGATTATAAAAAGTCACTATGGTGATAGAGAAGATCAAGACACAAACTGAGAAGCCTATGAAGCAAAAACATCTACAAACAAAACCTCAGAGAAAATGCGGATTGGATGACAAACCCAACAAAAATTTTAGGAAGAACCAAAAAATTATTTTCAAAGTCAAATAAAAATGGTAGAGGAAAAACTAAGTAAAGAAATGAAAGCAAAGGAAGAAAATTGTGAAAAGACATTTACAACTTAGTAAAAGAGGCACACACACACACACACAAAAAAAAAACAAAGAAAATGACACCTTAAAATTTTGCCACATGGAAAAAGAGGTACAAAATCTCACTGAAGAAAATTATTTCTTAAAAATTAGAACTGGACAACTAGAAGCTAATGACTGCGTAAAACACCAAGAATGAAAAGTAGAAGAAAATGTGACAACTAAAAAATAAATTGAGAGATAAATTAAGAGTTAAATCTAATGACTACTTGAAAGAGATGATCAAAAATTAAAAAAAAAAAGAATCTAGATACCATATTTCAAGAAATTATGAAGGAAAGTTGCCCTAAATATCCCTGAACCAGAGGGTAAAATAGAAACTAAAAAAAATTTGCTGAAAGAAATCCCAAAATGAAAATTCCCAGAAATCTTAAAGCCAAATTCCAGAGTTCCCCTATCAAAGAGAAAATGTTTTAAACAAACCATGGAGCCAGTTGGTATTACACAAGATTTAGTAGCTATCACATGCATGGAATGTAGGCCTTGTAGTAGGATATTCTGGAAAGCAAAAGAACTGCTATTATAACTAAGAATAATCTATCTAGCAAAACTAAGTTTAATTCTTCAAGGGGAAAAATGATATTTATTGAAACAAAGAAAAGAAAGACTAGAAATAAATAGAAAATTTGACTTTCAAGTACAAGACTCAAACATTAACAAGTAAACATGAAAGAAAAACTATAAAAGTTATTGTTTATAAGATTAACTATTTAACTTTCTAGATGGAAAGATAATACTTGTATCTTCTAAGATCCTTATTATTATTAGGACAGTTAGGTTTTACAAAAAAGAATGAGATGATTGTGTTAGGACAATTTTTTTTTCTTAATGGATAGGCAAGAATGTCCGGGAAGAAAGGGAAAGAGAGATGAAGAATGGGGGAAATTATCTTATGTAAAAGAGATGTACTAGGAAGAATTTTTATAATGGAAGGGGGAGCAAGGGGAAATAGGGATGCTTGAGCCTCATTCACACCTAAATTTGTTCAAAATGGGAATTATACACACACACACACACACACACACATAAACAATTGGTAACATAAATCTATCTTACCTAAAAAGAAGGAGGAGAAAGGGGGATAAGAGATAGCAGGAAGTGATAAAAGAGAGGACAAATAAGACAGAGATCAGAAGCAAACAGACTTTGGAGAAGGAGTAGGATAAAAAAAAAAAGGACAAAGAAGAAAATAGGATGGAGGAAAGTGCAAAGTTAATAAACAGGAATGGGGTGAACTTACTCATAAAATGGAAGCAGATAACTAGAAATTGGAACCCAACAGTATGTTTACAGGTACACTTGAAACAGAGAGACAAAGTTTAAAAAAAAAAAAAAAGGGACTAGAGCAGAATCTATTATGCTTCAGCTGAAGTGAAAAAGACAAGGTTAGAAGTCATGAGGAGTCATAAAAAATCAGATATGGCTAGAATGGTTGAACAACAAAGAAACAATCATGACCTCAGATAAAGCAAAAGCAAAAATAGAACTAAAAGAAAGAAGCAGGGAAACTATCTTGTTAAAAGGAATCATAGACATCTAAGTAACATCAATACTAAACACATATTCATTAAATGACACAGCATCCAAATTCTTCGAAGAAAAGTTAATAAATTACAGGGAAGAATAGACAGGAAAATAATTCCCTAATGAGGGAATCTCAACTTTCCCCTATCAGAGCTAGACAAATCTAAACATAAAATAAGTGAGAAAGAAGTCAAAGAGATGCATGGAGTCTTAAAAAAATTAGATGCAATAGAACTCTGGAGAAAAATGAATGAGAATAGGAAAAAAAAGTATATTTTTTCTTAGTTGTATATGGCATCTTTGTAAAATTCGGCCATGTAGTAGGGCATAAAAACCTCACAACCAAATGCAGAAAAGGTGAAATATGAAATTCTCTTCAGATCATAATGCAACAAAAATTACTTTTAGTAAAGGCATATGGAAGCATAGATTAGAAGCTAATTGGAAACTAAATCATTCAAAAGAAAGACTGGATTAAAGAACATGTCATAGAAATGATCAGTAATTTTATTAAAGAGAATAACAGCAATGAGTCAACATGCCAAAATTTGTGGAATGTAGCCAAAGGACTACTTTAAAGAAAATTTACATTTCTAAATGTATGCATCAATAAAAGAAAGAACAAATCAATAAATTGGGCATGCAACTTTTAAAACTAGAAAAATAAATTTAAAATTCTAATTAAACCCTGAGATGTAAATCCTGAAAATCAAAAGAAAGATTAATAAAATTGAAAGATTAAAAAAAAATGAACCAATAAAATTACCAGCTCATTTTATGCAAAGACAAATAAATCATTAGTTAATTTGATTAAAAAAGGAAGGAAACCAAATCATCAGTATCAAAAATAAAAAGGGTAGATACTACTAATGAAGATGAAATTAAAGAAATTATTAGAAGTTTTGTCCAATTACTTGCCAATATATCTAACAATGCAAGTGAAATAGGAGAATATTTACAAAAATTGTAAATTGCCAATCTAAGAAAAAATCCCTAGGACCAGAAGGGTTCACAAGAATATTCTACCACACATTTAAGGAACAATCAATCCCAAAACTATATAAGCTATTTGAAAAAAATAGGTAAAGAAGTCCTATCAAATTTTTTTATGATACAAATATGGTTTTGATATGTAAGCCAGGGGAAGAAAAAACAAAGAAAGTATAGACTAATGTCCTTAAAGGACATTGACATAAAAGTTTTAAATAAAATACTAGCAAGGGAGTATAGCAGTATATCATAAACATCATATTTTAATGACCAGGTCAGATTTACACCAGGAAAGCAGAGCTGGTTCAACATTAGGAAAACTATAAGCACAATTAACCATATCAATAATAAAATCATATCATTATATCAATAGATACAGAAAACACTTTTGACCAAATAAAACACCCATTCCTTTAGAAATATTAAAAGTGATAGGAACTAATGCAACCTTTCATAAAATGATTAATAGTATCTATCTAAAACCCAAAGCAAGCATTATATGTAACAGTAATAAGCTAGAAGCCTTTTTTGTAAGAATAGGAGTGAAGCAAGGGTGTTCATTATCATTACTATTATCCAATATTATATAATATGGTAGAGGAACTGGGCAAGAAAAAAAAATTGAGGGAATAAAAACAAGCAATGAGGAAATAATCTTCCAGATGATATAATGATATATTTATAGGACCCTAGAAAATCAACTTAAAAATTATTGAAATATTAAACAACTTCAACAAAATTATAGCATGCGAAATAAACCCACAAAAACATGAGCATTTCTACGACTAACAAAATTCACTAGAGCAAGAGATAGAGAAATTCCATTTAAAATAACTATAGATGGGGCAGCAAGGTGGTACAGTGGAAATTATTTTGGAAAATATTGTAAAAATATTTTTGTTGGAAAAAATTGTAACAAAATTCATCTGGTGGAACAAAAAAGTCAAGATATTAAGGGAATCAATAGGAAAAAACTACCAAAGAAGTCAGTCTAGTAGTTCAAGATTAAAATTATATTACTGAGCAGTAATTCTGAAAATTCTAAAAAATAGAGTGATGAATCAATGATACAGAATATATAGTGGAAAAAGACCACAGTAATCTACTGTTTTGATAATTATTAAAATCCTCTAGTAGGATTTTATCCCAAAGAGAATAATAAAAGAGGAAAGGGCATTTCTACAACAAAAAACAAATCATAGCAGTTCTTTTATTCTGGCATAGAATTGGAAATTTAAGGGGATGCCCATCAGTTAGGGAATGGCTAAGCAAGTAGTGGTATATGATTATGATGGAATACTATTGTACTGTAAGAAATGACAAGCAGGATGATTTCAGAAAAATTTGGGAAGTGTTATAGGAACTGATATAAAGTGAAATAAGCAAAACCAGGAGAACACTATACAGTAACAACATTGGAAGGAAGGTTGTGAATAGCTTAGTTATTTTAATCAAAATAATGATCTAAGACAATTCCAAAGAATCCATGATTAAAAAAAAAATTCCAGAGAGAATTGTTGAACTCTGAATAAATTAAAACATTCTTTTTTAAACTTTTTTTTATTTGAGTTTTCTTTTGCAACATGGCTAATATGGAAATATGTTTTGTATGATTTCACATATATGATTAAAATAAAATTCCTTGCCTTCCCCAAAATGGGAGAGGTGGGAGAAGGATAGAAAGAATTTGGAACTCAAAATTTGAAAAAAATGATTTCTAAACTTTTTTTTTACTTGTAATTGGGAAAAATCTAACAAAAATAAATAAATTTTAAAGGAGTGCAGATGCGTAAAATACTTTAGAGTCTACAAGAAGCAGCCACCTTCTGTGGACCCAATACACAAGTACAACTTGGTGGAGTAGCAAGAGGGAATATAGAGGATTAATGAAGTGAATATATAATTTTTAAAACTAGAAAATAAGCACATAGACCTCAAAGTCAAGAATGAAATAATGAAAATTTGAGAAACAAAAAACCTATAGAATTTGTTAAAATAAAAAGTTTATTTTTGAAATTGAGAAGTCTTAGCCAACCCGATCAAAAGGCAAAAGACAAAAACAATTTCCTAAAATAAAAAATGAAGAATAAGAATTTACAAAAATGGAGAATTTTTTAAAAGATAAGATTTATACTACATAAATAAATATCTGTAATGCTTGTAGCACTTCTCCTTCACATTTGGAATCCTCAAAATAATTACACCTAAAAAGGGTTCAAGGAATTCTGTTGGACCACATTCACTTAAATGCACAGCTCACAATCCCTCTGTCTAGTCATCTGGAAGACATTAAGGTAAAAGTATTAAATAAAATTGTAGAAGAAAATCCACAGTAGAACATTTTCTCCATAAACCTAGGACAAACTCTCACAAATGAACATTTTGTCAGAGCAGAATAAACCACATGACAAAAGTTTTGTAGTTCAGTTATTTTTCAGTGAAGTCCTACTCTTTGAAAGCCCATTTGGAATTTTCTTGGCAAATATAATGGAGTGGCTTGCCATTTCCTTCTCCAGCTCATTTTACAGATGAAGAAATTGAGGCAAACAGGGTTAATTCATTTGTTTAGGGTCACACAGTTAGTAGCACAGACTAGATTTGAACTCGGGAAGAGAATTCTTCTTGACTACAGGTTCATTTTATTCAATGTGCCACCTAACTATCCCAAAAGGGAAATATCTGTGGGGTAAAAACTGTGGCCAGGGCACATATATGGAAGGGCAACTAAGATTTCAGACACTGCAAGACCACTACTGTCTTTTCATAGTATCATTTAAATGCTCTTGTGATGCTTGCTCCTCACTGGGTGTAGTATCTCTTCTGGTATTGTGGTAACAGCTGAGCATTTACTCCCTGCAGGACTCATAAAGTCTATTGGACCAGTTGTTCTGCTGATCACTGGTCACTGGTGGTCTCAGAAGAAACTCTGATAGCTGTTGGGCTCATAGTCTCCAAAGGGCATTTTTCCCTGTCACTAAAGGGCTCATCTCTTCTGATTCAAGTCATATAGGCTCCAAATTGCTAGGGTACAGTAGTGAGATTGTTTCCATAATAAGAACAAATTAATGGTTCTTTCATCATCCGCTACTCTATTCAATTAAAAAAAAAGTTAGATGGTGTTCTTGTCATAAGATTGGGTCATAACTTTTTAATCCCTATATCTGAATAAATATTAATCAACCAAAAACATTAAGCACTTAATGTGTGCCAGCCACACAGATTTTTAAAAGGAGTAAAATAGTTTTTGCTTACATTTTAATGAAGAAATGTAGATATATAAATGGGTCTATATGAGACGTATATAAATCAAATATAAGAAAACCTTGGAGGGGGTGATCTATCAACTGAAGGGATCAAAAGAAGTCTCATGCCACTTGAATTGAGTTATGAAAGAATCAAAAAATTCTGGAAGGCAGAGATTAAATATAGAGTATTGCAGATTGCCAGTAGAAAAGTGGAGCAGGAGATGGAGTATCTTAAATAAAGAACCATAAATAGTCCCATAGTGCTAGATTGCAGAGGATTCAAAGGAGAAAAATGCATAAGTAGAAAGCAAATGCATAAGAAGAAAGCAAAAAGTGTCCAGACAGTAAAAAGTTTTACATGCTAAACAAAAGTGTCTCTATTTGATCCTAGATATAATAGAGAACTATTAGCATTTTTTGAATAAAAGGCGATATAATCAGATCTGAATAATTTTGTCTGATTTGTGATAAATGATTAGAAAAAGAAAGAGACTTGTGTTAGGATAGGTATATAGATATAGAAAGCACTGCAAATATCTAAGGCCTGAGTTAGAGCAGTGGCTGAGTGAGTAGAGAGAAGGGAGAATATCTGAGATATGTTATGTAGGTAATATATACATATCTCATTTTTATTCAATATTATATTTTCTCATATTTTTTGGCAAAGATGAAGATATGTGAACCAGATTAGATGGGCTGATTAGATCCATTTAGAATTGGTCAAATGACTATATCCCAAGAATACCTATTAATAGGTCAAAATCAGTTTGAAAGATATTCTTCAGTGCATTGCCCCAGGGCTTTATTCTTGGTCTGGTGCTGTTGAAAATTTTTATCAATGAGCTGGATAAAGTCATAGGTCACATACTTATCAAATTTGTACATTACTTAAACTAGACAGAGTTAGCTATCATCTTGGATGATAGGATAGCACATTGAGCCAAACTTAATGGGGATAAATTAATAATTTAATAGGGATAAATATATAATCTATTTTTTCAGCCTCAAAAGTAAGGAAAGACTATTGAGCATTTCATCTGAAAAAGATCATAAGGTCTTAGTGGACTGCAGGCTTAGCATGAGATACCAATGTGACATGGCATCCAAAAAAGCTCAGGAAATCTCAGACTAGGTTAAGAAACTCTGATAGTTCTATTGCATGTCAGCATATTTTGTCAGTATAATTTTCATTATCCTTTCTCAGGAATATTTGATCTCTTCATTAGACTGTTACCACAAATTGGTCTATATAAAAACTCTCCTTCAATCCCATCCAGGGACACAGGATCACCATCAAATCCTCTAGGGATCCACATTCTTTCAAGTAAATATGGATAGTTACATTGTAATGGTTTCTTATCTCTCCTATGCAATTACAAAGTAAGACACCTCCCAAAAATACAGCTCCATGGTTCTTCAAAATCTCTGTACCAAGTCTTTGCCACAAACTGAAATAAATCTCTTACATTTATATGCAGCATTTCAGAAGCACAGTTACAAATCCAATAGGAATGCATTTTTAAAACCTCAGAATTATGATCAATACAGTTATTATGACTTCAGAAGGCTGAAATTTTTTAAAAATCACCTTAAATACATTATCTTGTTTAACCTTCACAAAGAATCTTATGAAGTAGATTATTTAAGTTGTGGTCCAGGATCTCAGTCATCAGGCTTATTCAATCTGGGTTGAATATTGAAGTTTTTTTTTTTTTTTTTTTAAATGTCACTTAGGCTCATGCTCTCACAGTTTCTTTCTTTCTCTTTTTTCTTTCTTTCTCTCTTTTTTCTCCCTTCCTCTTCCTTCCTTCCTTTTTCCTTCCTTCCTTTCTTCTTTCCTTTCTTTGTTTCTTTGTTCTCTTTCTTTCTTTTTGTTGAGGCAATTAGGGTTAAGTGATTTGCCCAGGGCAACAAAGTCAGGAAGTGTTAAGTGTCTGAGGCCAGATTTGAACTCCTGACTTTAGGGCTGGTGCTTTATCTGCTGTACCACATAGCTGCCGGTCTCACACAGTTTCTTTAGGAACCTCTGAGTCTGGCTCATTTTTACTCATCCAATATCTCTTCTAGGAATATCAGAATATAGCTCTACTATTGTGGGTAATAGGACTCACAGTTTCTGTGAGTTAAATATACACACATATGTGTATGTGTATATGAGAACATTCATATATATATATACATATGTACACATATGTGTATAAAGTACAAGATAGTCTATTTCATTGGCAAAACATAAAAGAGGAGCTCATGAATGATTATGGAAATGCCCATCTCCCTCTGATAGCTACCACCAACATATAATCCAGGCTCCTCAGTGCCACTTTGATGTTGAGTCTCCTTTGGAAGAGAAATATACTTGGAGTTGCTCCAGAGTCATCCTTTTTTTCCATCACAAGTGCAGTTTGAATAACTCATAGTAGTACTGGAGGAAAAGTCCAGGTTGACCCTCCCCATTGTACCTCTATCCCTTGCTACTATTTTAGCTGCTTTGAATAAGTGAATCCTCTTCTTCCAAATATCTTGGTTCAGAAATTCAAGAATTCTCTCTAGGAGACGTGGTCAGGAGTTCTTCCAAGAAATAGTCTGGCTAAGTGGGAGAGGTTCATTACTAGTGGGCTAGATACTTGATGATGAATTCTTTGGCCATTTTTCAATTGCTCTCAGTCTTGAGGGGAGTACTCTTTTGCTTTGGCAGAGATTGCTATTTGTCCTTCCTTTTCAAAGAGGACTGATGACATCACAATGCTAAAATATAATAGTGGATGATGAGTGTTGTCTTCATATCCATATGAAGTGGATTTAAGTGAGTCATAGTTAAACAGAGTTCTCAGTCTCAGCCTTCCACTGACAGGGCAAAAATAAAGATGACTCATGATGGTCCAGGATGAAATAGATGACTTTGGTGTAATCAATGTCTGATCAAGCTCTAAGTGCTCCACAGAGTCTGTTTCAACCTTCATGGCCATTGTAACACATTGTTCTCATCCTGTCACCCAATTCTCATCTGTGTCTCCAAGAAACTGTACCATGCACAAAAGCCACATCCCAATAAAACTTTCTTGACAGATGTGCTACACCAGGTTGAGGGTAATTGACAGGCTTCAAACCTTTTGGAGTGTTAGGGGAATATTTACCTGTGAAGACTCTCTCTGGTGGTGGAATCCACAGAGATAGTAATAGAGTAATAGAAAAGGTGGTAGGGTAATAAAAATTATATCGTTTTACATTATCAATAAGCCTTAGTTTGACTATTGGCACTCTAAATATAAGATCCTTATCCACTAATGGATATACTGGTGGGTTTTTTAAAAAAAATTTCCCCAGTTACATGTTTAAACATTTTTTTTTGGTTATACATGTACATTCATTTGAATATACCTGTTGAAGGAACTGAACAATACCTGTCTTAGCATAATTAATGATACAGAGTAGGGCAAAAGGAAAGGCAACCATTAATTTCAAAGATGTATAATCTCAAGAAAAAGGGTTTCTTTGCCACAGACCCACTTCCTCAAAATTATGGTCTTAAAAAAAAGAATTTATCTGAACTTAAATATCAAAAAAGAAAGAGCATTTCCATATGCATAGAACATAAAATATTATTATATTGTAGATTTCCATACTGCTTTTAGAAAAGGATTTAATAAATTCCACAATACTTTCAAAACCACCCAATTTGTTTGTGCTTCCTTTTGAATTCCCACCTGTTTTCTTCTGTACATTAAAAATGTTTCAATGGCCACTTTGGGGAGGAGAGGCTTAACTATTGCCAACCTTTTCTCCATCCACCTTCACCTACATCCACACCTGGCATACACTTTCACACAAAAATATGCAGGGTCTTTGGAGTGGGAAAGGAAAGGGTAGCCATAGATTTAAAGTATAATGTCAGTATTCATAGGATTACATATTCATATGATACATATGGCCAAACCAACTCACAAATAATTCATAACTGAAATTGTAGGACCTGATATCCTTTCTTTTTCAGGTGCTTTCATGAAGTTCACTGAAGCTGAAAGATTGAGACAAAGAAAAACAAAATCCTTGTAGCAAGTACACATTGTCAAGTAAGTCAGATTCATAGAATGACCACATCCAAGTATGTATGCTTCTTTCTGTATCTTTTGTTCATCATTTCCCTGTGATGGGTTAGATACATTATTTTATCACAGGTTCTCCATAGGTTCTCTGGGTATGCTTGTCATTGCAATGATCAGGGTACTTAAATCTTTCAAAGTGTTGTTCTTAAAATATTTGCTATCCTTGTGTGAATTATTCTCTTGCTCCTGCTCACTTCATAATCATCAGATCACTGCCCCAAATGCTCTAAAGATCATCTCATATCATATTTTTTATGGTACAATAATAGATTCCATTCAAATGGAATTCTCTATTCCCCAATTGTTTTAGACAGAAGAAGTAAAAATAACAAATGACAATGAGGCATATTCTTTGCTACCAGGTTGTTGTACACCTAAATTGACAAGAAAAAGAAAATATGTCAAATCATTTCTGCAATAAGGATTTATTTCTAATACTGATCTTGGTGTGGGAAAAAAAACTGCTTAATTTTAGCCTGCCAAATTAAATGACATCTTAATACCAAACATGCAACACACTACAATAAAGCAAAATAATATTTTGAACAACTTTTAAAATCTTCAAATAAAGAAAAATAATGTTTTGAGAAATTTGTTATTGTAAATAAAAAGCATTTATTTATATCTCATGAAATTTCTTATTTAATTTCAAAAACTAATCTTATATGATAGAAAATCTTGTGTTACTTGCTGCTATTAAAATGCCAGAAATAATTTATGAGAAAAAGTATAGGGATGAACTTCATAAAACTCCTTTATCAAATGATACTGTTTCTAAAAGAACTTCTAAAATTGGTAATGACCAATTCTAGCAGCTTAATTACTGGGCTTAAGGACAGCCCAAAGTTTGCAATTTAGTCAGATGAAACAACTGATATTTCTAACATGACACAATTGTTACTTTATGTAAGATATGTTTATGAAGAAAGTATACATGAAGAATTTTTTTTTGTCAGTTTTTGTAAGGGCACACAAGAGGGGAAGATATATATCTCAAAATCAATGAATTTTTCACAAATGAAATTTACAGTGGAAAAATTGAATGGGAGTCTGTATAGATGATGTTGGAACAGTGATGGGCAAAAATTAAAGCTGGTGACAATAAATATATCACTTTCACTTGCCGCATGATCCATCAGGAGACACTTGTAGACAAAAAAAAAAAATCTTCAGAATTAGATGTACTTCTCAATACTATCAATATCATTAACTTCTTTAAAAGCTTTCTCTTCAACAATCATTTGTTGATTTTACCTTTGCAAAGATATGGACTCTGATTACAAAAGCTTATTATTATATGCAGAGGGTAAAATTTAAGCAGATTTTTGGAATTGAAAGATGAAATTATTATATTTTTGACTGAGAAGAAACCTGATTTTGTTAATTTTTTCATAATGACATGGTTTTTAAAACTGTTATTTGCCAAATATTTTTGAAAAATTCAATGATTTAAGCACAAGGAAAAATTTTTAGCATTCATTTTAAAAGATAAAATTGAAAGTCTTACTAAAAAAATCTAACATATGGATAGAAAATGTTTCTTTAGAGATGTTTACAGTTGCAGATGGTTTTATAATTAAAAATAAATGATTTAATTGTAAGAGTTATAATTGATCATCTGAAGTGCCTGAAGATACAATTTTAAAAATAAATTCCTTTAAATTTTGGTTCTAAAAAAGTAAGTTGAGTTCATAAACCATATACAATTGAAATAAAAACTCATAGTCATCTGCCATTAAAAATTCAAGAAGAATTTGTTGAGTTATCAAGCAACAAAAGTTTAAAACTTGAGTTTACTTAAAAAAAAAATCATTAAATGAATTTTGGCTTGAGTTTAGGACAAAATCTCCCAAAATTTCTGAAATGTCTCTAAACATATTTCTGCCATTTGTACTGTATTTTTAATGTGAAGTGCCATTTTCAATACTGATGATTATAAAATTAAAATATCAATCAACTCTGAAAAACATTCAAGATGCTCTATGTCCTACAGTATCAAATATCACTGAGATTTAATTCTTTATGTAAAAATAAATAGCCACATCTATCTCATTAGCATAATGCAAACTTGCTTTCATCTTTAATAAATGGCAAATTTTATAGGTATACATTTATATACCAAAGAATTGTTTTTAAAATAAATTTCTTTAGGATTTATCACAAGTAAATGTTTAATTTGAACATCTGTTTTATATACTTATATATCCAAAGTTGTGTAAAAATTTTTCAGGTGAAAAGGAGTTGTTAGTGGGAAAAGTTTAAGAAGCCCTGATTTACTGGACATCATATGACTGAAGATATAGTTATTTCTTCTCCTCATTAGATTTTTGGAAGAATACCATCATATAAATTTTCCCAATGTCTGGATATATTTATTTGTCTGGATTTCTCTGGATTCTCATATTTGCATTGCCAAGTTCCTACTTAACTGTGGCCTTTTCATCAGAAATGTTTGAAAGTCATCTATTCTGTTTAAGATACATCCTTCCACAACTTTGAGGTACTACTACACACCTCTCAGATTGGCTAAGATGATAAGAAAAGATAATGATGAATATTGAAGGGGATGTGGGAAAACTGGGACATTAATACATTAGTTAGTGGAGTTGTGAACTGATCCAACCATTCTGGAGAGCAAAATGGAACTATGACCAAAGGGCTATCAAATTGTACATACCCTTTGATCCAGCTGTGTCACTATTGGGTCTATATCCCAAAAAGATCATAAAAAAGGAAAAAGGACCCATGTGTGCAAAAATGTTTGTAGCAGCCCTTTTTGTAGTGGCAAGGAACTGAAAACTGAGTGGATGCCCTTCAGTTGGGCAATGACTGAATAATTTATGGTATATGAATGTTATGAAATATGATTGTTGTATAAGAAAACGATCAGCAGGATGACTTCAGAGAGGCCTAGGAGACTTACATGAACTAACGCTGAGCGAAGCAAGTAGAACCAGGAGAACATTGTACACAGCAACAGCAAGATTATATGATGATCAATTCTGATGGATATGGCTTTTTTCAATGACAAGGATTTTTCAATGACTGGTCTTGTGATGAAGATGAGCCAATTGCACTCAGAGAGAGGACTGTGGGAACTTAGTGTAGATCACAATATAGAATTTTTACTTTTTTTTGGTTGTTTAATTGCATTTTATTTTTTCTCATTGTTTTCCTTTTTGACCTGATTTTTCTTGTGGAATTACGGAAATATGTATAGAAGAATTGCACATGTTTAACATAGAAGAATTGCACATGTTTAACATATATTGGATTACTTGTTATTTAGAGGAGGGGATGAGGAGAAGGGAGGGAAAAATTTGGAACACAAGGTTATTGCAGGGGTGAATGTTGAAAATTATCTATGCATATGTTTTGAAAATAAAAAAAGCTTTAATTAAAAAAAGATACATCCTTCCCTGACATCCTATAAAGTTATATTCAACTTTGCAGAGTACATTATATTTTATTATAATTTTATATATTTTATCTTTTAAACTGTTGTATTCTGACATTTCCTTTTGTTTATAGGTGACACTGATGGGTCTTTTATGAATTTAACAGTGAGTTATAGGTGCTTGTATGATTTTTTTCTGGGTACTTGTAGTAATTTTTCTTTGATATAAGGACTTTAAATTTTGGTTATAGAATTTTTCCTTTCAGTGATCCTTTCAGGAAGCTTTTTTTTTTTTTTTTAATCTTTACTTTCTCTTTTGATTCTAATAGTTCAGGGGGCAAGTAGGTAGTACAATGGACAGAGTGCCAGGCCTATAGACAGGAAGTCTGAGTTCAAATGCAGCCTCAAACATTTACTAGTTGTGTGACCCTGGGCAAGTCACAACTTTTTCCTCATCTGTAAAATGATCTAGAGGGGGGGAAAAGGCAAACTACTCCAGTATCATTGCCAAGAAAACCCTCAAAAGGGTCATAAATCTTCAGACATAATTGAAAAATAATTAAACAAAATGTAATAATTCTAGCTGTTTCATTTGAGATTTCTTGAATTACAGTGTCACTATTTGTGTGTGTATTCACACATACACAAATATTCATATGTGCTATATATATACAGCATATGTATGTATATATGTGTGTGTGTCATATATACATACATATTTATACATTTTCAGGAAGTCAAGTGATTCTAGAATGATCTCCTATTGATCTATTTTGTAATTCAATGAATTTTCTATATCAGATATTTTATATTTTCTTTGACTTTTTTCTAATGTTTTGATTTGATGTTAATATTTCTTGCTTTCTTGTGAAATCATTGGTTTCGGTGTCCTATTTCAGTTTTGGGGGCTTATCTTTTCACTTTTAGTTCCTGAATTAGGGCTTTGTGCTAGGCTAGGCTCTAGCCCATACTGGACACTGGTGGGATAATCAACCTGTATTCCTGGATTCCTTCTGGGCTTAGGCCTCACTGAATGTTTAGGATTTAGAACAGTGAATTTTCAGTACACCATTTGGCATTTGAGGAACCTTGGAACCTTTGGAACTGCATTGTTTTGGTTTGAGTTATAACTGTTACTCTGGTGTTGGTTTTCCTCAGGGCTTTCATTACTGTCTTTAGATTTTCTGAGCACCCCTGGGCTTTTAAACTCTTTGGGGCTTTTGAGGCCTCTCTCTGTTGGTTTTATTGACTAGCCTTTTTCATATTGCCTGAGAGCTTCTGGATAATTTATGTGTATGTGGTTCTGGGGAGAAAGAATTAATTTATTATAGTTTTCACTGGATTTCTTGATCATTATTAATGTTAGGGTTTTGTTGTTCACTTGTTTCAGTAATGATCATCTCGTCCATTTGGAATTTTCTTGGCAAAGATACTTGGAGTAATGTGTTGTTTCCTTCTCTGGCTTATTTTTTACAGATGAGAAAATTGAAGCAAACAAGGTTAAATGACTTGCCTAGTATTGTATAGTAAATGCTTTGCCTAGTGTAATACTTAGTAAATGTTGAAGTTAGTTTTGCACTCAGCTCTTCCTGATTCAGTACCTGGCACTCTATCCACTGGACCACCTAGTGTCTGATCTTTATTTGCTGTGGTATAAATTTCATTTTTTTTTATTGGAGCAAGGATGTGGGAGATGGGTAGTCTTATCCCCCTTCTAGATAGTCCAAAATTTATGATCTTGACCTAGGGCTTCCTACTTTTTAAAGGTGGAGGGTAGGAAGGTAGAGTTTTTATTCTGTCTCTAAACTTTCTAATTTCTCCTCAAGGCATTTCTAGTTTCACAACATTGTCAACTAGTTCATCTATTTTTTCAGACAAGATAATCAGTCTCATCTTTCATGGCACCTCTTTGCAGAATCCTAGTTGCCACAACTCTTATTCTGAAAAAAAAATCCTTTGTTCTTCCTTCAGTCTCTTCCAATTATCAGCCTGCTCATTGAGTCAAATCAAGTCAACAAGCATTTATTAAGCACCTGTTGTATGTCAGGCACTGTACTAAGAAAGACAAAAAACCAAACCTGTCCATTATTTTAAGGAGCTAAGAATCTAATAGGGGAGAGAATATGCAAACAACAATGTATAAACAAGATATTTGTTGTTGTTCAGTCATACTTGACTCTTTGTGACCCCATTTGGGGCAAAACACTGCAGTGGCTTGCCATTTTCTTCTCCAGCTACTTTTATAGTTGAAGAACTGAGGCAAACAAGGTTAAGTCACTTATCTAGGGTCACACAACTAGTAAGTGTCTGAGGAAAGATTTGAACTCATGAGGAGTCTTCCTGACATTAGGCCAGGAACTCTATCCATTTCGCCACTTCCACAGACAAGATATATATGAGATAAATTATAGAAAAAGCACTAAAATTAAATAAGGTGTAAAGCTTCTTGTCAAGTAACTTGTAACAGTTAATAAGTATCTGAGGCTGAATTTGAACTTAACTTTCTCTTGACTCCACTTCCAGCACTTTAGTCACTGTGCCAACTAGCTGTCTTCTGTTTGGATTTTAAAACCTTTCATAACTTGATCCCTTCCCACCTTTCAAGCTTAAACTTGAAGGATGCCAGGGAAAGCAGGGGCAGAAATGAGAATAGATAGAACTCCAGGCTTGGGGAACTGCCAATGAAAATATTGGGTATCAAGAAGTGTCTTGCTCAAGGAAAAGTAAGGAAACCAGTTCCATTGATTCAAGAGTTTGAGTGGAGAGAAGGGGAAATAAGGTATAAAAAGACTAGAAAAGTAGGAAGGGAGTAGGCTATGAAAGTCTTTAAAAGTAAAAGGATTTTATATTTAATTCTGAAGGTAAAAGGGAATCTCCTCTGTACATGAGAGATGTTACTAAGATGGAAACAATTGCCATACATATATTGTGGGAGATACATTTTATCTTCGCTTTTTATTCCTCTAACCTCACTTGCAATAAGGATGCAACTCCATTTGTAACAGTTTGCCTTATCTTGCCATACGTAGCAAGTCAAAGGAGTATGAGACAATCTTTTTTTTTAAATTTTATTTTATTTAATAATAACTTTGTATTGACAGAATCCATGCCAGGGTAATTTTTTTACAACATTATCCCTTGCACTCGCTTATGTTTCGATTTTTCCCTCCCTCCCTCCACCCCCCCCAGATGTCAAGCAGTCCTATATATGTTAAATATGTTGCAGTATATCCTAGATACAATACATATTTGCAGAACCGAACAGTTCTCCTGTTGCACAGGGAGAATTGGATTCAGAAGGTAAAAATAACTCGGGAAGAAAATCAAAAATGCAAATAGTTCACATTCGTTTCCCAGTGTTCCTTCTTTGGGTGTTGCTGTTTCTGTCCATCATTTGTCCATTGAAACTCAGGTCTCTTTGTCATAGAAATCAACTTCCATCAGAATACATCTTGGTATGAGACAATCTTGATGGTATACTATGCCCCTACTGTTCTGGATCATCTTCACCTGCTACTGATTTATTACAGTATTTTCTTACCATTTCATTTTTGAATTCAAAAGAAATCAAAGAATGTTTTCTTCTATTTCTTAAATAAATCCTAAATAAATTCTTTCATAAATTGAGCTCCCTATGACTATAAAGGATACTGCTATTATCCGTCACCCAATTTCAAAACTGAGGACTTCTCTCTCTCTCTCTCTCTCTCTCTCTTTCTCTCTCTCTCTCTCTCTCTCCCCATCAGTTGTCAAATCCTACCAAATTTACTTTTACAACATCTCTCATTTATCCCTTCTTTTCTCCTCTGAGAGTTCTATCAGTTGGATGAAGATTCTCATCACCTCCTATCTGTACTTCTCTACTTGCCTGACAGTTTGTTTCCTTGCCTCAAGTCTCTCTCCAGTCTACTTTCCACTTGGATGTCAAATTCAGTAAACTTCAATGGCTTCCTATTCCCTCCAGTATCAAATATGAAGTTGTCTGGCTTTTTAAAGATAATATTTTCTGTACGATAGGTGCTTCACACATTTAATTTTCACAATAATTCTGCAAAGTAAAAACTATTCCTATTTTAATGCCAAGGAAACTGAGACTTTACTGCCAAGGAAACATTAGACAGAGTTCCTTGTGGGCAGGAATTAATTTCACCTTCCTTTATATTCTTATTGCTTTAATATAATGTTTGTTCACTTGATGTAATAGTTATATAAAACTTTATATATCAATGTATTTGGAAGAGACACTCTAGCCTTTATTATCCACTTTTCCACTTCTTTTGCCTTTTGCTTTTCTAGCTTTTTGCTTCCCTGATGAAATAGAATTTTTTAAACCAGTGATTACAAAGCATAGAGCTAGATACAGACAGATTCACTGGATGGTTTCTTGTGAAAGTAAAGGTTATTTTTTGATAACCTTTGGTGGTAGTGGCGGATGAAGATTCTTTAGGGCTATGTTTTCATGGATGAACTTAGCAACCCACTTCTTGTCTATTTTTCTTGTTATTCATTTGTTTCAGTCATCATCAACTTTTTGTGACCTATTTGGAATTTATCCGAGAAAGGTACTGGAATAGTTTGCCATTTCCTTTACCAACTCATTTTATATATGAAGAAACTGAGACAAAGAGGGTTCAAGGACTTGCCTGGGGTCAAAGTGCTAGTAATTGTCTGAGGTCAGATTTGAAGTCAATGAAGAGGAATCTTCATGATTCAAATCAAATGCTATTTAACAGTTATTTGGCTTCCTTTCATGTTTATAGATCTGAGAACTATTGATTATTAGATCATTGTTCATGCTCCAACAAAAGTTCTGATAATTCTCAAGTAAAAATGCTTGATCTTGTGCATTTTAGGTATATCTTCATTGTTGCAGGCAAAACTTCCTAGAACATTTCTTTGGGGGTCATAAGAGGGCTCCAGTTCAACTGAGAGCTGAATTTATTGAGATTTTTAACTGGCCTTCCTTGACCAATAAGATCAATGCAAGTACTTTAGGTATATCTTCATTGTTGCAGGCAAAACTTCCTAGAACATTTCTTTGGGGGTCATAAGAGGGCTAGAGCTGAATTTATTGAGATTTTAACTGGCCTTCCTTGACCAATAAGATCAATGCAAGTACTCGTTCTCACATTCAGGAGCAATAGGAGCAGCCCATTTACATGGATTACTGGAATGACAACACTGTTGCCTCCAATTCTCTTTCTGCTAAGTGTAATCCTCTTTATCTTTGATCTGGAAAGACTGACAAAATAAGTAATAAGATGTACAGAAGTGGTTGTGTATTTCATGTCTACTGTTGTTCATTCCTTTCAGAAATGACCTACTTTTTATTACCTATTTGGGGTTTTTCGGACAATGGTACTGGATGGTTTGCCATTTCCTTTTAGAACTCATTTTCCAGAAAAGCAAACTCACCAAAAAAGGGGTTCAGGAACTTGCCCAGGGTCAAACAGCTAGTATTTGCCTGAGGTCAGATTTGAAATCATGGAGATAAGTTTTCCTGATTCCAAGCTCTATTTACCAGTCAACTAGCTCTATTTACCAGTCAAGTAGCTACCCTTCATGTCTGTAGATCTTAGAATCATTGATTAGATTATTAGATTATTGATATATTTGAGATGGCACAAAAGACTTTGAGAAAACTTGACCTATGTAGTAGGTCTTTGTTGGCTATTCAGTAAAGTTGAGTAAGAAACAGAAATTAAGAAAGTGGTAATTTAGAGAAGAAGGGAAAGGTGAATTTGTGAAATGACCTATTAGATTATTGTTCATGCTCCAAAAAAGTTCTGACAATTCTCAGTCAAGAGTGTTCCATGTGGCTCATATTAGGTATTGCTCCATTTATATAGATAAGACTTCTTAAGACATTTCTTTGAGGGTTCAGAGGATTATTGGAATGGCATAACTGTTACCTCCAATTAGCTTGCTATTAGGTTTAATTTGCTTTACTTTTGAGATTTCTGGGGGGAAAAGTGTTGAAAGAAGAGAAATGAGATGCACAGAAATGGTGAATTTTACATATTGGTTGATTATTCATTTTTAGTCACAAGTCTTTGTGATCCTCTTTGAAGTGTTCTTTGCAAAGATATAGAAATGGCTTGTCATTTCCTTCCCCAATTCATTTTATAGAGTAGGTAACCAATACAAAAAGTTTAGAATCTTGACCAGGGTTACAGAACTAGTAATAGCCTGAAGTTGGATTTGAAATCATGGAGATGATTTCATTCTGAGTGTTCTATTTACTAGCCATTTAGCTGCTCTCCTTGGCTATAGATTTTTTTTTTTTAATCAGTTCTCATCTTTCATTTAAAGTTGCAAAGACCACTTTTTTCATGGAATCTATTTTTCTGTTCTTATCAGGGATAAGATATTAAACAAAACTGTTGTATTGTATAGAAACATCCATTGAGATTTTTCTGTATTAGATAGAAACAATTGAGGTATTTGAAAATTCTGTTCCAGTCTTCTCTAAGAAACTAAGTTACATATCTTTAGGAATCGGGGAGTGGGGGGGAATGGGGGGGATGGGAGTGGAGGGGAGGGAGTTACAATTTCCAGAGTGCATTTGGCAGTCCACAGATAGACTAGGTGACAATTTCCATGGGGGAAAAACAACTTCCTTTGTGAAAATGCAGGTTTGGTATTGACTGGTACTTTGAAATTCTTCCATTTGTTATCATCTGTTTTCAGAATTCCCTCTTAAGTAGACTCTTGTAAAAATTCAGCAGTACATCTAATGTTTGTGTGGCATCAACTTGTCTTGTTTCCTTTTATTGTACTGAGAGTTTTAATATGTTTCAGTTGCTTATACCATACAATCATTTTTTTAGTTAGGTCATTTCACAAATTCATCTTTCCCTTCTTCTCTAAATTACCACTTTCTTAATTTCTCTGTTTCTTACTCAACTTTACTGAATAGCCAACAAAGACCTACTACATAGGTCAAGTTTTCTCAAAGTCTTTTGTGCCATCTCAAAGAATTCTTGAGAATTAGATAATTGTTTCTCTTCCAATAAGGATTTTGACAATTCTCAGACAAAATGTGTGGTGTTTTTCTTCTTTAAAATAATAGTTCTTTCTGGGAGAGAGCAGGTTTCTCGGGGAGGTTTTCTGGAGGCAGCCTTAGTTTCAGTTAAAAGTAAATAATCACCAAATGCAGCTAGCCAAACGTTTATTTTCTCCTTCCAAAATAGCCTGGTTAGTTGAGGCCTATCTCTCTGCTTGGTTCTAAGAACTCTTGCAGCTTTGTCCTTTGCTTCTGCCTCTGCTTTCTTCAACTTCCAGCCAGCCAAGTGGAAAATGGAATGAATCTCTCTTGCCTCTGAGAGAGGGCTTCTGGCTCTCAATCTCCTAGAGTGCTCTGTGTCTATCCCAGTGTGCTCTTCTCCAATCTAATTCAGCTGAACTTCCAACTGAGTCCGCTTCTTATATATCATCTCCCAAAGATTTACCCCTCCCCTTCGAGGTGTGAATTCAGATATCTCATACTAAATCCTGAAATCTCCCAAAGGGGTGAACTCCAATGAGTAAAAGTGTGAACACAAGCATTGTATCAATTACATTGAGTTAACACTAGGATTCTAACATCTCCCTTGAGTTATCACCTTGTTTCAAGTCGAGTTAACATTAGGATTCCAACAAAAATGCATTTGGGGTATATCTCCACACATGCAGGTAAGGCTTCTTACAGTTTTGTTTTTTATTTTTATTTTTGTTTTGTTAGAGGGATCCAATGAAAGTTCTGCTGAGAGCTGAATTTATTGAAACTTTAACTGGCCTTTAATGAATAAGATGGATATAAGTAAGGAGCAGGTAGATAGTGCAGGGGATAAAGTACCAGCCCTGAAGTCAGGAGGACTTCAGTTCAAATTTGGTCTCAGACATTTAACATTCCTAGTTGTATGACCTTGGGCAAGTCACTTAACCCCAATTGCCTCTGCAAAAAAAAGAAAAGAAAAGAAAAAGATGGATGTAAGTAGAAACAATAGGAGCAACCTGTTTATTCTGAGTACTGGAATGACACTATTTTTCTTTCCAATTCTCTTCCTGCTAGGTCTAATCCTCTCTACATTTGAGAGTTTTGGGAAAAGTGACGAGATGCCAGAAATGGTGGTGCACTTCATGTTGATTATTGTTGTTCATTCATTTCAGTCATGACCAACTTTTTGTGGCTCATTTGAGATTTTCATGGTAAAGATGCTGAAGTTGTTTTCAATTTCCTTATTCAATTCATTTCATAGGTGAGAAAACCCGAGGCTGAATTTGTAAAATGATTTGCTCAGGGACACATTTTATTAATTGTCTTAGGTTGGATTTAAACTCTTAAAAATGAGTTTTCCAGATTCCAAGCTCATGGTTTTATTTACTAGTCACCTAGCAGCCCTTTATTTATTTAGACCTAATCAGTTTTTATATTTCATTTAAAGTTGCATGAATTTTTCTTTCTCTTTAGTCTTTTTACTGCCTTGGATAGTAAGGGACCCTCTATAAACAAGACTATGTTTTATGGTGGAGGAATGCACTTTGTAGTAATCAAAAGTATTTAAAAATTCATTTAACTGTCTGCTCTAGGAGACTCAGATAACATAGCTTCTCAAACTGATAACTAAGTTGTGATTTACAGGGTTGAGGTCAAATTCCCAGGCTGACTAGATAACATTTTCCATGGGAGAGAAATAATTCCCTTTTTGAAAATGTATTTGGTATTCATTGAATTTTTGAAGTTCTGCTCATATCACCTGATATGAGAATGCCCTCTTAAATAGACAGACTATCATGAGAACTCAGCAAGAGGTTCAGTATTGTTTGGAATTGATTTTTTTTTATTTCCTCATATTTTGCCTAGAGTTATAATGTGATTCTGTTGCTTATATTCTATGATGTGATTTGTTTCCTTAAGAGGTCTTTATTTATTTTTTTTTTTGACAAATTCTTTTGAAGGAAGAAGGCCTCTGTCTTTATCAAAATCAAAACATTCTGTGAAGGGCACTAACAATGGAGCACCCAGGTCAGCCACCCTTTTCAGTTTATGCTATACTTTTCTTGTCCCTCTGCTCACTGGTTGAGACTGGGATACTTGTTTTCCATTGTCACTTCCAAGTTTTTCTTCTACTCCCATTACCCAATAATCTTTCCTCTTTTGAGGTTCATGCTTTGAATATCTACTACTCAATCAAAAGTCTGGTAGCTGTTGTCTGTTGACCTCTAGGATAGTTCCTTTCCTTTCTCAATGAGTGCAGTGCATAGTTTACAATTTATTCCTCTCTTATTAACTTCCCAGCCTCATATTAGGGAACTCCAACACTTTAATCACTCAGTTCTTCAATCTATTCACTTTCCTTGACCTATTCTCCAAAGATTTTGCCATCAAACACAAATGAGCTACTACCAGAGTCACAAATTCCATAATCTCTTGGTTTTTCACGTCTACCTTTGCCTTTAAAAAAAAATGAATTCTTTATCTGCACCATGATTTTTAAAAATCTTGACTTTTTGATTCTCCCCTAAGACATCTCCCCAACATTTGCCACTCTCTTATCTTTTCCCCATCTTGACCCTTTGGTGAACCAACTCTATACTGCCCTTCTTTCTTGAATCCTTAAATCCCTTACAATTTCATCAATCATGCCCTATGTCAGCCTCCTCAACCTTAATTGACTTGTATTATCTGCTGTCTTTGTTCCTTGTGCAATGTGAAATGAAGGTGAAGAAAAAAAAATCATACAACTTTTTTTGTTATTTAAATTGCAGTAGTGTTCATATCTGCCGCTTCCTGACCCCATTTGTGAATTTTTTTTTTTTTTTGGCAAAGATACTAAAGTGGTTTGCCATTTCCTTCTCCATCTCATTTTTTTTTTTTTTTTTTTTAGCAGATGAAGAGTATGAGGCAAAAGGGTTAAATGGCTTGCCCAGGGTCACATAACTAGTAAGTCTCTGAAGCCAGGTTTGAACTTAGGAAGATAAGCCTTTGTGACTTCAAACCCAGCACTCTAGCCATTGTTACCTAGCTGCCCCTGCAAATACAATTTCTGTTTTTTGTTGTTCTATCTTTTCAGTATCTGAATCTTCATGACCCCATTTGAGGTTTTCTTAGCAAAGATACTGGAAGTTTGCTATGTTCTTCTTCAATTCATTTTACAGATGAGGAAACTGAAGCAAAGAGTTAAATGATTTGCTTAGTCACACAGATTATAAGGCTGGTTTGAATTTATGTCTTTCTGATTCCATACTTAGTGCTCTACCCCCTATGCCATTAGTTTTCCCAATTTTATCTACTATTAACCAAGGTGGTTCAATCTCATCTGAGTATTTATTACCACTAGGTAATTTTTTTATATCTTGCCTTATCACTCATTATCCCACTATCCAGAATGGCTTTTCTAAATTTTTTCATCCTTGATCAAACCTCTTGTGACACTTCCTCCTCCACTCTCAACTGAAAATCCTGTCCCATATTTTACAGAAACAAATTGAAGCCATTCATCTCAAGCTTCCTCTTCTCGCTTTTCTCATCCATAACTCATGGATGTAATGTAATGGAATTACATTAATGTAATGAAGTTACATGTAAAGAGGTGAACTCCTTACTAAACTAACCCCTCTACTTGGCCAAGTGGTTCTCATTCCATCCTGTTTTTTTTCCAACAGATTCCCCTCAATATCTGCCTCCTTGCTCATTCTCTGGAATGCTTCAGAACCTCAAATATGCCCATGTCTCCCCACCCTAAAAATCCTCCACTGATTTTTTTTACTCTCCTTTCCTATCTTTCTTCTCTTTGTGCTCATCCTCCTAATACAAGTCATCTACAATTAGTGCCTCTACTTTGTCCCTTATTTTCTTTTTTACTCCTTAAAGTGTGACATATATATATATATATATATAATATATATATCATAATATACACATATATTATGACATAAAGTATCATAATGAAATTGCTGCCCCTATGTGTCTTTGCTAGATCCAGAAGCCTTCTCAATTTTCATTCTCCTCAGCTTCTCTAATGCCTCTGACTATTAACCACCCTGTACTCTTTCAAACTTGTTTCTAGGCTTCTGAGACATCACTTTCCCCTGGTTCTACTTATCAGATCCTCTCCAGCCTCCTTTGCTAAATTTTCATCCAGATCATACTTTTTACAAGACATCTGACAAGGTTCTGTCCTGAGTTCTCTTTTCTCCCTCTATACTATTTCATTTGGTGATCTCATTAGCTTCCATAAACTTAATTCTGACAATTTGTAACTCCACCCATCTTGTTCTATCTAATCTATCTATTGACCTCCAATCTTGAATTTCTGATACATTGAACTGGATAGTGAGTTAACTCAACATCCAAACTGAACTAATTTTCTTTCTCTCTAAACATCTCCTGCCCTTTTCTTCTTTCCCCATTACTGTAGAGGACAACACTATCCTCCCAGGCTCTCATACTTATATCCTAGTTGTCTTTGAGTCCTCATTGTTTCCCACTAACTGCGACACTTATATTTCCAAAGTGCCAATTTTACCTTTGCAGCCTTTTTTCAATATGCCCCATTGTCTTCTCTGACATTGTTACTCCCCTGGTGCAGGTCCTCAACACTACATGCCTAGATTATGGCATAGCCAGCTCAAGTCTCCACTCACTTCAATCTGTCCTCCATTTAGTCACTAAAATTTTTTCCAAAGAGCAGGTGCCACCATTTTATGCTTCTCTCATTGCCCCCCAATAAACTCCACTGGCTCCCTATTATCCCCAGGATCAAATACAAAATTCTCTATTTAGCATTCAAAGTCCTTCTTTCTTTCCAGGCTTCTCATATCTTATTCCCTGTCATGAATTCTTCAATCTAGCAACAGTGGTCTAATGGCTGTTCCATGAAGAAGATACTCCACTTCTTAGTGGGGGCAATTCTGTGACTGTTTCCCATACTTGGAATGCTCTCCCTTCTCACCTCTGCTTATTGGTTTCCCTAGTTTCCTTTAAGTTTCAACTAAAATCCCTTGTTCCACAGGAAATTTTTCCTACCCTCTCATAATCCTAATGTCTTGTCTCTTTTCTGGCTGCTTGTAATATTTTTTTTTTCCTTGGTCCAATAGTTCTGAAATTTAGCCACAATATTCCTTAGAGTTTTAATTTTGAGGTCTCTTTCAGGAGGTGTTCAATGAATTCTTTCAATGGCTATTTTACCTTCTGATTCTATAACATCTAGGCAGTTCTCTTTGATGATTTCCTGAAAAATAATGTCTAGGCTCTTTTTTTATCATTGTTTTCATGGAGTCCAATAATCCTTAGATTATCTCTCCTAGATCTACCTTCTAGATCAGTTGTTTTCCCAAGTAGCTATTTTTTCTACATTTTTTTCTATTTTTTTTTTTTTTGGGGGGGTTTTGTTTGACTGATTCTTGTTGTCTCCTCAAGTCATTCATTTCCATTTGTTCAGTTCTGATTTTTAGTGAATTATTTTCTTCATTTACTTAAATTTTTTTTTGTTTTTGTCCAATTGAATTTTTAAATGAATTGTATTTGTTCTATAGAATTTTTTTCCACTTCACAAATTTTGTTTTTTAAGGAGTTATTTTCTTCTTCCATTTCACAAATTCTGTTTTCCTAGGTGTTATTTACCTTTTCCAATTCACAAATTCTGTTTTCCTGTAAGTTATTTATTTTTTCCATTTCACAAACTCTGTTTTTCAGGGAGTTGTTTTCTTTTTCCATTTTGTCAAATCTATCTTTTAAGGAGTTATATGCCTTTTCCAAACCCTCTTACAAAGTTTTCATTTCCTTTCCCCATTTTTCTTCTAGCTCTTTTTTTGAGGTCCTTTTTAATTTTGTCTAGGAGTCTTTTGTGATGGGGACCACATAATATCACCTTTTGGGGCTTCATCTGGAGACAATCTGCCTTTAGTCTCTTCAGGGTTTGAAATTTCACCATAGAAACTACTATGATTAGAGTTCTGGTTTTTTTGCTCATTTAAAAAAAACAAATTTAGGACCTGCTTTTAGGGCAAGGAGGTTTTCCAAGTTTCCTCTACAGGTGGCAGCAAAGTAGCCGCAGCTGCGCTGGGTCAGTGCTGACTTACTCCCGGTTTTTGGTGGGCGTGGCCAGGTCCATGAGATGCCTGGGTGTTTCTGGGTTCTCTCTTTACCTTTTATGTATGTGTTGGATGTTTTATAACTTCTCTATTGATCTACTAGCTTGCAATCAGGGCAGAGTGGCCAACTCTGGTGTAGATTCCTCCTCATATATTCTCCGCAGAAGAGTCTATAGCACCCTGGGTCTGCACAGCGTATGCTGGCCTCCATGCTCTGCCTGCCTACCTGTGCCTGGCCACCTCCCTCCATGCCCAACTGAAATAGACCTTTTCTGGTGATCTTCAAAATAATCTTCTGCTGATAATTTGTTGCACTCCCAATATTCGTGGATTCTGCCAGTCCAGAGCTAATTCAGAGGCTGGATTTCATAATTAGTGTGAGGGTAGGAGGTCACAAAGAAACGTGTGTACTCTCCGCCATCATGGCTCTGCCCTTGTCTTGTCTATTATAATTATTTCCATTTATTTATCTTGCATGTGACTTCTGGTTTATGTATCTTTGTCTCCTGTTTTAGAAAGTAAATTCCTTGAGGGCAGGGATTTTATTTTGCCTCTTTTTGTATTCCCACAGCTTAGTACAGTGCCCAGCACATAGTAGCTAATTGTGATGACCGCGTATTTAAAATCAGCCAGAGTCAGGAATTCAGGTTAAGGGAAAAATCTTCAATCTTTATTGAAGTGAAGAGATGAAAAAGGATTGTGATAGCAATTGGGCAGCTATGACAGGAAGCCAGCGAGCAGAGGGGGATTGGAGGTGAAGGGCAGTCTCGATAGCATTGCGAGCAGCTATGATAATACACCAGCCAGCAGTTTCTCCTTCCGCTTCCCTTTCCCCTCCCTTGCCTCCACCCACCAAAAACATCATTTCCTATACAACACATCAGGACTTGCACAAAGAGTAGGCGGGGGCCATTCTTTCTCCAAGCATATATATTAATAGAGTATGGTCCAATTACTATTTAGCCTTATGTGCTTGGGACCTCAGTGCATCAACTCAAGTCTCAGCCCATTACAGCTAATTAATAATTGTTCATTGATTTTTATCTATAATATTTCTCATTTTCATATTATTCAATTGAAGTGGCCATTTGCAATTAAAAATACAGGACAACTTATATAGTTAAAGAATTGTGAGCGTTTATTAGTTGGCCAGAGACTGAGACCCCCAAATACAAGTCTTGGGGAGTCATCCCTGAGCAGTTCCAGAGCTACTTCTTTATAGAGAAAAAAACCACAATAATGTTTCAACACATATATCACATTAAAGGAGTCTCATCCTGACAGGTGACAAAGTTCTCCAGGATGTAGATCAATCTTGCCCTATATACTTGTCAACTACACATTCTAGATAAAAGGTTAAATGAATACATATGTGCATGGAGATGGAAACAGGAAATACCACCTGTATTAAAGTGTGAAGGCTCAGCAACACAATTCTGGTTATAGCAGGGTTCAAACAGCAATTATATTCACATAATTTCAAGGGCTCATAAATAGGTCCATTTCACAACAACCTTGCATCCTTGATAAAAAAAAAAAAATCTAAATTAGCTATGATTTGCTGTAGCAATGTTTAATATTGCGTTGTTACCCACTTAAAAATTTCATTATATGCTTTCACAATGATATTCATCTTGACATATTGGTTTATGGTTTTCTTTCTCTCCTTTATCTCTCCCTGGTTCAGGTATTAAGATATTATTTCACAAAGTTTATATAACACTGACGAATTACTCATTCTTCAAATATTTAAATTTACTATAAATCTATCTGGTCCTTTACTCCCTTGCTCTCACCCACTTGTGAATTCATTCACAGTACGGAATATATAGGGTCATGAGTTCAAATCTGGTCTCAAACTCTTACTAGCTTTGTGATGCTAGATTTGCTGGTACAATTAAGTTCTCTTAATCCTGTTTGCCTCAGTTTCTATCTCTAAAATGAACTAGAGAAGAAAACTGCAAACCACTCTAGTGTCTTTGGTAAGAAAACTCCAAATGGGATCACAAAGTTAGACAAGATTGAAAAATGAGTTAAACAACAAATGACATTCAATTTCATTTTCTGAAAGTTGGCTACTTAAAAAATGTCTTTTCTTAAATCTTTTTCTGTTAATCTAAGTACCTAAAAATTTTGTAAATGTTAGCTTAAAAATATTTTGTTGGCACATAATTAGGCATATTTTGACTTTTCCAAAGTCCCTTACTCTATAAGTGACTGTTATTTGTAGACTATACATACATATGCATATATATATCTACATACACACACACACATAATGCATAGTTCTTTTACTATGCTTGTCAATCTGATTCCAACTTATCATTTTAGCTTCATTTTATATCACTTTCTCCTACATTCTGTGAAATGCCCAACCCGGGCTTCTTTCAGTTGCTCATAGCCATTTTATCTCCCATTTTTCTCTACATTACTCTCTCTTTTTAGATTGTAGAGTCCTAGTTTTAATCTTTTATTTTTATCCCCAGTCCTCAGTCATCAAGCTACATCAAGAATCTAGCTTGGTTCCCTGGTAAGTAGTTGCTACCATGGCCTGTATCATCCTAATTGTGATTCCTTGATAATTTCATTTTTTCTCCTATTTTGTTCTGTTCGCAGTACTTTTTTCCCTTTCATTTAGAAGTTTTATATTTTGTGACATTATCCCATGTTTTTTTTTTTCTTTTCCCTGAAGCAATTGGGGTTAAGAGCACAATTCTGTTTGCCAGTGAATAGAAAGCTTTTTTCACTTCTTCATGCTATTATAAAGGTAAGAGTAGAGAGATGTCTATCCATCACCTTTTGTTCTTGCTATATTACCAGCCTATCTTTTCTATCAATATTCCCTCTTAAGAGTTATTAGTTTTATGTTACAGCCGGCTCACATTTTTTTTTTCATTGCCTTCTGGATGGTATCCATCTTTGTTTTTTTCAGAGGTAGTGGTGATAACAATTTTTTTTTTTGTTATTGTTTGTTGAAAGTCTAAATTAACAGAAATTTAGATGAAGGTGAAGATAATTTGCTCTCACCTAGAGTCAGAAAGAAAAATTTATTTTAATCATAAATCTAACTCCATATTGAAATAATGAAATAGATTTAGGTTACTTTAAAATAAACTCTTTATTTTGCTTTCTTCCCGTTAGTAAATTAGTTAGAACTACAGAACATTTCTCCTTCTGTTCTCCTTCCCCCAGACAAAAATCAATTCAAAATCATGTATAAATGTTGCTCTGAATTTCATTTCTTGTCACTAGTTTCTTCAGTATTTCTGAACCATGGGAAACATTCTGAAAAGAGAACAAGTTAAGAATTAAATGACAATTAAAAAAAATTATTTGTATTTAATATACATTGTTTTATGAATTATGTTGGGAGAGAAAAATCAAACAGGAAAAACCTTGGGAGAGATAAAAAGAACAAACAGAAAAAAGAAGTGATGTATTGATTTACATTCAATCTCCATAGTTTTTTTTCTGGACAGATGGCATTTTCTGTCTACTGGGATTCCTTCGGATCTCTGAACTACTGAGAAGAACCAAGCCATTCATAGTTGATCATCGCATATTCTTGCTGTTTTTGTGTACAATGTATTACTGGTTCTGCATGTTTTGCTCAATATCAGTTCATGTAAATTTTTTCAGGCCTTTCTATAATCAGCTTGTTCATCATTTTTTACAGAATAATAATGTTTCACTACCTTCATGTACCACAACTTATTTAGTCATTCCCCAAGTGATGGGCATCCACTACTTTTCCAATTCACTACTATCACAAAAAGAGTTATTACATTTTTTGCACATGTGGGTCCTTTTCCCTCCATTACTGCCAGTAATGGCACTGTTGGGTATGTACAATTTTTTAACTCTTTGGGCATATTTCCAGATTGCTCTCCAGTGGATGGATCATTTCACAACACCAACAATGCATTAATGAACCAGTTTTCCCATATCCCTTCCAACATTTATCATTATCCTTTCCTAAATGACTATCATAATTTGGCGAACTTCTTTTTGTATAGGTTATTCTTTTGTTCCCATCCTCTAGATTCCTTTCAAGACCTACCAACTCCATTTAATCATGCTCCTTTGAAAACAAGTTCCAAAACTAACAAACTTGCTTGAGTCTTAATCCTTTTTCTTACTCCATCTTCTTGCACACACTTAGTCTTGGCTCACTTTCAGTATTGTTTGCACTTTCACACTCATATTTTCAACCCAATGTAGGCAAGCCAGAATTCTCCTTGCTCCCTAGTTTTGTGGTTTGTTCAGTCCACATTTGTCACGCAATCAAGGTTCTGGTAAGTGTTTCTTATTGCCCTGTGGGAAACTCTTCCCTCATTTCAGTACACCTGGCTTACAATCTATCTCTCCTCCCTAACTCCTGTCTTCATAACAGGGAACTCAATACTATCAATATTCCCTCAAACACCCTAACTCTCCCAATAACTCAACTTATTCATTTCTCATGAACTATTCTTTTGAAAGCTATTTTCTCCCTCACTTCTTTAATATATACCAACTTTTATGTTCAAGTCATGTATCCATTTGAAGTTTATCTTAATAAGTCATGTGAGGTGTTAATCTGGTTCTAATTTCCGTGTGCCAGTTTTTAAAATAATTTTTGTCGAATTACTTATACTCCAATAAGTCTATGTTTTTAATTTAATAAACACTATGCTACTATGTTCATTTGCTTCTCTGTGTTATGTATTTAACTCTTTCAGTGATCAACCTCTATTTATTAATAATTATTAAAAATATTTGATTTGTAATACAGTTGGAGATTTGGTATTGTTAGGTTTCTTTACTTCCTAATTATTTTTCATTATTTCCCTTAAGAGACCTTGTTCTTTTCCTGATGAATCTGGTAGTTTGATTAGTACAACACTGAATAAGTAAATTAATTATGGTAGTATTGTCATTTTTATTATAATTGACTTGGTCTAATAATAAACAACTGAAATTTCTTCAATTACTGTGAAGCCCTTATTTATAAAAAGATTTATAATTGAATTCATATAGTCTTTGGCAGTTAGACCCGCAAAAATCATATACAATCTATAGTTATTTTAAATGGAATTTCTCCTTCTTTCATTTCCTGCTAGGTTTTATTGATACAGAATGATGATGACTTATGTGGGTTATTATTTTCCAACTATGCTCGAGTTAATTACTTAACTGATTTAGCTGATGTCTAGAGTTCGTTAAATATACTATTCTATCATCTATATAAGCAAAAATTGTGTGGAGAGGGTTTGCCTATGATTATTCCCTCAATTAAAAAAAATGTAGTATTACTATATAATTAGCATTTCTAACATTATATCAAATAATAATGGTTTTAATGAATATCTTTACTCCGATCTTATTGGAAAGACCTTTAGTTTGCATATAAAGCTGGCTCTTAGGTTTAAGATACCATTTATACGAAGAAGACATTCACTTATGTTTTCTAGTTATTATTTTTTAACAAGAATGAGTGCTATATCTTATAAAATCTCTTTTTCCCTTTAATTCTTTAAAAATAAGACAATTTTTCTCTTGGTTCTACTGAAGTGGAAAAGCACCACAAATGGGACCGTGAGAAACATAATCTTGAATCTTTGTAGTTAGAAGTTTATTACTAGTTCTTCACTCCCTAATGCAGATGGTATTTTTAACAACCCAGATATACTGTCCTGAGAGTCCTGAGACCTTGACAACCTGATAAGCTTAAGAAATACTGCTTGCTGCTGCCTGAGAATGACAACTTTTTTTTGCCTCCTGCTTAGAATAGAAATATCTTTATTATGACAAAGGTATCAAGAAACATTTTGATGTCTCGCTCTTCTTTCTATAAATAAATGGCCCTGAGGCCACTCACCCCTCCATTCTTGGTGTTGGGTTCAGTTGCTAGCTAGCAAAATAATTTCATTATTTTGGCTGCCCTGTTTTTCTCTCGCCTGGGCACTTCACTACTCATTTCATTTTTAACTTATAAAAATCTTCAAAATTCTCATTTTTATAATAATGATGTTATAGTACAAATTATTATTTATGCTTTCTGTACTCTGCATCACTTAAGTCCTTCCATGTCTTTTTTGAAGTCATCTATTTCTTATAACACAATAAAACTAAATTACATTGTATTTCCCAACTTAGTCATTATTTCACTACTGGACATTCTCTTAAGTTTCAGCTTTTTTTTGGCCACCTCAAAAAGAACTGCCATATTTTTATATATCAAATACTTTTTCCTTCCTTCTTTGATCTCATTTGGGTATAGGCCCAACAATGGTAAAAGTGGGTCAAAAATGTCTAATAACTTTTTATGCACAATTTCAAACTGCTTTCAAAATGATTGTGCCCATTCACAGGTCTATCAACAGTACATCAAGATGCCTTCTTTCTTACAGCACCACTAACATTTATCAATTTCCTTTCTTGTCATATGACGTAGCCACTATGATGAGGCAATATATTAAAAAATACTTTAATGTCAACTTTTCTAATTAGCAATTTGGAGCAATTTTTCCATATAGCTATAAACAAACAACTTTTAAAGCTATAAGAATTACGATCAATTCAAAGATGAGAGAATCAGTGATGAAACATGCTAATTTCTGAGAAGAGATAGATTCAGGGCATATATTTTTGTGAATAGTCATTGGGATAATTTCTTTTGCTTGACTTCTTATTTGTTATAAGAAATGTGATTTTTTCTCTTATTTTCAGTGTAGGGGGAGAGTGGGTAGAAGAAAAAAATTTAAAGAAATGGGACATTACGGATTTGAAATGTTACAAGCAAAAAGGTTACTTTAAATTTTACTTACTTTAATTTACTCAAAATTACTTTCATGAAGAGGGAGTAATATGTAAATGTGTATAATACAAAAATAAAACCACATCAATCAAACTCAAAATGTAAAAAAAAAAAAAAAAATTGCAACCAGAAAGATTTTTAAAAAATTGAAACAGCTACTTGGAACATACTTAATTGTATTACATCTGTAAAAAAACACCAAAAAACTTCTAGTTCTGGCCTCGCAGAAGAAATCTTCATATAATTCATTATATCTGATCTAATAAAAGAAAAAGTGAGCCACTTTGTTTAGCAAGTTGGCAATGTTGTCTTCTACATTCCACTCCAATCTACCAATCTCAAAATATGTGCCAAATCTGAAAAAATTAAAACCAAAATCATAAAACAGAAATGTTCAACAAGGTCAAAGCTTCATGAAACAATATTCAGTAACTGAAATGCTTAGAAACTCCCAGTCTTTCTACCTCATAATTTTTAAGTACAACCTATATAAATGAACTTATAGGTTTGTGCCTCAAGATTTTTGTCAGCAGAGGCTTCTACCCAGGATTCCTATTAGAAACTTGGGTCTGAACATCGTTCTCCTGTACCGTAGCCAAAAAACGGCAGCAGGACATTGAATCTTCCCAGCCACTTGAAGAGTGTAACCAGGGTAAGAAGAAAGGGGAAAGAAGAGATTACGGAATACCCAATCACCTAAAGAAGCAGTGAGAGAGACTATGCTTGAAAGAAAAGGCACCAAAACTGGTGGGGAGAGGGAGAAAAAGACAGAGAAAACACTGTTCTTAATTTTAGTTTCAAGGAAGAGTCACTGGTTAAGAGAGAGGAAAAGAGCATATTTGCAAATAAATGAGATGTAAAAACCAGAAGGCATCATCAACAAAACTTTACAAAATAAAAAGCAAGAGAGGAAAGCTCTACTGTATAGATTACCCTTCAGAAGAGTTGATTAAAAAGAAAAAATTCAGGAAAAGAGCTAAATCTTTCTTACTTTAGCATCTAGTCAGATTATTATAGTAGGTAAAATGACAAATAAAATAATTTGAGAAAAAGGAAGATAACAGTGATAAACTTCAAAACAGTTATTTCTTCTTCAAAGAAATGTAACTTTTCATAGTTTGATATAACATAAGATTTCCTTATTATCTTATTCATTCACATACTGGTTTAATTGTTTTATTCCACTTTATGTATGCCCTTTTTATTTAGGATCAAATAGAACATTAACTGTAGAATCACAGAATTAGAGCCAGAAGGAATCTAATTTACTAACCCACCTCATCACTTCCCTCCCAGATGATGAAACTAAGGCTCAGAGGGGAATTAAGTGACTTGCCCAAAGTTGAAGAGGTAAGGAAGTAGCAAAGCTACAAAACAGGGATTTGAACTGAGTCAGCTCCTTGACTCCCAACTCTAACACTCTTTTGAATGTACATGCCGCCTCTTTCTCATTTGCTTTCATAAGAAGGAAAATGAGTCAAAGCCTAGGCCTATCCACAATTAAACACTTTTTAAAACATGATTGTCTGTATACAATACTGACTATTGAGGCATTTTCTAAAAGTTCTGCCAAATGACCTTAGATCAAAATATCTGAAGTCAATAATTGAACAAACAATGTGGAATAAGTTCTTTTTAATACAAGTGAACTAGAAAGTGAACATCAGAGGAAAAAGAAAGACAAAGAATACCTGCAGATAAACTGTTCATTTAAACATGCATATGTATGTTTATTTATATGTGTACTATTTAAACTGCTATTAAGAAAAAAAGATGCAGAAAAAATATAGAAATTATCTTTAACAAGGAAGTGACTTATCTTGGGTCTGATTGTGTTTAATGGCAGATAAAAAAAAATACATTTTAATCACATAAGTAAGCAAATGGCTTACCTTAACTAATCCTTTCAAGCTTTTTGAACCAAGAATTGGTTTGAAAGCTTCAACCGTAACTAGGTCTAGTTTCATTACATCAGTGTAACACAGGTAGAGAATTGCTGGAATTCTCCACACTTGACAGTAACTCAGAACTAAAAGCAAACAAGAAGAATGAAAAAGAATTAAATTTAATAGTAAACCTTACAGATTTTAAAGGCAAATCAATGAAATCTCAATCACTTTTGTGGTATGTATTAGCTCAAATAATAAAGATCATTTCAATTTCATTTAAAATATATATATTTTCCCCTAGCATATTTATTTTCTTAAATTTTAGTGGAAACAAATAATAAAATTAGCTTGCATTTCTTTGGCATTCATTGACTGATACCAGAGCTAATACAAATGCTAAATGACAACAAAAACTACTATAGACTTTTTTTTATCTTTTGTATGTCAATGGTAATTGTACGAATAGATGACTTCTAAGACCTTTTTTAAAAATTCAATTAAAAGTTCAGTAGCAATTAACTATTCCAATTATAGAATTAAATAACAGCTTTAGTGAATGAAAAAAATAGTGATCTTTACTCCTGTAATATTTTACCAATATTTATAAAGTACTTTAGGGACAAGTAGGTGGCACAGTGGATAGTGCTGGGCCTGAAGTCAAGGAAGATTTATCTTTTCGAATTCACATTTAACCTCAAACATTTATTAGCTGTGTGACTCTGGGCAAATCATTTCACCCTGTTTGCCTCAGTTTCCTCATCTGTAAAATGAGATGGAAAAGGAAGCGGCAAACCACTCCAGTATCTCTGCCAAAGAAAATCCCAAAATGGGGTCATGAAAGTTAGACATTATTGAAAATAACTAACTGAAAATAACATTATTGAAAATAACAAATAAGGTACTCTAAAATTAAAGCTAAAACCAAAATTTAAAAACTGCATTTAAAAATCACCTGCAGCAGGAAGATCATGTACAATATTTGGCTGTTCTAAGAGTGTACAGCAGGCAGCATCTTGGAAAGTCTGTGTTTTAAGTGCTTTCAGGAAGGGAGAAGGCAGATTGCAACTGGATTCTGGAGTTTTATAGTCAGTCACATGACGAGATGTAAGAATAGTTATCTGTAAATTTCTATTCGGGGAAGAACCAAAAACCTGGTATAGAAAATAAATTTTAATAATGTAACTATAATTATAATATTTTGTTAGTAAATTGAGAACTATATTGTATACTAGTTGTATATGCTATATGTCTGTTTACACAGCAATGTTTGTTGTCTGTCACATGAAAACATATTAGTTTTCTTTTTTTTTTTTCATAGAGGCCTGTACTTTTAGTACTATAATTTTGAAAATGTCATTTAACTACTCTGGGTATTACAGATTCTTCATCTAGAAGATGAGTGAGTTGAAACAAATGATTTCAACAGATGATTAAATTTATAACAATCTTTGACACATATGTCTACTTGCAAATATGATTAAAATATCAAATTTAAGAATTTTTAAAACTAGTATATAAGTGATTTATAAATATTAATTTCCTTATTCTATCACTGTCTTACAAAAAACCAAAAATGCAACTAATACAAAAAAGTGAGATCTCAATTAGAAAATGCAACATTCATGTAAATAATTCTCTCTACTATCTTGCATTGTGTAAAATTATTATTTTATTATTATAAAATTATTTATTATTAAATTATTATTTATCATTAATATTTTATTAATTATTATTTTAAAATATTGGTCTTATCTTCATAATAAGAAATCAAAATCTCTTTAAGGCCAAAGACCATGGTTTATATTTCTTGGCCTTAGCACAATGCAAACAATAATGTGCAAAAAAAAAAAAAAAAATCTAATTTTTTTCTATAATAATATAACATATACAATATAATTTTATATAATCCTATAACTTTATATAATAATATAATTCTATAATTTTACCTTTTCAAGCCACTGATATTGTTGATCTTCAGCAACATAGCAACTGCACTGACACAGGAAAATCTAAACAAATTTAAAGTGTTTTAGTTCAAGCCATTTATTTATATCATGGAATCTTATGAACACACAACTAGTACTAAACACATTGGACAAATACACACACACACACACACACACACACACACTCACACTTTTTATATTTGTTCTTAAGTATATTGCTGGGACTGTTTATTTTGTTTCTGTCTTAAATGAAAATAAGGAAATAGAAAAAAAAAATCAGCAGAGGGGTACATTTTTAAATTCCAAATCATGAACTGATATCAAAATAACCTGACATGGCATCTAAAATAAACTAATGTTGCCCACTATATATGGCTTCATTTTAGAAAACAAAGTTCTAGATAAGCATATGCACAAAATGCCACGCACACTGAAGCAATTCTATCTCTCAAAAAAGGAGAGTAGTTGACCATTAGCATTCTGTTTTTTATATTGCCAATTCTTGTTTATCAGTGCAAATGGAGGAATAAAATCTATAATATACCTGAACTAATAGCTAGCATTAGTTAGTAGGGGATAAAAAAATTGCTAGATTTGGAGTCAGAGGACATAGATTTAAATCCCCATTTTGTCACTGGGCAAATCTGGCAAGTCACATCACTTGTCTGTACTAGATTATCTTTACATCCCTTGTAGGTTTAGATTTATGATCCTATGATTAAGTTCATTTTCAAAATGGAGGCAGACACTGTGTGATCCTAGATAAGTCATTTAATCCCATTTGTAAGATGGGAATAATAGCATTTCTTTACCAGGTTGTTGTGAGGATCAAATGATATTATAAATGTAAAATGCTTAGCACAATGACTGGCACAGAAAGCATTATATAAATCACCACCATCATCAAAAATTTACAAGAAATATTAACTAACAAGTGATTCAGCTGTCACAGGATTCACAGGACCCTAGCTCTTGATTCCCCTTAAAATACAATTAATAAATGATCCCAAGTAGGCTTTAGGAGGAAAGAAAAAGCAGCTTGAAATTATATGAAAAATAAAATGGATTTGGAATCTCAAAGATTTGGAAGTTTATGACAATAACGAGATAGGAACTCACTGATGATTGCCCCATCCCACAAGACAGTTGTCCATGTCTTCCCCTAGATTCTTCCCCTAAGTTCACCACAGAGGACCTATGCAAGATCTGGAGATCATCTTCACTTATTTTTCTTTATTTTGAGACAGTAGCAATACGGCATTTTGGCTGTCTACCTGTCATTCCATTTGCTTTACTCCATAACCAGTCTGTTTTCTCTATCTCATAATTTCCTCTCCCTACTCCCCATACCTCCCCCCAAAAGCAATTGGATTTAAGTGACTTGCCCAGGGTCACACATCTAGGAAGTGTTAAGTGTCTGAGGCCAGATTTGAGCTCAGGTCCTCCTAGACTTCAGGTCTGTGTTCCATTGAGTCATCTAGTTGCTCTTATATAATTTCTTGATAACACCTTATACTCTTCTTGTTCTTAGAAGTTCCTCATTGGTTGTATGTTGTAACCTATTTGAACCTTCCAAGCACCTTTGTTCTCCATTTTATTTGGAAATCTGTTTTACCTGTCTCACTACTACATTGGACACTGGTATGGTGTTGTAATATAAGAAATGAGCCTTTGCTTTCCCAGTAAGTTAAGACTCATAAAAGTAATGTGCAATATCCAAAAGGTAATTCAATATGATCCTTTGAGTCATTACATAATCTCTTCCAGGAGACTATGTATTGTTCTAGATTGAATCTGAAATAATTAGCACAATGTTATCTACATCTGATGTAACTGGAGGACTTTACCATCCACAGATTCTTATTTCAACTTGAACTCTGTACTAGCTCTCTTCTACGGCAATGAACATCTATGTCAAAAATACACCTTTTTGCTTTCTTTTGTGCCTGATGTTTAAGACCAAAAGTTCACTGAATAAGGTTATTTCTGTTATTACAATTTTCAAGGAATCTTGAATGATTTTGATGTATGTGTATGGATGGGAGACATCTTTAATCCTGAGCTGCTTGATCAAAAAATAAACAGAACACCTTTCTATAATAAATTAGAATCTTGGGATGTACACATACACATTCAGAATTCAAACACATAATATGGGACTTTGAAATTCAGTTTCTTTATTGATTATAAAACAAAAATGTGAAACCAGATGATCTGTACAATTTCTTACACAAATGCAGTCTATGCTTCAATTAAATTACACTTAAATTTTCGTTTCAACAAATATCTCACTTACTGTAGGATCTGACTTTAGACGGTAAAACACACAAAAAGCATCTGTTGGGGAAAGATTTGTTGTATCTCTTGTTCTGCACCATTCATTCCATAGTTTAGTACATCCAATTTCTTCCCAAGTTCCTGAATTCATAACAAATGAAGACAAAAATGCTAGGAAGAAAAAGTTAACACACATTACTACTTTTATAACTTTATTGTATTGCATTACACTACAAAAGTGATTTTTAAGAAATTTAAATAATTTATTTAGTATAAAATAAAACAAGAGAAACAAGATTAAACAGCAAAGAACATTATAGTTTAATTCAGCCTTTTCTTTAAGGCTTCAGGTCTTCATTTGAAAAATCAAACAAGTTAGGGAAGATGATTCCTAATAACCCTTTTGGTTCTAATATTTTATAATTCCTAGTTGATTATGTAGATTAAGTTAGCCATTGTCTCAAAAACTTTTCTACAAAAGAAAAAATAGTTCTAAGCCTAAATATAAGGCAACTAACAACAATAAAATTGGAAAGTACTCAAGGATCTATATGGTTTTTGAGATTTTTGATTCCTTCATTAATAGATTAATTAACAAACAGATCTAACGTGGCTGTGCAATGTAAGTAGGGGATAAAAATATGTACAAATTACCATGGTGAACCCAATTTTTAATGTATAATTTAGAGAATCAAACTTGTATAAACCTTTGGAGGGAAGCAACTTCAAATGGGATAGAAAGTTGTTGGAGACAAAGTCCCTCAATGCAGTCTTTGCTTCACTGTAAAGAATCTAGTACCATCCTAGGCAGCCCATTACATTTTTGTATAGGATTAATTATTAGGATGAAGAGAACTGGGGGAGAATTCGGGGAGAAATTATGGACCTCAAGTACTTCCATTTTATCAAAATGGTGGCTCTCACTCCAGGTATAGTGAGATTACATTGTCTTGGTTTTTGGGTTTTTTTTGCTGAGGCAATTGGGGTTAAGTAACTTGCCCAGGGTCATATAGTTAGGAAGTGCTAAGTGTCTGAAGGTAGATCTGAACTCAGGTTTTCTTGATTTCAGGACTGATGCTCTATCCACTGCTCCACTTGCTGCCCCACATTATATTATCTTAATTACAGAATGCCAAGATTTCAAAGGCACTCAAAACTGCAAGTACTCCAAAGGACAATGGAGATACATATGATAGATTTAAGAAGCCGTACATTAGCAAATATGAACTATGTGAGCAAAGTAAAAAAGGAAATAGAAAAGAAATGAGTCAGTCATATATCCAGGATGAGATACAATAGTTGGATGTCATTGTCCAACAAGTTAGAAGTTACTGACATAACACTTCCTCAGCTTTGGTATTCATGCCTCATCTATTACTGGCCATTCATTAATGAAGGAGAAATGATGAATGATAACACCTATTTTCAAAACAAACCCACAAAAAATTCAATTCTTCCCAGTTTCCCTTTATAGAAAGTTCAAAATCCTAGCCATCTCTTCATTTTCTCCAAGCTATTTTGCTTGGTTTTGATGTAACATCATCTTCACCATGTTCTTGTTCTGGGTACCCTTGGTCCCCCCTCTCTTTTCAGTTTTCTTTTATACACTGTCTTTCCCTATTAGATTATAAGCTCCTTAAGAAAAAAAGACTGTCCTTTTCTTATCCTCAGTACTTAATGATATTAGACATCAATAAACTTAGGGGGATTCTGTGAATTTGGAAGGAAAAAAATTATATTTTCAACTAACCTCTAGTTAAAATGTAACATTTCCTTTAATTATTTAACCAAGAAAAGCTTACTTCATCAAACTATCAAAGGGATCCATGACAAAAAAGCTTAAAAAATGCTGGCCTAATAAATACAAATATAGCTAATGAGAAATTAAAAACACAAGGAAGGCCTGCAGAAATGACAAAGATGAGAAATATATACAATGATAGAAAAAGAACTTATATGCATGAGATGGAGAATCCATATAAGTATATAAAATTTTTTAAAGCTTATAATGGATATATAGTATCTTATACAAAACACATACTTTTTAATTTTCAAAACATTCAGTTTGTTGCACTTTCACTTACCTACTGCATTTTGTCCTATGGCTATTATAAACTTCGAACATGGATACTGCTCTAGCAAGGGAATTTCCAAAGATACTTTTGTCTGTGTCTGAAGGACTTCTACTTCTCTGTTAATAAGAAAAAAGTGATACTAAGACAGCATTATCATTTTCATCAAATAATAAGCTATAATAAGTAATATTATGCAGCATTTTCACAAAGGATTTATCTCACAACATGCCGGGGAAGTAGGTACTTAATTAACATTATCCCCATAATACAAACAGATCGAAGCTCTGGAGGCTATGTGCCTTGCTCACAAGTACAAAGCTGGTAAAGTATTTGGGACAAGATTTAAGCCAGATATACCCTAACCCTCTGCACTTTGCAATGTAACTAAAAATAACCAGAAAAAAACAAACACATCAATTTTACAACAAAAAAGCAAAATCTGAAAAAAAAAAAGGAGAGATTTGAGAAAACTAAAACCTTTTTAAAAACAACAATAAAGTAATAAATAAAAGAGCTTGTTGGGGGAAGGGGGCAAGAGAACAATAAATAAACCACTGGCTAATTTGAATTTTTTAAAAAGTAAGCAAACCAATCAGCATCAAAAATCAAAAAGGTGAATCAAAACCAATGATGTAGAAATAAATGCAACCATTAGGAACTATTTTACCCAATTATATATCAATAAAATTGACAATCTAAATTAAATAGATGAATATTTACAAAAAACATACATTTCCCAGATTAACAAGAGGAAACACATTATTAATGTTTAATTAATAATGAAGATAAGAAGTCTTTTCAGTAAGATCAAAGATGAAGCAAGGATGTCCAATATCCCATCAATATTCAATAATGTACTAGAAATGTTAGCTATAGAGATAAGATAAAAAATATTAGAAAAAAGTATGGATAATGACTTTTTATAAATCATATGATGGCTTATGTAGAAAAATTCATTAGTCCACTAAAAATCCAAAGAAATCATCAGCATTTCTATATATTTGACCAACACAATATAACAGGGGAGAGAAAGTAAAATTCCACTAAAATAACTGCAGACAGTATAAAGAATTTGGGAGTCACACTTAACACCATACACCAAAATAAGGTCAAAATGGTTTTATGACCTAGGCATAAAGAATGAGATTATAAATAAATTGGAAGAGCATAGGATAGTTTACCTCTCAGACCTGTGGAAGAGGAAGGAATTTATAACCAAAGAAGAACTAGAGAACATTACTGATTACAAAATAGAAATTTTTGATTATATCAAATTGAAAAGTTTTTGTACAAACAAAACTAATGCAGATGAGATTAGAAGGGAAGCGATAAACTGGGAAACCATTTTTACAGTTAAAGGTTCTGATAAAGGCCTCATTTCCAAAATATATAGAGAACTGACTCTAATTTATAAGAAATCAAGCCATTCTCCAATTGATAAATGGTCAAAGGATATGAACAGACAATTCTCAGATGAAGAAATTGAAACTATTTCTAGCCATATGAAATGATGATCCAAGTCATTATTAATCAGAGAAATGCAAATTAAGACAACTCTGAGATATCACTACACACCTGTCAGTTTGGCTAGAATGACAGGGAAAGATAATGCAGAGTTTTGGAGGGGATGTGGGAAAACAGGGACACAATACACTGTTGGTGGAATTGTGAACACATCCAGCCATTCTGGAGAGCAATTTGGAACTATGCTCAAAAAGTTATCAAACTGTGCATATCCTTTGATCCAGCAGTGTTTCTAAAAAGAGATGCTAAAGAAGGGAAAGGGACCTGTATGTGCCAAAATGTTTGTGGCAGCCTTATTTGTAGTGGCTAGAAACTGGAAAATGAATGGATGCCCATCAACTGGAGAATGGTTGGGTAAATTGTGATATATGAATGTTATGGAATATTATGGTTTTGTAAGAAATGACTAGCAGGATGAATACAGAGAGGCTTGGAGAGACTGACATGAACTGATGCTAAGTGAAAAGAGCAGAACCAGGAGATCATTATGTACTTCAACGATACTACATGAAGATATACTCTGATGGAAGTGGATTTCTTCGACAAAGAGATCTAACTCAGTTTCAATTGATCAATGATGGGCAGAAGCAGCTACACCCAAGGAAAGACACTGGGAAATGAATGTACTGTTTGCATTTTTGTTTTTCTTTCCGGGTTATTTTTACCTTCTGAATCCAATTCTTCCATGCAACAAGAGAACTGTTCGGTTCTGCACACATATCTATTGTATTGTGCCATATTTAACATGTATAGGACTGCTTGCCATCTGGGGAAGAGAGGGTGGAGGGAGAGAGGGAAAAAGTCAGAACAGAAGTGAGTGCAAGGGATAATGTTGTAAAAAATTACCCAGGCATGGGTACCGTCAATAAAAAGTTATAATTATGAAAAAAAAAAAAAGAATTTGGGAGTCTACATGTCAAGACATGCAGAAAAATGATATCATTACAAATGTTATTTTACTTATTCAATGTTATACCAATCAAATTACCAAAAAACTACTAGATGGTGTGAGGGAGAAATATCACCTTGAGAAATTTTTTAAAAGGTCAAGGATATCAAGCAAATCAATGGTGGGGAAAGAAGAAAAGAGGCCTAGAAGTACTAGATCTCAAAAAAAGCTGCAATTTTAAAAACAATTTGGTACTGAGCAAAAAACAGATTGATCAGTGGAACAGATTAGATACACAACACACAAAAACAAATGAACACAGGAATCTACTATTGGATAAGACCTGAAATATCAACTACTGAGGCATGACTTCATTATCTGACAAAAATGGATGGGAAAAATCAGAAAACAACCTGGGAGAAAGTAGACATAAATCCACGTCACACCAGATACCAAGAAAAGTTGAAAATTGGCATATGATTAGTATATAAATTAAAGGGTGACATAAGATAATTTTTAGAATAATGGAAAGCTATCAAGTATCAGATAAAAATTTTCTACTTCAATAATAATTAGAAAAGTACAAATTAAAATATCTAAAAAGAACCACCTCACATTCATCAAACTGGATGGGTGACTAAAAAAAGGAAAATAACAAAAGTTGGTATGGGGAAACAAGTATACTGGTAGAGCTGTGAATTTGTTTGAACTATTCTGGAAAACAATTTGGAACTATGACCAAAAAACTATCCTAATAGGGCTATTCTATAAAGAAATTAAGGAGGAAATACATACAAAATTATTTATAGCTGCTTTTTTTTTGTGGTTAAATAAATGGAAACTGATGGAATCAATCGGCAATCAATTGGGGAATGACTGAACAAGCTAAGGCATATGAATGTGATAGAATAATTTAGTGCCATAAGAAACGATGAAGGGAATGGTTTTAGACTTGCACAAAGTAAAGTGGACAAAACCAGTAATACATTATACATAAGTAACAATACTGACAAAAAAAAAATTAAATCTTTGTCCTTTAACAAAATAAAATTTAAAAATCAATTCTAAAAAAGTCAATTAAGGAAAGAGATGATTTCAGAGAATTCTATAGAGTGCAAAGAAGAACATTATATACCAAAAAACTAGTATCATAAATTTTTTTTTTCTTTAAAAATTTAAAAACTCTGATCATGGCTATGTCAAACATGACTCCATAGGATATATGATGAAGCTTGTTAACTACTTCCTAATAGAAAAGTGATGGACTTATAGTATAGCAACATTAATTTTTGAACATGGTCACTGTAGATTTGTTTTTTTTAAGTTATGATTACTTGTAATAGGGCATTTTACTTTGTTTTTCCCTTTCTTTGAATTAATTGATGATGGCAGGAATGTAGATAAAAGGAACAAGAAAAAAAGAAGCCATGAAGGGAAATAATGTATAGTATAAGAAAGGTGCTCAAAAGGAAGCACAGACAAGTATGACAGTTTTGAAAGAAATAGGCAAATTTTATAAAATACTTAAAAAAAAAACCCAAGCAAATGGAGATTAATGATTTCATATAATCTTTTTGTATTCTGCCATGATATGGAAAGAAGTTAGACTGTATAGTGGATAGAGTGCCAGGTTGAGTTCAAATCTGGCTACATATATTTATTAGCTGTATGACTGGTCAAGACACTAAACCCTGTTTGCCTCAGTTTCCTCATCTATAAAATGAGCTGGAGAGGGAAATGGCAAACCATTCCAGGATCTTTGATAAGAAAACTCTAAATGAGTAGGACATGACTGAGAGATAGGAAGTTAGGAAAAATTAGGCAATATAAATTCATAAAATGACATGGATAATAAATACATTAAAAAATCTAATAAGTAATAAGGAGTAATCAAATTATAATAGGGATCTTATCTATTTTTTTTAAATTAAGGAAGTTAATGAACTAGATATTATTTTAGAAAAATCAGACTACATGAAATGATACTCTCTAGAGAGAGAACTAAGGTAGACTATATGTGGATAAAAGCATGGTATTTTCATCTTTTTTGTTATGTTGCTTATTTTTTTCCCCTTTTGATTTTTCTTGGCAGCAAGACAAATACAGAAATATATTTAGAAGAATTGCACATGTTTAACCTATATTGAATTGCTTGCTGTCTGGGGGGGGGGGGAGAGGGGGAGAGGGAGAGGAGAAAAATCTGGACTATAAAGTTTTGCAAAGGTGAATGCTGAAAATTCTCTTTGCATATATTTGGAAAAATAAAATACTATTTTAAATTTTTTTCAAAAATTAGATCACAGATATCCAGAGAAAGAAAATATACATGTTTCTCAGCTCTGCACAAAATTTTCATAAAGCTAAAAGCAAATGCAGAAAAGGATAAATATAAAACACATCCATTACTGACTTATAATGCATTACAAATTATATGCAATAAAAACCCATTGAAGGATTCCTCTGATACAAATATGATTTTGACAAATAAAACAAGAATCAAACCAGAAAAAGAAAATTATATATAATGATCTTTTCTTATTATGATAAACATTAACTATCTAAAATCAAAATCTAGCATTTTATTTAATATAGACTAGCTGGAGGCCCTTCAAACAATATGAAATAAAATAATGATATCCAGTATCAACACTGTTATTGGCAATATTGCTAGAATGCTAACTATAATGGTAAGAGAAACAAACAAAAAAACAAGAGAGAAAAAAAGGATTGTTTTTAGATGATGATAAAGGTTTAAAGTAGTGGGGTCAAAGACAAAAAAAAAAAAAAAAAAGATCAGGATAGGCTACATGTTGACTTATAAAAACACAAATTAACCTTACTATGTTGTATTATGTTTTATTTATTTTGTTAAACATTTCCTAATTACAATTAAATTTTGTTTAGGGATACAAATGAGTTTGCCACTTCTAGCTTAGAGCACTTTAGAATCAATTTACCTGAACCAATAAACAGCAAAGTTACAGGTTACAAAATAACCACAGGTAAATCATCAATTCTGCTTATCACCAACAAAATCTAATGGAAGAATAACTGCAGAATGTTTAAAGTATTAGGGAATCTACTTACCAACCATCAAAACTATATAAATGCAACCACAAGACACTGTTTTTAGAGAAGTAAAGACCTAAGTAATTGGAGAACTATTATTCATGGCAAGTTAATATGATATAAGCAACAATATTAATTAATTTATCCAGTGTAATTCCAATCAAACTACCAAAAGGATTACTTCATAGAGCAAGAAAAATATATATAATTCATCAGGAGGAAGAAAAGGTCAAAGAATTTCATAACAAAAGGAAAAGAAAAAAAAAAAAAGGTATAAGAATGCCTAACAGTATCAGATCTCAAATTATGCTACAAAGCAGTAATCATTAAAACAATTTGGTCTGAATTTAAAAAAAAGAAAGATGTTGATCATCAGGACATAATAATGCACAAGAAACCAAAGAACAGAGTACCATAATTTGAAATCCTAAGATTTCCAACTACTGTGTTTAAGGACTTACTATTTGGTTAAAAAAAAAAAAAAAAAACACTGGGAAATTTGGAAGGTAGTCTAGTAGAAATTAGATATGAACCTGTGTGTGTGTATGTGTAAAAATTAAACTTCAATGAATGCATCACTTACATATAAAAGGTCATATCATAAAATAAAAATGTTTCCTGCTTTTTACTACTGTAGTTTTTTGAGTAACATGGCTATCATAGAAACATTGTTGCACGAGGGGGAAAAACGAGATAGAAACCACTGACTTGACATTGATAAGCAAAACTGAGCTACATTATTCAAATGATTTCAAATAAACAATTTGATTCTTTTTAGCACAAACACAAAAATATTCATCCCTTTTCCAACTACATATCTGTGTGAGGCTGGATTACTCATGCTTGTGGTTACTCACAGTGCAGAACAGAGGAATACAGTGACCACAACTCTACTCAGATCATGCCACACTGAAGAAATGAAAATTTACAAATTCCCAGAATTAGCTCTGAAAAGGACAGCACAAAATACAGGAAGTTTGGGAAAGTATGCTCTCCCCGTTGGGAGTAGAGCCCAAATTTAAAAGTTAGGAAATAGGCTGGAAAATTAGAAGGAAAAAAAGGAACCTGACCATAGAAAGTTACTGTGATGACAAGGAATATTAAAACACAAATGCAGAAGAAAACAACAGCTATATTAAAAGCCTCAAAGTAAAATGTGAATTGGTCTCAGGCCCTGGAAGAGCTCAAAAAGGATTTAAAAAATGAAATAAGAAAGGAAGAGAAAATATTGAGAAAAGAAAAGGGCAAGGGAATCCCCTAGAGGCAAGATGAAAAAAGCAGGCACTCATCCAACCTCTCCCAAATTACTCTCCAATTTCAAAATAATATCTAAAAATGAATTATGTACCTACTTATACAAATATATTTAGGGCAACACTTTTTTTGATGGCAAAGCAAGTGGAGAATAACTGAATAAGTTGTGGTATACGATTGAAAAGGAATACTTTCAGAAAATCTTGAAAGACTTAAGAGATGAGGAAACCAAATTATCTCTCTTTGCAGATGATGATGGTATACTAAGAGAACCCTAGAGAATCAACTAAAAATTATTAGAAATAATCCACAATTTTAGCAAAGTTGCAGATATAAAACAAATCCACATAAATCATCAGCACTTTTATACATCACTACAAAATCCAATAGCAAGAGATGCAAAGAGAAATTCCATTTAAAATAACTGTCAATAGTACAAAATATTTAAGAATCTATCTGCCAAGGGAAAGTTAGGAACTATATAATCAAAACTACAAAACACTTTCCACACAAATAAAGTCAGATCTAACAACTGGAAAAATGTCAAGTGGTCTTGGATAGGTCAAGCAAATATAATAAAGATAATAATACTACCTAAACTAATCTATTTAGTGCTATACCAAACTCCCAAGAAACTATTTTACTGACCTAGAAAAAATAACAAAATTCATCTGGAAGAACAAAAGGTCAAAAATTTCAAGGGAACTAAAAACAACAATAACCAAAAAAAAAAAAAAGGAAATGAAGGTGGCTTAGCTGTACCAGATCTAAAACTATATTATAAAGCAGTGGTTACCAAAATCATTTAGTATTAGCTAAGAAATAGACTAGTTGATCAGTGGAATAGATTAGGTTCACAGAACAAAATAGCCAATAACTATAGCAATCTAGTGTTTGACAAACCCCAAAACCTCAGCTTTTGGGATACGAATTCACTATATGACAAAAACTGCTGGGAAAATTGGAAACTAGTATGGCAGAAACTAGGCATTGACCCACACCTAACACTGTATACAAGATAAGGTCAAAATGGGTTCATGATCTAGACATAAAGAATAATATTATAAACAAATTAGAAGAGCATAGGATAGTTTACCTCTCAGAAGTATTATTACTTGTGAAAGGAAAGAATTTGTGACTGATCACAAAATAGATAATTTTGATTATTCAAGTTTAAAAGGTTTCTAAACTAATGCAGACAAGATTAGATTAGATTAGAAAGAATTAGAAAGATTCTAGATTAGAAAGGAAGCAATAAACTGGGAAAACATTTTTATATTCAAAGATTCTGATAAAGGCCTCAGTTCTAAAACATATAGAGAAATGACTCAAATTTTTAAGAATTCAAGCCATTCTCCAATTGACAAATGGTCAAAAGATATGGACAATTTTCAAATGATGAAATTGAAATTCTTTCTAGTCATATGAAAAGGTGCTCCAAATCACTATTGATCAGAGAAATGTAAAGTAAGACAACTCTTGAGAGTTGTCAGATCGACTAAGATGACAGCAAAAGATAATGACATATGTTGGAGAGGATGTGGGGAAATTGGTACACTGATACATTGTTGGTGGAACTGTGAACAGATCCAACCATACTGGAGAACAATTTGGTACTATGCTCAAAAAGTTATCAAACTGTGCATACCCTTTGATCTAGCAGTGTTTCTACTAGGCTATATCCCAAAGAGATCCTAAAGAAGAGAAAGGGGCCCACATGTGCAAAAATGTTTGTGGCAGCCTTTTTTGTAGTGGCTAGAAACTGGAAACTGAGTGGATGCCCATCAATTAGAGAATGGCTAAATAAATTGTGGTGTCTGAATGTTATGGAATATTATTGTTCTGTAAGATATGACCAGCATGATGATTTCAGAGAGGCCTGGAGAGGCTTACATGAACTGATGCTGAGTAAAATGAGCAGAACCAGGACATCATCATACATGACAACAAGAAGACTATACAATGATCAATTCTGATGGACATGGTTCTTCAACAATGAGATGATTCCAGTTCCAACTGTTCAGTGATAAAGAAAGCCATATACACCCAGAGAGAGTACTGTGGGAACTGAATATGGACCACAACATAGCATTTTCACCCTCTCTGTTATTTACTTGTATTTTGTTTTCTTTCTCAGTTTTCCTTTTTCTGCCTTCTTGATCTGATTTTTCTTGTGCAGCAAGATAACTGTATAAATGTGTGTGTGTGTGATTTAACATATATTTTAACATATTTAACATGTATTGGACTACCTGTCATCAAGGGAAGGGTAAGAGGAAAAAAATTGGAACAGAAAGTTTTGTAAGGGTCAATGTTGAAAAATTACCCATGCATATGTTTTGTAAATAAAAAGCTTTAATAAAAAAAGAAACTGATGCAAAATGAAGCAACTGAACAAGGAGAACATTATACACAGTAATAGTAATATTGTACTATTGTACAATGATTAACTGTGAATGACTTAGCTATTCTCTTTTTCTTTTCTTTTTTTCTTTTTTGGAGGGGCTGAGGTAATTGGGGTTAAGTGACTTGCCCAGGATCACAGAGCTAGGATGAGTTAAATGTCTGAGGCCACATTTGAACTCAGATCCTCCTGACTTCAGGGCTGGTGCTCTATCTACTGCACCACATTTAGCTGTCCCTATGACTTAGCTATTCTCAGCAATACAATGATCCAAGGCAATTCCAAAGGACTCATGATGGGATTCATGCAGATTGAAGCAGTCTCTTTTTCACTGTTTGTCTTCTTTTACAACATAATTAATATGAAAATAGATTTTGAATGACTGAACACACATACACACTATATCAAATTGCTTACTACCTTTGGGAGGGGTGAGGAGAGGGAGATAATTTGCAACTCAAAATTCTAAAAAATCAATGTTAAAGTTTCTACATGTAATTGGGGGGAAAATAAAATAGTGAAATAAAAAAAACTCAGTCTCAAAACAGTTACTGTTCTCTATGATCAAAACTGATTGAGATATGCCTTTTAGCATGTCATTATAGTACAGATTAATCATTTTTAATTGAGGATAGATGAAAGCCCCTTAATTTCATAATTAAATGGATTGTGAAATATGGACATTTCTTTTGCACTTGTATCAAGGCCCAAAATATCTTTCTAATACTATAGCTTGAGTTCAGAAAATGCGTCTATTGCAAATTTGTGGGGGAATGGAAAAAATCTGTTTTCTGTTTTAAATTTTGACAATACTGAGACTATATAAAACTACTTGATGTACTTTATAATTTAAATAACTGTCAAATTGACTTCATTACAGTATGTTTTGTATATAAATTTCATTTTGCGTGAAATTTTACACTAAATTCAATAAGAAACATCAAGTCTATAGTAAAAGCTACTTTCCAAAGTCATTCAGTATTTGATAGTAATAGTTTAGAATAGTTTTTGTCTAGAGAAATTTCAATTTTGGACTCCCCCTCTCTTTCTTTTTTTGTTTTGACACAATGGGAATGCATCAATGCTAAAAATAAAATAAAAGTGTCAAGGGACGGAACATACCTGGAATTTGGAACCCTGTCAAATTATAACTAAGTTGCTGAGATTTGAGATGCAATAAACAGCAGTGTGAAGTGATAGTGCTATAGTGTATTTTATATTAGATTTTCGAGATAATAAGGAGTCACTAAAGTTTCCTTTCACTCAGATATCCTCAAGGCAGTGTCCCTCCAGCAAAGAAATAAATGAGACAACTTGCAGATGAGGCAATGGTAAAGGTCATGAACTATGATAAAGGAAACTCATTTCACCTTGCCCTGGTACTCAAAAGACAGTAAGGAATTCATGATGGCAAAGTGAACAGCACAGAAAAAAGCAGAGTCTCAATGTAAAAAGTCATATCTATAACCATCCTTTTCCTGTAATAAAATGTTTTAAGTTCATGATTTGCTAACCTTATTTTCTACAAGGAATACAAAGAGTTGTGGTGGAGGAGTTCTTAACTTGCAGTTTGTAAAATGATTCTTTTAAAAAATAATAATAATAGCTTTTTATTTGTCAAAATACATGCAAAGATAAAGTTTTCAAAATTCACTCTTGCAGAACCTTGTGTTCCAAGTGTTTCCCTCTCTTCCCCCCTCTCCTAGACAGCAAATAATACAATACAGGTAAAACATGAGCAATTCTTCTAAATATATTTCCACATTTCTCGTACCACACAAGGAAAACAGATAAAAAAGGAAAAAAGTGAGAAAGAAAAAAAGCAAGCAAACCACCACAACAAAAAAGGTGAAAATACTATATTGTGATCCATATGTGGTCCCCATAGATGGCTTTCCATCACAAGTTTATTGGAATTTCCCTGAATCACCTTATTGTTGAAAAGAACCAAGTCCAAAAAAAAAAATTGATCATCACATAATCTTGTTGCTGTGTACAATGTTCTCTTGGTTCTACTTACTTCACTTAGCATGAGTTCATTTAAGTCTCTCCAGGCCTTTTTGAAATCAGCCTACTCATCATTTCTTAATAAAAACATATTCCATTTCCTTCATATTCCATAACTTATTCAGCCATTCCCAAATGCCCAAATGATGGGCATCCACTCAGTTTTCAACTCCTTGCCACTATAAAAAGGATTGCTACAATTTTTTTTTTTGCTCAATTTCCAGTTTCTTGATACTACAAAAAGGGCTGCTACAAACATTTTTGCACATGTGAGTCCTTTTCCCATTTTTGTGATCTCTCTGGGATGCAGACCCAGCAGAGACACTGCTGAATTAAATGGTATGCTGTTTGATAGCCCTTTGGGTATAATTCCAGATTGCTGTCCAGAATGGTTAGATCAATCTTTGAAATAGTTCTTAACAATATTTTTGAAACTATTTCTTTTATGATTCTATGTATTATTTTCATCCATTTACAAACAGTATTCTGAGCAGGAGTTCATAAGCTTCATTAGACTGCCAATGTGATGTATGATGTTTAAAAATCTCTGGCTTAAAAGGGGAAAAAAAAAAAAGAAAGAATCAAATTCAGATGTGCCTGGAAGCCTACAAGAAACAAAGGAACTTAGACATGATTCAGTCTGGAGTTGCTCTGGATCATAGGATCATAGGCTTTTATTCTCTCCCCTTCCAATAAATCAATAATCATATGATCATATCACTGTCCTTAGCACAAACATCTCCAACCGCTTCCCATTGGCTACCAAGTTCAAACTTAATTTAACTGCCCCCCTTCCAAATTACTGCTCCCCAATTCAAGCCCAATTGAGGCTGAAATTCTCCCCTTACAAATCTCACCAAATACTTTGTTCTCTATCTAACACATCCAAGATAATAAATGTAAAAAGCACTTAGCACAGTGTCTGGAATATAGTAGTTGCTATATAAATGCATGTCCCTTTCCCCTATTATAGATATCCAAATTAGTGTCATCCTCATATTAATCTATAAATTGAGAACAAAGACCCATTGTATGTTATGAAATTCTGAATATGTCTAACCCCAGCATGTTGTTTTTCACGCAGTAAGTGCTTAATGTTTGTTGCATTATTAAAGTTTAATAGGTCAACTTTAACAGTAATCCTTGAGCTTTAGTGAAAATATCTCTATAAGTTCTTATAAATTCTTAAAAAATTTTTATACTAAGATTAAAAACTATCATAAAGTAGTCAAGAAATAAGACTTAAAAAATGAACTTGTCACATTTTTTTAAAAAGAAATATATTGCATGCAACAAGGTAGTAACAAAATTCTTCTATTTGTGGACTCATGCACTTTTCTTTTCAACATTTAAAAAATATTTTCTCAATAATCTTTATTGAGCGTGTATTTATCATCACTCAATAATCTTTTTAAATTTCCCTCCTCATACTATGGACATGTCCCTGTTTGTCAATATCCTCATTGAATGTGGCAGCAAAACTGTAAACTGTTGAGGTTAGACCTCAAACCTGGTCTAACAGTGCAGTATCACTATTAACATCTCATTATGGGTACCATAATTCTATTAGCACATATTATTCTACAGTTAATTGCCCTGGATAAGAGTGATGGAACTGAATTCAATTTGACCAGAACTCAAATTCACCCTCAAACACTTAGTTGTAAAACATTGGGAAATTCACTTCAATCTTAGTTATCTCATCTGTAAAATAGGGACACTAATCTTCCCGTAACTCAGGAGAGGATAAAACGGGTTATTTGTAAAGGTGTTTGCAGACCTTAAGGACTGGGATTTAAGAATGCCTTGAAGGAAAAAAGAAAAAAGAACGTCTTGAAGAACTTTTTTTTTTTTTAATCATAAAGTTAAACAATAGAGAATTGGGGTGAAAATAAGTTTGTTTTTTTTTTTTTTCCAAAGTGGCGCTTTAATAAAACTTTTGCAACTTAAGGGCTTGGCTCTTCTGGGATTAAAGCACTATATAAATAAATACTTGATTCATTCTAACCCCTTGGAATATACATAGCGCACAAATATTATCCCGGGAGGCAGGAGGTGGGGTGGGGAGGGGGAGGGGGGATTGGCAAAGATTCTAGCCATTTTTCTTTTTGCCATTTTCTTCTCCAGTGGAAGTTAAGTGACTTTCCCAGGGTCACACAGCTAGTAGATGACTAATGTCAAATTTGAATTCCCTTTTTCCTGACTCCAGGCCCCAGTGCACAATCCTGAGTCATCTGCCGCCCCCTAAATCACTTTCACTTTGAGGGCTTAAGTCAAACATCTACAGAAGCAAAAACAATTAAGCACAAAAAGCAGAGTTTTAGCAAGTGAATTAATGCTTAAACGTGGGCCTGGCACATAAGCTTCATGGCGTCACGAAGAGTGGCCCAGAGTGAGTGACTGAACACCGCAAACACAAACACGCACGCAAACACGTGTACACACCGGCGCAGTCACACACGTGCGCACGCAGCTTTACCTTCTGGTTTCTATTTGTCTTCAGGATCCAAGACACTTTCCCCCAAAGAGTTCTTGGTTAAAGTGGAAGTTTCACATCTGTCCTCCCAGTTCTCCGGCAGGCCGGCACCGGGGGGAAGGTGAAAGGGGGAGAGGGTAAGAAAGGATCCCCATCTGGGCGCAAAGCCGGGAAAGGCGCCGACAAAGACTCGTCTCGCTCTCCCGGTAGGGGCAGGGGCCAGCTCTGGAAGCGGAGGGCGGACTCCCGTGGAACGAAGGTGGGCTTACCTCTTCCTCTCGAGCTCTTGCCGCACTTCTTTGTCCTCGAGGTTATCCCGCGCCCAGGGCTCCTCCTCCTCCTCTTCTTCCTCCTCAGTCACTGCTCTGGAGCGCACCTTCACTACCTCTCCGAAGAAGGTAGCCGCCATCTCGACCGCAGGACTCCGTGCCCAGGTTTCTAGCTGGCCCTGCACCCCGCCTCCTCAAGTGAAAAACTCAAACCACTCCCCGCTCTGAGGGGGAAAAAATGAGCTCTAATCTCAGCATCGCCAGAACTCCTCCCCCAATTACGCCCAGAGACTCCGGGGCTAGAGAAGAGGAAGCGTTCCTTCGAAGGGAGGGGCCATAGCGTGAACTGCGCGGGCGCAAGAAGGAGTCCCTCCCTATCAGCCCGGAAGAACTTTGCCTCGGTCCGCCTGCTGTAACCCTCTTCCCTGCTCTTTTGGAAGTGGGGGACAATTTCGGCACTTAACTATGACGTTACTGCATCTAGGTTAACCAACCAAGATTCCTTCCAAGCCTTCTCAGCCTGAAGAAACAACTATTAGGATCCCATTAAATGTGCTGCATAATATTGTTGAATTGGCACGTACTACCTTGAAGGATAATGCTCTCACTCCCCCAATACATTTGTGATCTAGACAACTAAATGAGCATTTAAAAAAAAAAATAATAATCTAATATTCTTTATCTTCCCCAGCTATGTGTAAAAATAATTTGAAAAATAATTTGAATTCTTTCAAATTCCTTTTCTGCCTACTACTCCCTTATTGAGAACACTAGAAGTTTGACCTACGTCATACATATGCGATTGTTGAAGGGTGAGAGATACCCTAACAGCACAGGGAGTCCCCCAGGCCGGTACCGTTGCAGGTTTTTGCGAATGAATTCGTAGTCCCAATCTCTAAGCGAGTTTTTTTGTTTATTTGGTGTTTTGTTTTTGTTTTTGTTTTATTGCAAAAATGGGTTTATTTTCTGTGGGGTTTTTCTTCTTTAAAATAATAATAGTTCTCTCTGGGAGCAGGTTTCTCGGGGAAGTTTTCTGGAGGCAGCCTTAGTTTCAGTTAAGAGTAATAATCACCCAAAATGCAGCCAGCTGGTAAAAATGCAAACATTTATTTTCTCCTTCCAAAATAGCCCGGTTAGTTGAGGCCTATCTCTCTGCTTGGTTCTAAGAGCTCTTGAAGCATTGTCCTTTGCTTCTGCCTCTGCTTTCTTCAGCCTCCAGCCAGCACCAAGTTGAATCTGTTTTGCTTCTGAGAAAGGGTTTCTGGCTCTCAATCTCCCAGAGTGCTCCTCTCCAATTTAATTCAGCTGAACTTTCTGACCGGGCTCACTGAAGGTCTATTTATGCTCCTTCTTCCAGAGAGGGATTGTGGGATTTCTCCCAGAGTGCTCTCTGGCCCTAAGAGCTTCAGGGGAGGTGTGAATTCATAAAGTTACAAAGTTTACTTTGTGAAGCTCCCATCCTTGTGAACTCCAATGAGTACTTGAATATTTCTTGCTTATATGAGCTCTCTAAAGGTGTGAACACAAGCATTGTTTCTATTAGTTCTACTTAGTACTTTGTTTCAGGTTCTGACCCAAAACATCTCCTTATAAGATCAGATCAATGATACTGAACCATGCTAAATTAGGTAATTATTGTCTCTATCAACTCTAATGACTTAACGGTTGGTAAAGATTTCAACAATTTTCACTGAGAAACTATTTACCTCAGCGGCTAAAGATCTTGGCTAAGGCCAAGCTCTCCAAATGAATTGTAGGTGGGGATTATTGTGGGAGTTTTCCTTGGGAATCAAATAGGAGGATGCTCCCAAACGTCGGGAAGGGTTGAGATTTACGGTTTTTCCAACCCAGGTCTACTCCTCCCCTGATGTTGGCGAGCACAGTTCCTTTTACATTCCAATCTTGCAAAACATTTCCATGTTAATCATGTTGTGAAAGAAATGACAAACATAAAGAGGTATGTTTCAATCTATATTCAGACTCCTTCAGTTATTTTCTTCAGTATTGGATAGCATTTTTCATCATAAGTCCTTCAGAATTATCTTGGATCTTTGTATTGCTGAGAATGGCTAAGTCATTTACAAATGACAATTGTACAATATTGCTGTTATTTTAAACAATGCTCTCCTTGTTTTGCCCATTTCACTTTGCATCAGTTCATGATCATCATCAGTTCGTCAGTTGCATTAGTTCCAGTTTTTTTCTGAGAATGTCCTGCTCTCAGTTTTTTATAGTATAATATACATTTTTTTCAGTGATTCCCCAATTGATGAACATTTCCTCAATTTTCAATTCCTTGCCACTACTAAAAAAGCTGCTATACAGAACCAGGAGATCATTATACACTTCGAAACGATATTGTATGAGGACATATTTTGAGGGAAGTGGATTTCTTTGACAAAGAGACCTAACTGAGTTTCAATTGATAAATGACAGACAGAAGCAGCTACACCCAAAGAAAGAACACTGGGAAACGAATGTGAACTATCTGCATTTTTGTTTTTCTTCCCGGGTTATTTATACCTTCTGAATCCAATTCTCCCTGTGCAACAAGAGAACTGTTCGGTTCTGCAAACATATATTGTATCTAGGATATACTGCAACATATCCAACATATATAGGACTGCTTGCCATCTAGGGGAGGGGGTGGAGGGAGGGAGGGGAAAAATCGGAACAGAAACGAGTACAAGGGATAATGTTGTAAAAAAAATTACCCTGGCATGGATTCTGTCAATATAAAGTAATTATTAAATAAAAATTAAAAAAAAAAGAAAAAATAATAAAAAAATAAATAAAAAAATAAAAAAGCTGCTATAAATGAACGTTTTAAATTACTGTTACAGAAGAAATTTATCTGTTAAAAATAGAAATAGAAAGCTTTGAGGAGAGCTTCTGATTCATTAGAGAGTTCCATATCCAATCTCCATAGAATTGAACCATTGGTTTTTCTGTGACATTTGCCTTGACAGAACTTCAGTTTCTTCTCTTCTCCCCCATATTTATGCTAGGAAATAGGCCTTTCATGACTTGTTGCACAAGAACTTGAAGTTTATCCTATAAAAGTGGAATTTTCTAGGAAATTTTAATTTTTTCATCTCTCATAATTTATTTTTTAATTGCTCTTTAAGGTTTACAAAACAAACTCCTTAACAACTTTATGATTTAACTAAGTTGTTACTTAGATTAAAAACTGCCAAAATCTTCAGAAGAATATTAGGTACTATTATTTTCAATTTTAAATTCCAGAATTTTGAGCATATAGCCTAATTATATCCCATGCAAACAGGTCTGAAATAACTTGTTTTGCTCCTAGAAGATTCTCTTTCTGAAAAGTATTGAATCAAAGGATAAGAAGACGTTATAAAATTTACAATTCTACTATAGTACTTCCCCTAAAGGTGTAATACAAATATTGGGTTTGATTTTTTCCTTTTGTGAGGAGCAAAATGTCTTGCCATGCATGGAGGGAAAGAGTGTCTTACTTTTTGACTTTGTGATTTCTGTTATGTTGGATTAATTATTACTGGGCCAATATAGTTACAAAGAAAATTGTAGCAACTCCTTTTGTTATAGCATAAAACTAAAAATTAAGGGGGAAACATTCTTTGGAATGCCTAAATCAGAATAAATAGCATTTACATGTGCTTTAAGGTTTGTAAAGCACTTTACACATTAGCAATATAGAAGGCTCAGTGAAAAGAAAAGGCCATGTGCTTGTACCCTTTATCCCTAGCTGTCTTCCCTTTTGCCAGTTGTGAATAATGACTTAATTGAACTCAATGCTAGGGCATAGGAGTAAATAACAATATTATAGAATAAGAAGATGTCAGAGATCATTGATGGGAAGGGTACTGACTCTGGAATTAGAGGTTCTGACTTCCCAATCCTGTCTCTGATGCTTATTACTAGTATGACCTTGTAAAAGGCACTAAGCTCTCCAGTCATTAATTTTCTTCTGGATAAAAAGGTATGGTGTTAATTTTCTAACAGGAAATTGAGGGGATTAGACTAGATGGTTCCCTTCTAGCTCCAAATCTATAGCCTATGGTCTAGTTGAGCTGCCTTATAGTGTTGATCTGGATAAGGCCCAGAGAGTCAGTAAATAAAAATTTTAAAGCACCTACTTTATGCCAAGCACTGTGTGGCATGCACTGGGGATATGGGGAAAAAAAAAGTGAAAAGCAATCCCTGATCTTGAAAACTATCTAATGAAGCACACAAATGCAAATAACTACAAACAAACAAACTACATAGATGATAAATTAAAAATAATCAACAGAGGGAAGGCTCAGGGAAGACTTTCTATAGAAGAGAGTATTTTAGGTGAAATTGTGGAACCCTTAATTTTGTCTTAATTTTTAATATCCTTCAATTAATGACTAGGAAGTACCCCTGTTTACAGGCTTCCTCAACCTCTTAAAAAATTGTTAGAAAATTAACACCATAACTCAATCCATTGCTGTTCCAACTGCTCTTTAGAATATAATTAAAGGGGCAGCTAGGTTTATGTTTTCCAAATTTATAGCCCAATGTATACTCTTGTATCAGGCTGTTATCAGTCAATAATCAATTTTTTTTCAATTGATTTAGTGTTTGACTCATCAGCTTTTCTAATACCAATGGATTTCAACATATTTTCTGATGCTACCTCAAATACCCTAATTTCCTGGTTCTTTATTCTACTCAAGAAGTAGGTCTATAACCCATCCTTTTATTTTACATCTATAAAGAGATAGTCATATAATTGATCTTGCCATCACCTACAAATCTTTCACTTTCTTCTTTACAAATTCCAAAATTCTTTTAGCTGATTATAACCTTTTATAAGTCCATTTTCTCTGCTGTATGACTCATAACCCTATTCTTTACTTTGATTTCCATTCCTTCTTCCCCTCAGTTTTTTCTCAGGCCCTATTCCCGCACTTTCTTACCTTTCCTATCAACCTTTTGGGGAGACTGTTCAAATATTTGAGTTTATACTATACTGTCTAGTTCCTTTCCCCCAAATTCTATCTCTAGTTAGGCTTTGCTGAATCCCAGCCTGAGGATGAGTCAATATGAGTAGGGAAACAAAGGGAACATATGAGAGATGATGTTATGAAGATAGAATTCACAAGATTTGACCACAAATTAATTATGTGGAATAAGTGTGAGTGATAAATTGAGGATGGCATTGAAGATTAGAAACTAAGTGACAAGGAGAATAGTAGTATAAATAGTAATAGTAATGTTGAAAAAAGTATAGAATTTGGGGAGAAAGTATGAATTTGAGTAAAGATGAAAAAATTGCCTGAAAATCTACAGGTTGATTTAATTTTGAGCTTAAAAAAAAAAGAAAGCTATATTTAATACAGAACTATAGTTTAGTGTACAATTTTTTTTATTCTTTTACTATTATATTCAATACCAATCATCAGAAAAATAAACATTATTTAAAAGAATGTTTTATAATTCTCCAGTATTAGGTCAACTTCCCTTTTACAATGCATGCAGATTGATTTTGACATAAACAGCTGGAGACACACAAAATTAAAGCCTGATTACTTCTTCGGAGATTGGATGTTTTAAAATTAGAATTGGTAAATCTCGTCTACTATGGGTCTTATAAGGTTTTTTCCAACATTAAGTAAAGTCAAACACATTTTGTCCAGTATTTTCCTTTTACAACAATCCATGTAGATTTTTGAATCATATTGAGTATTTTTCTTTTAATTCTAAATTTTAATATTTTTTTCTAATTACATGTAACTACAATTTTTAACATTTAAAAAAATTGAGTTACAAATTCACTCCTTCCTTCCCTTTCCCCTTCTTTGAGAAGACAAGTGATTTGATATGGATTATATATGAAGTCATGAAAAACATATTTCCAAATTAGCCATTTTGTGAAAGAAAACAAAAAACAAAAAAAAGTAAAATAAGGAAAGTTTAAAAAAATGTATCCTTTGATCTATGTTCAGACTCCTTCAATTATTTCACTGGAAGTGGATAGCATTTTTCATCTTTGAAGTCCTTTGAAAATGTCTTGAATCATTGTATTGCTGAGAATAGTGGAATAGGTCAGAAAACTAGGCTCTTCAAATTTCCTCCACAAAAAGAATCCAAACTTTGTCTCAGAGCAACAGTTGTCTTCCAAAGACAATTTGAGAAAACCCTGGGAAAGACTCCAGGGAGTGAAATACAAACAACTCCAGGCCTATTCTTCAGAATCAATAAACAAATCCTGGAGGCCCCTGGGTTGAGAAGCAACTTTAGCCTTAGAAACTTTCTTCATCAAGACAGTATAGGGATCTGATGGCTAAATAGAAAACAGAAGTTCTTTACATTATTGAGGGAAGTTGAGGATACCTGTCCTGAACAGTTGGGTCCTGGGTTGTGGGAAGGAGCTACTATTTACCTAATGAGTAAAGTATTGAGAAGCCGGAATCTTGGTGGCTATGGGCACTTGCAGGAGAGCAGAATTCCTGTAGAGTTACCAGCAGAGAGGACAACTAAATTCAGAAAAAAATAAGGTAAGGAGATGGGGTGGGAGAGGAGGGGATGAAGGAAAGATTCTTAGAGGGGTGAGTAGGTTAAGGAATAGGAGGACAAGATAGTGGGTAGAAGTAAAGCAGAGGAATGGGGAAAGATAGGATAAATAGGATGAAGACAGTGAGGAAAAATAAGAAGAAAGAAAATATACACCTAAGTAATTATAGTTTAGAATGTGAATGGATGAATTTACCCATAAAACAAACAGTGGATTAAAAATTTGAATTCAAAAATATGTTGCTTTCAGGAAATATTATAACAATAAAAGATACACAGAAAGATTAAAAAAAAAGGCAGGAGTGAAATTTAGTATATAAAAAAAGCAGGAATAGCAATTAGGGTCGCAGATAAAATTTATAACACTTTCTGCATAGTTCCAAGTTGCCCTCCAGAATCGTTGCATCAGTTTACAACTCCACAATAATGCCTCAGTTTCTCAATTTTCCCACATCCCCTGCAACATATTTCCTTTTCTGTAACATTAGGCAAGTTGATAGAGTTCTTTTAATTTGCACTTCTCTAATCAATAAGAATTTAGACCATTTATTTTTTATTTTTAATAGCTTTTTATTTACAAGTTATATGCATGGGTAATTTTACAGCATTGACAATTGCCAAACCTTTTGTTACAATTTTTCCCCTCCTTCCCTCCACCCCCTTCCCTAGATGGCAGGATGACCAATACATTAGACCATTTTTAAATATGACTATATGTAATTTTGATTTCTTCAAATCAAAATTTCCTGTTTATATCTTTAGTTGTTTGTATCAATTGGCTCTTATTTCTATAAATTTAATTTAGTTCTCTATATATTTGAAAAATGATGTTTTTATCAGAGAAACTTGCTGTAAATTTTTTCCATAGTTCCGATTACTATGAACTTCCCTCTAGTCTATTCCCCTTCCCCCCATTTATCTCACTCTCTTTCTCCTTTCATCTTGTCCATTTTCAAAAGTGTTTTGCTTCTGATTCTTACCTCTCCCAATTGGCTGTTTTCTTCTCTTATTCCCTTTCTCTCTTTACCTGTAGAGTAAGATAGATATCTATACCCAACTATGTTATTCCTTCTTTGAGCCATTTCCTATGAAAGTAAAGTTCACAAGACGTACCCTACTTCCTCCATCTTTACCTCCAATGTAAAAGCTCTTTTGTACTTATTTTCTGCTAGATATTTTACTCCTTTCTACTTCTCCTTTTCCTGTTTTCTTAGTGCATTCGTCTTTCTCATTCCTTATTTTTTTAGGTAATTATTATATCATATTTAACTCACACCTATATCCTCTGTCTATGTATATCCTTTCTAACTGTCCTAATAATGAGAAAGTTTTAAAGAGTTACAAATATCATTTTGCCATGCAGGAATGTAAACAGTTTAACTTTATTGAATCACTTATAATTTCTCTTTCATCTTTATATTTTTATGCTTTTCTTCAGTCTTGTATATGAAAGCCAGATTTTCTATTTAGCTCTGGTCTTTTCATCAGAAATACTTAAAAATCCTCTATTTTTTAAAATCCTATCACTTTTGCCTTTTGGAATATCATATTCCAAATTCTCTGATCTTTTAATGTAGAAGCTGTTAAATCTTTTGTTATCCTGACTATGGCTCCATGATACTTGAATTGTTTGTTTCTTTGTTTTGGCTGCTTGCAGTATTTTCTCCTTGATCTGAGAACTTTGTAATTTGGCTATAATATTCCTTGGAGTTTTCATTTTGGAATCTCTTTCAGGAGATGATTGGTGACTTCTTTCAATTTTTGTGTTACCCTCTGTTTCAGAATATCAGGACAGTTTTTCTTGATAACTTCTTGAACGATGATGTCTAGGTTCTTTTTTTGATCATGACTTTCAGGTGAACTAATTATTCTTAATTAGGAGACATAAGTCTCCTAACTTTACTTTCCAAGTCAGTTATTTTTCTAATGAGTTATTTCACAATTTCTTTTATTTTTTTCATTTATAAATTTTATTTGATTGATTCTTGATGGCTCATAAGGTCATTAGTTTCCACTTGCTCAATTTTACTTTTTAAGGAATTATTTTCTTCAATGAGTTTTTGTACCTTCTTTTCCATTTGGCCAATTCTACTTTTTAAGCTATTCTTCTCTTCATTTAATTTTTGTGCCTCTTTTACCAGTTTCTTTTTTTTTTTTTAAGGTTTTAGGACAAAGGGACATTTTAAGCATGAATCTACCCAAGGTCACATCCAGTGCAAGGTTCCTCTCTCCCATCACAGTTTCTTTTTTTTACCTTGAGAACATTTATCAGTAGAGCCTTTTCCTACCAACAAAGCAAGATTTTTTTTTCCTTTCCTCCATTTTCAGTCTTTTTTTTCCTTCTGTTACCCTTTCCCCTTTAAGCTCTTCCCTTCCTAAGGCCATAGGTTTGCCTTACCCTCATTGCCAACCCTTGATTTGACCCTTCACATCCTTCCCCCCTCTTTTGGGTATCTTCCTATGTTATATGTAGTCCTACAAAAAGCACTCGTTTACCAGTCAAGGTTCTGTCCATAATGCCACTTTTTCTCTGTTACCTCCAGCAGCATTCTGCCTTCACTCCTATCTCATTTTGTACATTTGGACACTGATCTTTCTGCTATTACTAATTTCTGTCCTTGTTTGTTGCCTTTATTCATTTCTCTCACATTTCTGTGTTTGAGAAATAAATTCTTCAGTTCTACTTTCCCTTTTAAAAATGTTTCAAATGCCTCCTTATTGAATATCAATCTTTTTTTTTTTTATGTATGGTTAGTCTCAGATTTGCAGGGAAAGTTATACTGGGCAGCATCCTGAATTCAGATGCTCTTCAAAATACATTATTCTATTCTTGTCTGCAGTTTCTAAAGCCTTATAGCAAGCAGGTACCATTCCCCATCCTCTGGGCAGAACTAAATACTAGCACAGTCTTGGAATAGCCTAGTCTGTATCTGGTTTGGATTACCATAATTAGAATATAGTAGGGCTTGCCTATACCATTCAGTTGACCAATCCAAGCAAGTGAGGACTCTCCAAATAGATACTGAAGTGGGTGAGATGAGTAAACCATGCAAAAACCATGAGGAAACACATGGTTTTGAAAGAGACTCAGGGAGTAAGCCATGAAATGGACCCATAAGAAGTACAGACCTCAGAGAAAAAAAAGAGTACTGGTCACAAGTATTGATAGAGTACCTGGAAAGAAATGAAACAAAAAGTTTAGAATGGTAAGCTAGTGAGGAAAGAATAACCTATGGAATTGATACTCTAGAATAAATAGTGGAAAACCTCCCTTAGAAACAAAATGCCCAGAAAATTAGAATGGGCCTGACAGAAAACAATGACCTACTAAGACAAGAACTATCAAAACCAAATCAAAAGAATAAAAAAGAAAATGAGAAATATAATTGATCTTGCCATCTCTCCCTTATTCATGAACTTAGAAAATGCTTTATCTAATCATGATCTATTGTCATTCTACCTTTCCTTCTGTCATATAATCCCCTACTTAATTCTATTTTTCATTCTTAACATGATTTCCAATCCTTCATTTCCTTCACAAGTCTTCATGTCAAGCATTAGCTATACTCTCCTACTTTCTCCATTTTGATTCTTGGTGAACCAGTTAAACTGTACAATGCCTTTTTTCTCTTGAGATATGTGTCCCCTTATCCTATTTTGGTTTTTGCCCTGCCAAACCTCAGCCCTGGATTACTCCTACCATTCTATTCTTGTGCTGCTATATACTGCTAGAGAGCTATCATGTTAACTGGTTTCACTATAAATGTATGTCACATAATCTCAACTGGGTCCTCACTGCAGCAAGGCAATTCTTTTATTCCTCCTCAGTTTCCTATCCCACTCACCACAAAGGCTTTCTAAATATTTTCTTCCCTCTTCAAATCTTCCATGACTCCACTCTCCATTTTTCCTTCTCACATTGTTTCCTCCTTCACCCTTATCTCATGTGAAGAGGGGTCTTTCCTTCCTAAAGCAAACCCCTCTACATCTTAGTTCATTTCATTCTGTTCTATCTTCTTTAGCATATTGCTCTCTATCGGAACCCATTTCTTCACTAATCTTTTCCCAGTTCTTGAATTCAACTCTCCTGGCTAAAAACATTTCCAAGTATCCTTTCCCCCTTCAAAAAGCCCTAATTGAACTATCCATTTCCATTAGTTGCAATTTTATAATTCTTTTTGTGATTGATTTCCTTTAACAACATATCTACAATTGATGTCTTCAGTTACTCTTCTCACTTTCTCCTTCACTTTCTGCAGACTGACTTGCAGCCTCATTATTCAACTGCAATTACTATCTCCTGCTTTAATCTTTTGATTAAACCAAATCCAATGTTTTTTTCTCAATCCTCATTCTTTTTGGCCCCTCTACAACCTTTGATGCTTTTGATCACTCCTACTTTCTACTTGTTCTCTTTTCTTTAGATTTTTATGGCACTAGTCTCTCTTGATTCTCTTTATTCTTGGATCTCCTTAGTTTCATATTTGTAGATTTGCACTTACATTTTTACTTCAAAAATAACTTTCTACATTGCCCTGTATTATACTGAACTCTTAAGCCTACATATTTGGTCACTTGCTAGATCTTGGCCAATTCTAATTCACAATATATTTTGCATCCTGCCCTTTCTTTTCACTCATACAACTACTACCTTAGTTCAGCTCTATTAGCTTTTGCCTAGGTTATTGCAACAGCCCTTCAATTGATCTCCCTTTCCTTCAGTGTCTCTCACTATTCCAGCCCATCTTAGACACTGCTGTCATAGTTATTTTTCTTAAGCACTGATCTTACTTACTTACTTACCAACTCCAATGACTTCCTATTACTCTAGGAAAAATACAGACTGCCCCATTTAATGCTTTTAAAGCCCTGTACAACCTGATACCAACTTATCTTTTGAGTTATAATGGACAAACCACCCATCTACCTCACTTCCTGCTGCCCCTTTCTGAATCCTGTTATTTACTCAAACTAGTCTTCCTGTTCCTCATTTATAATCTCATCTCCTTTATACTAGCTAGTATAAAGTCTAGAATAAACTCTCTATCTCAGCTTCATAAAATCCCACTCTTGTTGGAAAATGCAGCCCAATCACTAGATTCTACATGAAGCCTTTTCTGGTTTCTTCACCAAATAGAGCCCTCTCTCACAAGCTACCCTGCATTTAATCACTTTGCCTATATAGGTATTTATTAGCTTAATATTTATTCCACATATATTTTATATATACATGTTATCTCCTGCATTAGAATGTAAATTTGTTGTAAGAATTGCTTCATTCTTTGTAATTGTATTCACAGTACCAACACATCATTGATGTCTAATAAATATATTGACTGATCACTACCAAGACACTCATATATGTATATATATATATATGTATATGTAAATCTAAGCATTATTTATAAAAATAAAGACAAGTGATTTGGGAGAAATTACTTGCTCAAGTTTGTATTGTGCTAATATAACAAAAATTATGATAGATATAGATTGAAATGTTATAGCAATCACATTTTGTAGTACTATAAAAATAATGCATTCCATTCAGAAGAACAAAAGGTCAAATTTTTTAAGGAAAAGAATGGAAAATAAGTGGGTAGGAAGGCGTCTGTCCTTAAAATATGCTATAAAGGAGTGATCATCAAAACTAGTATTGTTAAAAAGGGGACTGGTTAATCAGTGAAACAGATTAGGCACTGAAGATTAAGAAGCAATTGAAGATAATAATGAAATGTTCAATAAATTTGAGAAATAGAATTCCACATAAAAATTGTTGGGAAAATAGAAAAATAGTCTGGGAGAAATTAGGTCTAGACTAATTTTTCATACCACTTATCACAACAATATTGAACAAAACATTAGTAAATGTCATATGTCCAAATATATACATGAGGTAAATATAAAAGTTCAAATTATAAACTACTATTAAACATTTATTTTTTTCTTCCTATTTCCTACCTGCAAATAAAAACAATATTCTGGCAATAAATGTGCATAATCAAGCAAAACAAATACATTATTAAGGAAAAAAAAGACTTAGAAGAGCTGGGAAGGAGATCCCTTTCACAACTATGGATAAGAAGATCTTGATGAAATAAGGGATTTCAGGGATTACAGAAGATTAAATGGATGTATTTTGATTACACAAAATTTAGAAGCTTTTGCCTTCCCAAAAGATCAATAAATTTAGAATTAGTAAGTGATCTTAGATTAGGGGCAGACTGTCCTCCAATATAAGGTTATCATCTGGAAAGAGGCAAATTATTTACAAAACCTGTTTATTAAATATAATCCAACAATAAAAATGTGAATGTTTGTGTGCATATTACAGGAACAAATCCCATGTCCTTGCTAGATGGTAGGTCAATAGCAACAATTTGTGGAAATAAATAGTGTGAAATTTAAAGAACTATCTTCCTTTCTTGTTGCTAGTTTATATGTCTCTAAAAAATACTCCAGTTAATCTTTCTGAATTATTAGTCATTAACAACATACAGCTTAAAGAGTCCCTTAGAGTTCAATTAATGGTCCTGATGTTGCCATTTCAAGCCTGCTGACATGGCTTACCTAAATAGATACCAGCAAAGTGATGCTGCTCCTTGATATTCTTAGCTATTGATCCTCCAATGAGATCCATAGCAAAAGGCCCATGAAAATACTGTCCAAATTGTTTACCCTCAAGGACTCTAAAGATAGAATTAAACTCCATGGAGAACCAACAATGGATTCCAAGAAGAGCCACTTACAAATCAACTATCAGAACAGGCTGCGGTTTCCAAATTCTCAAAAAAGAGGATCAATGTAGTTGACAATGACAGAGAAAGGGTTCACTGAGAATATCACATTCAGATATTAATGATCTCTACATAGAAGATATTGATACAAGTGGGACCAAGCCCAGAAATTCAGGCTCATTATAACTATAAAAGGAGTGCACACTACTGATTTTCTTCCCACATTAATCCACTTTTATCCAGAGATGGTCATCCTATGACCTATATTCTATCACTAGGATATCACATCTAAGTGGAGTCTTTTGATTTCCTGTATCCAATGGACCCTCAAGGATCTGAACCCTGCTAAACTGTCACCCAGGCATAGAATTTCCAATCCCTTTCTGATTTGATATATGATTGGAGAAATAACTCAATCCCTTTCCCTTTACAAGTTAAGGTAATTTTTTCTTAAAAGATATTAAAATTGTGTTGGAATCTTAGTGGTTCAAAAGGTGATAGCCTCAGGCTTATTCATATTATTCTCTGTTCAACTGAGTTCAAAGCTACAACAAGAAACATTATAAACTCTCTGATGCTTGATTGGTGTATCACAATGAGCAACTTAGGCAAGGATCACATCAATTTGATATGTCCTCAATCCTCCTTATTGAATATTCTTTTGTTAGGAGTAAGCAAATGTTTTTTTTTTTTTAAACTGTTGAAAAGCCTACTAATATTTCATTTTGTTCCAATATTTAACCTACACTATCAGGAGACTGGATTAGTCAATAAGTCAATACAGCCCAGAAGAGATGGGAAAAAACTGAAGGAGTTATGGGGATTTAACTCCCCTTATCCTCCATGACAATGAAAGCAAAACAGGCTCTGGGGATGAATGTCCAGTAAGTTGTTTTCCTCAACAGGAGTGATTTTCTATCTTTTCAACTCTGAATTTTAATAATCAGCTCCATAATTCTGTCTTCACAATATCTCCTATCTTATTCTTTAAGAATAAAGTTTCCTAAATTTTTTTTTTATGGCATGGATCCCTTTGTCACTTTGGTGAAGCCAGTGGATCTCTTCTGAAATTCATGTTTTTAAATGCTTAAAATGAAACACATAAGACTACAAAGGAAATATATAATATTAAACTATACTTATCTATCATGTACCTATCTATCTATTTATCTATCTATTTAAATTTACTGATCTCAAATTAAGAAACACTAAAAAATTTAGAAGGAACCACTGGAGAATTACACACGCAAGTACATCAGAAAGGCCCAACCTATCTATACTCATGCTTGAAAAACATACCTGACTAATCCTGAACACTATCAAATGGGGTAAGGCTCACAGCAAGCTATAGCTCTAGACAAGAGTAACATTCTCCAAGCTGTAATGGCTTCTGAAACAGGTGGTTCATAAAGGTATGTTCAGCTACTCACTATTATATAGCCAATCAAGAACTCCAGTTCTTATAATGAGAAAGTACCTTATCTAGTCTGCCTTCAGATTAGAATAGGAAAAGCAGGCATTTTTCTTTAGAGAACCTGATTGATTTCCATTTGAACTCACTTGAGAGATACAGGTCAAAATTATTTTACAACAAAGAATTTTTGGTTAATTCCTCCAACTCCGAAATTCAACCTCAGTAAATAAACCAGCATGTTTTCTCCAAAGATTATCAAACCTCTAAAGCTTCTTTCTGGCAATATTTAGTCTTCAAGCTGCTTATCTCCTTCTCTAGAATACTTAATCTTTTCCAATTTAATATCTCCTATGAGGATAGTCTTGGGCTGATGATTAGATATATCCTCAGAATACCAATCTTTGGAGAAAACAGGGCCAAGATAAAAAATGAACTAGAAGAAAAAGCCCAGGGGAAATATTCATGAATCCAGTTCTAATATATCTTCTAAATTTCATTTCTAATGTATAGATGCAATTTCCTGGAACAAAAAGATTAATTTAGGACCATTCTTAAATGTTGCCTACCTCCAGTACTAGAGGAGAATAAAATAATATCAACTGAAAGTATCACAAATAATATGATCTCACCTAATTTCAGTTTTTCCAACAATCATTACCAAATGTAGGTAACAATGAAGAATTTCTACCCCTACCTCCCTCTCCCATGAAAGCAAACTGACCTTACTCCTGAATATGTGGGGACTTTTGACTTAGTCCATTGATAGAATTCATCACACAGAGGCCATAATTCTATGTAACCAAATAGTAAGGACCAATATTGGATTACCTGAGCAATAAAAATAATCTATTCTTCCTTTCTATTATCATTCCTTTTTCTAGTAAGTCATAAGCCCAAAATCAATCTTACTCTCTGTCTTCCATAAATATATTAGGTCAGGATTGAATTCTCGATGCAAGTTCATGATCTAGAGATATTAAATCAATATGACTTAATGATGATAATATTTTAAGTGATAATTTAAAAGTAATATTAATGATAATTTAAAACACTTTGTTTTAATTATCAAATAGTACAGAAATATGTGTAGAATAGTTTCCCACATATATTTACCTATTTGTATCTAATTATGCCCATTTTTTAGAGTGGCAAGAGGGAAGAAAAAATATACATGTTAATTTTGTTGTATATTTGAAAGGAATAGTAAGTTGTGCACAGTAGATTTGTGGTTTCATGTGCAATCATTTTTTTATTGTATTACATTATTGAAAATGCTTGTTTTATTCCATAAATTAAAAATAAAATTTGATAATGAAAAAATTATCAAAAGTAAAACTATTAAGTGTAAATTCAGCTTTTCAGGTCTTCCCTTGAATAGCATGCATCTTATGGCCCACCCCTTCTGTTTAAAAACTTTTTTTTATTGATGTCTTTTATATTGCATATCATCATAGTTTTCCCCAGAATTCTCTCTTTTCCCCCTCCCAGAGAGTTTTCCCTTATAAAAATATTTTTTTTAAAAAATTAAAAAAAGCTCTTGCTATTTATCTGTATTAGTCATGTTCATAATTTCTTGAGAATACAGTAATTTATTATACTCAAATGGCTAAAAAAAGTCATTTCCCAATAATTATTTTGTTTCCAGTTCTTTGCTATCATAAAAAGAGCTGCTATAGATTCTCCTTTAGCCATTAACATGATTTTCCTAAAGTGCAGGTCCAATCACATCACCTCTTATTAAATAAACTCTAGTAACTTTCTATTACCTCCAGAATCAAATACCAAATGCCTTGCTTGGCATTCTAAGTCTTCATAACCCAGACTTCTGCTCCTTTTCCAGTCTTCTTATACTCTTTCATCCAGTGATACCGGTTGCTTTATTCTTCCATAAGTAAGGCACTCCATTTCCAGCTGTCCCCTATGCTTGGAATGTTTTCCCTTTGCCCCAATTACTGCTGTTCCTGGTTTCTTTTAGTTCTCAATTTAAGTCTTACCTTCCATAGGAAGTCTATCTTAATCCCTCTTTCCCTCCTTTTCCTCTTTATGTTATTTCCTAATTATCTATTATATAATTTGTTTTGTATATATATTTGCATATTGTTTCTATTAGATTGTAAACTCCCTGAATATAGGGAATACTTCTTTTGTTGCCCCAATGCTTAGCACAGTGCCAGCATATAATAGGTATTTAAAAATTTATTGAGTGATGTACTCCTTAATCAAGCCAAAGTCTAATAATGTTTGGAAAAAAATATTTCTGTACTCTGTCAGGAAGAAGAAAATCTGTAGAAGAATAGATAAGGATACAAAAAAGAGGACTGAAAAAATGGAAGAAAGGGAAATCTTATTTGAATGATGAGAGGGGGGAATGATTGATGAATTCTTTCATAGAAGAGAAATATTCTACAAAGACAGATGGAGTCTTACAATGGCCATTAACTAAAAGGATTTGGACACTTAATCTACCTTAGGAAAAAGTCAATTAGAACTTCTAGATGTAAATGATTCTCAGGAGAGTGTAATGGTATGAACTTAAGGAGGAGATTTTAAGACAAACTAGGAACAAATTGGCCAGATGGAGGGCAAAGATTGATAATACCCTGAATAATCACAGAGGTAAGTAGATTGCTAAAACAGGGCAATATCCTCTCTATCACTTACAAGATTTGATATATTTCTAAGAGTGAAGCATAACAGGAAAAAAGAGTACTAGAACTCTTCAACAACGAGGTGATTCAGCCCAATTCCAATAGATTTGTGATGGAAAGGATTATCTGCTTCTAGAGAGAGGTCTATAGGTATTGAATGTGAATCACAACATAGTGTTCACCTTTGTTGTTGTTGTTTGCTTGACTGTTTTTTCCTCTCATTTTTTTTCCATTTTGATTTGATTTTTCTTGTGCAGCATGATAAATGTGGAAACATGTTTAGAAAAATTGCACATGTTTAACCTATATTGGATTACTTGCTATCTAGGGGAGGGAAGAAGAAAAATATGGAACACAAGATTTTTGCAAGGATGAATGTTGAAAACTATTTTTGCATGTATTTTGAAAAATAAGAAAATTTTTAAAAGGAGACCAGGAGGCAAGTTTTACTTTTTTTTTTTTTTTTTTGCTGAGGCAATTGGGGTTAAATGACTTGCCCAGGGTCACATAGTTAGGAAGTGTTAAGTGTCTGAGGTCAAATTTGAACTCAGGTCCTAGGCAAGCTTTACAAAGCAATACCAGGAACTGTTTAGAACAGAGAACCCCATAGAATAGAGAAAGACTGGAATATAAAAGTTATTAGTCAAAGAATACAAATGTAAAGCACCCAGAAAGGGGAAATAAGCAATAAAAAGTATGAAGTAAACAAATTTTTTTAGAAAAAGAAAATTGAAATTTAAAAACTAATAAAACCATTTGAAAGGAAAGAGAGAAAAGGTTAATCTGCTTTGGCTATTTAAGAGAAAAAAGAGAAGAATTAAATAACCAGGTAAAAGTAAGAAAGAAAAAAGGAATGATATACAAAAACCCAAAGGCATCTAATGGGATGGAGAAGAGCATGAGGATGAAAAGAGTTAGTAGGAATAAGATCATCTTAAAATAAACTAAGATAAATTAATCAAATTGACGAAGCACAGTGTTTATGGTGGAAACAGGAAAAAATTCATAATGAAAGTAAATGGAGAAAAATATAAACCTAACTCTTATGGCTTTAAATGTGAATGGATTAAATAATATAATAAAATGAAAATAAGTGGTGATTTGGTAAGAAAACCAAATCCCCCAATTTATTGCTTATAAGAAAATACTAACATTATAAATGTAAACAGAATTAAAATGAGGGAATGAAAAAAATTAATACTGCATCATATGAATCTCCAAAAAAGCGATTGTCAGGATATAGTCAATGTTGGAATTTGGTATGGTTGATCATACAGGTTTATAAGAGGGTTTTAGGGCTTTTTTTCTTTTTCAAAGTGGGCAAAGCATTGGAGAAAAGAAGGTAGATTTTTGCTGACTTAAAAAATATAATTTAAAAAATAATAATTGAAAATATGACTGTCATGTTAAAGATAGTATTAAAAATTTAGAAGAAAAGGATTCATAATCATGAGGATATCTGTTCTTAACCAATCAGAAGATAGAGGCAATGAGAAAAGAAAAAATGGATAACTTTGATTGAATGAAACTGAAAAGCTTCTGCATAGACAAAAAAAAGGCACTTAGGATGCAAAGGGAAATGGTAAAATATGTATCAAAATTTTAAAATAAGGTTTTTGTATCCAAGAGACATAAAAAATAATATATATGCATATAATATATGTACATATAATTGACCATATACAAAATATATATTTTATAAAGCATATGTATACATTTATGTACATAAATATTTGTGTATGTGCATATATACTTATATGTAAAAACAAAAGCCATTTTCAAATACATAAGAATTATACTATTAACAACTATATGAAAAATATTATACACAAATAACAAGAGAAAAGTAAGTCAAAACAACTCTGAGGGTTTTAATATGATTAATTATGTTGATTGCTTTCCTAATGTTGAATTATCCTTGCATGCTTGGTATAAATCCAGTTTGGTCATAATGAATGATTTCATGGATAAATTACTATAATCTGACAAGATTAAAAATTAATATTAATTAATATTTCTAATATTTTCAGTATTCTTTTCTTATTTGCTTTAGTTTTTAGGAATATACTTGTCTTATAAAGTGAATCTGGTAGACGGAAATAACTCATTAATATTTCTACATATTACCAACAAAATCCTTCAAGAGGTATTATAAAAGATATCTTATCTAACATATAGGCAACATAAATACCTGGGAGTACATCTCCCAAGAAAAAAACAGGAATTACATAAACATGAATCACAAAACATTTTTATATAAATAAAGTCCGATTTTAATAATTGGAGTAATTATTTATAATTTCTTAGAGACTTATAGCTCTCTGCTGGTATGGAATCAGTACAAGATGCTTTGTCACACTAGAGGAGCCTAATGGCATTCAAAACCTCTTTTTCAGTTGGAAGTTTGACTAGAGAGGGATTGATTTCCACTTGAAGTACACAGTAATTGCTTCAGCATTGATTGATGACAATCTATTGAGAACACTATGGAAGTGCTCAGCCCACCTTTCCAGAATCATGTTCTTATCACTAAACAATGTGGTTCCATCAGCATTGAATAATTGAGATGCACCATAGATCTTTGGATCATAAACAGCCTTCAGGGCATCATTGAAGTATTTTGAATTATGATCAGTGTAAAGCTGAATTCAATCTGTCTTCTTACTGAACCAAGAATCCTGCATCTCTCTAAGTTTTGCTTGCACTTTGTTTTTGATAAAGTTAAAAGTTGCTTTCTTAGAGACAAATGAACTATAGTACTGGCAAATCTTGTGTAGTTCCCATTTTTGTTTAGCAGTTTGTGAATTTCTCCATCATTTTCAATGAATGCTGGTGTTTGCAATTGTTTCTAGTTCAGCTGAGTAATAATGCTGTGATCTCTGAAATTTCTGAAATTTCTGCTCTACTGTTGCCAACTTTGTCTTGGAGCAACTATTTCCAAGTAAGCAATGAACTATTCCCACTCAGAGAAGCACCAAAATCACATTAAATTACCTGATAGTTGTCTTGACTTGAGGCTGCCACTTTTGCTGAATGTGAACGTTTACCTTAGAGACGACAAGTCTACATTCAGTCCAATGCTAAACTACACATCTACTTCTTCACATCATGTCTATTAAAAGCCAATGTTTGCTGCAAGGGTGCACATGTGAAATTTTATTGTGTAAATGGAAGACAGTGATGAGAAGGCTATTAGATGAACAAGTAACTTGGGAAGTTATCATTGCTTTTGCTGTTTGTGACTCTATTGCTCCCAATGACTCCCTGATATGTCATTGATATTAACCTCCAGAATTGTAAGCTTATCCTCTTTCAGCATATTGATGATGAGGATTTTTATTTGACCTTATCAGAGTTTGTCATGATGAAAGCATATGCACTAATGATGGTGATGTCACATTCCTACAAGTAATAATGAAATTATCATTCATTCCTTTTGGTAGGCTAGATTAATTTTGATTGCAAAACATATACCAGCATTCTACTTCTTCTTCTTGGCACTCCCCTTCATTGCAGCCACTCTATACTTTTGGTGGACCTGTGAAAAGATACAACCATTCTGGAAAATATTTTGCAATTATACACAAAAATTTACACACTATGCATGTTCTTTAAATTAGCTTTCTCACTGCTAGGCCTTTGTTGAACAGATCAAAGAAAAGGAAAATGTCATTTATGGACATGAATGTTTATAACAGTTCTTTGTTGTTGAATGGCTGAATAAAATGTAATATATTAATATAATAGAATAATACTCTATAGCAATAAATAATTTCAATAAAACATGAAAAAATTTAGACAAACTAATGTTAAGTCAGAAGAACCAGAAGAATTTATACTATAATGCAATATTATAAAAATGAACAATTTAAAGCACATTTACAAACTAATGAAGAATGAACTGGATTGAAACAGAATAAAACACTTGAAACAAGTAGCTTTGCAAGCAATGAACTGTGATCAATATATTGATCATTTATGATTCCAGAAGAGTGATGATAAAATATTTAATTCAAAACAGGGTAATTGGTAAATGGATTTAGGATTCAGAATGAGATATCTATTTTTATATACAACCAATGGAGAGATTTGTTTTGAATTTATTATATTTTATTATGCATATTTGTTAGAAGAAATTGCCTTTTGTTTTCTTTTTTTTTGTCAATAGGATTGATGGGGTGAGAGAAAACAGGTTTCAGTTAATTTTTTAAAAAGTAGATTTGAAAGTTCCACAGATTTGAAATGTTGTATGCACTTTCAGATAACATAATCATTATTTTATTTAACTGTTTTATGTTGCTGCAAGTGATGTTTCAGAAGTGGAAGTAATCTGTACATGTAATGTAATATAACATTTCAATAAAACTTCATATATGCAAGAGTACATACATATACACATATAAAAAGAGACAGACTGTGGGAATATTTGTTGAGGTTAAACTCTAGTTTAAGATTTTTGGTAATCTTGGTGGCAAAAAAAATCAAAAAAAGATGACGAAGAAGAAGATGAAGAAGTAGGAGGAGAAAGAAGGAAAAGGAGGAGGAGGGGGAGAGAAAGGAGGAAAAGTGGAATGAACTTTCTTGAAAGGGCACTGGGGGCATTTCCAAAGAGGTTATTCTTTTCCACCTTTTCTATATGAGCTGCCTCCACTTTCAGAACTACTGTGAAGAGATTTGCTTTTATCATTAGGATATAGGGATTTAATTAGATTTCCATCCTATGTTAGATGTAGAGGGTGTTCTGAGAGCAAGAAGAGCATATAGTAAAGAAAGAGTGAGACAGGGAGAAGGAATGAGAGTGGCAAGGGTATCTCTAATCCCATTTAATCTACTGGAAATCCTACTTCTTAACTGCTCAGAACCTCTGTAAAAATGCATACGCTGTCTATTCTGCTTTTTCTGCTGTACTCTCCCTGCTTTATATCCTTTTTCTCACCACCTTTCTCAGTTTTGCATTTGACCAAAGAACAAATGACAGAGATATTTCAGTTATTTAGGGCAATAACTTTCACCACCAAAATTCCTTTACCCACAAGTTCAAAAAGAGCTTCGATTCTTCTAAATCTGCTTCTGATGAAAGAGGTGGTGATGGCATAAAGAAAAGTGACAATTCCAGAACACAACAGCAACTGCCTGCCACTTTCTCACCTGCAGTTCTATATTTATCACTCTCTTTCCTGGTATAGAGACGGAGAAGCAGGGCACAAAGAAAGAAACCCCCTAGGAGAATGAGGAGGGATCCTATTGGATTAAGGACCAACTTCTGAGCTCTAGGAAGCGGCAACATTTGGGGACACATTAAGGAGAGGAAAAGATGGAGAACATCACCCTTCTTCTCGGCTCTAGTCTCAGGAGCAAGTTTGTCCGCTGGGGACTCTTCTGTTTCTTTTGCTCTCTAGACATATGCATCCCTAGGACTTCACAGCAAGTAATTAGATTTGGTAAGTAGAGATGAAGAAAGCTCTCCGGGACTCTCAGAGCATATAGTTGGGTGCAGAATGGGATTTAGCAAGGTGTATGGAATAGAGAATTCACAATTCTAAGTGTGTGTAATGTGGGAGAAAAAGATCTTAGAACCCCTGAAAAGGGGATTATCCATATTGCAAGCTTGCTTCGCAGAGGAGTTTAATTGTTACAGTGAGGTTTAGCAGGGAAAGGATTTTTGTCCGGGCCAAAGGTGGCCTGGCAGACACAATTCTGGGTTTTTCTTCTTCCCAAGGTATGCGCCCCTAAAGAAGTTAAAGTGGGTGACAATGGTGAATGAATTTGCCTGCGTGTGTGTTTAGAACTATTTTTTCTAGTCTGCAGCAACAGCAGCTGTCTACAATGTCAATACTTGCTCACTTTCTAGAGATCTCTGCTCTGGAAATATCCAGGCTCTTGCCCGCCCAGCTTTTAAATCAGAGCAAGACCATTAGTGCTCGAAGTCGGTACAATACTGACTGGCTAGTTTTGATTTCCAAGTTGGGTTCTGTACTATGGAAAATGAGTTTATTGGGGATATCAAATTGCATATGAGCATTTGCTGTCTTCATTCTTAGCAGTAGGCTTAGGGAACTGACAGAAATGAAGAAAAATCAATTGCTAAAAGTTTCCCACTTGTTCTTCAAACTTTTGCCTATAAATTCCTGGAATTTTTTCCTGGATGCCACTATTACAGATTCGAATGAATGGGGAGGGAGCAAAAAACACTGTGAATAGAATCATTCGCCTAAAGAATCAAGGAGAAATGATGACTGGGGCTGGAGGAGATGAAGGATAAGAGGGGAGGTACAGTGGTATCTCCTACTCTCCTACTCTAAAAATCTGTTAGTCTGTGGATATAAGTATCTTATTTGCATAACAAAAAGACAAAATTTTCTGCAGTCCCAGAATTTACTGGTTTTCATAAATAAATAAGGGAGTTATTTTCCCTTATTGATCTTCCCTTCTTGACCAGTTTTGTTTTTTTTTAAAGCAACTATTCCCTTTAATTAACAGCGGCCTCTTCCCTGAGAATAATTTTGTCAGAGTCTCATTCCAGCAAATAAACATTTTTCATTTGCCCTGATATGCATGTATGTAGAACTAAAATCCAAATCTGGTATATCAAAAGTCTCAGCTAAAAAGGTACTTTTCATCTTGTCTTTTCACATCCCAGCAGAATATCAGCAAAAGGTTTCATCTCTGATATAAAACTAACGTTCTGTAGTCCTCTTCACACTTCCACTTTTTGCTCTTTTCAGAAACTGAAAAATAGACATTCCTATGCAGATATATATTAGTTAAACTAAGCATTTCTTAGTATCTGAAGGAAGGTTTAAATTGCAGAATGGAAAATTTTATATGATTTTCCTTAATCCTAACAGTACCTAGGATGATTCAGCAACTAGTTTTACTTCATAGACTGTCTTCATTTCTGGAAAATAAGTTTATTAAAGCTAATATTTAGTTTTTCTTTAAGATTTAGTTTGTTCTATTTTATCACAACTTTAGCATGACTACAAAATTAAAGGGGGGGGAAGTATGTTACACAGAAAGATTATGTGTTCAACTATGATATACTTGGCTCTTGTCAGTGATGAAGTGATCCAAGACAATTCTAATAATCTTGGAATAGAAAATGCCATCCACATCCGGAGAGAGAACTATGGAGACAGAATGTGGATTGAAGCATACTATTTTCATGGTTTTTTTTCCCCTTTTGCTTTTTTTTCCCTCATGGTTTTCTCCTTTTGTTTGTATTTTTTCCACAACATGACTAATACAGAAAGGTGTTTAAAATAATTGTATATGTATAATGTATATTAGATCCTTGCTCTCTTGGTGGGGGGGAGCAGGGGATGGTTAAGGGAGGAAGAAAAAATTTGGAACTTGAAATCTTGCAAAAATGAATGTTGAAAACTATCTTTACAGGTAATTGGAAAAATAAAAACCATCAAAATATATTAAATATATATTTAAATTTCAATGGGTTTTATTATATATTATATGTGTGTATATATATGTATATATATATATATATACATATATATACACACACATACACACACATATATATTATAGACCAGTTTTGCACTGACATTTTAGAGTCAACTAATGATTTTTAGGAAGCTAGCTACAATATTGGTCATTAAAATATTCTAGTTATGGATTCATGTAAAAGTAGAAAACACAAATGTACCCTGTTTTATATTTAGTTTTATTATCATGTCATTTGGAAAATGCAATACAATTAAAGGTAAAACTTTAATGGAAAGGATAGTTTGCATAATTCAGACTCTCATAATTTCTTTCTTATTTAACTTTTCATTATATTTTCCTAAGTCTCAGATTCACTTTACTTTTACTTACTTTTGCTCCATGAAATTTCATTAGCTTGTACTTAAAATATGCTACTGCATTCAGAGTATTAAAAATTGGTTTTATTATTTTTACACATTCTATGTTTTCACTTTTTATCTCTTTTGACCAAATCTATCTTTACTTTTTCTGTTTCTAAGGTAGGGATTGCTATTTTATTAAGTCTACCTCAGGTATAATAAATTTTGTTAAAGCTTTTCATTTTACTCCTTTATAAATCTTTATATTTCAAGGTATTTCTTAGAAACTGATATCTGCTAACAATGTCCATATTGTGAGATAGTTTATCCTATCAATATTCATAGGTTTGTTTATAAATTGTGAATTCCCCTTCATCTATCTTCCTATGTTTTCTTCCTTATTTGCCTCTCACCAAGAAAAGGAGGTACAAAAGAAAAAAATGTGAACCACATTAAACATCTGTTTCTACCCTACTATTTATTTTTTTATTCACATCTCCCAGATCCCAAATATTAGTTCTTTCACTGTCTTTCTTCAGTCAGTGAACAACATTTATTTCTTTCCACTTGAAAGCTGCTTTATGATCTACTTTTCAGAGTTGAATTTCATTATAGTTGTGATTCTTTGCAACCAAACTGTTCCCTCTATCTTTAATATTTACCCATCACTATCTGTTTCATTATAGAGGGCAATATATTTCTGGTCCAAACTCTTTGTGTGTATGTTTGTGCATTGTAGGATTATGCTCAAACTTAACAGTACAAAATATTCTTTGTAAGCATTTATCTTCTGCCACTTGGAACATCTTATTTCAAGTTTTTTCTTTTCCTTAGTATAGTTGCTTTAAATACTAATATGATCTTGACTATAGTTCCTTGGTATTTAAATTCTTTATTCTTGATAGCAATCTCATGGCAGCATTTTCATCATCGATCTTTAAGCTCTTGATTTCAGCTATGGCATTCTTGAGAGCTTTTAGATTGGGCAGAAAAGAAGCAGTTTTGCCTGGCAAGAGAGTGCGGAGCAGAGTTCTATGTTATATTGACTGTTCCCAAATGGACTCAAAACATCAAGACTAAGTTGAGAGTTGTGAGTTGCCCAGGAAATTCATGTGCCACTCTGTTTGATTTTTATAATTCTATTTTTTCTCCTGAGGCAATTGGAGTTAAGTGCCTTGCCAAGGTCATACAGATTGGAAGGGTTAAGTGTTTGAGGTCAGTTTTGAACTCAGCTTCTCCTGACTTCAGGGCTGGTGCTCTATCCACTGTGCCACCTAGCTGCCCCTGATTTTTATAATTCTGTGTCTCTTAGCTTTCCAATTTTCTTATTCCTTATTCCCTACCATGTACTCTTCATTTCAGTGACATTGGCCTCCTGGCTATTCCATGAGCCAAAAAACTCTATCTCTTGAGTCTAGACATTTTTCTAATTATCCTCAATGGTTGAAAAGCTTTCCCTCCTAAACTCTGACTATTGACCTCCTTTGCTTCCTTTAATTCCAAACTGAAATCTTATTTTTTCCAGGAAGCCTTTTTTAAACCCCTATTAATTCTAGTACCTTTAGTTCCTTAATTATTTTCTATTTAAATGATATGTAGTTTGCTTTGTATATACTTGTTTATATATTGTCTTCCTGATTAGATCCTTGTTGCAAGGAATATCTTTTGCCTCTTTTTCTATCCCCAGCATTTAACACAATACCTGGCATACAATAGGCACTTAATAAAGATTTATTGATTTTCAGAGATTAAGGTCAGATTTATGATTGAACTGTGATATGTTGATTATTCTTTTTTGGGGGGTCTTCTATTGAACAACTGTGATATCTACTTATTCCTCTTGTTACTTTATGATAAAGCATGATTATTCTTGGTTCTGCAATTGTTTTCGGATGAACTCATGTTATGCTCATTATTTTATCGTTTAGCAAGTATTTTATGTTAAATAGTCACTGATTTGTGATATTTTAGGAAGTATCTTTTTGGAGACTCAGGATTTAAGGAGGTGAATAATATCATTGTATCCCTCCTACAAAATAGTTGTACCTAGGCTCTTAAGGGAAAGTACTGAGTTGTAATCATTAGGTTCTCTATAATTCCCACCAGCCATTGGAAATTTAGGTCCAGAGAGAGTAAGTATGAGTCTGGCCATATTATAACTTAGATTCATTGAAAATATTTTTTCCTCATTTTGTTTTCTAGGTAAGACATTTTTGATAGCTACTTTCCATTTTCTTTATTTTTTTTTACTCTTTTGATTTTTGTTGCAATATTCTTGTGTCCCGAAGCCATTATGTTTGTGACACCTTATTTTTCAGCTTGTCTGCTATTTGTGTGAGTTCTTATTTGATATGTTTTGACTGATTTATTCTCTTTGTTATTTTTTCCCCAAAGAGTTTTTTAAATTTATGATTTAACTTTTCTAACTGAGGCTCTTGGTTTGGGACTTTCTGTCACATGTTAGGGGTAAACCTGACTCCAGCTGGCATCTAGTTACTTCAGGTTTGGTTGTGGGACAAGGTAGGACACTCAAAGATCATTGACGAATTCACAAAAAAAGAAGTTTACCAGCTTTCACATAGAAAGGATATTCAATTAGAATATGGTAGCATTTAGGTCAAGTAGATATGGCTCTTTATCTTCACATTGAAATATATCCACTTCATGTCTGGTGACATCCACCAAATATCAAAGGATGCATGGCTCAGTTTTTTTGCCCTTAGGTTATCAGGAATAAAAATGGGTAGCATTTATGTAGCACTTTAAGATTTACAAAACACTTTACAAATATTGTCTCATTTTGTCCCAATCCTGGGACATTTTTTAAGAAGAAGAAATCGAGGCAGACAAGTTCAGTAATTTATCTAGGCTCATACAGTAAATAAATATCTGAGATACAATTTAAATTCAGATATTCTTGAGTTCAGGTTCTGTGAAGAAGTTAGGATAAAGAAAAATACAAGGGCAGGGGAATTGTGAAAATTGTGGAAGATCAAAAGACAGTCTTTTTCTGCTTGCTCTAGAAAGACCAAATTGAATTACTCAACAATCTGGTCCATGTGATAAGTAATATCAAATCTTTGCAGTTCATACTAGGTCTGTTAATAAAGATGATGATGATGAACAATAGCAGCACCAAGAACATGAGGGACCCTTAGGGATGATACCTCCAGGAGAGGCACAAATTCTTCTCAGTTAATTTGGGAGGTCATATGGTTTAGTGCCCAGCACCAGGAAAATAACCACAAATGCAAATGATACTTTTAGCACAGGCAACAATTCTTTATCTGTAGTAAAGTGACTAGAAATCAAAAGCCTTTCACATGCAACTTATTCTGAAATCTAAATTGGCAACAAAGATTCTCCCAATACCACTATCCCACCTCCCCTTAGAGAGGCACATCAGGCAAATTATACCACATCTACCGTTTCCACAGATGCTAAATAAGGATTCTCTCACACCTCACTAAGAAATTCAGAATTGCAACCAATTCATCTTTTTTTCTGAGTAAATACAAATTCTCTGTAGTTAGATAGTGACAATTTCACTTTCCCGTGCTATTAGAAAGGAAAGAATCTTCCAATAGTACAATAGTGTCTCTCAGGCAAGAAACTGTCTAAATGATCCCAGAGGAAAAGAAGCCTGCCAATTGAGGAGGGCCTGTACTATTTTTTCCAGTGTGTACAGATCCCTTTGAGGGATAAAAGACCTGTACTGAGGGGTACAAACACTAGTGACTGCACTGGTGAAGAAATAAGCAAAGACTAGAGAGGGTCAGCCAGAACAATGTTCAAAATCTGTCCATTATCCTATCCTATTTCTAGAGACTGAATGCAAGAAGTCACTGAATCAGTCTTTCCTTTTCCTAAGATTTAATAGATTTCTCACAGAGATTCTTTTTGAGAGCCATCTGATCTGGGTAATCAGATACCTGATGGTGCAACTACTGATTAACAAACTTCTTGCCTTGAGGTGCGACAGTGCCATTTTGTCATTTGAAGAAGATTATTTGTGTTAAGTGGGTTCTCTAGATGTTGCTTTGGGGCAGCCCAGTTGGGCAGGAATATCTGTCTTGCCTTAATTTGAGAGGTCATATAGTTTAGTGCTCAACACAATCTGGCATCACCACACCAATGTTCAGATTGGTGATGTCCCCTTCCCAGACTCTGCTGTTCTTGTGATGATTCTAACCAGGTTGTTTGGTATGTGATGTCTCTGATGGATATTGACATGTCCCATTAAGAACTGTATGCAATGGGAGTCATTGACAAAATTTCTCTCTGACACTGACCCTAAATGTGAGAGCCCTCTCACATATCAGCCATGCATATTGAAATTATTTTTAGTAGAGTACATACATATTTTTAGTATGTATGTATGTATATGTGTATATATATATATATATATATATATATATATATATATATATATATATATAAAATTAGAAATGTCCTGGTACAGTTATATTTGCTAATTATTTTACCTTTTAGTGCCACTAATTCCCTCCTGGCCAATCCCACATACTAATTAAGTTGGCAATATTATATAAAAATAGTTTTGTTTCATGTTTGAGCAGAATAGAGAGGATTTTAATTTTCTCCAACTACAGAATTCCCAGAAATCCAGCTAATTTGTCTTCCTGAATTTATTATCCAAACATTTAAAAAATGCAAAAATTCTTTTAAAAAGTCACTTTGTCAGGTGCAAGGATGAAAGGGAGGAAGTTATAATGTGAATTTATAAAATTAAGATTTCTTTTCTATAATAGTTTAAACATCTGGTGACTATAAGTTCTTTCTCTGATGAATAGTTGATCCAGCAATTCAAATGCTAACAATCTATTTTTAAAGCTCTTGTGATATCCCCAAAGTTCCAGTTTTTCCTTGTTTCCTTAACAAACTGTGAATGAGAATGGCTCTTCTCTGTGGATGATGTTGGCCTATGAACAGTTACTTTTTTTTTTTTTTCTGAGACAATTGGGGTAAGTGACTTGCCCAGGGTCACACATTTAGGAAGTGTTAAGTGTCTGAAACTAGATTTGAACCCAGGTCCTCCTGACTTCAGGGCTGGTGTACCACATAGCTTCCCTGCACAGTTATGGAAACATTATATACTAGGTATGTACTAGCTGTTATACAAAATACAAGGAAATATAAAAATTTCTACCCTTCAAAATTTTGGATAGAATACAAATAATATATGTAATATATGTGAATTATTAAATGATAATATAAGAATTGAATAGAAAACAAAAATAAAAGTGATGTCATAAAGGAGTATTTTACAAAATAGTTGCATAGTAGATAGAGTGCCAGGTCTGTAGTCTAGATGACCTATCTTCCTGATTTCAAATGGGATCTCAGACATTTGCTAGCTATGTGAGCCTGGACAAATCACTTAACCCTGCTTGCTTATTTCCTGATTTGTTAAATATGCTGGAGAAGGAAATAACAAGTCGCTTCAATATCTTTATCAAGGAAACTTCAAATGAAAAATCACAGTTGAAAATAACTAAACAACAAAATTGTATATATGAATATGTATACAAAATATGCAACTATGTATATATCCAGTTCTATAAACCCTTGAGACAAAATGGAGTCAAGAGTGCAAAAGGAATCCACGTTGTTATGCAGCTCATACAAGAAATTGGTTATAAGGAGATATTCTTCAAATTTCTAACTAATTCTTCTAATTTGCAGGTTAGAGGGAATTTATCTACAGTGGGAATTCTGACATCTAGCCCTGTTATACCTCTTAAAAAGGGAAATAAAATTTTCTTTTTTTTTTTTAATGACTTTTTATTGATAGAATCCATGGCAGGGTAATTTTTTACAGCATTATCCCTTGCACTCACTTCTGTTCCGATTTTTTCCCCTCCCTCCCTCCATCCCCTCCCCCAGATGGCAAGCAGTCCTTTACATGTTAAATAGGTTATAGTATATCCTAGATACAATATACATGTGCAGAACCGAACAGTTCTCTTGTTGCACAGGGAGAATTGGATTCAGAAGGTATAAATAACCCGGGAAGAAAAACAGAAATGCAAGCAGTTTATATTCATTTCCCAGTGTTCTTTCTTTGGGTGTAGCTGCTTCTGTCCATCTTTGATCAATTGAAACTGAATTAGCTCTCTTTATCGAAGAGATCCACTTCCATCAGAATACATCCTCAAACAGTATCATTGTTGACGTATATAATGATTACTTTAATGTTTACCAAGACATGTAGTTTCAACTTAATAGGGTCATGAAGCTTAAAAAACAATAGAGGCATGCAGAGAGGCCAATTAAAAGTATTCAGTTAAGAAAGGATATCCTTATTAGCGTGATCCAAGACAAACTGGGTCACAGGAGAGGTCCTGGAGTTTTCCTCATCAATAATTGTGAACTTGACCAAGTGGGAGCTGGGAGGTTTAGATTAGGAACAAGGGCAGAAAACTCAATAGATGAGAGTCAGACTCCAGAAAAATAAATCTCTGGTGGTGCTGAGTCAATTTCCATTAGCATTGGAGAATCCAATGACCTAGTTCCATGTCCAATCATAGTTCTGACACCAATTAATATCAATTAAACCAAACCAACCTCCAACCTGTGGGTGGCCAGAGCTGAACAGAACAGGCTAGAGACAGGAGAGTCAGGAATCAAGTAGAAGTTCAATTTCAAAGCGAAAGAAATAGCTTTCAAGCAAGGATAGATATAGACATATATGTTGGGATCTTGGCAGTATATCTTTGCTTGAAAGACAATAATAAATCCAAGGTGATTCAAATTCATTCAAGTCTAGATCTATATACACCATAGCAGCCAGCTTCCTGACTTGAAAGAAATGACAGTTTCAGTGTCTATGAAATGAATTTAGTTTAAGCCAATTTAAAAAAAGTGAAAATGTAATGAGGGTGTTGAATTTCTACTTTAAATGGATTTTAAGAAAAAGAAAAAAAGTTAACATAATATTATGCCCTCTTTAATCAAGAGTTTGAGGCAACACTTAGGTAAGGTTCCTGAAACCTCTTTAATTCCAGAAATATTTTGCAAAGAAATTAGTGAATATATGGATTTGCATCATCTAATGATTTTTTAACATAAAAAGTAATTAATCAAGTATTTTTGTATCATTGATGTAAAAATGTGATCTTCTGATTATAAAAAAATGTATTCTTTAAAAAGATATCTCTCATGTGTTGTTGGAGAATCAGCTTAATTCATCTTTAGATGACTCTTTACACTTAAATATTTTAACACTTGCCAAAAAACTGCAAACAGGTTAGAACAGACTGTTTTCACTCATAGCTTTAAGATTCAGTAAAGTAAACTCAAATTAGATATTTGCAAATCTAAAAAGTTCACAGTTGAATAAGAAATGAATTGTGTCAGGTTCAAAATTATCAGTAGGATTAAAATTATAAGCACTTAAGCTACATGTCACTTAGAATTCTGATTGGACTACTGAAGTAAGTATTTATGGTTTGGTTTTGCCTCAAATAAATGGGTTATGATCTGAGAGGGGGAAATTTAGTCATATAAAAATCAATTCAGCAAACAAGTGTTAAGTTCCTATCATGTTCTAGATATTGTACTAGACACTATGGGCACCAAAATTAAAAAGACAGAATTCTTGCCAACAAATAGCTTGTAATAAAGGGAGAAGAGACAAGACAAATGAAAAGATAACTGTACCACAAAATGCACTGCTTCCCAAAAATCTAATACATTATGTGATTGTTAGTCAATAAATATTTATTTTAAAATGATTTTTTGGTTGATGTCTATTTTCATATCATAAGGGCTTACCAAATATTCCTCCTCCTCTCTCTTTCAGAGTCATCCAATATTATATTTTTAAAGACACAGAAAATATAAAGAGACCAAAAATTACTACACCCAACAATATATTTTAATAATCTAAGAAAACATATGTGCAACAGACATAGACCTTCTAACTACATGAAAGAGTAGATGGAGACTGTCCTCTCATATTTATTCTTTTGAGTCATTCTTGAGCTTTAAAATTTTGCTACATTCACTTCTGATTTTGTGTATCATTATTACTTTATATTGTTGTGGTCATTGTGTGTATTTTCTTGGTTCCATTTACTTCACTCTGCATCAGTTTATATAGTCTTTCTATACTTCTCCATATTCATTATATTTATTATTTCTTAATGGCACAGTAACATTCCATTTCATTCATATACCACAATTTGTTTAGCCATTTCTCAGTCTACTTTGTTTCTTTTTCTTTGCTATCCCAAAAATGTGCTGCCATAAATATTTTGGTTCATAAGAATAATTTAATCTTAAAAATAGTTTTCTTGGACAATATTCCTAGTAGTGGAATCTAGATCAAAGGGCATGAAATTTTATCATTTTACTGGCATAATTCCAAATTGTTTTTCAAAATGGTTGTACAAATTCACAATTTCATCACAATTGCAGTAGTGTGTCTCTCACTATAAACTATCTCCTCCATCATCTACTATTGCTATTTTTGCCATGTTTTTCACTTTGTAACATGTGAGCCAAAACTTCAGGGTTGTTTTGATTTGCATTTTAAACACATTCTTTCAAATGATTGTTAATACTTTTCAATTTTTCTTTTGAGAGATGTTTTTAATATAAGCTTTGACCAATTATATATTGAGAAATGTCAGTCAATAAACATTCAATTAATAATTGTGATTTGCCAGGGATTGTGCTCAGTACTGAGGGTACAAAGAGAAAAGATTATTCCTGCTCTCAAGGAACTCACAGGGAATTTAATGGGACACACAGCATGTAGACAACTATGGATAAACAAGATACAGGATACAGTAGAAATAATCAACAATGCAAAAATCATAAGGATTGATTAGGATCAGGAAAGACTTCCTTTAAATGATGAGATTTTATCTGGACCATCAATAGTGTATTTGAACAAGTATTAGTTAAGTCATGAATTTGCTAGTGTCAAATGCTAACAAATATTAAAGTTATTAAAATATTAGTGCTTACCTTGATTTTTCAAACTCAATTCAACTCTCTCTATATACAATTCCCGTTAGAATGCCCAAAGCAGCCATATTGCAAACTAAATTAATATTCTGAAACAGAGTAAAAACAAGGAAGAGCCAAGATGGTAGAGAAGCAGATTCTCCTTGAGTCTGGGATTCCTGTTCTGGTTATTCCTTTGCATGCTTTAGACTGGGTGAGAGGCTGAAAAACAGTACAGTGAGCTTCTTCCACTCTCCACTCCCTCAAAAAACCCTCCTCTAAATGACTCTAGAGAGCATGTCATGCTAAAACAGAGAAATACAAGAAAAGTCACAGTGAGTCTTTTTTGTTTTAAGCTAAGTTGGCACTGGGAGTCAAAGGAAGAGATCACTGGATATAATGGATAAGATATGATTAAGAACAGCTGAACAAAGCATGTCAGCATTCAAGAATAAGTCTTGTACAAGAGCAGGAGAAGGTCCCAGATCCATACCAAGTTACCCATCAAGAATAGCTGCTATTTGACAGCTTTGTTGACTGCCACCCAAGTATAGGTCACAGATCTGGGATAGACAGAGGAGGGAAACTATACACAGGTGTGGTGTTCTAGGATAAGGAATGTTCATAAGCACTAGTAGGAATATCAAAAGCAAATGTCAGTGATGTGGTTCAGAATCAATTTCAGCCTTTAGCCCAGTCTGAAGCTTGTAGAGGAATAGGAATCCTAGTTTCACAGGGAATCTGTAGTTCAGTAACATTTGTACATCTTCTCAGGTAGCTGATAGGAACCGAGTTCAGCATCAGTTTATGTTGCTTAGATTCAAGAAGATTCAGGTCAAGAATTTGCAGAAATCAGGCCAGGAGGGAGGAGAGAGATTGTGAACAAAGTGGATCAAAGCATTTGAGGGCACTAAATGCCTACACTTCCCTAACCTGAGCTATCCCAGAGAATGTGGAATAGTGAAATACTCAATTCTCTTAAAAAAAAAACCCACCCCACCCCCCAAAAAAACAGCAGTAAAACTAGCTCAGATCTTCCTTTTAGAAGTACAGAGTTCAATCATAATATCAACTTTTAAGTGAAAAATAGGCTGGTAGAAAACACAAACAAAAAAGAAAATCCACTATTAAAAGCTATTAGGTTGATAGGGATACTCAAGTCCCAAACTCAAAAGAAAACAATGACTCTAAAATACCTATAAGCAAAGTTTCAGAGAAGAGTATAGTTTGAGCACAGATTAAAATAGAGTTCTGGAGGAAAATATTTTAAATTGTTTACAAAGTTAAAAAAATTAAGATGGCTTTGTCAGTGAAATGAAAATGCTAGAAGAAAAAATGGAAAAGAATGAAACCTATGAAAGAAAGAATTGGAAAGGGAATTAGTAACTTTGCACACAAGTTACAAAGCCTTGACAAAGGAATAAAAGGGATGGAACAATTCCCTGAAAATTCTAATGGCCCAAACAGAAGCCAATTACTCCATGAGACAGCAAGAAATGTTAAAACAATAAAGAAAATGTACCATAACAAAAACATAGCAAAAGCAACTGACCTGAAAACAGACTGAATAGAAAAAAATTAAGAATCACTATAATACCTGGATGCCATGACCAAAAAAAAGAGAGATCTTAGACATTGTATTTCAAGAAATATTAAAAGAAAAAACTAGAAGAAAAACTATTTTATGAATAAAGGCTAGATGTGTGTAAAAACTTTAAAGCTCAAACACAGTAGTTAAGTCAAACTTTAAAAAAGGAAAAGATGAATAAATAAGAATGGGAAAATGAGAATAAACTGCTTAAATTCAAATATAGTGAGATGATATTTGTGTCTCCTCTAAACTCATCATTAGCATGGGTCATCAAGGAATCTAATTACACAACATCTGGGAGTGATTCTGCTATGTTTTGATGATCTTAAGAAAAGAATGGAAAGAAAAGAGAAAAAATACACTAGGGAGTAGGTGAAGGGGAAAGGAAAGTTAGGAAAAATTACTTCACATTATTAGGGTCGGCAAGTGTAAATAAGTATACAAATAAGGAGGACTGAATGGGGCAGGAAGCAGCTAATAGTTGAACCTCATTCTCATATCAATGGTCTAAGGAGAGAAATACCACACACATACATGAATAGAGAAATACATTTCATTTAACAGAAAACAGGAGGAAGAGAGGAGAAGAAAGTAGAGGGAGGTAAATTAAAGGAGGATTTAATTCTAAAAAAAAAAAAACAAATTCTAACCAAAGATGTGCAAAAATATTCATAGTTCTTTTTGAGGTGACCAAGAATGGAATGTGAGTGAGTATCTACAAATTGGGAAATAACCAAACAAGTTGTTGTATATAAATGTGATGGAATACTACTATTGTACTGTAGAAAAATTATTAGAGGGATGGTTTCAGAAAGACCTGAGAAGACATATAAAATGATAGAGTACAGTGAACAGAATAAGAAAACATTTTATACAATGATAAAAATAAGGTAAACAATATATTTTTTTTGAAACAATCAGGGATAGTGGCTTGCCCAGAATCACGTAGCTAAAGGTAGGATTTGAATTCAGGTCCTGCAGATTCCAGACCTGACAGTATTTGCTGTGTACTACCTAGTTGCTCTGTTTAACTATGGTCGTAAGTTTACAATGCATCCATCTTTGGTATGCTGCATTGTAATGACTGAGCATATATCTTCAGGGTTGACTACTTGATAATTTTCCTTCTCTCCTTTCTTCCTTCCCTCCCTTCCTTCCCTTCCTTTCTTCTTTCCCTCCTTCTTTCCTTCCTTCCCTCCCTCCCTTCTTTCTTTCCTCCCTCCCTCCCTCCTTCCTTCCCTCCTTCTTTCCCTCTTTCCTTCTTTCTTCCTTCCTTCCTTCCTTCCTTCCTTCCCTCCCTCCCTCCTTCTTTCCTTCTCTCCCTTCTTTCTTCCTTCCCTCCCTCCCTTCTTTCTTTCCCTCTTCCTTCCTTCCCTCCCTCTCTTCCTTCCTTCCTTCCTTCCTTCCTTCCTTCCTTCCTTCCTTCCTTCCTTCCTTCCTTTTTTATTTCTTTCCTTCCTTCCTTTCTTAAGAGGGAGGGAGGGAGGGAAGGAGGGAAAGAGGGAAGGAAAATTATCAAGTAGTCAACCCTACAATACTATTAGAAACTAGAATAGTGATTGAGATTTTCTTAATCTTAAATTTTATAAATTTTTTAATTCATTTTTGTTATTTAAAAAATCATGAGATTACCATTCAAATATATCATCATTTAATATCTATGAAACACTTTATTTGTGAGGGAAAAAATATCATTTTCCATAAAAAACCCATTTCATCTTTATTCATTTTTATATACAGAGTGTTTGTACCTTTAGAAATTGAACTACTTATAGGTATTCGCCAAATCACATAGAAAAATGTTTTTAACCTTTTTGTGAGTTGACTACTTGTGATTTTCAGTTTCATTTTCTCATATATCACAATCTCCCCCAAACAAAATAATGTGAATAATGTTTCTTATTTATCTTTTACTTCTACAGGAGGAATTTTTGAAACTGCAGAAAATGAAGCAGTTAATGTTGAAGAATTAGCTTTCAAGTTTGCAGTAACCAACATTAACAGAAACCGAACACTCATACTTAATAACACATTAACTTACGATATCCAGAGAATTAATCTTTTTGATAGTTTTGAAGCCTCAAGAAGAGGTAAATATTTTCATGCTTGAAAATTCTTCATTTAGTAATATGTCTACTTGCTATATGCTAATTTTAAAGTATAATGTTATTTGAATGTTTTGCAATAAAACTCAAGTTTTTATATTATAGATGAATTTATTAAACAATTGTAAATGAAAAAATATCAGACCTGGGATGTTGAATTATTTCTTTAAGAAGGAGTCCTACCAGCTTTAATTGAGAGTAAGACAATTATAAAAATTTTAGGGTGAGCTTTACACTTTGGAAATGAGCAAACATTATAAACAATACAAAGGTAGAATTCTACAATTCAGTCAAAATTTTATGAAATAATATTATTGTTATTTTCATATTCTCAAATCTTCTTGATATAGTTAATATCTATAATAATAATAATAGCAGCAAAAATATCAGGTCAAATTGTGCCTCCTTCATTTTTTCTCTCTTCCCAAATATCAGGTCACTATTAAAATTCAATATATTAAATAAACATTACTACTTTTTCCCTCTTCCTGAACAGATTTTAAATATCTCATTTATCTAATCTGCTTAAGGATTGTCATCAGAAAATTCCTTTGGAACTGTCAAGTGAATTTAAAAATATGAATATATACATGTAAGGTTAGTCCTCTAAACTAGGAGACTACAAGGCAGTTTATGGTTGCATTCAGCAATGTGCTGTTAAAAGCCTAACAACTACCTCTCTGATATATTTGATAGTATAAGGTCAGTATATATTACAAATATGTGTATCTATATATATTGTATATATGTCTTTATATATTTACACATAAAACGAGCAAAATAATTGCTATATGCATAGTGAGGATTTATGTAAGGTGAGGTTTGTTTCCGCCCCTCGCTATTAGCATAACATTGTATGACTTGAAGGGAGACAGAATGGACATCTCTCATCACTTGCCTCTTCTTCCTAACGTTCTCCAAAGGAAACTTGAATGCTTGCCAAGAGAAAAGTAGGAAGTTGAAACTGGAGATCACTTTGCTCTCCTCAGAAAGCAGGAGTATTGGTTTACAATTAAATTATCTATCAGCTCCCTTAAATATTAGACATGAGGGTATGAACTTGTTTAATATAATTTGTGATCCTTGTGTCATTCTTGGAGTGGTAGAGGCTCTATATCCAAGGTTTCACCTTTTTCCTACCAAATATCAGTTCTACAATGAACACATGTACAAATATCTTTGAAATTTCTTTTTATCTAAATCATGGCCAAACAGAAATCAGAAAAGATATCTATATCTATATCTATCTATCGGAGACAATATGCCAAAATTATGCTAAATGATACAAAGTGAAGGTGCTCTCCCGTTGGGAACTAACTAAGCTCAACCAAATGAGAATGGCCTAGATCTCATCCAAGGGGAAATTTCCCTGCAGGTTTCTCCCCACTCTTAAAGTGGGACGGGGTCTTTATCTCCACCAAGAGGAAAGAGTCCCATACCAAGGGGCTTGGTGTGTGTTTGTGTATGTGTGTGTTTGAAAACTATAAAGCTTTCTTTTTCAAGGAAAAGTCTTCCTCAGACCTTAAAAGGACAAGTTTTCACTAGGGAGAACTCCTATTAGCTTTCAGATTCAGCCAATTGTGTAATTTTCAGAGTGAGCATTTGCATCTTGGAAATGGGCAAATATGCATGCATATACACATAGGCATTATTAAGTTCACTCTTTATTATTAACATTTTCTTTATCACTTTTTCTTATTTAAAATTTTTCCCAATTACATCTTTGTAAATTTTGAGTTCCAAATTCTTTCTCTTCCTTCCCTTCTCTATCAATCTGAAGGAAAGCAATTTGATATGGGTTTTACATATACAGCCATGAAAAACATATTTCCATATCAGTCATCTTGTAAAAGAAATCACAGATCAAAAAAAGAAAAAAGAAAAAAATTAAATTAAAAAATGTGCTTCGATCTACATTCGGACTTCATCAGTTCTTTCTCTGAAGATGGATAGTATTTTTCATTAAAAGTTCTTTAGAATTACTTTAAATCATTGTATTGCTGAGAATAGCTAAGTTATTCACGGCTTTTTACAGTATTGCTGTTACTATGTACAATATTCTCCTGATTCTGCTAATTTCACTTTGCATCAGTTCATGTAAGTCTTTCTACTTTTTTTTTCCTGAGAACATCCTGTTCATCATTCCTTGTAGTGCAACTGTATTCTATTATACTCATATAGCATAACTTGTTCAGTCATTCCTCAATTGATGGACATCTCCTTAATTTCCAATTCTTTGCCCCCACAAAAAGAGCTGCTATAAGTATTTTTCTTTTACTTTATATCATTTTTCTTTTCTTTTCTTTTTTTTAATCTCACTACCTCGTAGTGAAATTGCTGGGTCAGAGGAGATATCCACGGCTTTATACTTCTTTGGGCATAGTTCCAAATTTCTTTCCAGAATGCTTGAATCAGTTCACAATTCCACTAACAGTACTGTGTTGTTGTTCTGTAGTCATTCAGGTGCATCCAACTTTTCATGACCCTATAGAGTTCCAGTGGTTCTCAAACTTTTGTTTTCAGTATCATTATCCTATTAAAAATTATTGAGGATCTCTCTAAAGCATTTTTGTTTATCTGAATTATATTTAAAGACATTTACCATATTGGAAATAAAAACTATTTTTGAATTTGTAGACCCTCTAAAAGGGTTTCAGAGATCCACAGGATTCTCTAGACCATACTTTGAGAACCACTGCGATAGACCATAGCACCCTTGGCCCTTCTTTTCTCAACTGTATATTATAGTCTGTTCAAGTTCATATTCTCATGACACTATTTATCCATATCATCCTCTGTCCTCCCCTTTTCCTTTTGCCTTCAATTAATATCAGATTCTTTTACAATGAATCCTACCTTCTTATTTATGTAGCTGAAGTATTTCAGCTTCAGCTTCTGTATTTGATTTTATAGTGTGAATTAATTACAGTCTGAATTAATTTCTTTAAGTATATATCAATTTGATTTTCCTATTGTGCAACATTTCCTTATATTCTAATTTTCACAAGCTACCAATGCTACTAGAAAAATATGGCTTTGACTATATGGACCTTTGTGACAAGATGATTTATCTTGCTTTTTAGGATGCTATATAGATATTGTGATATAACATCCTTGTCAAAATTTGTAATTTTCCTTTTTTTTGTCATATTAACCAAATTGCTAGGTATAAAATGATACCTCAGAGTTGTTTTAATTTATCTATCTCTAATCAATAGTGATTTAGTATAGTTTTTCACATATTATAGATAGCTTTATCCTCTTATGAAAACTGCCTATTCATATTCTTTAACTATTTTTCAATTAAGAAATGACTTGTATTCTTATAAATTTGATTGTTTTTGACATATTTGAGGAATGAGCCCTTTATCAGAGAAACTTGCCATAATTTTTTTTCACTGTTATGATTATTATGTATTTCCCTCCATCTTATTTCTACCCCTTCTCCTTTTACCCTGTCTCCCCTTAAAAGTGCTTTGTTTCTAACCACTTTCTTCCCTAGTTTACCTTCTCCCCAAACTCCTCCCTCATCTCCTTTCTCTTTTTTCCCATTTGGTAAATTCTCCTTTTTTTTTTCCTTTTTGCTGAGGCAATTGGTGTTAAGTGACTTGCCCAGGGTCACACAGCTAGGAAGTGTTAAGTGTCTGAGACCAGATTTGAACTCAGGTCTTCCTGACTTCAGGGCTGGTACTCTTTCTACTGTGACAACTAGCTGTCCCTAAATTCTACTTTGGATTTTAGAGTTCTAAAATTTCTAAAGAATTAGAGATCCTTTAGATCTCTAAAGGAGTTCTCTTTAGTGAATATTTCTCCCTCTTTTATCTTTTGACTTATTCTTTTTTACGGTGTTATTTTCTTCAGTACTTTCTTTTCCATTCTTTTTTTTTTAACTTTTTTAAATTAAAATTTTCTTGCACCTTCTTATTTCTTTTCCTTTTCCTTTTTATCCCTGAGGCAATTGGAGTTAAGTGACTTGCCCAAAGTCATACAGTTAGGAAGCATTAAGTATCTGAAACCAGATTTGAACTCAGGTCTTCCTGACTTCAGGGCTGGTTCTCTATCCACTGTGCCACCTAAATGTCCCTCTTTTTCCAATTTTCCCCTCTGTCTTTTAAATTTGATTTTTAAAATCCCTTTTAAGTTCTTCTAGGAGTTCTTTTTGTGCCTGAAACCAATTCACATTTTTATTTGAGTCTTTGGATGTAGCACTTTTGAATATGTTGTCTTCTTCTGAGTTATGATCTTCCCTTACACCATAGCAATTTTTAAGGCCAGGTTCTTCCCTTTCCTCCCCATCTTCTAGCACATTTTCTGACTTTTTACTTTATATTAATGCTGGATTCTGCTCTTGGTCTGAAGAAGACACTATTCTTTCTCAGGTCTTTGTTATTACTATTTCAGAGCTAGTTCAGGGTGGGGGTGAGGCCTGTAAGTTTTCAATTTTTCAAAACAGTATGATCTAAGGAAGGGTTACTGCTCTCCTGGCCTGTGATCTGTCTGTGAGCAGCCACAAGAACTCTTCTTTGCCCTGGAACTATAACCAGGCTTTCTGCTCCCCTGTAATCATAAGGTCTAATATGCTTCCTTGCCCTGGGACTTAAACCAGACACCAATGCCAGAAAATGAGCCCCTGTAATCTTTTCCTGACGAATTGTCTAACACCTCTCACATATACTCTCTACAATTAGAGAACTCTAGAAACCATAGTTTCCAGTTCAGTCACCTAGGGAAGGTTTACTGCTAACTTTCTTGTGAAAGCCTGATCTGGAATATGCTCTATTTTCGTCCCCTGAGACAAACTTTCCTGTCAATTTTCTATGTTGTCTTGACCTAGAAAATTATTTCACCTCATCATTTTGTAAGTTTTGCTGCACCACAATTCATTTTGAGGTGCTATTTTAACATTGTTTGGAGGGGTACTTGAGAGAGCTCAGATAAATCCCTTCCTTTACTTTGCTATCTTGGCTCTGCCCCCTCAGCATAATCTTCATCATTTTGTTAAATCAAAGATAGAAATTTCACAATTTTCTGGCTCTCAGAGCATGTAGGAGGAGTTCCTTTCTTGTGCAAGTCTATCCTTTGAAGACTTAAAGACCACTTTCCCTAGAAAAGAAAGCCTTATAGTTTAAATCAGAATAAGAATAGCATATATATTTGCTTCAAAGTTTTTATTCTGTAGATCCAAATAAAAACAATACATATCTAAATAGCATTTTAAAAGTTTTTTTTAAATTTGGGAGTTAGGGATAATTGATAGGTTGGGGAGCCATACTTTAAAAAAAGAAACGAAATCTCATCATTTTAATTCAGTGGCAAAAAAAATTTCAGAACGATTGAGTTGTTTAATAATTTTAGTATTGCAGAACTAAATATTAGAAACTCACTCCATCTTACATGTTTTTGTAAAACATTTCAGGTAACAATGGATTCTTCTGGATATAGACTATATTCCAATAATGAGCTTAAGAGAACATTGAAATTAATTTCACTAAAACTGGTAAAAATTGAATATAGAGTTAAATTTGAATACAGAAGATCTGTTTCATGTATACTATTTGATATGGGTGACATCTATGAAAAACTTTTTTTTGCTGATAGGATTATGCCAACAGATCTTGTAATAAAGGAAATTTAAAAGGAAAAGATTTATTTTTTCCATATTTCATTATCTTTTCCAAATCAATCTCCAAGCTCACATTTTATGGTCACCTAGTTTTTTTTTGTTGTTGTTGTTGTTTTTGATGAAGCAATTGGGATTAAGTGACTTCCCCAGAATCATACCACTACTAAGTGTCAAGTGTCTGAGGCTAGATTTGAACTCATGTTCTAGTTTTTACTTAGAAAAAGAAATAACAAACTTTTCAATATCTTTGCCAAGAAAATCCTAAATTGTGTTATAAAAAGGTGGACATGATTGAAATGATTGAGCAACGACAACTTTATTCCTGATATTCTTATGAAAATTTTAAATGTGTTTTTAATTTTTATTTTAAATTATAAATTTTCTATATTTATATATAAATTTATACATAAATTATAAACTTTATAAATGGTGCTAAGTACTTTTTAATTATTTAATAGGAACTAGTGTTAGAATTTAATAAAATATAGTTTAATTAACCAAAACAATAGTACTAAAATGAATTTATGAAACATATTTTGCTTGGATAGTAACAATTATATAAGATAGCCTTTTATGAATGTTCTATATGTTTTCTAATTCAATATCAGCCAATATTAACTCCTTTGGGCAAATAGTTTGCCACCTTATCTAGAGCACCTTGCTTCTATGTGTTGTGTTTAAATGAAGACTCATTTTTCCTCTACATATGACAAGAACCACATTATATGACATCCCATTGACTGATGAGTTGTCAGAATGACAAAAGTACACTAAGTAGGGGATCGCCATCTTAAGTTACTGAAGTGAGTATACCAAATAACATTTATTTGAAGTCCTTTGATTTCAGAATAATCAATTATATATTTAAATTTATTTTAAAAACATATTCTAGCTTTCCATATTCTAAGCTAGCTAAAAACATGCTTCTTTTTTATAGATCATGATAGGAAAAATAATTCCAAGAATAAAGAAATTTGAAATGAAAACCCCCCAGAATTTTCTTTCATTCTTTCTACCTTCCCTCCTTTCCCCTTCCCATCTTTCCCTTTATTTCTCTTCTCTTTCACTTATTCTCACAGCATGTGACCAGCTTGCACTTGGAGTGGCTGCCCTGTTTGGCCCATCCCACGTCTCTTCAGTCAGTGCTGTACAGTCTATTTGCAATGCTCTTGAAGTTCCTCACATACAGACTCACTGGAAACATCCTACAGTGGATAAAAATGATATGTTCTATATCAACCTCTATCCAGATTATGCAGCATTCAGTAGGGCAGTCCTGGATTTGATCCTCTACTATAATTGGAAAATAGTGACGGTGGTATATGAAGACAACACAGGTATGGGATTTATCTAGGATGTTATCTGACAATACAGTGACATCAAAATCCCTGATATTAAAATCCTGAAGATCACATAAAACAATCATATACATAATGGTAAATAAATTTTCTAAATTATTTTCTATATTTCCCATTCTTATTATTTCCTAGTCTTTCCCATTTCTTTTTGGGCATATATACTTTTGCATTTGAATTACTAAGTAGGAGATATTCAATTTGTTCTGGTGGAATTAGTTCTTAAAAATATTTTTTAAAAATCTTCAATCTTCTGCATTAGATATTTTTATGCTAAGAGGAATTAGAATATATAGAAACATATTTCAGGGGCTAAATACTATGGATAGAAATGTAAATGTAGCTAAGAATCAACCTTATAAAAAGAGTTATTTAATTAACAATAAATATAATTTGTTTACATTTTTTTTACTGGATGTAATATTATTCACTGTTAGCTAGCTTCAATATTTACTAGCTGGATAACAACTTTAATCAATTACCACCATGAATCTCAATTTCTGATCTATAAAATGGGGATGAAAATATATAATATCTCCAATGCAAGAATTTTAAGATGTTAATAAGTTTTTGTGTTTTTACAGGGGAAGCAAGTTGACAAAATTAGCAGTCAAATGTATAAAATTTGAATAGTGACAGCCTGACATATATTGAAAATGATATAGTTGATGAAATCGCAGTGAATATTCAACAATAATTTTGGTTGGATGATTATATATCATTTTCTAGGTCTAATTCGTCTGCAAGAACTGATCAAGGCTCCTTCCAAATACAACATTAAAATAAAAATCCGTCAACTGCCCTCTGGGAATAAAGATGCCAAGCCTTTACTGAAGGAAATGAAAAAAGGAAATGAGTTCTATGTGATATTTGATTGTTCATATGAAATGGCAGCTGAAATTCTTAAGCAGGTAAGGTGGGTATAAAGGAAGTAGGCACTTGAAGGAAATAATCTAGTTTTAATTTACTGCAAATTTTAAATGTAGATTTGATTGATGATACTAGTTATTGTAAAGAGCAATTAAACTATGAAAGGTTAGTAGGCTTTTACTGAATTATGTCTGTTGATAAGTCATATTGTATGTGTAGTATTTGTAGTAATAGTACTTTTTTAAACTTATGGAATAAAATAAGCATTTATATAATACAGTATCACAAAAAATGATTGCACATGAAACTGCGAATCTACTATGTACAATTTGCTATATATGTAACATATATGTATATATGTAAAATTATTCTATAAATACTTCAATTTATCAGTTATTTTTCTGGGTGCAGCTAGCATCTTTCTTCATATATTCTTTATAGTTAATTTATGTATTTATAACAGAAAATTTTTTTTCATTCAAAATCATTCTTCAAATAATATTACTGTTACTATATACAATGTTCTCTTGGTTCTGCTCATTTTATTCTTCATTATTTTGGGCAAATCTTTCCCTGCTTTTCTAAGATCATTGACCTTATTATTTCTTATAGCACAATAGTATTCTATCTCAATCATATACTACAACTTGTTTAGTCATTCCTTAATTGATGGACATCCCTACAATTTCCAGTTTGTTTGGTTTTTTTTGACACCACAAAGAGAGTTGCTATAAGCATTTTAGAACATATAGGTTCTTTCCCTCTTTCCCTAATCATCTTTGGACATAGACCTAGTAGTGGTATTGTTGGGTCAAAGAATATAGACAGTTTAATAACTCTGAATGTAGTTCCAGATTGTTCACCAAAATGATTGAATCAATTCACAATTCTGCCAATAATGCGTTAGTATCCTTAAATTTTCCATATCCCCTCCAGCATTTGTTGCTTTCTCCTTCAATCATTTTAGCCTATCTGGCAGGTATAAAATGATATCTCAAGATTTTTTTAGATTTGCATTTCTCTAATCAATAATGATTTAAAGCATTTTTTCATATTTTCATAAAGTTGTTTTGATTTCTTTATTGGAAAATTGTTCATATTCTTTGATCATTTATCACTTGAAGAATGACTCTTTATAGATTTGACAAAGTTCTTTATATATTTTAGATACAAAAACTTTATCTGATAAGCTGCCTATAAAATTTTTCCTGAATTTTCTGCATCTCTTTATGCTCTTGGCTACATTTCTTTTATTTGTGCAAAACCTTTTTAATTTAATCTAATTGAAAATATCCATTTTATATCAAATTTTGCTTTCTGTTTCTTGTTTATTTATATATTTCCTGGCTATCCATAAGTCTCATAAGTAATACCTTCATTATTCTTCTAGTTTTCTTATAATATTTTTCTTTATATCTAGGTCATGAATACATTTTGACTCTGTCTTGGTAAAAGGTGTAAGGTACTGTTCTATCCCAACAACTGCTTTCCAATTTTCCCCACACTTAAAAAAACAAATAATGAATTCTTATCCCAAAATCTTGTCCTTATTTTGGAGAGGGAGAGGAGTCATAAATTATAACATTCTCAAAAATGTTTTAATTTTTACTTTTGCCTCCCCCAAACTGCCCTCTCTTCTATCGGCTATGTCCCCTTGCCCCCAACCTTCTTTTTTCCCTTTCCTTCCTACTTTCTTTCCTATATTACTAGATACATTTCTAACTATGCCAACTAATACCAAATAATACCCAGTTGTGGATATTATTTCCTCTTTGAGCCAATTCTAATAAGGATAAGATTCATGTGCTCCCTTCCATTTCTTTCTTCACCATAAAATTTCTTTCAGGCTTCTTTTATGTTAGATAATTTATCCCATTCTACCTCTCCCTTTCTCCTTCTCCCAATGCTTTCTTTTTTCTTATCCCTTCATATTTTTTTAGATTACATTCAACTCACACCTCTGCTTTCTGTATACTCTTTCTAACTGCCTTAATAATGAGAAAGATTTTAGGAATTTGAGTATCATTTTCCCATGTAGGAATATAAACAATTAAACCTTATCAAATCCTTTATAATGTATCTTTTCTGTTCAACTTTTTATGCTTTTTTTTTTTGGTATCTTGTTATTTGAAAGTCAAATTTTCTATATAGCTCTAATCTTTTCATCATGAATGCTAAAAGTCCTTTGTTTCATTGAATATCTATTTTTTCTCCAAGCAGGATTACATTCAATTTCATGTTTTGATATGTTTATTTTCCCCAGTTATATATAAAATATTGTTTACATTTGTTTTAAAACAGTGTACCAGATTCTGTCATCCCTTAATTTTATTTTTAAAATATTATCCCTTAATATTCAACTCACATCTGTGCACTTTGTTTATATATTCTCCTTTTAACTGTCTCAATAATGAGAAGATTCTTAAGAATACAAATATCATCCCTTCCTTGTAGGAATGTAAACTGATAAATCTTATTAAGTCCTTCAATGATTTCCTGATTACCTCTTTGTGCTTCTCCTGAGTACCATGTTTGAAAATCAAATTTTCTATTCATCTCTAGTCTTTCCATCACAAAGCTTGAAATTCCTCCATTTCATTAAATATCCACTTTTTCTCCTGAAGTATTATACTCAGCTTTCTTGGTTGTAATCCTAGCTCTTTTGCCCTCTAGAATATTATATTCCAAGCCCTCTTATACTTTAATGTAAAAACTGCTAAATCTTGTGTTATCTTGATTGTGGCTCCATTCTACTTGAATATTTCTTTCTGAATGCTTGCAATATTTTCTCTTTGATCTGGGAGTTGCAGAATTTAGCTATAATATTCCAAAGAGTTTTTTTTCTTGGGATTTCTTTCAGAAAATTATTGGTGGATTCTTACAATTTAAATTCTTGTTCTGGGATATCAGGGTAGTTTCTCTTAATATCTTGAAGGAAGATATCTACACTCTTTATTTGATCATGACTTTCAGTTAGTCCAATAATTCTTAAATTATCTCTCCTAGATCTATTTTCTAGGTCAGTTGTTTTTGCAATAAGATACTTCACATTTTCTTCTATTTTTTTCATTCTTTTGGTTTTGTTAATTTGTTAATTTCTTATAAAATCATTTAATTTCTACTTGCCCAATTCTAACTTTTAAGGAATTATTTTCTTCAGTGAGCTTTTGTACATTTCTTTTCCATGACCAATTCTACTTTTAAGGGACTTTGTCTCTTAATTGAACTTTTTATATCTTTCCCCATTTCACCAACTGCTTTTTAAGGCATTCTTCTCTTCAATGGATTTTTGTGCCTTTCTTTTTTTTAACCATTTGGCCTGTTTTGTTTTTTAAGTTACTTTTTATTTCAGTATTTTTTTTTGTGCCCCTTTACTAAACTGTTGATCCTTTTTAATGCTTTTCTTGCATCGTTTTTATTTTTCTTCCCAGTTTTTCCTTTACCTCTCTTATTTGATTTTTAACATCATTTCTGACTCTCTCATAGTCTAAGGCCAATTCATATTTTTCTTTGAGGCTTTGGATGAAGGAATTTTGACTTTGTTGTCTTCTTCTGAAGTTGTGTTTCGATCCTTATCACCAGAGTAAATTTCTATGGTCAGAATTGTTTTCTGTTGTCTAATCATTTTCCAGCTGATTCCTTGACTTTTAACTCTATGTTAAATGACTCTTTCCACATAGAGGGGCCACTGTCCTAAGCTTCAGGTTTTTTATGCAGTTGTTTTCAAAGGTAATTCTGGGGACTTGTAAGTTTTTGACTCTTTCAAGGTAATATGATTTTGAGAAGTGTATTTATTACTTTTTGCGAGTTACTGCAAGCACTCTTTTCAATCCTGGAACTGTGACCAGAGTCCCTACTCCTTTGTGGCAACAAGCTGTGCTATGCTAGTCTTCCTTCTTGCAATGGGAATTCCAGGATTTTTGACCCAAATACAAGTATAGGCAATACAGCAGATTTGGCCCCTGGTGCCAGCAATGGGACCCCTGTTAATCTCCTTCTGACCATTGTACAATCCCCTTACTGTCTCTGGGCTGAGAGATCTGAAAATTGCCAATACAGCCACTGATTCATTTTCCTTGAGACTTATTTCTGCTTTGCTGTATATTTACAGTTAGATTCTACTTTTTTTCTCATGATCACTTCAATCTTTAATTGGTGACAAATTTAGTTAACATTTCCAATTCTGAATTTGGTCTAAAAGATAGCAGATTAAACCTTTCTTCTTTCACATTCTTTTTTGGTACATCATTCTTCCAGTTTTTCTTAACAAGAAATAAAGAGTTTACTTTTAGACTTCCTAATCTTTTGAAATCTTTGCTTTTTCCTGCTTATCAGATTAAACAAATGATTATATCATTTCAATTTTTTTTGGTGGTACAGTGAAAAGAGTACTTGTTTAGCCATGAGAGTAACTAGGTTCAAATCCTACTTTTGAAATCAATGTGACTTTTAACAAGTTGTTTCACAATCCTGGGTTTTGTTTTCTTCATCTATAACAAATAGATGTTTCCATTTTTGTAATTTATTCTATTCTGCATCACCACAGACATTTTGAATTAACTGCCTATCATATTTGTTTTTGAGTAAAATTCAAAAGTTCATAGGTTTGAGAATTTAATTTTTCTCTTTGAAGTAAGTTTAAAAGTTTAGTTTTTCTATAACTCACTTTAATTTTAAAAATCTGAGAATCAATAACTGTCCTTGACTTATTAGAGGAAATATGCTATCTCTGTAACATGTTAGCCATGCTTTTAATATTTCTGCATTTAGTTATAAAGATTTTATGATCTAACTCATGGTCAATTTTTGTAAATGTACCAAGTATTACTGAGAATAAGTATATTAATTTCTATTCCATTCAATTCTCCCCAAATAGCTATCATAGCTAGCTTTTTGAAGATTTGATTCATCTCCTTGACTTATTTATTTTTCCATTAGATTTATCTAGTCCTGAGATAGGAAGCTTTTAAGTCCTCCATTATTTTGCTATCCATTTCCACCCATAATTTATCTAACTTTGCCTTTAAAAACCTGGGTGTTCTGGCATTTAGTGCATAATGTTTAGTATTTATTATCTATGGTACCTTTGATTACAAAGTTTCCTTTTTTATCTCTTTTAACTAAATCTATTTTAGTTTTAATTTTGTTTGAGATTGTGGTTGAGTGAATCTAACCCCAAATCCTGTTTCATGCTTCTATTATAAAAATTGAATTGATAATGTATCAGCCAGGAGGGGCTGTGAGTAATGTGAATCACAAATCAATTAGAAAGGATCACAAATCAGTTTCTTAAAGGGACCACAATCCACTTCAAAACCACATTTTCAAAATTCACAATAGAGAAATTACATTTCAGTAACATTATGCCATTCTCTTCAGACTGGCAAATCCTTTCTTATTATCTGTGTCTCTTGTCTGCCTGGCCAAAAGTAGAAGGTAGAGCTAAATCCATCTACCAGTCCCACCAATATCTCTATAGGAAAAATTCCTTGTGGGAGCCAAGTACCCTAATAAGAGGTTTACTTGGCTTTCTGCACCCCCAGTTTGAACTTAGAATTTCTTTAAATGGAGTTTCCTCCCAAAATAAAAACAATAGACTTTCCCAACCCCTTAGAATGGGAAATATTTTTGTTTCTAGACTTATTAAGAATTTCTTCAAGGGGCTGTCACTGGTGCATGTTTTCTGAACATTCCTCAGTCTCAGCTGAGAGTTTCCTTGGAGAAAAAAATTCTCTAAGGGGCTTGACCCTTATGGGAACTTCTTGGGTTTTCAGCTGCCTATTATTATCAAACAATTGCTCTAAACACCAATGGTAAATTTAAATTAAACAACAATTGCCACATCTCCAACCTTGGATCAGAAGAGTTGGGATTGAGAAATGAGTCAGGTCTCTGATGTGATCTTCGGTGGATAAATCCACCAGTGAAAATTTCACCAAAGAAAATTTCTCTTAAGAGGTTGTTCTGAGGAAATTATTCCTTCTCAAGATCCCTTCATGATTACCAATTGTTGTGATTCATGTTAAAGTAAAACAAAGGCATAAAGTTCCAAGTACATTCAATAATGTGTTGACATTGTTTTGTGTTTTACAGATTCTTTTCATGGGTATGATGACTGAATATTATCACTACTTTTTTACAACACTGGTAAGAATGTCTCAGTAAAAATTAAGAATTTCATAATATTAGAGAAATTTCTCCATGGAAATTTCTCATGGAAGGCAACTTCTGTTTAAATTTACTGTCATCTTGTCATTATTAAAGGAAGGGAACTGAAAAAAAACTTACTTTAATTTCCTTCAAATCTACTAAATCCTGTAGAGCTGAACAATATTTGTTAAAACTAATTATCCCTATGTATGACATGAAAAGGGAATAAAATTAAAGGAAACTAAGAAGTATAAGTACTTAACACTGGAATACAAGCCAATATGTCTTTGCATTGGCTCTATACTGTTTTATGGCCTCCAGCCAATAGATATTAGAATAGCCATAAGTTTGTGTCTCAGTCTCAGGAGACTGGCTGATGTTTTATCCTTCAAAAATTTTGACTCATTAGGAAAAATATAGTTCATATATAATTAAATACATATTATATATCAATATATGTGTGTCTGTGTATGTCTCTGTGTGTGTATGCATATACACATATGTACTTCCCATAATATATAAACTAAGTTTTCGAAAGAGCATGATTTTAGTCATTCTGTTTAACAGAAATTAAATTGCCTTTTGTTTTTGATAGCTCATTTAGTCAATTCTCCTCCTTCATAAAGCAAAAAATTCCCTTCCCCCCAAATAAGGCATATGACAACTCACATAGATTTGAAAATTCACACCTTTTTGGAATAGATTATATAGCTTTGTCTTTTTTTAATATTTTAAAATTGCTATCATATACACATATATACACACATAGTTTATTAGGCAATTATCTATATATTCATCTTTTTATCTACTTAGGAATGAAATGAGGCACAGTAAGCAGAGGACAGGTATTATAGTCCATTCCATCTGGATTCAAGTATTCTTTCTGACATAGACTAGCTATGTGACCATGACCAAGTTATTTAATTTCTCACTTCTAGAGGTGATACTAATCTACATTATAAAAGAAAGTTTTTATACTAGAAATTCTCAATAAAGATGAAATCATAGTCCTAGATCAAGATAATAATAATGATGATAAGGATATTGTTAACTTGGTTCTTCCTGGTATTAATTCCACTATCCTCAATTTTCAACAAAACTTTCAAGTTAAAAAGGGAGTCATACTAAAGCATCTTATTAATCATTTAATATACATAGATAACATCAAATTATATGACTCCATGTAGAAGGACATAACAAGTACTTCATCTCATGAAAACTTTCTCTAGTGAAAAATATGGACTTGATAAATGTAAAATTGTTAAAACAAACAGTAAAATCTTGGAACTTGAAGCCAGAGGTCAAATTAAACTAATGGTTCTGAGGAGTACAAATGACTGATCTTCTCTAGCAAGACATACCAAGAATAAAGTTAATAAGAAGAAAGAAATAAGATTCAAGAGATTGAATAGAATCTTAAAGTCAAATTTAGAGGGAATATTTAAAGCAATTAACATTTAGGCAATGCCAGACTTAACATATGCTTTTGGCATGATAAAATTTAACTATAATAAATGTAGAAGATATCAGAACAAAATAATCATCTCAAAGGAATTACCAAATTATTAAGACTTCCAAAAGTATTGGCAGAACAAACAACAAGCAGGTTTATGGTATTTCAAGTCCACATGAAATAAATTATATAAAATAAGTTTAACCTCTTAAGATTCTGTTACTTCTCAAATCAAATATTTTATCTCCTAAGTAGAACTGAGGTTAGCTTCTAAGTTAAAGATCACACCAAAATGTTATTAATTATATTGAGATGTGATTCACAAAAACTCCACATCAAGCTATTTCATATTTCTCCAATGGTTTTAAAATATCATCGATTCTTGATAAATATAAAGTAATCAATGTACTACAAGGTAGAGAGTACTATGGAAAAATTTGAGCTTGAATTCAGAAGTCAAAGTGAAACAATGAATGAAAGTAATACTGAGCGGTAAACTAGACAACAGAAAATTTGGAAAGTTATCTTAACTAAAGTTCTGTACAGTATTAATGCAGGACAGGACCCATCACCCCAAGGCACTTATTGTAAAATAATTGTAATAATAGCTAGCTTTTATATAGCTCTTTAAAATTTGCAAAGCACTTTGCATTTGTTTACTGATTTAATCCTTACAACAACCTTATGAGATAGATGCTATTATTATCTCCATTTTACAGATGATAATGATAAAGGTTAAGTGATTTACTCATTGAACATGCCTGGTGGATGATATTTATTCAGATCATTTTGACTGCATGTCCTGTGTTGTATTCATTGTCTGACTGGCATAGTATCAAAAAAAGTGGAGGCAGATTGGTATATGTTCTTAGAACACATGCTAAATAGGTTAAAAACTGAAAGAAATACTTTTGGAACAAGCAGATATCATTTTGCCAAGAAGCTAAATCAAATGCAACTGAGATTATTATGATTGGAGTCTATAAAAGAGCTGAGACCCAGAGTTAAAAGATCTAGGGGTAACATTTGCATGAACTCAACCAACAATATGACATCCAAAAAACTTTAAACTTATGTTTGGATAATGCATTTTTGTTTGTAGAAACTGAGCAGCACTCCAGTCATTGTTACCAGTAATTACAGAAAGATTTCATCTTTAGGAGGCTGGACTTACTGATTGATGAAGACCTGAAACATATCCCTGCTGCTTACAAAACTTTAGTAGCTACCAACTATCTGGAAAGAATCAAGTAGAAAGAACTATAAATCACAAATTCATTATCCTTTCTAAACTAATAGCATTGAAACCTAATAGAACAAATTAAAACTATATAACAGCAGGATGAGATACATGCCATTTTGTCACTTGAGTTGTTTTTTTAAAAATGCTTTCTCTGAACCTTTAGAAGGTTAAGATAATCTCCCCGTAGTTTTTTTTTTTCAAAATATATGAAGAAGTATTTTATCTATCTGTGCAGATGTTCAAAGAATATTAAATATAGAAGAAGAATAGTCTAGCAACTTTTCCCTGGACCATTTATCTGAATATCATGAAAAAGACAATAACAAGATAAAGCAATAGTGACAAATAACAGCAACAACAACCACAAAATTGCCTGACAAAACTGAAATCTACCTCTTTGACTAAACACTGGGTTATAATAACAATGTGACATTTAAAGGAATTAAATTATTTGGAGATTTTTAGATGCCAAGTAGAAGACATCACAGTAATATTTAAATGCCAAATAACTATTTATGAGACTCTAGTAGTACAAAATATTTATTTATAACTAAAAATTATTAGGATTTTGTTTTTACTAAATTATACTAATCAAATGAATATGGAAGTGTCTATTATTTGGAACAAAGATTATAAGCTAAATATGAGTGACTACTATGACATGACTGTCATTTAGATTCTTTGTGACCCCATGTTATGGGAGCCACCTGCTAATGGCTGCTGGCTGTTATGGGAGCCACCTGCTAATGGCTTCTGACCAGCAGAATAGATCTCTTCATGTGAGAGGATGATAATGATACAAGGAGACTGAGAGGTAGTTGCATTCTCTGACCTCTCTCCTCTTTCCTCTTGCCTCTGATTTATTTCATTCCCAATTCCCAAGCAACATCTGCGTCAGTAAAGGCTGAGTTGCAATTTCTTCAAGTGTGTTATGATTCACAGCTGTGGCGGCTTTCAGAGAATTGACCTGCCCCTTCACACTTAGGCATAGTCCTTAACCAGGCCACATTTTTTAATAGGAACATAATTATTTCCTCCCCAACAGCATGGTTAATAAGTTTGTGCAGGAGTTGTTATCTGAGTCCACATACTAAGGAATTCAAACAGCACTATCAAATTCTTTTCCATCCTATTCCTCTGGATGATTGCAGAGTGAGACACTACAGCAGATGTTGAATCTTGTGAGATATAATTTACTCTAATATCATAATAGTCCATCATGGAGGCAAACTTTCTGACAAATGGAGAAGTAAGACTGTAATCAGAACAGGCATTTTTCATAAGTCCCTCATCAGTGTCCTGGCTCAGCCCTTTGATGTGTTGGCCAATTTTAATTACCCTGACTGAAAAGGTCTTACCAGGTCTCTTCTCCCTTTCCTTCCCCATGGGTTATTGAAGAAACTCTCCTGGAAAGATCCTGCTCATGAACAGCTCTCAAGCACTGCTGCCTCTTTGTTTCTTATGCCCCTTTTTGGCACCATTTATTATAGGAGCCATCTGCTAATGGCTGCTGGGGATCTAATTCTGAACCAGCAGAATGGATCCTTTCATGTGAGAGGATGATAATGATACAAGAAACTGAGAAGCAGTTACATTCTCTGACTTCTTTCCTCTTCCCTCTTGCCTCTGATTTATTTCATTTCCAAGCAACATATGCATCAGTAAAGGCTGAATTGCAATTCCTTCAAGTGTGTTATGATTCACAGCTGTGGGGGCTTTCGAAGAATTGCCCTCCCCCTTCACACTTAAACATGGTCTTTAACAACCCCAGTTGGGCTTTTCTTAGCAAAGATACTGTAATGGTTTACTAGTTCCTTCTCCAGCTTATTTTACAGAAGAGGAACTGAGACAAACAGGGTTAATTGACTTGCCTGGGGCAATATATTGAGACAGTACCTGAAGCCAAACTTGAAGTCTTGAGGATGTCTTTTTTACTCCAGGCTTGGAGCTCTATGGTGGGCAAGTGGGATGGAGATGGAGATTGGATTTGGAGTTAGAAGACTTATCTTCAATTCTTGGTCCTGCTTTTTGAACATAGCTGTTCATCCATTGGAAGGACATTTAATTTCTCTAGGCTCTGGGTTTTTCATTGGAAAAATGTGATTGGGCTGTGCTTTCTAAATGTGCTTCAAGATCTAACAACCTATAATCTTTTTTTAAAAAAAAATATGTATAGGGTAACCAGATGGCGCAGTGATCACTGGGCTTGGAATTAGAAATATACATCTATATGAGTATAAATCCAGCCTCAGATTTACCAGCAACTGAACAAGTTGCTTAACGTTGTTTGCTTTAGTTTCCTCATCTGTAAAGTAAGCTGGAGAATAAAATGGCAAATCACTGCAGTATCTTTGCCAAGAAAATGCCCCTAACGAGGTCCTGATGAGTTGACTACAATTGAAAATGACTCAAAAACAACAATGCAAAGCACCACAGTAGGGTAGCTAATCATTGAAGCAGCTACATGGCAATCCAGTTTGTAGAGAATTGAGCTGAAGCAATACAACACAACAACAACAACAACAACAACAAGGGCACTCCAAATTATGATATTCTATATTCTACAAATATATGAATGGAGCCTATAAACAATAAATTTTTAAGCTTTATTGTATGTATTTATATTAAATTTATAATATAGTTTATAAAATTAAAACTTATAATTATAAAGTCTTAGAATTTACTTTGTGCAATCTTCAGAGCATATTGAATATTTGTAGATTCACCATGTTTGTCATAATTGTAATAGTATCAGAAAAAAAATCAAAACTATTTCTCTGGAGTTTGGCGAAGCAACAAGAATGAGGATAAGAAATTTAACTTCCTCTCCCCCCTAAATCATTATTTTTAATTAGAATCTCCTTAATGCATATGCTAAGTTATCAGTTCTGTCACATACTACAGGATTTCTTTGCACTAGACCTGGAAATCTACAGATATAGTGGAGTAAATATGACTGGATTTCGGCTACTTAATATCGATAACCCTCGAGTTTCATCCGTTATTGAAAAATGGTCAATGGAAAGATTGCAAGCTCTACCCAAGTCAGAAATGGGTCTACTGAATGGCATGATGACAGTAAGTATCATAGTTGACTTCTTAAAATTTCTTTAAAGACCATTTTTCAAAAGGAAATTTATTCAGAGATTTTCTTTTTTTGCAAAAGAGGATGATTCAAGAATTCCATGTTATTTCTTAAAGCATGTAGGAGAAAGAATTTTACTATATTTGTTACAAAATAAAGAAGATAACCTGGTATCTTTTAAAATTGCATTTAAAGATCATTATTGGCATCAATATAAAATTTTTCTTTTAACTTCCTATTAGTACTACAAAAGTGAGAGTGTGAAGATGAAGTAAGAACATAATTAAAGTAAGGACATAATTTTCAAAAAGTTTAAAAGAACACTTCAGATAACAGCTATTCTTATAGTTTCTCTTCCTTTACTTTGTCCTAATAACATGGAACATGTAGCGATACTAATAAATCTTTGTATCTATAGACACATGGTCATGTATAGTTTAGATAGATATATAATCTACTTATAAATTTATATATAAATTATAAATTGTTTTCACATATACATACACATATATAATTTAAATATACCACACAAAGACTGATCTAAATAATGGGAGAAATGCTGCATCCCATATGTTTTGACATGGCTCATTATTGATTGTTTCTATAATTTGTTTTTTAATTCATTCACTACTTAAGATTAAGTTGTTTGGTCTCCAATTAGTGGTTTTTTTTTTTTTTTTAACAGAAACAAATTTACATTATCCTTATTGAGTATAATTTATTGCATTGTAATCTAAAAAGGAAGCATTTAAAAGCATTTTCTGCTTTTCTGCATTTAACTATAAAATTTTTATGGCCTGATAAATGGTAATTTTTTGGTAAAAAGTAGCATATATAGTTGAGAAAAAAGATGTATTTTTTCCTGTTTCAATTCAGTCCTTTCCAGGTAACTATCACATCTAACTTTTCTAAGATTCTATTCATCTCCTTTGCTTTTTTATTTATGTTTTAGATTTAACTATTTCTAAAGGGGTAAGGTTAAAGTTGCACTTTATATGAAGGTTATACTACTACTAATAATAATTTTACTGTATCTTTCCACCTGAATTCATTTTTTTTCATTTACAAATTTAGATCTTATAGCATATGTTGAATATAAGTTTAGTATTGCTATTGCTTCATTTTCCATGGTACTTTTTATCATAATGTAGTTTCCCTGTTTATCTTTTTTAATTAAATCTATTTTGATTTTAACTTTGAGATCATGATTACTATCCCTGATTTTTTTAACCTAAGATGAAGCTTGATGAATTCCACTCTAACTCTTTAGTTTAACTTCAAATATACTTCTCATTTTATAGGTGAATTCATACCATTCCCATTCAAAGTTATAATTATTAATTGTGTGTTTTCCTCTGTCTTATTTTTCCTATCTATTATCATTTTCACTTTCTTTTTATTACCCTATCTCTCCTCATATGTCTGATTTACTTCCAACCACTATCTTTCTAAATTTTGCCCATTGTAATTACTATTATGTTAAGCTATTTCATAACCCACCTTCACCTCCAAGGATCTCTTCCTTATCATTTCCCCCTACCCTTTCCTCCCACCTTTTCCCTCCTTTTTTATCCTATTACCATTAATCAACACTCCCTTCTATACCTCTACTTATGTTCTTCTCTCCTCCTCTTATTTCTTTCATAAATTTAGAAAACTTTTTTATTCTTCTAAATATATTTGTATTGTTCCTCTTTAAACTATTCCAGATAAGTATCATTCCAAAGTTATCAGCCCCCCCATCTAATTGTATATCAGTTCTTGCTCTTGCACCTCATTCTTATAATCTGATTACTCCTTTTAATATATCTTTTCCTATGTGGATTTGCCTTTTAGAATCATATCATATTCAGCTCTACTCAAATCTTTCTTTCAAATATTCCCTTACTAATGAAAAGCTTAGATGTATGATTTACATTTCCATGTATAAAGTATAAATAGTCCCTTGAAATTGATCTTTGATATTTTTCCTTGAAACTTGTAGTATTTTTTCCTTAACCTGAGAAATTAAAAAGTTGACTATGATGTTTATGTGAGTCTTCATCTTGGAATATTTTCTAGATGGTGACTGATAAATTTTTTCTATAGTTACTTTACCCTCTCATTCTGGAAATTCAGGAAAATTTTTCTTAATGATTTTTTCATTTTCATATGTAAACTCTTTTTAAAAATAATAACTTTCAGGCAGTCCCACAATTCTTATATTGTCTCTCCTCAATCTGTTCTCCAGGTCACTTGTTTTTCTAATTTCACATCCTCTTCTATTTTTTCACTCTTTTGATTTTGTTTTTTATTATTCCTTGGTGTTTTATAACATATTTAGCTTCCCTTTGCCAGATTATAGTTTTTAAAAGGTTATTTTCTTTCTCAAATTTTTGGATTTCTTTTTCCAGTTGGTTGGTTTTCTTCTCATAATTTTCTTGGAAAGCTCTTACTACTCCTCTCCGCCCCCCCAATTTTTCCTCAACCTTTTAAATTTGACTCTTAAAGTCTTTTTTAAGCTCTTCCAAAAACCTTTTTTGGGTTTGTGATCATTTGAAATTTTTTTTTAAGAAGCAGGGTTTTTTGTTTTTTTTTAACTTTGTTATCTTCTTTTAGGCATGAACCCAGATCTTTTCTATACCCATAATAGCTATCTATGGTTGGGATTCTTTCTCTTTTGCTTATTCATTTTTTAAGGTAGCTTATTTTATTTTCAAGTTTTTCTAGGTCCTGAAGTGTAGAAGATGTGTCAGTCTTCTGTTTTTTCCATACTATTGTTTTCTGAGTTCTGTCTTTGTCAGGCACTTTACTCCACCCCTAAGCCATGGCTAGGGCCACCAGCCATATTACTGTGTGTTACTGAAAATGCTCTCACTCCCTAAGGTCTCTACTTCAGCTGAAAGTTTCTCCTTTTCTGTGAAACCAAAATCAGGAACTCTGTTTTCCACCAAGTATCCAAGCCATTAAGGTCTTCAACCCTCTGTTACCACACTCACTGGATGGGAACTAGTTTCTCCTCACTCACAATGTGGCATGGGACTGTTATAATCAGCGCATTTGGGGCTAGTATCTGGCAACAGCAGAAAATCCTTCACTTCTATTTGGCTGTCCAACTCTCAGACTGGATTTGAGGTGAAAATTCCTGAAGGCAGGTTGAGTGTTCCTATGATTTTATTGATTGCTGATTCTGTGGTATCTTTCTGGAAGTGTTTGTACTTCAGTTGAGCCAAACCTTTGCTCATGGAGGTTAGATCTTTTCTGAGGTCCTCTTAGGTTGTCTTAGGAGGACAACTGCTTAGCCCAATTTTTAATTATTTCTACAGCTAAAAGTTGATTTTGAGGCACTATTTTATTTTGTTTCTGGGAGAAATTTGGAGAGCCTAATATTTCTGTGGAGGTTAAAATTATCCCACCTACAAATAAAAGAGACTGAGGCAGAGGTCTGAGCCAATGGCAGTTTATCAAAGGATCCATGATTCTCTCTAATGAAGTGTATCTCAGATCTTCCTCATTGATCTGAGATGCCACTTCTTGCTAGGGCTATACTTTTATAGGGTTACAATTATGCTAAATACATAACAGTGATTTCATTGGTTAACATACAATACAGAAGCTAAAATAGAAACACCAGAAGGGTCACAAATTGATGAAACTATCACAACCAGTAATCTAAATGGTCATAAGATGATCACCTGCTCCTATTGGACAAGTGATTGGTCTGCACATACAAAAATATTTTGTGGGAGTTTCCGTATAGTTGTGATCTCTGCCACATTGGGTTTGGTCACTATCACAAGGCAGAACAAGGATGGAGTCTTTAGTTAACTTTCTATAGATAAGTAATTGAACTTAGAATCTTCAGTTCACAGCTTTGAGGTTTTATATACAGAATTTTATTTATATATAATACAGAATTATATTCTAGCAAATAGATTAATACTGATTGGAATAGAGTACAGATTCAAAATGAATTACTTTTCTCATTTCCTATGCTACTTTGCTATCTTCCAAGAATCCTCCCTTTTAAAATCTTTCATTGATACATATATGAACTTGATACCTAAAGCAAAGAGAAAAATGAAAAGAAAACTATAAACTAATATCTCTAATGAACTTTAATTTAAAATTTTAAATAAAATATCAAATAGGTCACAACATATTTTAAGATTATGTAGTATAACTTAAGAGTTATACTCAACAAATAAAACAGGTCACATTAAAAAATTAAAGATAATTTTAAAATTCTACATGATGATAGCTTTAGATGCAAAGAAGACTTTGGATAAAATCCAATATTTATTTCTGCTAATAAAATTAGAAAGGACAGAGAAGTAGAATTTGTCTAAAATCAAGAGCAAATATTTTATATAATAAAGGTTAGAGACCTTTCCAAATAGATCAGTAGTAAATCAAGAATGTCCATAGACATCACTTTAATATATAGCTATAAATGTTACTTATAGCAATACAATAAGAAAAAGGAGTTAAAAGAATAAACATAGCGATGAAACTAAAATAATGTACTTTTTTGCAGATTTTTGTATTACAGTTTATTTAGTGAACTCTTAAAGCATCAATTAAATAAAAGAACTTCAGCAAAATTGCAGACTATAAAATTAATCCATATTTAAAGCCCTTCTTTACCTATTATAAATAATAGTTACATTCATAAAATGTACATCTTACTCCATTTTTCATAACCTTTTTCTGGTGCATATTAATTATGAAAGATTAGTAAGTCATCAATATTTCTATACATCACCAGCACAACTCATCAAGAAGAGACAAATAAAATCAATTCAAAATAATTTGATCATACCAGGACATCCCTGAGAACTAAAAGAATGGAATTACAAAATAGTTTGTAAACATAAGAATTTTTTACATAATCAATAATTGCAATATTACATAAATATATTATTTATTCAATGCCATTTTAATCAAACTAACAAAGTATTTTTGCATATAGTTAGAAAAATAAAAATGTAATTTATCTGGATGATTGAAAGATAAAGAATCTCAAGAGAAGTAATGAAAAAGCAAATGGGTAAACTAAAGTGCCTAGCAGGACCAGATCTGACTATTGTATGAAGCAATAATCATCAAAACTATTTGACACCCATTCACCAATTGATAAATGGTCAAAGGATATGAACAGACAATTCTCAGCTGAAGAAACTGAAACTAATTCTAGCCATATGAAAAGATGCTCCAAGTTATTATTAATCAGAGAAATGCAAATTAAGACAACTCTGAGATACCACTACACACCTGTTAGATTGGCTAGAATGACAGGAAAAATAATGCGGAATGTTGGAGGGGATGTGGGAAAACTAGAACACTGATACAACGATGGTTGGTAGAATTGTGAATACATCCAGCCATTCTGGAGACCAATCTGGAACTGTGCTCAAAAAGTTATCAAACTGTGCATACCCTTTGATCCAGCAGTGTTACTACTGGGCTTATTCCCAAAGAGATTTTAAAGAAGGGAAAGGATCCTGTATGTGCAAGAATGTTTGTGGCACTTCATTTTCACAGTTGATTTAATGCTTCATTTGTTCAGTTCTTCAGGCATGTCTGACTCTTTGTGACCTTATGTCCTAGAGTATGCCAGGTACTTCTTTCCTCCATTATCTTCCAAAGTCTGTCCAAGTTTTTGGTTTTTGCTTCTATGATATGATGCAGTCATCTCATCCTTTACTATCCCCTTCTCCTTTTGGCTTCAACTTTGCCCAATGTCAGGGTTTTTTCCCAGTGAGACCTGCTTTCTTTTTATGTGGCCATGGTATTTAGGCTTTAGCTTCTGTAATTGATTTTCCAGTGAGAAGCCTGAATTAATTTCTTTAAGTATTGATTGATTGTTCTCCTTGCTGTCCAAAATCTCAGCCATACATTACTACTGGAAAAACCATAGTTTCAACCATATGGACCTTTGTTGGTCCTTCTTTTTAGTGTTTTGTCTAGATTTGCCATAGCTTTCCCTTCAAGAAGAAAATGTCTTTTTAAGTTCATACCTGCAGTTGCCTTCTGTAGTCATCTTTGATCCAAAGAATATAAAATCTTACACTACTTCCATTTCTTCTCTTTTAAGTTGCCAGGAGATTATGGTACCAGTTATCTCTAAAAACAAGTTTATGAATGACCAATTACTTTACAGACTGATATTTTTATAAAGATTTTATAATGATGAAAATTGAAGATACAGGTTTTAGTTACTTATGATTTCTCAATTTCCATTTTTCATAACAACTTATATTTTTCTATTTTTGGTTCCTGTGATTAACCTTTTTGGCTGCTTCCCGTGATTGACATTTTGAAAAATGATTTATAAATACTTTTAAGATTATGCAGATGTTTTGTTTATTAAACTGTAACTCAATATTCAAATATTATGTATATATATATGTGTGTGTGTACATATGTACATATATCTGTATTTGTGTACATACATATTTGTTATATGGAAAGTGAGAAATTAAGCTCCTTGTGATTATAGCTTATTTCATATTTGTTCTTATAATACCAATGCTCAGCAGAGTGTCTCATTTATAGATTAGTACATAATAAATTGTTTTCCATCTTGGTATTGAAATAACTAAGTATCAAAATATGTGGTTAGAGGATTATCTTCATTCTCTACAATAGATGCTAGCATGTAAGTTGCAACAATATGGTAGCCTTTTTGCCTATGTTATGAATTAGCACTTCAAAATGAAGTAACCAAATTTCCCATGAATAATGTTTTCTATTGCCTTTGAGTCAAGTATTATGGCAAAACATCTACTTTTCTCTAAAGGAAGCTGTAAGTCTTTCTTCCATTTAATGACAATATCCTTTTTATAAGAGTATCACTATTGATATAATCAAGTTAGATAGTAGGACAGGTTGTAGGATAGAAGGATAATTGATTAGTTAGTACACAGAACTTTCATATTTAGACTATCTTCAGTTTTTTTTAATGAAGCAAAGCAACTATTTATTCAAAAAAAAGATGGTGAAATACAATTCATGTCTTTACATAACAGATAAATGGGATATATTTTTAAACATAGCCAATTTATTTTGCTTGATTATACTTATTACCTGTTATAAGAAATGTCTATTGGGCTAAAGAGTGGGGTGAATTATTAGGGAAAAATGAATCTAAAAGTACAGAAGAGAAAGCAAAGAAGCATGTTACTATATTGTTAAATTTATTATCACTTTAAGAAAAAGCAAACTATATAAAAGGAGCTTTCAATTTTATATATATATCCCTTTGTTGTAGTGGGTTTTCTGTATGTTTGAATATTTCTGTTAATAATTAAGTTCATAATAAAATGTTTAAATTTTAAGATAAATTTAATGAGCATGTTATCTAGTTTTATAAGTTGTCATCAATTCTTTTAAATATAATAAATATGTATTAAGCACCTATTATGAAAAAGACAATATACTATTCATTGAGATTTACAAAACTGAAAACACAACTTGTATAGAATACCTATAGTTTTAATTAATGATCTAGCCCACGTGGGTTTTTGCACTCTTTTATTATTTTGTTTTGTTTTGTTTTCTAATCCTAGGTCATCATGTCAAAGGTCATAGAAGATTTGAAATCTATGCCTTTATTTTTCTTTTTCCCATGGGTTTCTATAGCCAAGGAACTCATCACCTATTGGTCAAACTATTTGTAATGGTATTTTTCATGCTGTATTTCACTTGGCTGATCCTAGATTGGAGATACAAAAAAAATTTTTTTAAACATCATTGCTTTCAGAAAACACTAATGAATAATAAGTATTTCAAGAATAAAGTTATAAAACCTTTAAAGTCAAAGGACTGAGGAAATAAAGCTAGCAAAGATAAATAAATGTGGAAATGAAAGGACATGCATTTTTCTCCCTGTAGACTGAAGCAGCTTTGATGTATGATGCTGTGTATGCAGTGGCTATTGCCTCTCACCAAGCTTCTCAGATGACTATCAGCTCCTTGCAGTGTCACCGACATAAACCATGGCGCTTTGGACACAGATTTATTAATTTGATCAAAGAGGTAATTCTTGCTACCTTATTGTTCCTTTATTCTTTCCTTTACATTGTGCCTGATAAATTCATTGACTCTTTTCTTCTGTGAATTTACTTGTCACTAAAGGAAAATCCTTAAATGACAGAAATGAATTAGTCTTAGTAAAGTTCAGTTGTAGTCATTTATTTAAAGACGTTTAAACAAATATCCAATAATTTTTCAATGGGACTTATTTTTGTTCCTCCTTACTGTTACCCTTTTTCATTTTAGATACAAAAAGATCCCAATCATTATCACCAATTTAAAGCCTCTCTAGTCAAGTAGTGAATGTCAGGAGGTAATGGGTAATGTATTAGTTATGCTGTGTTCTGCATTATACATATTAATCCCTTGGGACTCCTATTTCATGGGTTGATTGCAACTGAAGTACTCTTATATCAGCAAAATATTGAAGAATTGGAAATTGAGAACTTGAAGTAGCATTATGCTTTTTTAGAAAGAGGTATTGATCTTTATACTAAATTGGTAATAGCTCTTCTAATGTTACTTTTTTTGCAGGATATTTTCCCTCTACTTTCTTAGAAACAAGGCAATACAGAGAAAATATCTTTTGTTTTCTAATTTCATTAGCAAACTCATAATAGAGAGCAAAGTGTAGTCTCTCTATTACTTATTATTCTTGTTAGCACAGATAATAGAAACTCTCTAGGTTTGTCAAAAAAAAAAAAAACAACCTAGCATAATGCTACTTCAGCTGAAGTCTTCAGCTAAATCTGAAAATAGAAGTGATGTAGGTCCTTGTCAAAGACTAAGTACAGCTGAACTGAGAAACATCTTAGCACATACTTCTCTTTACATGGATTCTGTTCATTACTAGGAGAGTATAATTAGAGTGTATAGATGCAATATAATGTAAATATTATTCTCATACAAAGCAAAAGAGATAAGGAAGGAAACTGCATCTTTTTAAAAGGTATTGTAGACAGTGAAGTGGTATTAATGCTAAATATATTTGCACCAAGTATCCAAATTCTTAGAGAAGTTAGGCCAGTTATAGGAAAAAATAGAGAGCAAAACTATACCAGTGGAGGATCTCAACCTTCCCCTCTCAGAATTAGATAAATCTAAGAAAGAAATTAGGAAGGTTATTAGACTTAGAAACCTTAGATATGAGAGACCTTTGGAGAAAATTGAATAGAGATAGAAAGGAATATATCTTTTCCTCAGAAGTACATGGTACCTACACAAAAAATTGACTATATAGTATGGCATAATCAATCAAAGACAGAAAGGCAGAATAGTGAATGCATTCTTTTCAGATCACAATACAAATAAAAATTACATTTAGTAAAGGGCCAGGGAAAGATAGACTAAAAACCAATTAGAAATTAAATAATTTAATTCTAAAGAATGAGAGAATCAAACAATAAATGATAGAAACAATCAATAATTTCCATCCAAAATGAGACAACACACCAAACTTATGGGTGGCAGCCAAAGCAGTTCTTAGGAGAAATTGTGTATCTCTAAATAGTTATATGAATAAAATAGAGAAAGAGAAGATAAATAAATTGGGCATGCTAAAAAGCTAGAAAAACAATAAATTAAAACCTCCCAATTAAATGTCAAATTAGAAATTCTGAAAATCAAATTACAGATTAATAAAATTGAAGTTAAGAAAATATTGAACTAATTAATAAAATGAAGTTAATTTTATGGGGAAAAAACCAATAAAATAGATAAACCTTTATTTAATTTGAATAGAAAAAGGAAAGAAAAAGCTCAAATTATCAGTATCAAAATTGGAAAGGATGAACTTACCACAAATGAAGAAGTAATTAAAGCAATAATTAGGAATTATTTTGCCCAACTGTATGCCAACAAATTTGACAATCTAATTGAAATGGATGAATATTCACAAAATATAAGGTGCCCAAATTAACAGAAGAGTAAATAAATTACCTAAATAATCCCATTTTAGAAAAAAGAATTTGAACAAGCTATCAATAAACTCCCTAAGAAAAAAATCTCCAGGGCCAGATGGATTTACAAGTGAATTCTGTTAAACATTTAAAGAAAAATTAATTCCAATTCTATGTAAACTATTTGGAAAAATAGGCAAAGAAAAAGTTCTGCCAAATTTCTTCTATGACACAAATATGATGCTGATGCCTAAACCAGGAAGAGACAAAAGAAAAAAACAAATATCTCTGATGAATATTGATACAAAAATTTTAAAGAAAATATTGGTAAAAAGATTACAATAACATATCAGCAGGATATGTTGATATGACCTGGTGGGATTTATATCAAGAATGCAGGGCTGGTTCAACATAAGGAAAATTATTGGCATAATTGATCATATCAATAACAAAAATTAACAGAAATCATGATAATCTCTATTCCTATTAAAAATACCAGGGGCATAGGAATAAATGGAGTTTTGCTTAAAATGATAAGCAACATCTATCTAAAATCATCTGCAAGCATTATTTGTATATGGGGAGAAGCTAGATACATTCCCATTCAAATCAGGGGTGAAACAAGCATGCCCATTATTACCATTATTATTCAATATTGTACTAGAAATGTTGGCTTTTGCAATAGGAAAAGAAAAAAGAAATCAAAGGAATTAGAGTAGGCAATGAGGATATTAAACCATCACTCTTTGCAGAATGATATGATGGTATACTTAGAAATCCTAGAAAATCAAACAAAAAATCTACTTGAAACAATGAACAACTTTAGAAAAGTTGCAGGATATAAAATGTAAAGACATTTTTTGTTTTGCATTTAAGATTAACTGAATATTAATGGTTGATGGGTTAATGAGAAATACATCAATAGTAATTGTGTTGCCATCTCCTTTACTAAAGTAATTGCAGATAGCTCTCTTTGTAATGGCAAAGAATTGGAAATTGAGGGAATGCTCATCAATTAGAAATGGCTGAAGAAATTATGGTATATGAATGTAATGGAATATTATTATTCTATAAGAAATAATGATCAGGCAAATTTCAGAAAAACTTGGAAAGACTTACATGTAATGCTGAGTGAAGTTAACAGAACCAGGAGAACATTGTACATAGTAAAAGTAACATTGTGGATGATCAACTTTGATACACTGTTTAGAATCCATCAATGAGACCTATCTTTCTTTAAGGATCTTTGATTCTAATAGTGTTGGTACCTTCTATATTAATGCAGACAATTCCTCGATGTCTTAATAGGTATCTTGAGGTTTTTTTTTTTTAAATCATCAGCTGAGAGCCAACAAATTTGGTACTCCAAGCTTAGCTAGGTTGATCTTTGGAAGACAGTCATAGATATATGATGAAGCCCTTTACTCATTAACTTACAGAAGATTTGAGAGCTAAAAAAAAAAAAAAAAAACAACCATTGTATAGTTTTATTTTGCTTGAAGATATTTTTTAAAAACATATACTGCATTTCAACAATAACAACAACAAAGCATATCTATACATAATGTAATGCAAAAAGCATACTTTTTGAAATGCAGAATATTGTGTTCTCCCTCCTCCCCCAACTCACAAACACGTAATGGAAAGAATATTAAATATTGGTTTGAAGCAAGAGTATGCTAATGAATGTTTAACAACTGGCTCTCTTTGGAGGGATGGGAAATATACTCCATACAAAATGAATCTGCATTATTAAATGTAGACAAGCAACAAAATAATAAATTAAATCTTGATTTTTAACTTTTGTCAATTTCCAAGATATAAATGTTCATACTGAAAATTTAACTGTTAGCTCTAGTAAGTCTGTTCCAATTGGTTTAAACACAATTTTTAAGGTTCTCTCAAACACTGATTAATTAAATTTGAGCCACAGAATCATATAACCTTTATAGTTCCCAGTTTTTTATAACTTTAATGTAATATAGTGTAGGATTACATTTTGTAAATGTAATGTAAAGATTAAGATATTAAGTTTTATTTTTTCATATTATATATTTTATTTATTTATATAATAAGTAATATTATTATATATTATTATTTATTTTATTTATTTATTAAATATAAATTTTTAAGGATAAAGAGAATTAAAACTAGTTAAGCTTTAAAGATGTCTCAGATCTATAATTTTATGAATATTTATCCCATATTTATTGAGCATTTGTGTATTCAGCATTTCATTAAGTGCTTCTGTCAAGAATATATAAATATTAACATAATCCCTCAAGGAAGTTACAAGCTAATTAGGAAAATAAAACTCGCATAGATCATAGAATTTTGACCTCTAAGGTCATCTAATGCTACTCCTTAATTTTAAAGTTAATTATACAATGGCAGAATGAAAAACAAAATGCAAACCTGCCGATTCTTAATACAAAGCTTTTTTCATTATATATTATATATTGTATTATATAGTATATGTATTATACCAATACATTATATTGAAAAGCAATTGAACACACACACATATATAATGTAACATTTCCATATTAGTCACAGTTGTGAAAGAAGAAACAGACTCTGAATGCAGATCAAAACAACTTTTTTCACTTAGTTTATTCTTTTTCATACTATTTTTCCTTTTGATCTACCAATTCTTTATGGGGATGTGGATCCTTTGTTCTTATCTTGACTCATTGTTACTGAGAAGAGCTTCATCATTCATAGTGGGCCATCACACAATGTTGCTGATACTATGTACAATGTTTTTTCTAGTTCTGCTCATTTCAGCTTGCATCAATTCATAAAAGTCTTCCCAAGTTTTTCTGAAATCTTCCTGTCCATCATTTCTTATTGCACAAATAGTGTTCTATTACATTTATATACCATAATTTGTTCAACCATTCATCAATTGATAGACATCCTAATATATACTTTAAAAATAATATATAAAAAGTTAACAGTATCAAAGATAATGCTTTTTCTCATCTTCTTTATCTTAATAATTACATGTTTGTTGAGTTTATAATAAAAAGAACATTTTAAAAAGGAATGGAATTACTTAGAATTAAAAAACAGTTGGCATACTAACACATTCTTGAACACTTGATACCTTGATTCATGTCTAATAGTCAAGTTTTACATAGCTAAACATTGATATTCAACAAAAGCAGTGCCTCTTCAAGACAAGAAGACTAGCAGAAGACTTACTCTTAATAGATTCATACATTTCTCCTTGTTTGGACAGTTTATTGTTAATTTGAAGAGAAATCTGGGGTCATCTAGGTGGCTCAGTGCACAGAACACAACCCTGAAGTCAGGAGGACCTGAGTTCAAATCTGGTCTCAGACACTTAACACTTCCTAGCTGTATGACCTTGATTAAATCACTTAACCTCAAATGCCTCAGGAAAAAAAAAAAGAAGAAGAGAAATCTGAACCAAGATACAGTTGGTAACAGTAGAGCAGAAAAGGAGTGGGAGGTTTTCAGAGATTTGGTATTGTATTTACTAGCAAATTTGAAAAACTTAAAAGGAGTAACTTGGTGGTACAGTAGATAGAACACCAGCATCAGAAAGACCCAGGATCATATTATTAAGCAAATCACTTAACCTCAATTGCCTCAAAAATTAATTTGATGAAAATGATAGGGACAATTCAGAAGATATAAGTGAAAAATGAGAACTACAGGTACAGCAGCAGGATAATTCATTTGTCTCTTAGAGAGCAGTGTGCAACCATCAAAAATAAAATACAAGTGAAGCTTAGAGAGAAACAGGATTCTTGGCTCAGTAAGAAGACAGATGAAAGTAATTTTATACTGACATACCAATCCAAAATACCTCTATGATGCCCTGATTTATGAATCCCAAACTTATGGTGCATTTCAACTACTCAGAGCTGATTGAACCACAGAAATCAATTATAAGGATATAATCTTAAGAGATGGACTGAACACTTCCATAGTATTCTCACTAGAGTTTCATCAACCAATGATGAAATCATTGACCATTTACCTCAGGTTAAAGTCAATACCTCTTTAGACCAACTTCTAATTAAAGAAGACATTTTGAATAACATTAAACTCCTCTCAGGAGGTGTTGATTCTATTCCAGCTAAGATTTACAAGGCAGGGGGACTTTTGCTTATTTTGCTAATTAAAATCTTCTGGATTATATGGGGAAAGGAGGTTATCCCTTAGGAATTCAAGGATGCCTTCACTGTCTATCTCTATAAAAGTAAAGGAAACAGATTGTCCTGTGACAGTCATAGGGGATCTCTCTTAGTCATTGCTGGCAAGATTCTTGCTAGAGTCCTCTGTAGTAGGCTAATCCTGCATTTGAAATATGGTCTTCTACCTGAGATCTTCAGAAAGGTTGATGTGGTATATGTGGCCCAGTTCTGGAAGGAGACATGCCAATGAGATGACAGAATAGTTCATTACTGTTGTATGCCAGCCTTATGATATCATGCCTGCAGAGATTCTGGATAATGGATGATAATCTTGCTCTTTCCCAGTCCCCAGTGGAGCAAAGCAGGGTTATGGATGGAAGCAAGCACTGAAGTAGAAGGAGAGTTGTTTGGTTTTTTGGTTCATAGATGATGGTAGACTCAATGCAGCCTCTGAGCCTAGATTCAAGAGATTCTCTCCTACTTGTGCCAATTTCAGACTGATAGATAAACCAAGAAAACAGAGATTCCTCACCAACCAGCACTACACTATGGAGGAATCATTGGTTATAGCAAATGGAGAAAGTTTGAATTCTGTGGCTAAGTTTACTTATCTTGGTAGTACACTTTCTAAGGATATCCACAAAAATAATGAGGATGAAACACTCATTGGTACAACTATTTTAGCATTGGGGAGATTGAAAGAAGAGGTATTAAGCTACCTAGCTGAAAGTATGCAGAGCCATTGTGCTGACTATATTGTTGTATATTTGTGACACCTGAAGAGCATATACCAGCACTAGTATATTAAGGGTGTATGGGATGTTCAAGAGGAGGTACTCTGGTGTGAGGGCATGCTGAATCCACCTGGCACTCAACTCTCACCTGTGGCTCCAAGAAGCTGAAGCATGTTCAGTGGCCACACCCCAGTAAAATTGGGCTAAACCAGAATGAGGGTAACTGATGGACCTCCGACCTGTCTGTGAATTAGGGAGGGAGTCTACTCTATTCATGTGGAAATTTCTCCTACTGAAATGGATAGATGTAAACAATTTGTACCAATGGGTTATGAAGGCAGCTGAAGCAGGCACCATAGAACATTTGGAACTTGGTCAGACATCAGGGATACAGATGCATATCGGGCAATAACCAGTCATCTTGATTATTGTCTTGCCACTGAACTTTAATGACTCAAGAAGACTGAGGCTGATGACTTTGTGCAATTTTGTCTCAATTAAAACCAATTTATACATGAGTCACGATATCACTCTGTGATATTGTTGCTCTTTGAGAACAAACAACAACAATACCAGCACCACACCAAGAAATTGAATCACTTCCATGTGAATTGTCTTAGAAAGATTCTGATCATCTGGCAAGATAAAATAAAAATACTGATGTCCTTTCTCAAGCTGAACTGCCAAGCACTCAAACTCTGGTGGGCTGCTATAAAATTAATCTAGGTTCAGAATTTGCATTTCAGCAGGCATAGCCTTAAAGAGGGTGGGTACTGCTCAGAACCCCGTAATAAGTCAAAAGAGAAGAGGATTGCTCAATTAACAAACAAAGTGGTCACTGTAACAAACAAATATCATACAACATATGTCACCACTAAGAGGAAGCACCAACATCTGAATTCTTTGGTTGGGTCGCAGCTATTCAGAATCTGGAAAGGGAGCCACTGCTAGAAAAGTTTTATGATGTTTCCTAGCTGAATTCTCAAAGTCCTTTTCCTCTAAGAGTCTAAGGAGTTAAACCTGCGAAAGATTGAGAAGAAAGAAGGCACTGTGCTAAGTATTCTCATTTGAAAAGTGACTCTCAAGATGTAGCAGCTTCCCAGGTACAGGGTGCTTCATCCAAAGAGGCCCACCAAGGAGAATATTTGTTCATTCCTTTAGGAGGACTGTTTACTCAAGCAACTAGTCAGGTTTCCAGGGTAAACACAGGCTTGCAATAAAGGATACTCATTGATTAATGCACAAGAAAAGTTGTCCTTCCAACTTCTTTGTGCTTTCCTGGTATTCCATCAGATAACTGCAAGTACATTCTCATGTTCTCAGCAAAAAGTTACACAAAAGACATGGCCGAGACTCACTTAAGATTCCTTACTCACTAAGATTTCTTACAGCTGGCCATCTTGTTTGAATACTAAATTCATATTTGCCTAAAAGTTATTTTGTGGAGAACTCAAAAATAGCAAGCATTCAAACGAAAGACAGGTGAGGTAATACAAGGATACTCTCAAGGTCTCTCTGAAGAACTTGGTTCTTCCTGTGAGACAAGGGAAACACTATCATAAGACAGTTCAGCATGGCATGTCCACATCATAGAAGGTGCTGTGTATATAAACAAAGCAGAATTTCTTAGTTTACAACAAATGTGGGTTTAGATGGCACAGAGGAAAGGGCCACAAACCTTGAAGTCAGGAGGACCTGAGTTCAAATTTGGACTCAGACACTTAATACTTTTTAGTTATATGACTCTGGGCAAATCATTTGACCTCAATTGCCTGAGGGGAAAAGAAATGTGAGATGTGTCCATTTAGAGACATGTCCTTCCCAAATGGTCATAGGGGCTGTTTGTACCCAAACTATGGCAGAATCTTCTGAGTTGGTATGGTCTGATCAGCCATAGTCACACATAGCATACATTGGTTCTAACATAGTGATGTTATTTTGGTTCTCTTCTAGTACAATGGACAATAACCAAACAAAAGTCAACTTTAACTTCTCTAGCATTTACTTAAGTTTTAGTTGTTATGGTAATATAAGAAGAGATTAGTAAGCTAAGGGGAACAGGAAAATGGTACATACAATGTATGCATGTTTTCCCTCCCTCCATATGTAAAGTATAACAAAATTGGCAGAATTAGGTTGATGACTAGAAGTTAAGTGCTCTTCCTTGAAGTTGCCATGAAATATGTTAATAATAATAGTTAACATTTAAGTGAGCACTTTATATATATGAACTTGTTTTGTGTCTGAAAGGCATTCAAAAACCAGCAAAATAAACAAATAGTGAAAAATTCAGGCAGTTAGGGTGTAGTGGATAGAATAATGCCTGGAATAAGGAAGACCTAAATTCAACTCCATCCTCAGATACCTAATAGGAGTGAACAAGTCACTTACTCTCCATCTGTTTCCTCATCTTTAAAATGGAAATAACAGCAATTATCTCCTAGAGTTGTTGAGAATCAAATGAGATATATAATAATAATAATAGTAGACAACATTTTTATAGCACCTACTATTTGACAGACTCTGTTAAGCATTTTACAAATTTTATCTCTTCAACCCTGGGATTTAAGTGATAATAATAATTATCCCCACTTTACAGATATGGAAACTAAAGCAAAAAAAAAAAAAGTTGGAATCACATAGCTAATTAGGCTGAAAACTTCACCAAATTTAGGTCTCCTTGACTTCAGGTCCAGCATTCTATTCACTGTAACCTAAAGTGCTCAGCATATATTATGTATTTAGCGAATGCTTGTTCCTTTCCCAGCAATATGATTCCAATACTGATCATTTTTATTAAGTTTCCTAAGATAAAGTACGTTCTAAGAAGAAAAATGACACATTCTGCTTGGCAGGACATAAATTAGCAATGAATTGCCTTTGAAAGATGTAGCTTATCATCATAAGCCTATCTTTAGTCTACATCTACTTGTACAATTCCATGTATAAACAACTACTGGATAGTTAAGCAGCTACTACTATTAGCTTAAGCTCCTGTTAAGATGATAGACTAGTACACAAAAATACATATTAATGTTATGGTGAAATGTTTTGCTTTGTTTTACTGATCTAGAACAATATCAATGAAATAATTTGTAACAGCATGATAAAGCAAAATTGTATCCTCAAGAGTATTTGTTGGTCTTATAACTATAAATTGTTCAGAAGTAATGCTGCATTGTGTTTACTCACAGGCACAATTGGATGGCTTGACTGGGCGCATCACCTTCAATAAAACAGATGGCTTAAGGAAAGATTTTGATTTGGACATTATTAGTCTCAAGGAGGAAGGAACAAAAAAGGTAATTCACTTCACATAATATTTTTCCTCAAGGGTTTTTGTTAAATTGCAAGTCCATTTAAGGCTTATTTTGCAGTTTTTTTCCTCTAAGTCTTCATAAGTCAAAGATTTGTTAAATAGAAACTTGACAAGATAATTGGTGTGAAAAACTAAATAAGACTTTGAGGAATCATAAAATAACAGAAGTATAATTTGAAAATAGGATAGTATACAACAGATTAAAATATTTTATTTTTTTGCTAATATTTAGAAATCAAGGATAGATAGAGGAGGAAAGAAAGATGACTAGAAAATAGAAACTTAACAGAGAAAATTAATTTTGCATTTACTAGATTTTCAAAAGTTAAATATTGTCTCAAATGTTTTTCCTCCATTGACTTCTTTTCTGATATTTCATTATTATTATTTTGGTGATATTTTATAAGTATTAGTAGGTGATATTAAAAAAGGCAAAGATTTGGCTTCTTAGCACTAACTTGAGTATTTGCGAACTATAACAAATAGCTAAATAACATTCTTATTTCAAAGGTATTCTCTTGAGATTTTTAAAAAATTAGAAAAAAACCACAGTACCTTAGTATCTATAATCCAATGTGCCACACTGGAGTTATTACTTTGATTTTTGGCTCCTTTCTCAATTTCATATTTCTTTTATTTTAGTTGTTCTCACTGTGGAATATCTGTTTTCTGTTTCCAATGACTTTTACATTCCTTTACTAGGATGAGAGTGAAATGTATATGCTATGCATATAGCACATATTGCTGGCTTTGACTATCTATTTTTCTGTGTAGATTGGAATTTGGAATTCCAACAGTGGTCTTAATATGAGTGACAGCCATAAAGAGAGGTCCACTAATATTACTGACTCGCTAGCCAATCGAACACTCATAGTTACAACCATTCTGGTAAGTCTGCTTTATTAAAAGTGTATTTTCATCTGTTGTCATCTACCCATTAGACACCACAGAATTTTTCCATTTACTTTGCTCTTAAAAATACCTTATATCTGCAGGGTGTTAGGTATCTATTTTTTATAAGCGCATTTTTAGACAGAAATATTTCCTTTTCACATTCTTGCCAATTTCAAAGTTATTTGGGAGGAAGAAGGAGAAGAGTTAACCTTTTCTAAAATTTTCTCTTCAGTAAAGATTATTTGAAATGTCAGTATTATAGGTATAGGTAACCCATTTAATTACATAACCTCATACCTTGATATATTTAGCTTCAAGTATCATCAAATGTAAAGTATTCTATATCCCTTCCTGGTACCTTCACAAAGGTTCCTCCGCATGTCTGGTGGGTACTCTCTCCTCATGACTATTTTTAGAATATTGAGCTTCTTTCAATATTCAGTTTTTTATGAATGTTTTCATTGATGATATTTATGTTGCAGTGATTCTCTGGGAATGCAATAATTTCCATGTAATGCAGCAAGCATATATTACATGCTTACTATGTTCAAGATATTGTGCTTGAAGCAAAACAAAGACAAATTAATCTTTAACTTCTTGTAATCATCATTCTATTGGAAGGTGCATATATGCATATGTTTTATACATACACTTACCTAAATACATACACACACACACATATGTGTATATAGACACAAAGAGAGAGGAGAGAGACAGAGAGAGAGAGAGAGAGAGAGAGAGAGAGAGAGAGAGAGAGAGAGAGAGAGAGAGAGAGAGAGAGAGAGAGAGGGAAAAAGAGAGAGAGAGGGAGAAGGAGAGAGGAGGCATCATATCATTAACAATTGGGGAAGTCAGCAAAGACATTCAAAAGAGAGTAACACCTGAGCTGAGTCTCTAACACCTAGCTGTTCTCCAAGAGTGCAAAGGAGTGCACACTAAGGAGTGTGAAGAAGGATTGCACAGTAGAAGTACAGAGATATAATAGGGAATTTTTTTTTGAAGACACCAAAACTGGTGTCTATGCATCAATCTCTATTGATGCATAGACATATGATTCTCAAAAAAATGTTATCAATTGATTTTAACAGAGTTGTAACTAGGGAGGATCTGTAGAAAGAAGGAAAGAAATCCAGCTGCAGGGGGAGGGAGAGGAGGAAACTAGAGACCCTGAGATGCCAGTGCAAGAGAATGAAGGGAAGATTTTCTGTGTTAGTTATCTGGTAGTTTTCAATATAATCCAACAAGTAACTATTAATAATTACTGAGAGTCCAGGTGCTGATTAGGATAAGAATATACAAAGACAAAATAAACCAAAAAAGTCCTTTTCCTCATTCTCTTTGAAGGAACAAAAGGTAAACAAATGAGTGTGTATGTGTATATGTATGCATGTATGCATCACACACAAGTTGTATATGTCTTCAAATGAAAGCATCAGAACCTAGGGAAGGGAAGGGAAGTTTAATGGTTGTCTGACTCTGGATAACCCAATCCACTCCAATCCAGATTCAATCAGGTACTCTAGGATCCTCTAATTCTGCCTGAATTTAGAGAATGCTGCAGGCAACTTGAACTAGCTTGTGAGATCCAATTGTTAAATTTTTAGTGTGAAACTCAGAAATTGGCAATCACTATAAATCAGGCATGCTTCGTCGTTTGACTAATTGTCTAGACTTAATCATGCAAATTAAATTTCAGCATTCAAATTTATTTCCTAAATCTGGTTGTTAACATTTATCTGTATAGCCTTACTCTCCTCTGCTCTGAGATTCTCGTTTACAACTAGTATAAAAAACTTGCAAGTGAGCAATTTCTCCATCTTCTCTGTGCCCAGATGCACAGACACCAGTTCACCTTGATTGAGAAGACTGAATGAATATTCAACAATTGGATCATCTTTCCCTGTATTGCTGATAATTTTCAAATTTAAGTAATTTTTATATGTGTATTAAGTTTATAAATAATAAGTGAATTATGCCTTCCTTTATTTTAGAAATTCCATGTTTTCCCACCAAAAAGTTTATTAAAAAAACTTCACACATAGTGCTTAGCACCTTTCAGCACTGAAAGAGGGAAAAATGACAAAAAAAAAAGAGTATTTTCAATCCTTTATGTAAGGATATCCAATTTTTATGCAATTGAAAGACATAATGATGTTTTAATGTAAAATCAAATATGTGTGGAGAATTAGATCTATTATAACTCTAAAAACTCTTTGAAATCTAATGTGTAAAGCTGAGATCTTATATAGAGAGTAAAATCTGGAAGGCATTATGCCTTGTAAACATTAACACATTATATAAACATCATCAATATTATTTATAATTTGTTTATTTTCTTTCATATAGGAGGAGCCCTATGTGATGTTCAAAAAGTCTGACAAGCCTCTCTATGGAAATAATAGATTTGAAGGGTACTGCTTGGATTTGCTTAAAGAGTTGTCAAGCATTCTGGGTTTCATTTATGATGTTAAACTAGTTTCTGATGGTAAATATGGAGCCCAGAATGACAAAGGAGAATGGAATGGAATGGTCAAAGAACTTATAGATCATGTAAGAAAAACTAAATATCACTCTTTTACATTCACCTACATATGCGTGCACACATACATACATGACTTTTGCAAACCTTAAAATTCTATGTAAACTTCAGCTATGTTTTTATTTATTTAATAGAAAGAGATGGGGGAGATAAAGAGACTATTTCTTCAAATAATTCAAGTAATACATAAGTAGAATGAGAGAATGTTGTATTTATAGCTACAGAATGAAGTTTCACAACTAAATTTATAATCATTTCATGTCTATGAATTTTACATTCTTTTAAGGGACGCATCTGTCACTTGCAGTCAGTCCTACACATGGAAAAAAAAGTATATCTGCTCAGAAATATTGATATCTGATCATCAGCAAATAATTATGTGTATATTAATTTAAACACGTGTGTGTATATATATATATATACACATACATATATATATGTATGTATATGTGTTCAATTGCTGGGGTTGTTTTGTTTTTAAAAATGAATCCTCATGATAAATTACCTATTTGGAAATTGGGAAGAATTAGAGCTAAGTTGTGAAAAGAGTACTTTAAACATCACACATGTTTCAGATGCTGCATCAGAGAAAAATGAACCCCTTTTATGATTTTTTTTTCCAGAAAGCTGATCTGGCTGTTGCTCCTCTTACAATCACCTATGTGAGAGAGAAGGTCATTGACTTTTCCAAACCTTTTATGACACTAGGCATTAGCATTTTATATAGAAAACCCAATGGCACAAATCCTGGTGTCTTCTCATTTCTCAATCCTCTCTCTCCTGATATTTGGATGTATGTTCTCTTAGCCTGCCTTGGAGTCAGTTGTGTCCTCTTTGTAATTGCAAGGTAAGTTGAACAAGAATGAACCTTACTTAAACTTGCTTACATGTCAGTTGTTCATTAATGATATGTCCTGGCGCTAAATGCAATTTAGGATTTTAAAATGGCATCACAGTCTCATAAGATGGCCAAATATGGAAAGATTTTCCACCTTAAGTCACTGTAACAGCTGTTTTCTTTTTACTTATACCATTTAGCTTTAGAAAAAGATTACAGTTAATATCAGCCTCTTATATCAGCACATGTAATTAATTTTTATCCTATTGCAGTTTTATCTTAGTGCTAGAATGTCTTAATTGAATGGATATCAAAGTCTTAATCTTTTTTGAAAGATTTGTATAGCAAAACTCAGAAAAGTTGGCTAAGAATTACCTAAGAGAGTATAAAATAGTAGTATAAATGGAAAGTTCTTAGCAACAATAAAATTTATTTAAATTTTAATTTATCTAATTTATTCAAATTGGATTTAAATTTGTTTATAAAAAAATGCTTGGAAAAAAGGAAGATTTTAGATAATTACAAATAATTATTATTTACCAAACTTGGAGACATGAAATCTTTATGCCATCACCAAGGAATAATTTTATTTTTATTTGTTTTCCAGATTTTACTCAAGTTTAAGGTTTCAGTTTTACACATTGGATTTCAAAGAGTTTTTAGGCTTACAATAGATCTTATTCTCCAAATATATTTGATTCCACATTAAAATATCATTTTTTTCAGATTTATAAAAATTGGATAACTACATAAAAGATTAAAAATGCTCTTCTTTTGTTTTTCCCCCTTTCAGCACTGAAATGTGCTAAATATTTTTTGTGAAGTTTCTTAAATGGATTTTTGGGAGTGGGAAAACATGAAATTTCTACATAATATAAATATTTCCCCTGATAATACTGCTATGTATACTTGTGTTTGATACCTATGAGGATAGATCTTTGATAAGGACCACTGCCAGGAAAATTCTTAAGGGACTTAAAAATTAGCTGCACAGTGTGTAGACGTAAATATATTGTGGAGTTATTTAAAGTTTTTTAAATAGCTTTAGAATGGAAAAATGTACGGCATTGTACTTTTCAAACAATAATATTATTGAATAAAGTTGAATTAAATTGGAAAAAAAACAACCAATATTCATTGTCACAGCATCAATTCAACAGTATATCAGATAGGAATAGCAGCCTAGGATTTGTGGAAGAAAAACAATCTTAATATTAATGTTGGTGCACCCTTGGAGAAAATTTCTTCCTGGTACATAATAAACAATTAAGAATTGTTTATTGACTAACTCACTGAAACCAATCATTCTTTCTTTAACTATGTGCCTTTCAATCTAGTCAAAACAAAGAGATAATTTTCTTATTTGAAAGACACAAATTTGCTTTATGCCTTTCCATGAAATGAGATAAAGATTTTCTTAGTTTCAGAGAACAAGATTTCTGCTTGAAATTGATTACATTCTATTAGAGGAAACTGATTGTTTCTTTGATTCAGGGGAAACCAAAGACATTAAATGAGGAATTATTTCTTAAAATTTAAAGTACAGCTGAGGCTTTAATGCTATTTTCTTCTGTAGTTTGAAGACAGACTCTATCATTGACCATAGGCAAGTCATTCAAATTTTGTTTTACTAACTGTAAAATAGAAATAATAGTACTACAAGTCTGTAGTCCCATCCTCACAGTATTATTATAAGGATCAAATCACGTAATGTAATAGTTTGTAAAGCTTCTTGAAAATATATAGATTTGTTATTTTATTGATTTGATCATTCCTTTTCCACAATATAGATTGGAAGTCATTTTTGCTAGTCCAACCTGGACAGTTTTTGCCCATTATCTCTAATTAGTTCACCATAAAGTGTTCTACTTGCCTATCAGGAAAATTTATTCATTTTCTTCTAACATGTTAGGAACACTAGTATAACTGATTTTTTTTTTTAGCCTTTTCATATGTCCAGTGAATTGTCTCTTTCCTATCACACATTTCCCTAAGGAAATCTTTGATGACTGTTTTTCAAATTTCTCCAGTTTTATGTTTCAACCTCCTCATAACCATCATGTCCCTTTCCATTGACTTCTCTAGCTAACAGACATTTTCCATCCTATTGATCTTGCCCATGGTTCCCATAGGGTGAATTTTTTGGAATACTTACAGATTTCTCTCAGGAACCTCAGCCATTTGGCAGAGGTGGGCGATGTTACTGAAATCATCATATCACTTTCTGCCAACAGTAACACCAATTTCAATTCTGTGCATAGTATCAAATACTTTTAGCAAGAAAACAGTTTGCTGTTTTATGCCTTAGCTAATTTTTGTGATGAAAGAGTAATTGATCAGCTTTATTTCTTTATATCTTTCAATGAATCTTGAATAATCTTGATGTATAAATAAGCAACATTATATAAAAGTGTTTTTAATCTATTAAAACAAATGCTTATTCATAATCAACAAACAGTAAGTATATAGGAATTAAGTATTCTCTATGTCTTTAAGTCAATTGCAAAATAGTAAAGATACAATCCATTGTATAGTATTTCTATTAGAAATCCTATTACAAGTCCCAATATTATTATATTGAGGATTACCTCAATTTGTAAGTCAATAGTCTAATAATACCTAATGAAGATGTTATATAAATCATAAGTAGGTATATAAATTGGTAGTTGATTTGAACTTTATTGTTTTAATAAATACTGAGATTTTTTTAACCTCTTTTAGATAATTTGTGACTTAACATCTCATGCTCTTACAATTATTTTTCCTCCAGCATAGATCTCCTCTAAATACATTTGGTCTAATCCAGATGTTTCTTCCCATTTCATTCTCTTAAGTGCCTTTTAAAAAAGAAAAAAAAAACTTATAACCACATCTAAAGTTCTTAATAGATTCAAGGTGTTGGGGCTTTACTGTCATTGATAATGAAAACAGCTAATTAAAAAAATCTTTGCAGATATTTTTTGTTTTTATTTTATTTTTTAACTTGTCCTTCAAGTTTCACCTTTAAATGAACTTGGAATGACTTTGCTTAGGTAAAACTCTTTCCAAACTTTTATCAGACTAATTTTACCCTACACAGCTCTTTTTTTAAATCAGAAAAATACTCTCACAAATAACTGACATGCTTCTTCAAAGATTAAAGAAATAAGTTTTTATAACTCTTGGCACACTCTATTCATCTGACAAGTAAGTTTGCTGAGTAAAACCCTTCTGGCCTTTTTTGCTCTTTCTGGTTGGCACTAGATTTATAGAAGCAAAAACTTTCTATAACATTAATGTAATCAGTGTTGTCAAACCTTGATTGTCAATTTTTATTGTCAAAATTTATGTCAATTATCTTTATCATTATTCTTACTATTCATAAAAATATTTCCTAGCTAACTTCCATCCATTTTAGTATTGGTTTCTGAAATGTTATTACTTTTTTTTTTTTTTTTAACACTGAGGCAATTGAGGTTAAGTGACTTGCTCAGGGTCATACAACCAGGAAGTATAGTCTGAAATCAGATTTGAAGTCAGGTCCTCCTGACTTAATAGCCAATGGAGTTAAAATACTTTGTTCCTTGACAAAATTTTTAGCCTGAAGAAATTCCATCTCTTTTCAGTTATTTTTGTTCAGTTTAGAAACTAGATATCTATTAATGTTATGTTTGTCTTCTGAAAGAAGACTCTTTTTCAATCATTTTTGAAGTCCAATTAAGAGCACTTTTTATTTGTGTAGCAAAATCCAGCACTTAAATTAGTTATTACTGAAATTTCTTATGCTATTATTGATTCTGGGATCATTTTGTGGACATTGAGACTTTTTTTCATACTGGAATTCATAGTTATATAGGCCACACATCTCAGATGGAGAAAAGATCCTTTTCTAATGTAACTGTGGCTCAGAGGGGATTGGATCAGAGTTCTAGCTAACTATTTTGACATTAATAATTGAAAAATGAGGAATCATTAGAAACACTGAATATAGCAAGACAACATTTTAAAAAAGCATATAGAGGTTCTGGGGAAGGGAAACTGAGACTCTATCCCAGACTCTGGGAGAGAGAAAATACCTTTAAAAATGTTTGGCTTAGTTCCAGGGCAAATGGAAAGATCCAGGATCCTAAGGTTCATTAGCAGAACTAATGACAAGGTCCATGGATCCGGATACCATGCTAATTGTTATGATAGGATTTTAGGATTAAATGCATAAAACAAGAAATGGGGAGGAAGGGAAGAAGAAAGGGGAAAATAAAGATTATTTTTCTGGTTACAGAGAATTTTATTTTGTAAATCCCTTTCTGAAACAATATAAATATGTATTGTCATCAAATAAAGATCTGAAGGAATTATTTTGTCATGCAATTCTTGGGAACTGAGGCAAGTTTAATTAATTATTATTGGATAAACTAGAAAACTTTTTTCAAATTGTTTACATTTATTAAAAGGATACATAGTAGGGGCAGTTAGGTGGTGCAGTGGATAGAGCACCAGCCCTGAATTCAGGAATTCAAATCTGATCTCAGACACTTAACATGACCTAACTGTGTGACCCTGGGCAAGTCATTTAACCCCAATTGCTTCAGGAAAAAAAAAAGATACACAGTATATTTTTCTACAAATGGACCAAGAATTTAGATAATTGTCTCTAATTAAAACAACCAACCTAACCAATTCTTGAGCATGATCAGAAGCTCTACACTTTATTATTCACCTTACTTCCTTGGAGGTATCAACATTTCATTTTTTTGGGTTTTGCTGCTGAAGACTGAAAATTTGAGACCCGTCAGTATGTTTTCATTTTATTTATGAATGTTCAATATTATTCCAATATATATTACTACATCAAACTATGGGGAAAAAAATCTTCTAAAAGGAGGTATCCAATTTCAACATGCTAATGTTGCTCTCAGTAGTAGATGCTACATGTTTTCTGGATATCACTGAAAAAACAATGTAAGAGAAGAAATATATCCAAGTAATAACGGATAGGAAGCTATTTGGTAAGGAATAGAGGGGTATATATATTTAAACCTCTTATTGTTCATTGGAATGAATAACCAACTTTATCACTTTATTAAGAAACTGGGGCCCAGAGAAATTATGTTATTTGACTAAGCTCATATAGTTAATTAGTAGAAGAAATGCTTTTTTACAAAATGTTTTATGTATATTATCTCATTTGATCCTCCCAAAACTTCATGAGGTAAGTGCCATTGTTATACTCACTTTACATATTTAGAATTGGAGACTGAAAGATTCAGTGATTTGCACAGGATCACACAGCAAGTAATTGAAGTAGGATTTGAACTCAAGTTTTCCTACTTTCAGATCCAATAATCTATTATTATATTACTTAATTGCTTACAAATTTGCAACATAATTAAATTTGATAATCAGTTTAGTATAAATATCACAATGCTTAACTGCTAAAAGTACAACCATATTAAAGTAAATTAAAATGTCATGCATAGAAAGTTCAAAGAATATCCAAATATGTATGTTTTATTTGAAAGTATACTTAAGGTACCTAGAATTAATATTACACAAACGTATTTAATCCCAGTAATTTCTAAGCCTAAAATTTCCTTTTTTTAGACTTCATAATCAGATTTATGGTTTTCCCTTTTGTTCTCCCAAAACAGCTCCCCAACATCCAATCTTCTTCCACCAGCAGTCTTTCCTGGCTATTAAAGTGAACTACAGAAATGCTAAATTATACATATTCTTTTTAAGCAGGCTCTTATAACATCCTTGTATCCACAATTCTCATATGAAGATTCTTCTATAATTCATCAGGCTGTGCAGTCTGAGAAATGGATGAGAACTTGGAAATCAATCAGTAGGCATGGGTCTGAAGAATCAAAGTCCAATCCAAGTTTCCACTTTAAAATGAGCAATCATGAAAATATTTGTAGAACCAGGGGAAACGATAGTTTGGAAATGTTGACTGATTTTATTTTCACCACTAATCTTTGGATTTTCTGCATTGTTCAGTAGATTTGTTGGTATAAACTTTAATATTTACAGACTATTTCTGTTAACTACCACAGGTTTACACCCTATGAATGGTATAACCCCTATCCATGCAATCCTGATTCAGATGTGGTGGAAAACAATTTTACTTTACTAAATAGTTTCTGGTTTGGAGTTGGAGCTCTCATGCAGCAAGGTACCATGGTTACCCATTATTTTTGCACACATCCCACAGTCTGCTCAGTAACTTCTGTGTTGGTAAACTCCATCATCTCTGCCTAGAATATTTACCATAAATAAATTCACACAAAAATATAAATAAATACAAATAAGATATAGAGACAGAACATGAAATTTAATGGGCAAGCAATACCTAATAGGCCAATATAGCTAGAATGCAGTAGGGAATGGTATGGTTAATTGTAGAAATATCGGGAAAATTAGGAGGATGACAGGCTGTAAAAGCATAAAATGATTATTTGATCTTGGAAGTAAAGGGAAACCAGAGGAGTTTATTAAGTAGAGAAGTGAAATAGAGAGAACTATGCTTTATGGAAATCAACCTGGCAAATGTATAGAGGTTGAATTGAAATAGAGAGAAGAAAGTTCTTGAAATAGAAGATCTGATTATGGCTATCTGAATTAAGAAAAAGGGACACAAATGTTTATCAAATGCCTACTATGTTATAACTATACTGTGCCAAAAGCAGTCCTGGATCTCAAGGAGCTCACAGTGTAGTGACTGTGATAACATGCAAACAAATATGTTCAGAAAAGATTTGTAGATAAAGAAGATAAATTGGAAGTAATCAATGGAGGGAAGACACTAGAATTAGAGAGATTAGGAAATACTTTCTTGAATTTTATCCAAGGCTTGAAGAAAGACAGGGAAACTAGAAGCAGAGGCGAGGAAGGAAATTATTGCAGACATGGGAAACAGCCAGTGAAAATGCCCAGATTTGAGAGATTGAGTTACTCGTTCACGGAACAGTAAGGAGGTCAACAATACTCCAATAAATGGAGAAGAGGAAATAAAATACAAAAAGACTGGAAGGGAAGACTTCCATTGAGTAGGGAGTGACATGGTCAGAGTCATATCTGATCATGTAAAATCAGTTTGACAGATGAGTACAGAGTAGTCCAACAAAGAAAAGGAGTTATCAGACAGAGGAGAACCAACTGAATAGAGTCAAGACAACTCAGATAAGAGAGTAAATTTAGGAAGAAAAATAATTGATCAATGACACCAAATCCTCCAGAGAGGTCAATAAAAATCAAGACAAAGAAAGAGCATAAAATTTAGCAATTATCATTGGTAACTTTGGGGACAGCAGTTTAGTTTGAATGATAAGATTAAGAGTCAAATTGCAGGGAATTTATAAGAATGAAAGGAGAGGAAATGGAAGAAGCAAGTATTTAAAAAAAAATTTTCCCCAAGGAATTTAGCTGCAAAGGGTTGGAAAATTATAGGATAATAGCCAAAAGTGATAGTAAGATAAAGTTGGGATTTTTTAGAGATGGGGGAAATATAGGTGTATTTATAAGCAAGGCAAAGAACCAAAAGTAGAGAAAAATTAAAGGTAATAGGGTAATAGGGGTAATAGAATGGGCAGTCAGCTAGAGAAGATTAGATAAGCCCAAAGGTACATGCAGAAAAGTTGGCCTTCACAAGAAATATCTTGGTATAATAACCTCTCTTAGGCACATTCTGGCAGATACATTAGACTCAAAACTTCTATGTAGAAATACATACAGTAAACACTATACTAATGTTGAAAACCCAAATATTTGAACAAGGAATGTAAATTGTTCTGTATGCAGTTAGGTACTGTTTATTTGGGTGTTATTTCAAGTATGATATTTTTAGTACATTTAATTTGTTTTTAGAACATTTATCTGTGGAGTAATTAATTTCAAAAAGTCTGAAGTGAGATTTTAACAAATGCCAAAGGGAAACAGATTTGATAATATCAGAGAAGTATGTGCACATGGCTATGACTATACTGGGTACTGCACACACAGTATATTATATTTAACGTTTAATCTGTTTGGAGTTTATCATCATCCACAGCAAACCATGGGATGTGGTGCCTGCTAAGTTACCACTACCTTGGGTACATGACAGTGAGCCCCAGCCAGACTCTGCTTGTCTTTTAAGAAGCTTAAAAGTATTTTAAAGAAATACTTATTTCCACATATGAGTCTTGGGGTATTTTGTTATGTTGAGTGCATCTGTCATAACTATCATGAAGAGTGAATAAAAGAGGAATGGTAATAATCATCTGTATCTATTGTTCTTTATCATTAGATATTTGTTACTGTGCTCAACTGGAAGCCATTTGGGGGATTGATGATTAATTCAATGATCAGACTTTGTCTTTTCTACATTGCATGAGCAAAGCCTGGATCAGGATTGACTGTCATGTCTGCCCATAGAAAACAAGTTTGACAGTTATTGTTTTTAACCTTGATTATTACTAGTAATATTCCACTTAATAATTGTTGCTTCTAAGCATACTCCCCCATTCAAAGTTCTGAGCTCATGGTTAATGTCTAACATGTTTAACAAATCACTGAGAGGGACAGGGAAAGGACCTCTGACTTTACTGGTATGTAGAAAAATTTCAGGCAGGGAAATTCCTCCTAATTAAGGTTGCCACCTCTTTTGCAAATTACAGTCTTAAGAACTTGACTGGAGCACTGAGGAGTTTAGTAACTTTTTCTCAGTCACACAGTCAGTACATGTCAGTTTGGGGACTTGAACGCAGATCTTCAAGCTCTGTGATTAGCTGTCTCTTCATTAAGACCTGGTACCTATTACAAGCAGATCAGGTAAAGAAAAAAAATTGAAAATTTGTGTGATGGGGAATAACAAAAGTTAAATAACCTGATCTCTAAACCCAATATCTTGCTTAAAAGTGACATCAATTTAATTAAAATTGATTAATTTTTTTTCTACTTCCAAAAGAGTCTCATCCATAAATATTACTTTAACATATAATCTTACTCATAACCATTTTATTATGTTTCAATAGCTACTAATTCACTCATTGCCCCATTTATTTACCTTATCTTATGTTCCAAACTAAACTGAAAATTTATCAACCAATCACAGACATGGGTATGAATGTATAGTGCTAAAAATAAAAATCAAAGCCCATCACCATAACATAACAGCATATCTAATAAATTATATGGACCAATCATACAACTATTCCATGAAATAAATATTTCCCATCTTAGCCAAATAAAGATCTAAACACTCAGTTTCCCTCTCCCCACCAAAAAATCACAAAAACCAAAAAGATTAAAAAATGAAGTTAAAAAAAATCTTATTCTAATAAGTGCCTAACAATTCTGTTTATAGTTGGATTAATTTGCATACCTGGATCTAAAATAAGATAATTAAATAAGAATTATTATTATAAAATTTATTTATCTCATCCAAAGTAAATTGAAACAAACATACTTGCTAACATGAAAAAAATATATTTCCTAATTTAAAGTCTGAGAGGTCTGTTAACCCTGAGCTCTGAGCAATATACCAAGAGCCTTGAACATTTTTTGATTTTCATGTTGATTATGAATGCATATTTTTGGATGAAATTTAAGTATAAATTTTTTTGCCTGAAATATTAGACTATTTCATCCTTTACTTTTAAATTGTCATTAAATATATCTTTAAAACATTAAGTTAATTCAATGGAAATTTCAGTCAAACCTACTTGTTCATTTCTAGTAGACATAACCTTTATTATTATTTTTATTTACTTCTCATGGCTGTCATCACTGGACATAGTGAATGATAGACAATGGTTCTAAGAAAAGATCCAAGGTGATTTTAAATTAAAACTGATCAATTCCTACCTACCTATGAAAAGTAAAATTATAAGACTGTACACTTCTGGCCTCTGATACTTGGTCCATTAAGACTATGATAGCTCAGTCTGAGCAATGGCTTTAAAGTCTGTAAAATAGAATAAAATAATAAAGTCTGTAAAATCTCAACAAAATCCCTCAGATGTTTTCCATCTTGAAAAAATTGAAATTTAATGTTTTAAAATTGTACTTCCATGCAAAAACCTGAGATTATTTTATATCTAGACTTAAAACACTATTCATTTTAATGAAATTATAAAAGAATAGGGTTTCAACTGAAAATGCAACCTTAGAAAAGAATTAGAAATCTTTGAATTTTAGACAGAGAAATTCAATATAAATGACTGCTTAATATTATCCACACAGGTTTGTAGAAAAAATACAGGTAACGATTTAAACTTCATAATAAAAGCATTATCTCCCAAGGATAGTATAGAATATTTTTATACTTCTTTTGACCTCATTTAATATTCTTACTTTGATGATAACAGGCTCCGAGCTAATGCCTAAAGCTCTTTCTACAAGAATAGTAGGAGGAATTTGGTGGTTTTTCACCTTAATCATCATTTCATCCTACACTGCAAATCTGGCTGCCTTCTTAACAGTAGAGAGAATGGAATCCCCCATAGATTCAGCAGATGACTTGGCAAAGCAAACAAAGATCGAATATGGGGCAGTGAGAGATGGATCAACAATGACCTTCTTTAAGGTAAGCATATAACAAAATATATTCTATGTATTCTCCAAAAAATGGGAAGATTTATACAAAAAGAAAATGCATTAACACTATCAAGCATGCATGCATATGCACAAATAAGATACTAGGGAATATTCTGAATGTTTTTAATAAAGCAATCCTCTCATTTTAATTTTTTTTATTCCCTTGGACCCCAAAATGATATTCAATCATTTTTTCCCATATCAGTTTTTAGCTATGAGCCATAGGTTGGAACTCATTTGCCCTTGGTAAGAATAATTCTGATTTTCTAAGATTATCTGCTATTATCCTAATGATGTTATATATAGTATACTATTTAGTAAATTAAATTGGTTTATATGGAATATAAATTACAATATTCAAGAATTTTGGACTTGCAGTTAGGAAGAAAGGTTCAAATCCTGCCTGAAATATTTACAAGTTGCATTTCAGGAGCCAAGATGGCAGAGTAAGCAGGAAATCACTTGAACTCTTCCAGATTTACCTCCAAACTATGAAATATGATTTAAAACAAATTCTAGAATGGCAGAATCAAGAAAGAGACAGGTAAAACAATTTTTTTAAGCTTAAGAACTTGGAAGTTTGGCAGAAAAGATCTGTCTCACTTAAGTAAAAGGACAATGCAGTCCAAGCCTAGCAGTGTCACAGAAAGCCAGTAGGAGGCCCTGAGCCCCAGTAAAAACCAATGGCCAAGGGCCTTCCACAGCAGTGGGCAAGTAACTAATCCAATCCGCACTCCAAACTATCCACCGCCAAAGCATAAGCAAGCAGGGAATGAAAAACAAAAACAAAAGGCTAAACTGTTTATATACCTGTATGGGAGGATGAGATTTGCAATTCTTAAGAATTGTATCACTGTTACTGCACTTAGAAGCAAGTATATTTAGAGAAAGTGGGTAGAAAGTAAATTTGTGAGGATGATATTAAAACAATTAAGGGGTAAAAAAATATTACACTGGAAGGAGAAGAAAAGAAGAGGTAGCATGGCGTAAATTATCTCACATGAAGAGGCACAAAGGACCTATTATTGTAGAGGAGAAGATGCAAGAGTGGGCAGTGGGCTTAAGAAGGAAATAACTTACAATCAATTAAATATAGATTCTATCTTACCCTACAAGGAAATAGGAAAAAGGGGATCAAGAAAAAGGCAGATCAGGGGAGGTAGTGGTCAGATACAAAACATTGGTGAGAAGGTAGATGGTAAAAAAAGAGAAGAAAACGAGAAAAAAATAAAATCGAAGAAAATATATAGTTAGTAATCATGTGAGGGTAAATGCAATGAACTCTTCCATGAAATGAAAGTGTATGACAGAGCAGATTAAAAATCAGAATCTTACAACTTGAAGCAGAAAGACAGACACAGAATAAAATAAAGGGCTAGAGCAGAATCTATTATACTTCAGCTGAAATTTTTTAAAAAGCAAGGATGATGATCAGTAAAAGCAAAAGCAAAAATAGATCTAATTAAAAGAGATAGAGAAGGAAACTACATCATGCTGAGATACTACAGACAAAGAAACAATATTAATAATAAACACATATGCATCAAATACCATAGCATCCAGATTCTTAAAGAAGAGGTTAAGCGAATAGAGTTGGAAACAGGTACTAAAACTATACTATTTAAAGGAACTCAACTTTCTCTTCTCAGAACTAGATCTATCTAATGAGAAAGAAGTAAAGGAGGTAAATATGATTTTTAGAAATGTTAGATATGACAGATCTCTGGAAAAAATTGAATGGGAATAGAAAAGAATATAACTTTTTCACAATGGTATAGGGCAACTACACAAAATCAAATGCAGAAAATGCATCCTTTTCATTGAATAAAGGGCAGGGGAATATAAATTAAAAATTAATTGGAAATTTAATCCTAAGGAATAAGTGGGTCAATGAACAAGTCATAGAAACAATCAATAACTTCATTAAAAAGAATGACAACAATGAGTCAATATGCCAAATATACCAATAATGAAGAAAAAGCCAAAACAGTACTTAGGAGAAATATTATTTGTCTAAATTGTTACATCAATAAAATAGAGAAAAAGCAGATCAATGAATTGAATGGGCAACTAGACAATTAAAAAAAAAAGAACTAATAAAATTGAAAGTAAGAAACTATTAAGCTAATAAGTAAAAGTGTTAGTTTTAAGAAAAAACAAGGTAGACAAACCATTAGTTAATTTGATTTAAAAAATAAAAAAGAGGGGCAGCTAGTTGGTGTAGTGGATAGAGCATCGGCCCTGAAGTCAGGAGGACCAGAGTTCAAATCTGGCCTCAGACACTTAATACTTCCTGGCTGTGGGACTTTGGGTAAGTCACTTAACCCCAATTGCCTCAGCGAAATAATAATAATAAATTAAGAAGAGAATCAAATTACCAATATCAAAAATGAAAAATTACCAATGAAAAGGAAATAAAACAATTATTAGGAACTATTTTGGCCAATTATAAGCCAATAAATTAGACATTCTAAGAAAAATCCATGACTATTTATGAAAATATAAATCCCCCAGATTAACAGAAGAGGAAATGTAACACTAAAATAACCCATTTTAGACAAAAAAATTAATAAGCCATCAATAAACTCCATAAAAAACCCAAGTCATTTCACAGTGGTATAGGGCAACTACACAAAATCAAATGATCAAATCAGTTCATTTTACAAGTGGATTCTACCAAATACTTAAAGAAAAGTTAATTTCAATTATTTTCCAATTGTAACATAAAATTATTTGGAAAAATCAGGAGATAAGGGATTCTACCAAATTCTTTTTACAACACAAATATGGTTCTGTTACCTAAACCAGGAAGAGCTAAAGCAGAGAAAAAAACTATAGACTAATTCTTAATGAATATTGATGCAAATTATTCAAATAAAATGCTAGCAAGGAGATTATATATAAGGATTATACACTGTGACCAAATGGGGTTGAAACCAGGAATGCAGGGGTGCTTCAATGTTAGGAAAATTATCTGCATAATCCACTAAATCAATAACAAAACCAATGAAAATAATGATTATCTCAATAAATGCAGAAAAACATTTTGGACAAAATCAGCACCCATTCCATTAAAAGCAAAAGAGAACTTAGGAACAAGTGGGGCTTTCCTTAAAATGATAAGTTTCCTAAAACCACCAGCAAGCATTATCTATAATGAAGATAAGCTAGAAACCTCCCCAATAAGATAAGGGCTGAAGTAAAAATACTCATTGTTACCACTGTTATCTAATAATGTACTAATAATGTTAACTATAGCAATAAGAAAAGAAAAAAAATTGAAGGAATTAGAACAGGCAATGAGTAAACAAAACTATCACTCTCTGCAGATGACTTAATGGTATACTTGAAGAATCCTAGAGAGTCAACTAAAAAACTAATTAAAACTAAATCTAACAAATTTAGCAAAGAAAGTGGAATATAAAATAAACCCACATAGATCATCAGCATTTCTATGTATTACCAACAAAGTCCAGCAGTAAAAGATAGAAAAAGAGAAATTCAATTTAAAATAACCATAGGGGATATAAAATATTTGGAAGTTTATCCACCAAGACAAACCCAGGAACTATATGACCACAGTTACAAAAGACTTTTTATACAAATAAAGTCATATGAACAACTGGAACATTATTGATTGCTCATAGGTAGGCTCGACCAATATAATAAGAATGACAATTCTGCCTAACTTGATTTACTTATTCAGTACCATATCAATCAAACTACCCACAAATTATTTTGTGGAGCTAGGAAAAAAACATAACAAATTCATCTGTAAGAATAAAAGATCAAGAATATTAAGGGAATTCATTTAAAAATGCAAAGCAAATGGCCTAGTCATATCAGATCTCAAACTCTAATACAAAGCACTAATCATCCAAATAATCTGGTACTGATTAACAAATAGAGATGGATCAGTGGAATAGCTTAGGTATACAATCCATAGTAGTAAATGACCATAGCAACTTAGTGCTTGACAAACTCAAAGATTTCAGTTTCTGGAATAAGAACTCACTATTTGACAAATGATTCTGGAAAAACTGGAAAACAATAAGGCAGAAACTAGGCATAAACCAACATCTTACAATATATACTCAAATGGGTAAAAGATTTGAACAAAGAGGATGATTCCGTAAGCAAATTAGGAGAACAAGGAATAATTTATCTGTAAGGTCTATGAGAAAGGGAAGAATATGGGATTAAACAAGAGTTAGAAAGAATTATAAAATGCAAAATGGATCATTTTGATTATTACATTAAAAAGCTTTTGCACAAAAAAATCAAAATTATAAAGAAATCAGAGAGATGGGAAAGAATCTTTGCAGCAAGGATCTCAGATAAAGGCTTCATTTCTCAAATATAGAGAGCTGAGTCAAATTTATAAGAATTTAATTTTATTTCCCCAAATTATAAATGGTCTAAGAATATTCAGATTTTCAGATGACAAAAACCAAAGCTACCTATAGTGATGAAAAAATCCTCTAAATCACTTAGTTTAGAGAATTTTAAATCGCAATTTAGCCAGAATTGTCATTTTTATTATATTGGCTTAGCCTACTCATGAGCAATTAGATTAGAGAGAAGTAAATGAAAACAATTCTAAGGTACCCTTTACATTTACCAGCTTGCCCAAGATGACAGAAAAGGAAAATGATAAATGTTGGAAGGGACATGGAAAAACTGGGACACTAATGTTTTATTGTTGGAATTGTGAACTTATCCACCCAATCTGAGAGTAATTTGCAACTATGTTCAAAGAGTTATCAGATTGTGTATGGTCTCTGATTCAGAAAAATCATTATTAGTTCTATATCCCAAAGAAATCATAAAAAAGAGAAAAGGGCCTACCTATGAGGACAAAAATATTTATAGCAGCTCTTGGGGGTGCATAGCAAAAAATTGGACATTGAGATGATGCCCATAAATTGGGACATAGTTGAATAAGTTGTTTCATATGAATCTAATGTAATACTATTATGCTATAAGAAATAACAAGGAGGTAAATGGAAAGACTTGCATGAACTGCTACAAAGTGAAGTGAGGAAATCCAGAAGAACATTGTATACAACATTAAGCAATACTGTATAATGATCAACTATAAATGACTTAGCTCCTCTCAGCAAAACAATGATCCAAGATAATTACAACTCATGATGAAAAATGCTATCCGCCTTCAGAGAAAGAACTGATGGAATCTAAATGCTGACCAAACATACCATTTTAATTTTTTTTTAATTTTTAAATTTTTTGGTGAGTTTTTCTTTTAGTCTATTTCTTCTTTCTTAACATGTCTAATTTGGAAATAGGTTTTACATTACTGCACACACATAACATATCAAATTGCTTCTTTTTTAGGGAAGGAAAGGAAAAAAATTGGAACTCAATTTTTTTAAATGAATGTTTTTTTCTCAATAATATTTTATTTTTCTAATTACATGTAAAGATAGTTTTCAATGTTCATTTTTGTAAGATTTTGAGTTTCAAATTTTTTTCTCTTTCCTTCCTGTACCTTCCCCAAGACAGCAAGCAAACTAATATGTTATATATGTACAATCATTTTAAGCATATTTCCATATTTGTCACACAGTGAAAGAAAAATCAGAACAAAAAGGGAAAAAATAAAAGCAAACAAATAAACAAAAAAGCAAAAATAGTATGTTTCTATATCCTTTCAGTCTCCATACAGGCATTTTCCATTCCAAGTCTATTGGAATTATCTTGGATCACTATATTGCTGATAAGAGCTAAGTCTATCATAGTTGATCATCACATAATCTTGCTGTCACTGGGTACAATGTCCTCCTGGTTCTGCTCAGTTCACTCAGCATCAGTTCATGTAAATTTTTTCAGGCTTTAAAAATTAATATTAAAAATTTTCTTTATGTGTAATAGAAAAAAAATTAAAATATTTAAAGAATTTTACAAATTATATGATTCTGAGCAAATAATTTAACCTCCCTCAGGTTTAACTTCCTTTTTTATAAAATAGGGAGGTTTCACTTGAAGACCTCTAACATATCTTACTGATATAAAAAATGTATTATCCTGTGATTTCATGATTTTCTCTACTTGTATAAGAGACTAATGGTAAAATATGCCTAATGGATTTCAGAATTAAAGAATAAGATGATTTGAGACATAACAGGATCTGTCAAATTTAAGAAGAATTTCCTACATAAAATTTATACAATAATCATAATTAATATTCAAAAATGATAACCTGGAAGTAATCCAAGATTTTGAAATATTTATCAAAAGATAATTTTTTTAATGTTGAGTATAATTTGTGGGATCAGTTTCATTACTAATTTCTTTCATATAGTAGATCCTTGTCAGATTTACTATTCATAGAATCGTAGGAATTTATAGGTAAATTGAAGATTAATAATCATGAAAATGACAACCTCTGTTCTTTAAGGAATGAGAATAAGAAAAATAATAATCTACTAAAAAATAAAATCTATAAGGTAAGGGAGTAAGGGAGGTAAGGAAGGAGTAAGGGAGAGTGGAAAAGGTATCATAAGAAGTGAAGTGAGGAGACAAGCAATGGCAAAGAAAGACAAAGTTAGATAGCATGCAAGACATAATTAGAGTAGCTTAAAAGGCATGACAAGAAAAGATAAATATTGGCAAATTGGTCTCTAACAATACTATTGTTAACATAGGTCATCTTTGTCAGTCAGATGTGACTGCTTCTACAAGTCAAAGAAATAGATAGGAAACCATAGGGTTGTAGGCTTAAAACAACTTAAAACTTTGGTAGAAACTTGTTAATAATCCACTCCTAATTTCAACCCATTCCTCAGGTAATGGAAGCAAACCAACAAAAGCCCCGCATACTCTTTTTCATCTTCTGCATATCTCCCAAAATACTGCCTTTCCTCTACCCATCCCAGAAGAGCAGTCAGGTGACCAAGCATCAGTATTTTTGGTCTTTATCCCATACAGTTGGCAATGTAATTCATTTCACATGTCTGGAAAAAGATAACAATAAGAAATGATGTGTAGGAACATGGTAACAAATATCTGAAAAAGATCCAAATGAAACAACAATAAAGAAAAATGAAGCAAAATAGAGGTAAGCAGAGGCAGTGAACTTAAGAAATACAGAATTACAGAATAAGACAAATATTTGTGTATGATAAATTTAGGAATGCACATTTCTTGCAGGAATTACACACACACACACACACACACACACACACACACACAGCACTCCTAATGATGAGATTAAAGGTAGAATAAAGATTTTTATAGATATAAATAAGACAAAGTCAAGAGAAAAGATATTTCATAGAAAAAACAAAAGAGTTGAACTGGAATGTAGATTAAGGAGAGATAATTTAAGAATCTTTGGACTATTTAAGAGTCTTGAGCCAAAACAGAGAAGAGGCGCCATATTTTAAGAAATTATAAAGGGAAACTATGTTGCTAACTTAGAATTAGAGAGCAAAGTAGAAATTGAAAAGATCCACTAGGCTCCTCTTAGTGATTTTCCCAGGAAAATCAAAGGCAAAAATCAGAACTCTCAGGTTAAAAAGAAAACTACTATAATCAGTTGGAAAGAAAGGGGCCACATTCAGGATCACACAAGAAAATTTTTCAGTTACACTTTAAAGAAGGACAGCTAGGTGGCAAGGTAGAGTACTGGTTTTGGAGTGAAGAAGATTCATCTTTGAGTTCAAATCCAGATTCAAACACTTATTAGGTATAGTTACTGATCTGTAAAATGAGCTGGAGAAAGAAAAAGCAAATCACTCCAGTATTTTTGCAAAGAAGACACCCAAATGGAGTCATAAACAAACATGATTGAAGCTACTAAATAACAACAACTACTTAAAGAAACAGGGGCCTTGGAATATGATATTGCAGAAGGCAGAGAACTAGGATCAAAACCAAGAATAACATATCTAGCAACATTGAGTATAATCTTATGGGGAAATGGATATTTAATAAAGTAGATGACTTTCAAATATTCCTGATGAAAAGCACAGAGCTGAATTTTAAAAAAACCAAACTGATTTCAAACACAAAATTTATATTTGATTTTGTCAACATTATGCTTTCACTTCCAAATATTGCAAGAAACATATTGTTGATCAATAGAGGGCATTCAGAATCTTTAAAAGGTAACCATGACTGAGAGGGACTAAATGAGATTAAACTAATTATAATCCTATATGGGGAAAATGACACATTTAACTCCTCAGAAATTTTTCATTATGAAGGCTATTAGAGGGATTCTACTTAGAACATGGATATGATTCTATTATGTGGATGCTAAAAAAAAATGGAAGGGGGAGAAAAAGGGAAAATTATCTCATATATATGGGGGGGTAAGGGAGAATTTAATAATGAAGGGGAAAATAAAGAGAGGTGCAGGCAACATATAAAACTCATTCTCATCTGAACTGGTTGAAGGAAAGATGAATATATATATATATATGCAATTGAATGAAGAAATTCATCTTACTCAATGGAGAAATAGAAGTGAAAGGAGTAAGAGATAGGGGGAGAATGAAAAAAGGAGGGTAGATTAGGGAAGTAATAGGAAGATACAGGATAAAAAAATAAGACAATTATCATAGACTAGGGTCGAGGGAAATACACAGCCATCATAGCTATGAATTTGATAGGGAAAAAAAAATAGATGAGATCACTTAAACAGATGAGGATTGCAGAATGTAATAGAAACAAGAATCCAGCAATATGTTGCTATAAGAAATATATTTCAAGCTTGGAATTAAAATAAGGGGATGGAATGATTTCTTATGCTTCAATTTAAGTAAAAAGGGCACTGATAGCAATCATGATTTCAGATAAAGCAAAAGTAAAAGTAGGCCTAATTAATGGAGATAATCAGGGAAACTATATTTTGTTCAAAGGTACAATAGATAATACATTAATAAGTGAACATGTTGCAATAAACAGCATAGCATCCAAATTCTAAAGGAAAAATTAAATGATTTACAGGAGAAACACAATAAAACTACAATAGTGAGGGATCTCAAATTACCCTTTCAGACCTAGATAAATCTAATCATAAAATAAAGAAGTTAAGAAGATGAACACAATGTTAGAAACATTAAATATGATAAATCCTTAGAAAATATTGAATGGGAATAGAAAGGAATTTTTAAATGATGCAAAAGCAAAAAATAACAATAAAAATTTTAATTAACCTCAGAAGAAAAGACTAATCACAAATAATAAAGTTCTAGAAAGGAATGCCTTATATTTTAAAATCGATTTTATTTTCAGATTTAAAATCTCTCCCACCTTCCCTTTCCATTTCCCCAACCCAAAAACCCATTACATGTATAATTCAAAGAAAATAATTTCTGCATTAGGCATATCTGACTATATAGACAATTTAGATAAAAGATATAGACATAAATGTAGATATAGAAATATAGATAAATATAGAATATCAATTATTTCTCTGGAGGCAGATTGCCTTTTTCCTTATGACTCCTTTGTAATTGTCTTGGATCATTATATTGCTGAGCATTGGTAAGTCATGTGTACTTCATCATTCAATAATGTTGTTATTCATACTAAAAAGTTATTCTCTCTTTCTTTCTCTCTCTTTCAGTGCTCTTTTTCTCTGTATGTATGTATATATGTATGTCTCACCTCCTCTCTCCTCTCTCTTTGGGATACAGACCTAGTAAGCATATTGCTAGATCAAAGGTATGCACAGTTTGATAGCTTATTGGGCATAGTTCCAAATGGTCTCCAGAATGGTTGGATCAGTTCACAACTCCACCAACAATGCATTAGTATTCCAATTATTTTACATTACCTCTAACATTGGTCAATTTCTTTTTTTGTCATATTAGCCAGTCTGATAGATAGAAAGTGGTACCTCAGATTTGTTTTACTTTGCATTTCTCTAATCAAGAGTGATTTAGTGCATTTTTTATGACTATAGTGAGCTTTGATTTCTTCATCTGAAAGCTATTTGTACATATCTTTTGACCATTTATCACTGGTAAATGACATATTTTTATAAATTGGGGGGAGGAAGATAATGAGGCTTTTATCAGAGGTAGTTGCTATATAATTTACCTCCCCCTCCAGTTTTCTGCTTTTCTTCTAATTTTGGCTGCATTGGTTTTGTTTATCCAAAAACCTTTTTAGCTTTATATACTCTATCCATTTTATATTTTGTAATGCTCTTTATCTCTTGCTTTGTCCTTTTCCATAGATCTGGAGGGCAAATTATTCCATGCTTTCTTTATTTTGTTTATGACATCAACCTTTATGTGTAAAGCATGTGCCCATTTTAAACTTACCTTGGTGTACTGTGTGAGATGGAGGTCTATGCTTAATTTTTGTCATACTGTTTTATAATTTTCCCAGCGGTTTTTTTTTTAATCAAATAATGAGTTCTTATCCCCAAAACTGGAGTCCTTGGATTTATCAAATGCTAGATTACAATGGTAATTTACTACCTAATCTATTCCACTGATCTACTACTCTGTTTCTTAGCCAGTATCAGATTTTTTTCTTTAAGTAATTACCACTTTTTAATAGTTTGAGATGGGGTATGACTTGGCCATGCTGCTTGGTATTTTTTTAAATTAATTTTCTTAGTGTTCTAAACTTTTGTTCTTCCAGATGAATGATGTACATGAATTTTTCTTAGCTCTGCAAAATAATTTTTGGTAGTTTGATTGGGATGGTACTGAATAAGTAAATTAATTTAGGTAGAATTGTCATCTTTATTATGTTGGCTCAGTGTGATGATTGCGTTTAGCACCCAGAGTATTTTAAAATCAGCCAGAGTTAGGATAAGGGAAAATCCTTGATCTTTATGGCAATACAAAGTGAGAGCAATTGCATCACGAATCCAGCCAGCAGTGCCTCTGGCTCCACCCACCAAATCTTCTACACAATCTCCTATACAACACATCAAACTTGCACAGAGAATGGGCGGGGGCATTCTTTCTCCAAGCATATATTAATAGAGTATTGTCCAATTGCTAATTAGCCTTAAATGCTCGAACCTCAGTGCATCTGCTCAGCTTCAACCCATTACAGCTCAGTCTACCTATGAGCAATTGATAGTATTTCAATTGTTCATATGACTTTATTTGTGTAAAAAGTTTTGTAACTATGGTCATATAGTTCCTGGATTTGTTTTGGAGAGTAGAATCCCAAATATATTATATTGCCCAGAGTTATTTTAAAGGGAATTTCTTTTTTTTTAATTTCTTACTTCAGATCTTTGTTGGCAATGCATAGAAATGGTGATAATTTTTATGAATTTATTTTATATCATATCACTTTCTTTGCTAAATTTATTCAATTATTTCAAATAGTTTTTAAATTTATTGTATGGATTTCTCTATGGCCCAGCTTCTTAAACTATGAGTTGTGACTCTATATGAGGTCTTGTAACTGAATGTGAGGGTCATGAAATTATAACTTATTATCAATAAATGTTTGATTTGCACACCTATTTTATATACCTATATAGTCAGGGTCATAGAATAAAACTGGGGCAAAAAGGAGTCACAAGTGGGAAAAGTTTCAAGCCCTACTATAAATATATCAGCATATCATCTGTGAAGAGTGATAGTTTTGTTTAGCAGATTTTTTAATCTAGTGCTGTCAATTGATTCTGATTGCTGAAAACCAATCAGCTAAACATGGTCACTAAATGAAGAATTCATTGAACAAGGCAAGCAATGAAACAAAGAAATATACAAAATTGTTTTGAGTTTTGTGTTGGACTTCTTCCAGTCCTTCAGTAACATGTTTGAATGCTTTATAAAAGAATAGTGAGTACCAAAAAATACCTTAGACAATTAAAAATATTAATCTATTAATAATCTAAATATGAGATATTTGTCTAATAAACAATTGGATTTTCTACTACTAGAGTGACTGAACCTCATAAATGCTGAAATACTTTGCATAAATGAAAAAGAGGGAAATCTTTTTTAAAAGAACCACAGTCAAGGTGATAGAAGGTTCTCTTCATTGTGAGGCTAAAGGTAACAGGAAACAAAATTTCACTTAATAATTAATTATTTTGCCTTGTATTAGCATAAATGAACATAACGAATATAAATAAACAAAAACAGTACTGCTTCTAGGTTAATGAAAGCTTATGTGCCGATAGCCATTAGAGAGAAGGAAAGAGAAGAGAACTTCTAAAAAGAACTTTATAAGATTCCCCAAATTCCAGAAATTCTTTGACATTTTAGTGGTTTTAACATCAATGCAAATACAGAAAAGTATGGCAATTTCCTCCCCGCCAAATCTTATTTGAGATTAAGAAAAGTGTCAGTCTTTTCAGCATTACCCCAAATTATCTAAATCAAGAAGGAATAGAGACAACCTTTAACCAATGCATTGACTTGAGTCATGAAGACTCCTTTGGTTTCTGTATTTAAAAAATGTCTGCTTCTTCAAAGAAAAGGGACTATATACTTAGATTGGATTTGAATCCATAAATTCAAGTTCAATAATTGACTCAGTGGCTTATTTTGGCTTATTTTCTTCTGGATCTTCATTACTGAGCATGGAAATACTTGTACTAGATTTGTGTTCCTTCCAACAGGAACCCTTATGCCCAGGGAACCTTCTATCTCTTATAATAAGTTCTCAGCGTCTATCAATTAACTGAAATGAGATCTAGACAAGAAAGGGAGAAAAAAATATTGAATGGCAAAGAAGCAACTCATTTATAAACTTGAGAACAGTCATCAAGCATTTATTGATAGGCTACTATGTGCCAGATACTAAGTGCTGAGGATGCAAAGGATGACCAAAAACCCTTGCCCCTGCCTTCCATGATCTCACAGTCTAATGGAGGAAATTACATAGAAACAATTCTGTACAAAAAGTTATATGCAGGGCTAATTGGAGAAATTAAACAGGGGAATCAAGAAAGACTTCTTATAAAATGAGATTTTTACCCAGAACTTGAAAGAAGCCAAGGAGTTCAGGAGGTGGATATAAGAAAGAAAGGAATTCCAAGAATGGAAAAAAATATGAAAATGCCCCCAGAGTTGTGAGATGTAATGTCTCATGTGAGGGAAATGTCTTATGGTTAGGAGGCTAGTGTCACTGGATCACAGAGTACATGATGAGGAGCAAGGCATAAGATTAGAAAGGAAGGAGACAAATTATGGGGAGCCTTGAATGCAAGATGGTTTTGTTTTTCATCCTAGAGAGAACCAATGTAGTTAATTGAATAAGGAGGTGACATGGTCAGACCTGTATGATAAAAGGATCAACTTGATATATAAATGGAAGATGAATTGGAGTAGAGAAAGACTTGAGGAAAGGAGACCAACCAAAAAGCTATTATATGAGATAATGAGATGAAATAATGAGATCCTGAACCAGACTGGTGATAATGTCAAAGAAGAGAAAGTATCATATATGAGAGTGTCATTTATCTCACCAAAGAGAAAAATGTCCCCTGGATATTTAAAGAAACAACCTGAGGGTAGAGACATGTGGAGTCTTTTTGTTCTTTTTATCTCGGGTGAGGCAGGCCTCTCCAAACTGAAGTCCAACTCAGTATTCAAAAATCTGAAGCTTTCCTAGTCCCAAAGAGACTTGGCTTTGAAGGGCCCAAAAAGGGGTTCAAAGAAGATCTGACTTAGAAATTTCCAAAAGGAATTAGTAATTGCTAGAGTCCTCTATCTTCTCTCCAACTCTACCTACTTCTCAAAGGGTAGGGCATTTACTTCTACTAGAGTCCCATACCAAACTCTGGGAGAGGGCTTATATTTTTATATTTATTTATATATATTTATTATTTATATTATGTTATATATATTATTTATTATATTATTATATATATTATATATATTTATTTAGAAATTTAGGAAAAAAGAAGGGGGAGAAACTGAGATCATTTTTGTCTATGTTGAGTGTAAGATAACTATAAGACATCAATTCAAGATTTCTAATAGGCAATTGGCTAGGAGCGATTAGGGCTTGATAACCGTCTTTAAAAAATAAAGAAGGAACAACATAACAACAAACTCTTTGTTCACAAATAAAAATGCTCAAATCAAGTTGTGATTGATATCTTTATCTATTAAAAACCCCAAACACACTCTGAATAATAGGAAAATTTTTGAGTAAACAATATTGGGCAACAATAAGACAGGATGATTCGAAAAGGAATGCAGAGTATTTACTTTATTGGTCCTCTCAGAGAAAAATACCAAAATCATTATTAGTCTCTTTCAGTTGTACCCTCCCTCCCTGTCAGATGCCTATACCAATTCATGTTTCTGCCAGTCTTTGGGTATCTTTCTGTCTCTGTTTCTCTGACTGACTCTCTCTTTCCATGATAAATAAAAATGAAAATGCTTTTGCCATGTGAACACTAAGTTCCCAAAAGCATACTGAACTTTCTCATTTACTCATTTCTTACTTCTCAGGGTGTTTTCCTAACAGTGCAAGAGGAAAAAACAAAACAAAACAAAACAATTTGTTCCTTTTAGACATAATTCCTTTCAAAACCATCTGGTACTGGTTAGGAAAAAGAATGGTTGATCAATGGAATAGGTTAGATATACATGACACAATAATCAAGGACTATAGTAGTCTAGTGTTTGATAAACCCAGAGACTCCAGCTTTTGGGATAAGAACTCACTATTTGGCAAAAAATTACTGGGAACACTGGAAAATAATGTGTCACTCAGCATAGATCTACATCTCACACACCCTACCAAAATAACATCAAAACGGGTATCTGATTTAGGTACAAAAGATGATATTATAAGCAAATTAGGAGAGTAAGAGATGGTTTACTATAAAATCTTTGGAGAAAGAAATTTATGGCCAAAGAAAAACTAGAGAACATTATGAAATGCAGCCAAGATTAGAAAGGGAACAGAAAGCTGGGGGAAGGGAGAAGGAATTTTATAGCCATTTTTAAAAATAATGGTCTCATTTCTAAAATATATAGAGAATTGACTCCAATTTATAAGAATACAGGCCATTTTCCAATTGATAAATGGTCAAAGCATATGAATAGATCATTAATTAAGTTAAAACTATTTTAGTCATATGAAATAATGCTCTAAATAACTATTGATTGCAGAAATGCAAATTAAAACAATTTTTATTTATTAGTTTTCAATTATTCACAATTTACTAAAAATGATATTATAATTATTGGGATTGCTTGCTATTGCCATTCTGTTATTGTAAATACTCTCCAAGATGTATACATTTAAAAATCCTTTTGGTTAGATGCTAAGCCAAATACATCTTTACTAGTGCTTATTAAATATCTTAAAACCTTGGCCAGCCAGTAAGCAAGCTGTTTCAGAAGATCATTGCACTTCACTTTCAATTAGACATGTGATGTTTTAATTCTAGAATCTTTTTCTCTCCCTAACCAAAATAGAAGAGGGAGATTTGGGTAATTATGCAAATAATTCAACAAAAATAAACCTCATATCCTCTTCTTAATATTTATTTCCACTTCTCTGTTTGAAAATCATTACCCTGTACTGAGGTTCCCTACCTCTACCCCCTCACCCCTCCCCGGTAAAGGATGTGTTATTTGAACAAAGAAGTTTGGAATAGTACAGAATATGTTCTCTATTATCTTTCTATTGCTACATTCTCTCTCCTTACAGAAATCAAAGATATCCACTTATGAGAAAATGTGGGCTTTCATGAACAGCAGGCAACAGACAGCCTTGGTAAAAAAGAATGATGAAGGTATCCAACGTGTACTCACTACCGACTATGCTCTACTGATGGAGTCTACTAGTATTGAATATGTGACCCAGAGAAACTGCAACCTTACTCAGATTGGAGGACTCATTGATTCCAAAGGTTATGGAGTGGGAACCCCTATTGGTAAGATGGTAAAGGTACATGATTTTGGCAATGGATGTCTTCATTCTGGTTAGGAAGATAGAAGTAAGCTAGGAGTAAGTTCTTAAGCCCCCTTTGATTTCATTAATCAACAAATTTACATGAATTATAATGTGTTATTTTGTTTTATTTAAGTACTTTAATATTTAACCTAAGCTTCAACCAGTCTTCCTTGTATCAAGTGTGCCTGTTACTCTTATAGCTTTTGTGAATCTCTAGATATGATTCCTGGTCAGGTTTTGATCGATAACTCAGGAATTTCACCTACTTTTCTTCAAAAAAGACAAGAGCTACCTGGAGGAGGAACAGGAGAATGTGTCGCCAAGTTGTTTAGTCTGTTCTCCTCAGAAAAGTGGTCCTGAAATAAAATTAAATTTGTCTACTTTCATTTAAATATATCAGTTAAAGAGTAAGTTGTAAAGCCTATATCCAAAGGTTCTATTTCCTTGCCACTAAATGCTAATTACACAAAAGACAATCACAAATACTAAATAGCAAATAAAGCAAATGGAAGTCAGGGTATTTATACAGATTAAAATATCTAGTTAACAAAAATGTATTAAGTATCTACTATGTGCCAAGCGCTGTACATTAATAAAGGCAAAAGATAAAATCCAGTTCTCAAGAAACTCACAGTTTAATATGGAAATAGCATATAAACAATTATGTAGAACAAGTTTTATACAGGATCAAAAAGAAGAAAATTAAAAGTGTGAAAGCTCTAGAATTAAGGGAAAATCAGAAAATAGGTCATCTAGAAGCTGAGATTTAACTAAAATTTGAAGGAGACTATGTAAACCAGGAGTCAGAATTGAGGAAGGAGAGCAATCCAGGCATAGGGAATAGCCAGTGAAAACATTCTAAGTTTGGAAATGGAGCATCTTGTTCAAGGAATAGCAAGGACACTATTATTGGCCATGGAGTCTGTATGAGAAGGGAAGATAGGATGAAAAAAAAAATTTTAAGGTGAGGATGAGGGGCAAGTTTTGCAGGGATGTAAATGGATTTGAATGTAAAAAGAAAATATAATTTCTATTTGATCGTGGTGGTAATAGGGAGTCAGTGATTTTTATTGACTGAGAGGATAGAGTGGGGTTACATTTTATACATGGGACTTTGCATTCTAGTGATATCACTTTAACATATGGTAGAGAAAGAATGGAATGGGGAGATACTCGAGGTAGGGAAACTATCTAGAGGCAAAGCAATAGTTTAAATATGAAATAATGAAGGCTTATCCTAGGCAGTTTCAGAGGAGAGAATGAGTTATATATGAAAGATTCAGTGTAAGTAAAATTAAAATGCCTTGGTAACAGATTAGTTTAATAAGTAAGGGGTGAAAGAGAGTGAGAAATTGATGAAATCTAGGTTGGTAACCTGGTTAAGTAGGAGAAGGATGGTACACACAGCAATAATAATAAGGTTAGGACTAGGAGAAGATTGGGGCAGCTAGGTGGTATAGTAGATAGAGCACCAGCCCCGAAGTCAGGAGGACCTGACTTCCTCACTTAACACTTCCTGCTTGTATGACCCTGGGCGAGTCACTTAACCCCAGTTGCCTCAGAGGAAAAAAAAGAATAGGGGAAGATTTAGGGAGAAAGATAATGAGTTCCCTTTAATACATGTTGTTTTTAAAATGTCTACAAATCATCCAATTCTAAATCTATATTGCACAGATGGAGATGGAAAACTAGAGATCAGAAAAGAGATTAAAACTTGATAAGGATATGAGCATCATTGTGGCCTCTTTGCTAATATTTTGCCAATTTTCTGTGCACAGAGATGATAATTGAATACATAGGAACTTGTGAGATTAGCAAGTGAAATAATATTTTATCTAGAGAGAAGACAATATAGAGGCTAGTGGAAGACTCCCAATTAGTATGACTTGGATGAGGAGAATGAGGAGTAATGAAATAGGTAAGATACAGAATAGGAACCAAGAGAGTGATAGAAAATGTCAAAGGCTGCAGAGATATCAAGAAGAATGAAGAATAAGGAAAGGACATCATAACTGAAAATCAAAAGATTACTAATATGTGAAGATAACAGTTTTGATTAAATGATGAAGCATGAAACAAGACTTTAGAGAGTTAAGAGAGTGAGAATAAGTGAAGTGGAAGCATTTATATATGTCCTTCTGAAGGAGTTTATTTACAAAAGACCAGAAGAAAATGAGACAATGGCAGATCAAGCAAGATTTTTGCTGATGAGGGCATTGAAGATAGAATAGAAACAGTTAGGAGACAAAGAGCAATTGAAGATAAATGAGAGTGAAGTTCTAATCTCCTGGAGGATACAACATGGAATAGGGATACTTGTGCTTGGAGACAAGAAGATCTGAGTTAAAATCCAGCCTTAAATATTCACTAAGTAAGGGATCAGCCCCTCAATTTCTCCTCTGTAAAGTGAGCAGGAGAATGAAACCACTTCAGTATCTCTATTAAGAAAATCCCAAATGGAATCAATTCCAAAATGGGAAATATAGGGAATAATGATAATGATATTAATAGTAACAATTAACATTTATATTAATTACTATGTACTAGCCACAAGTACTTTGCAATAATTATCTCATTTCATTCTCACAATTATTCTGAAAGGTAGGTGCTTATCCTCACTATATAGATGATGAGGAAACAGTCAAACAGAAATTTAGTGATGCTGAAAGTTACAGAGTTAGTAACTATCTGAAACTGGATTTGAACTCATCTTCCTTATTCTGGACCTTCTAATAGATAAATGAATCCATTAATGAATTTCTGTCAAACATCCAAGAAACAATTAAATTCAATATTTAAAAAAATAGCTCTTTGCAAAAATAGGGAGAAAAAGAATTCTACTAAATTCTTTTGTGACATTCTTCATACCTAAAACAGGAAGAGAGGAAATCACAGGTAAAATGAAAAGAACCACGCATTTATTAAGCATTTGTTGTGTGGCAGACAATCAGCTGTGCACTTGACATATATGATCTCATTTGACACAACTCTGTGAGGTTGTTCCTATTATTATCGCCTTTTACAATAGAGGGAGCTGAGGCAGACAGATATTATATAATTACTCATGGTCACACAATTAGAAAGTAACTGAGGCCAGATTTAAACTAAGGTCTTCTTTACTCCAGAGCCAGCACTTTAATTGTATAGAAAGAAAATTGGCAAAATATTAGCAAAGAGGCCACAGCAATATATCCAAGAGAATATATTTTAAAATTATATAGGATTTGTATCAGGAAACCAAGGCAAACTCATCAATAAGCAGATAGATAATACTAATAACAGCAACTAAAACCACGTGATTATATCAATTGGGAAAGCAAAACTTTTGATAAAATACAACATCATTTATTTTTTCTCCTTAATTGTGGAATGCAAGACTGAATAAGGGAGTGGGATAAAAAAGAAAACAATAAGGAGTTTATCCTAGATTGTGAACTTGAGGGACTAGGATCAATGTGTTGCCCTCTATAGTAAATGGTAAGTAGGAAATGCGGGGGTTTAGAAGGAAAGATATTGAGTAGGATTTGGATATGTTGACTTTAATATTTCTACTGGACATCCAGGTTAAGATTTCTAAAAGGCAGTTGGAGATAAATGTGAGATTAGAGGTCAATAGAAAATCTGGGGCAGAATAAGTAGATTTGAGAATCAATAGCATATTTAAATTAAATGATGCAAATTAAATCCATGCTAATTAAATTAAATCCTAATTGAATCCATGAGAGCTGATGAAAACACTAAATAAAATCATATAGAGGGAGAAGAGAAGAAGGCTAAGGACAGAACTCTGTGTGACATTTATGATTAGCGGGCATTATTTGGAAGAAAATTCAGCAAAGACAGAGAAGGAGTGCTCAGATAAGGAGAGAATCAGATGAGAATGATGTTCTGAAAAGCTAGAGAAAAAAAGAGTATCAAGGAGGACACAATGATTAACAGTGTCAAAGGTTTATAGAGAACTCAAGGAGAATGAGTTCTTAGAGAAAGCTTCTCTAAGAGATCATTAATAACTTTGAAGGGAGGAATTTCAGTGGAATAATAAAGTCAGAAGCCAGATGGTAAAAGATTAAGAGAATGGTAGAAGACAATGTGAAGGCACCTATTGAAGACAAATTTTTGAGGAGTATAGAGACAAGGGACAGAAGAAAAACTGAATGATAATGGGAGTGGAAGGAGCAAGTAAAATTTTTATTTTTTAGGAAGACATGGGCATGTTTTTAAGCAATAAAAAATGGGCCAACAAAGAGGGAAAGATGGAAAATAAATGAAAGAGTAGGGATGACAGAGAGGGAAATCTTTTGGAAATTGAGAGATTACCTTTGATTAAGAGTAAATCCATTCCATCATATGAAATAGGGATGAAGAAGAAGAAAGGGGCAGAAGGCCTCTGGGATATAGAAAGTGAGGAAGAGAGTAGAAAAAGAAGTACATGATGAATAGACTAAATTTTTTTCTGTAAAATTTAAGGTAATGTTCTCATCTGATAGAGTGATAGTGGTAAAAGCCCTAGAAAACTTGAGGAAGGATGAAAATGTTTGGAAGAGTCACTATGGAGAGTGAAAGTTGATAAGGGACATATAGTAGTGCTGCACAGTAACAATGAGAGATCAGTTGATATTGTATAATATAAATTTATAGTGGACCCAGTTGGAACAATAGTTTTGTGATTTTTCCATTGTCAGTAGCACATGTCTAAGAGTAGAAGTGCTTAGGTTGAAAGTGGTCCAAAGACAAGCTTTAGCTGAGCATAATCAGTGATATAATAAGAGAGAAAAGGATTCAAAAGAGGAAAACACTGTAGGGTTGAATTGATTCCTCAAAGGATCAAGATGCGGCAAAAAGAAGAGAATGTTTAGTGCAGGGACAGGGAGAGATTTGGAGGTCACAGTGTAAGACAAACTTTTGTAAGGAAAAGAAGAGGAGCAGTGAAAAGGCAATAAATTATGGCTCTTAAACATAAAGATAGTATATTTGTTGATGATGACAGGATAAAATAATCAATTTTGCATGAGACTGAAGTGGAGTGGATAAATAGTTCATGAGAAGTGAATTAGGTTGAGGAGCTGAATGGTTGGGGTGTTTGAAAGAGTATTAATATATATGTTGAAGTCTCCCAGTATATGGGCAGAATTTGTAAAGGACAGGAAAAATGTGAGCCAGGAGCTAATATCATTGAGGAATTAAGGGGAGTGATATAGAGGTCTGTAGACAACAGCTATCAGGATTTTGATTGAGTTGTGGATATAAATAGTGTGAATCTCAAAGGAAAAGAGATTACTGAATGGTGGAGGACAATCCAGAAGTGGCGATGGGTAGCAAGGAGTATTCCAATTCCCCAATCTTGACAATGCCAATGAAAATAATATAGGTATATCTAATACTGGAAAGAATGACCAAATAGTCTGTGTCATCAGAGGGGCCAAGTTCAGTTATAGCTAATAGATGGAAGGAGTAGACAAAAAGAAAAGGAAAAGATTTTAGATGAATGAAAGTTTGTTACCCATGGAACAGGTATCCACAGGGCATGGAAGGGATCTGTGGATCTATGGAATTTGATTGAAGATTTGGGGTGTGAGAATTGAGAGGGATGGGAATGGTCAATACAAAGTTATTATTAAATAAAATAAAATTAAAAAAAAAAGAGAGGGATGGGAATGAAGAATTGGATAGTGGGAAATAAGGAATGGGGTTGAAATGACTCTTAAGAAGAGCCAAGAGTCTCTTGGGATATGGAAGGTATGAAGAAGTATGAAAATGTCCATCACTGAGTGGAGAGTGTCACTCCTTGTTCTCAACAGAGACTGGAAATTGGGTTATAAGTAAAAACAAAATAAGATGAGGCAAAGAAGGTGAGATGGCCAGCTAGGAAGCACTATTTCATAAGATCTCTTTTTTCCAAAGGCTGGAGATTAAGGAGGAAAAGGGCTTATCTGGAAATGGAACTTAAATCTGAGGAGGCTGTCAATGTAATGGTAAAAGGAAGTAGTAGACTTCTTACCTAGAAAGTCTATGAAAAAGTAGGAAGAGACTAGGTTATAAAAGGTTTCAAAAATCAAACACAGGATTTTATATTTGATCTTCAAAGTAATAGGTAGCTACTGGAGTTTATTAAATATGGTAATATGATCAGATACATGTTTTAAGAAGATCACTTTATTATCTGTATCGGACTAGGGAGAAATTTGAAGCAGGAAAACCAATTAGCAAACAATTGCAATATTCTAAATGTGAAGTGATAAGGCCCTGAACCAATGTGGTTACAGTGTAATAGAAAAAAAATATATAAGGAAATATTACAAAGATAGGAATGGTAAAACTTGACAATTGATTGGATATGTAGAGGTAAAGAGAATGAAAACCTATATTGTGAACTTGTGTAAGAGGATGACAATGGTAACAGTAATAGGGAAATATGGAAAAGGGGAAAGATGGAGATTGGGAAAGGATAATGAATTCAGTTTTGGACATGTTGGGGTTAAGATGTCTGCAAAACATTCAGTTTGATTTATCCAATGATAGTTGAAGATGTAGGGTTGGGAGAAAGATTAGGACTGCATAAGTAGATGATAAGTAGAGATGATAATTGAAACACAGGAGACGATATGTTGACTAAGTGAAATGGTATACAACAGAATAATGCTTACGAAAGATCCATGAGGGACCCATGAATGAAGATCTAATTAAAGAAACTGAGAAGTGATAAGATAACTAGGAAGAAAGCCAGGAGGGAATAGTCAAAAAGCCTAGAGAGGAGATTATTAAGGATAAAAGGATGATTAATAATATCAAAGGCTACACAGAGGTTGCAAAGTGAGGATTGAGAAAAGGTCATATAAATGTGAGCAATTAAGAAGTCATTAGTTATTTTTGAGAGAACAGTTTCATTTGGTGAAGTTGAAAGCCAATCTTTCAAAGTGAGAAGGGAGGAAATGAAGAAATCTACTTATTGTAGATGGCTATGTCAAAGAATTTAGCCATAAAAGAGAGACATGGAATGATAGCTAGAAGTAATGTCTAGATCAAGTAAGGGTTTTTGAGAATAGGAGACACATGGATATAGTTGTATGTAGAAGGAAAACCACCCGTAGACAAGAAAAAAAACTGAAAATAAATGAGAGAGGAGATAATAATGGGGCAATCATCTAGGAAAAAAAACCAGGATGGAATGTGATCATTTCTTCAGATAGAAGGCTTCTTTTGGCAAAAAGAAAAGCCACCTTTTCATATTGTTATTGTTATTTTCCTTCATGCTTGAAGAGGAATAAAATGACATAATGATGTCCAGGTCAAAATATAGTATGTCTAGCTGTGGCTGTTCATACTGATAGGAGCTCAGAAAGAACAAATAATCCCTATCACCATTTAGGAGGGAGATGTCTCTAAATTTGTGCATCTCATGTTTCCTTTGAACTAGTGCAATTCTGCTTTATATCTTTGCTTGGCAAAGCAAAATTATGGTAGCTCAAAAGAAAATACAACCTCTTTATGTAAAACAGATTAAGGAAGAGAGAGTAGCAGAAGGCATCTGAGTGACAGGAGATAAGGGCTATCTGAATGGCTTCAGTATTTTTAGTGAAATGCTACAGCTGGTGTGGGAGTGTCATGGTAGATGTAAAATGGGATTATTAAGGTATAGAAGAGCTACTATGATAAGTGGGATAGTGAATTGATTAGGGAAATATAAAAGGACCACTTTAGTTTTTCAGGACCTACTAAAGATTATGTAGCATAAACTTATATGGACCCAGGAGCATAGTTTTGTAATTTTTCTGTAGTTTCATTCAGGTGCATGTGAATAGAAGTGAAGGCAGAAGATGATGGGAGTAATTCAAGACTTGAATTTGGAAGACAATAAGTTTGGTAGGGGGAAAAAAGCAAGAGACAAGAGCAGAAGGCAAGGCAGAGTTGAACTGGTCAAGGGAACATTTAACTCCCATGAAGTTTAAGAGAATAAAGTATAGTAGGTCATGGTGATGGCAAAGATAGACTTGGGATGCCAGGCAGAGGGAGAAGTGGAATGATAACAGATTATAATCACATAAAGGCATTTAGGAATTCATAAAACAAATGTGAAATACTTCTAATTGATGGCAAAATCAAAGGTATGACAACATCTGTACATAACTGCAGTAGGGTAGAGGTTATAGGAATTTTATAAATCGTGACTGAGAACCCTTCCTCCAGAACTCGAAGTAAATTGATTTCTATGAGTTTTTTTAACTATTATTGCAAGTTAGAAAAGACCAATTTGAAACATACCTTTAAGTTATTAATGAAAAATAATGTCCATCTAGAAACTGGATGGTTTCCATCCATCTTATCCATGTTTTTTCTCCAGCTTATGATTTGTTTCTAGGAACAGGTGATTTATGAAGTCATATTCGAGTCTCATATAGTCTGATATTGTTCTCCCTCTCTGTCCTAACAGATCAGCTTTTTTTAAAATCTTGTAGTGTCCCTAAAATAAGGAACACTCTCTGTCTGTCTACTTTACTCTATGTTTTAGCCTGAAATAATATATACACCTGGACCGCTAAGTGGTATTTTGGCCTGGTACTAAGAATTCAAATCTGGACTCAGACATTTACTAACTGTGTGATCCTGGACAAGTCACTTAATATCTATTTGTCTCAGTTCCTCATTGTAAAATGAGGGCACACTGGAGAAGAAAATGGTGAACCACTCCAGTATTTTTACCAAGAAAACTTCTAATGGGGTCACAGAAAATCATGCATGACTGAAATAACTGAATGATGACAACAATTATATATAAACTTAAATGTGTATGTTTACATAAACAATGGTACAACCAATATCACCAGCAAAGTTAACTCAAATGCTGAGTAATTAGATGATTCTTCATTTTTCTAGAAATTCAGTTTCAAATCATTTAACTCACTCTAGATAAATGATCAAAATCTATTAAGTATCTTATTTATATTTCTCTTCAGGATTAAATTAATTGTCTTTTTATTCTTTTCATTATACATGGAGGTGAGAGATGTCTTTCCCCCAAATACGTTATTCTGCTAGCTCCTCACAACTTTTTCAAAAAGCTTTTCTTATATAATTTCCTCATAAAATATGTTGACAATTCTCATAAAAGAATATAATTCCCAAGCCTCTTTCAGTCACATAATATTCTTCATAAATACTAATAGATGACAGAATAAACACATAGATCTCTTCTGGTTTCATAGAAAGAGGTGCTGCACAACAATCTATTTCTAAAATGCTACTCCTAACTCCCAACATTTCATCTTCATCTAAACTCTTAACTAGTTTGTAAAGAAACAGTAATGTTTCATGAAAGATACATTGCAGAGATATGTTACACTTACAAATGGAAAGGAGACTTTTGATTGAGATGAATTTCACCAATGATCTAAGATAAAATGATAAAGACAAAAAGTAAATAGCAGTCCAATATTACACTAGAAGTTAGCCAAATACAGGCCTGAAGCCAAGCAGTACTTGGAGTGAGGACATTTGGGAACCAGAAACTAATAAACAAGACCAAAGTCTATGGAAACTCTGAAGAGGGATGTTCCAGGAAAACCAGAAACCATCTCAAGGTCTAATACTTTGGGAATAAAATCAGTGGGATCTTGTCCCTGGTCAATCAGAACAAAAACAGGGGTATAAAGTCAGTCCCCACAACACTGTGCAATTTAATCTAATCAACAAGCTAGATTTCACCTCCCAAAAGAAGTGAATGCCAGGCTCATAAGAATGTGATTGCCATTTGCAAGAAAATGCTATGTCACCATCATCAGTGCATATGCTCTCACCATGATGAAATTTGAAGAGGCTGAAAAAAATTATAATGACTTGGCAATTCTCATACAAGTATCAAAAAAGGACAAGATTGTAATTCTGAGTGACTTTAATGCCAGAGTAATGCTATCAGACATGGAAGGGAGGAGATACAACAGCAGTGGTCAGTTATTACTGAAGATTTGTGCATCTCATGACTCTCAACACCAACACTGACTTCTATTTACCTAAACACATTAAAACTTAGTGGAACTTGGTGCTTATTGTAAGGAGAAGTAACAGATGGACATGGTGGAGAGTGACAAAGATGATCTGTGACATTCAACAAAGCAGTGGTCTCAAGGCAAGTTGACAACCAGAAGACTTAATGTCAACAGATTAGAGGGCTTCCTCTATGGGGTAAACATTTTGTTGCTAGCTTGGAGGGAAACCTGAGCCAACATACAATCTGTGGAGAGAATCACAGCAGAATGGGGTAGAGGTGAGGAGAGATTGAACTGTTGTTAGAACAAGCCAATCACTCAGGTAACCACCATTTCGCTGAATGAGAAATGTAGCTGACATGACCTTGCTCTAGGAAATAGAGGCTGGAGTATCAGGTATATTTTGGAATGTAATGGGAATTTGATAATTATGAACATATATACTACAGATTTATAATCTTCTGCTTTCTTATTCCAGAAATTTAGAAGCACCTTTCATATTGTCATTGTGATGACTGGAGAGAGATTAGAAAAAGTACATAATTTAATGAGTCAATTGAAATTGGGGAAAGGAAAGAGGGTTATCTCTGAATTTGGAAAATTATCCTTAAATTCTTGTACCAACTTAAGATATAATCAAGAGCTCAAAGGAAGTAGAATCAAATACTCTAGAACTATTTAGCATGGGAAAAGATTCATTTAAAAACTAAATGCAGGAGTATGATACAGTATTCTTGGTTAGATATTTCTTATTCCATATTGACATACCTAATGCATACCAAATTATCACCTGACCTTTTATAGTTCTTTCTAGACTGAAAACTCTCCCTTTAACTTTTACTATCCTTTGCCAGTGTATTTTGGTTTCCTTCTAGTGATTTACCTTCAGTAACTAATGTTATATTCATATATGTGCATACACATGTGTGTGCATGTATCTCTGTGCAGTATATGTATGTTTACATGTTATACATGTATATGTATGTATTCTTTCTATACATATATGTATATATATTCATATATGTAAAACATACATCACTCAAATGATCTTACTTTCCAGGCTCTCCTTACCGAGATAAAATTACTATAGCTATCCTTCAACTACAAGAGGAAGGAAAATTGCATATGATGAAAGAAAAATGGTGGAGGGGAAATGGCTGCCCTGAGGAAGACAGCAAAGAGGCCAGTGCTTTGGGAGTAGAAAACATTGGTGGCATCTTTATTGTATTGGCTGCTGGGCTTGTCCTTTCTGTATTTGTGGCTATTGGAGAGTTTATATATAAATCAAAGAAGAACAGTGATGTTGAACAGGTGAGTCATTTGTGGCTTGGGCAGGGTAGTTGACATTTGAGTATGAATTTTTTTTCTAAAGAAATATATTATTTTTCATTGAAAGGTAATATATCCATAAAAGTCCTTGGGAGGGAATATTAGCATAGAATATTTTTTTAATTGTATAGATTGATCTAGAGCTCCAACCCTGTTGTTCATTAATATAAAAAAGAAAAAAGAAAAAGCTTGTTTTCTAAATGTGATTAGTATTTGCTCAACTGTAAAGAAATTCCAAGTACATTTATTTCTCAAATAATTATTTTGTCTTAAAACATAGACCTAAAAAGAAATAAGCTGGAAAAGCTAGAAAAAGATGAAAGAAGTTGAAGGAAGATTGAATAGGAATAGTGAACTATCTAAAATAAAGTTTACACTAAATAAAGGCATTTTTTATGATTTGGTATTCATATTTTTAAGAAATATAACTCATAAAGGGAAAATATTTTTTTGGTAGAAATGTGGAATAGGATATAAATGGTTATTTAATATTAAAACATTTTAGGATCTTATGCTTTTGAAAAGTTATTAGTTTTTAATCCTGAATCAAATATATAATAAGTGAAGTACTAATATAACTGCTGTCTTACTTTAAGATATTTAATTCCAAAGCAAAGCAGAATATTGATTTTTGTTTTATTTTTTTAAAAACCTCAGTTAACATTTTACAGGTTATTACTGAGACAATTGATTAAAAGGCTGAATTTCTATAATATAAAAACTTAATAAATCAGGTTAATTTTAAGTGGAGGTCTTTCTTGAACTTTGAATATTTTAGATAGTTTGTGATAATCTGGCATCTCTTTAAAATTAAATCTTTGTCAGAAATAACAGGCTAACAATGAATATTATTTAAGTGAGAACATTATTATAAAAATTTTTAATAAAAAGCAAGTGTATGCTGTATTATCATCTTTTATTTTTTCTTGAAGTTATTTAATTTATTCAATTTATTTAAAAATATAAAATTATATATTTACAATTTTGGTCCATCTTTTCAGTTTCATTTTGTTTGTGTTTTGATTTCATTTTTGTTTTTAGATTACTTATTTTTATTATATTCCCCTATTCTTTTGCTTTCAAGGCTTTTGGGTTTTTTTATGGACAACAGTGTAAACAAACTCAACCATCCAACTCCACATCTGGAACCACCTTCACTATGGAATTAGACTGTGGCAAATTGATTCAAGAGGAACAAGGGACTCAGACACAGTCCTCAGTCCATACTGTATAGTCAATAAAACAAAAGGTGTGTCAAATGGAAATTATTGCAAGGCTTATAACCTTCAAACAGCATTTAACTCTTCCAAATAACAGTAACCATAATTTCTGTATTCCACAAAAAAGGTTTCAAATGCAGAGATCTGGAATGTTTCATACTCATCTTAAAATAACAGAAGCTCACCTTTTATAGGCATTAAATATAATGCATTATATATTTGCATTTTATGTTTCATATGTATATTATTATGTTCTTAACTCTATCCTTCTGCATGAAAATAAGTTTCTTTTCTATAGTACTACCAATCAAAAAGGGGATACAGATTGTAGAGCTTGAAAAGTATTTAATAGAACATATTATTTGGATATGACTGAATAAGAACGACAAAAATCTAGAGTGCATGCTAAATTTTCACCAATTTTCTTCTCTTTTTATCTAATTAATTCAATTTTGTGGTATTGTATCAATTTCAGCAACCAGTTCTTCCTTGTTGAATCAAAAGCAGATTTAAAAAAGAGCAATTTCCATATATTTTCTCTACCTTTCAAAGGATCGAATTATCACTTAAATAAGTTATGGCTTTATGACTTTTCTAATGTCTTAATTTAGGAGGTGGGAGGGTGGAGAGAGAGAGAGAGACAGAGACACAGAGAAAGACAGAGACACACAGAGAGAGACAGAGGCAAAGACACAGACACAGACACCAAGACACTGAGACAGACAGAGACAGAGACACAGACACACACACACAGAGAGAGAGACAGAGAGACAGAGACAGAGATACAGAGACAGAGACAGAGAAAGACAGAGGCAGAGAGACAGACACAGACACAGACACCAAGACACGGAGACAGACAGAGACAGAGAGAGACAGACAGACAGACAGACAGACACAGAAACACGGAGAGAAAGGGAGAAAGAGAAAAAGATAGAGAAAGAAACAGAGAGACAAAAGACAGAGAGAGACACACACACAGAAAGAGAGAAAGAGAAAGAGAGAGAAACAGAGAGATACACATAGAAAAAGAGAGAGGGAGATGGTGAGGGAGAGGGAGAGGAAAAGAGAGAGAGAGAGAGAGAGAGAGAGAGAGAGAGAGATAAAGAGAAAAAGAGAGAGAGACTCTTTTGTATAGTTGAAGTTTTCCAACATTGTAATAATGAATTTTTATTCAAGGCTTATGATAGTTCTCAAATTCATCTAATTTGTCCTCTATCTGGATATGACCTGTGCCATTATGGCAGTGTAAACTATAAAATACAAAATATCTAACATCATCAAAGCCTACACTGATGAAATCATAGGTCCAGAACAAAAACAAAAAGCTGATGCTTGGAATAAAATCCTTCTTTAGCCTATATGTTGAATCTTTGCTTTAGAGGGAAAAACAAGTGTGAGAGAATTCTAATTTTCCAACTTTGGAGATAGAGAGTTCTCAATGGGCAGTATTAATATTAGACTTTAGTGACTGGGTAAATCTTCTGGTAATGTGTCTGTGTCATAATTCTAAAAATAGGAAATAAGTAAAGGTGAATGCACTTGAATTTTCATTGGGTTGAGAAACAACACAATATTTTGTCTTCCTTTTCAATAAGAACGAGGGAAAAAAGCTTTTAAAGAAAAACATTGTAAAGAGGATTATGGAAAGATGGTGGAATAAAACAGAAAATTACTTAGCTCTCCTAAATTCCTCTGCAAAGAATATAAAACAATACCTTAAAGTGAACTTTGAGAAGCAGAAATAATTCTCTGCTTAAGATAACTTGAGAGGACATTAGGAAAGACCTGACCTCTTGGGGTGATAGTTTGTCCTGATTGAAGTGCATATATCTGCAGACAGATACTGGAAAATCACCAAAGAAGCCCTGGTGGGAGTTGTGTAGGATGGTACCCTCAGCTTCAGGAATTTTCCCTTCATGTACACTGTGGAGATCAAACACCAGATCAGGGGAAGTGTGTAGGGCCCTCTGCTGGTTCTGGATGGTGGGCTTAAGTGTGCTGATCAGATCTGTACCAGGTTATGGTTGTGGGTAAGGAGAAGCAATCCTACTTCAATGATTTGGTAGCAAAGGGACAGGTATCATCTTGACTCAAGGCACTTGAAAACTAGCAGAATCCCTGGTTTGGGTTTCAGGGTAGCTGGAAGTGGGAAGCTACAAAAGGAATGGCAAGGAGCAAGGGCATTTGCAGTGAAAGTATATGCGGGGGGGGGGGGGGAGGGGGGGACGGGGGGAGACCTAGTTATGGCTCAGGGGCAAGAGGAGTACCTGAGTTCAAGCTTCTAGAATTCAGAAAACAACTGCACACAAAAACGTAAACCCTGAGACATCATTCCCCACATCTCAGGACTAGAACCTGATTCTAACACAAACTTAAGAGACAAGAAATTAGCCTCTTTAAAAAAAAAAAGAGTAAGCAAAAGACAAAGAACCCAACCACAGATATCTTCTTTGGTGACAGAAGATCTGGGTTCAAGCACAGAATAAGATAGTAAAGATAAAACAGCAATTTCTTTCTCAAAAAAAAAACCCAGCAAAATAATCACAAGCTCAAAAGAGTTTTTGGAAGAGCTTTAAAAGAATGTTAAAAATCAAATTAGATTGTTGGGAAAATGGGAAATTAGTATAGCAGAAAGTAGGCATTGACCCACACTTAACACCGTACACCAAGATAAGGTCAAAATGGGGTCATGATCTAGGCATAAAGAAAGAGATTATAAACAAATTAGAAGAACATAGGATAGTTTACCTCTCAGTGTGGAAGAGGAAGGAATTTATGACCAAAGAAGAACTAGAGATCATTATTGATCACAAAATAGAAATTTTTGATTATATTAAATTGAAAAGTGTTTGTATAAACAAAACTAATGCAGACAAGATTAGAAGGGAAGCAATAAACTGGGAAAACATTTTTACAGTCAAAGGTTCTGATAAAGGCCTCATTTCCAAAATATAAAGAGAATTGACCCTAATTTATAAGAAATCAAGCCATTCTTCAATTGATAAATGGTCAAAGGATATGAACAGACAATTCTCAGACAAAGAAATTGAAACTTTCTAGCCATATGAAAAGATGCTCCAAGTCATTATTAATAGAGAAATGCAAATTAAGACAACTCTGAGATATCACTACATACCTGTCAGATTGGCTAGAATGACAGGGAAAGATGATGTGCAATGTTGGAGGGGATGTGGGAAAATAGGGACACTGATACATTGTTGGTGGAATCATGAATACATCCAGCCATTCTGGAAAGCAATTTGGAACTATGCTCAAAAAATTATCAAACTGTGCATACCCTTTGATCCCGCAATATTACTACTAGCTTATATCCCAAAGAGATATTAAAGAAGGAAAGGGACCTGTATGTGCCAAAATATTTGTGGCAGCCCTTTTTGTTCCAGTGTTCCAGAAACTGGAAACTGAGTGGATGTCCATCAAATGGAGAATGGCTGAATAAATTGTGGTATCTGAAAATTATGGAATATTATTGTTCTGTAAGAAATGACCAACAGAATGATTTCAGAAAGGCCTGAAGAGACTTACATGAACTGATGTTGAGTGAAATGAGCAGGACCAGAGATCATTATATACTTCAACAACAATATTATATGATGATCAATTCTGATAGACGTGGCCATCTTCAACAATGGGATAAACCAAATCAGTTCCAATAGAGAATAATGAACTGAACCAGCTACACTCAGTGAAAGAACTCTGGGAGATGAGAATGAACCACTTCATAGAATTCCCAATCCCTCTATTTTTGTCCGCCTTCATTTTTGATTTCCTTCACAAGCTAACTGTACACTATCTCAAAATCCGATTCTTTTTGTATAGCAAAATAACTGTTTGGACATGTATACTAATGTTATATTTAATTTATGCTTTAACATATTTAACATGTATTGGTCAACCTGCCATCTAGGGGAGGGGGTGAAGGGAAGGAGAGGAAAAATTGGAACAAAAGATTTGGCAATTATCAATGCTGTAAAATTACCCATGCATATAACTTGTAAATAAAAAGCTATAATAAAAAATCAAATTAGAGAATTAAGAGGAGGTAAAATTAAGATGGTGGCATAAACACAGGGACTTGCCTGAGCTTTCTCCCAAATCTCTTCAAATACCTTTAAACAATGACTTTAAACCAATTTTAAAGTGGCAGAACCCATAAAAAGACAGACTGAAGCAATTTCCAGCCTGAGACTACTTAGAAGCTTGACATGAAAGGTTTGTTGCACCAGGGTGAGAGAGGAGCACAGTCTAACACAGGCAGCTCCAGTGCAGACCAGACCCTAGCAAACCAGGAGTAGAGTTCTGGGTGACTGAATCAGTGGCAGCAGTGTCAGTGTCCAGACCTCTCAGCCCATAGACAGTAAGGAGATCAAGTCAGAAGGAGATTAATAGGGATCTCTTTGCTATCCCCAGGAATAGGACTCTCCTAGATTTCGATCTAGGTCCCAGTCCTGGGTCTTAGCCCCAATGGGAGGAAGGGCACTAACACAACAGAGCTTGTGGTCACAGAAGCAGAGAAGAGAAGCAGAAAAGAAGCTTGTAGTCCCTCACAAACAAGTGCACAGTACAGGAAAGTAATAAACACACCTCTCCCTAGATTATACCACCTTAAAAGAACCAAAAGTTTACAGGTTCCTAGAATTAGCCTTTGAAAACAGCTGCACAAAAAATCTGAAGCTTGGAGTAGTACTCCCTGCACTTGGGAGGTTTCAATATAGGTTAAAAGTCAAAAAACAAACTGAAAAAATGAGCAAACAAAAAACAATCCTGACCATAAAAAAATGTTTATGATGACAAAGAAAAGACAACAAAGTCAGAATTCCTGCATCTAAAACCTCATAGAAAAATATGAATTGGTCTTAGACCATAGAAGAGCTCAAAAGTGATTTTAAAATCAAGGAAGAGAGGTAGAGAAAAAATTGGGAAAAGAAATGAAAATGATGTGGGAAAATCATGAGGAAAAAAGAGTCGTAGCAAGTTATGGAAGGGAGGCACAAAAAATACTGAAGAAAACAACATCTTAAAAAACAGACTAGGCCAAATGGTAAATGAGGTCCAAAAATCCAATGAAGAAAAGAATGCCATGAAAAGCAGAATTGAGAAATTGGAAAAGAAGGTACAAAAATTCACTGAAGAAAATAATTCCTTAGAAGTTAGAATTGGGCAAGTAAAAGCTAGTGACTTTATGGGATATCAAGAAACAATAAAACAGAAGCAAAAGAATGGGAAAAAAGAAGGTGATATGTGAAATATTTCATTAGAAAAACAACTGACCTGGAAAATAGATTAAAAAAAGATAACTTAAAAATTACTAAACTACTTCAAAACCATAATCAAAAAAGAGCCTAGATATTATCCTTCAAAAAAATTGAGCAATACTGAGCAACTGAGTGTATATATTATTCCTTCTTTGAGCCAATTCTGATGAGAGTAAGACTCAATACTCAGCAAAACTATGTGTAATCCTTTGGGGAAGAGGAGGCAAGGCAGGGATAGACATTTAATGAAGTAGAGGATTTTCAAACATTTCTGATGAAAGACCAGAACTAAATAGAAAATTTCACCTTAAAATAAATCCAATTTTTCTTCTTTTTTTTATTAAATATTATTAAATATTTATTTTATTATTTTTATTTACAAAACATATGCACGGGTAATTTTTCAACATTGACCCTTACACAACTTTTTGTTCCAAATTTTTCCCCTCCTCCCCACTCTCTCCTCTAGATGGCAGGTAGTCCAAAACTTTTAAAAGTTTTGAGAAGTAAAAGAAATAAATAAGAGAAGTAGAAGAAAAAAATTGGAAAAGAAATGAGGTATGCAAGAGAGAGTAAACAACTTAGAAAAGGAAAATAATTTCTTTAAAAAAATACAATTGGCTAAATGCAAAATAATAATAATAATAAATAAATAATAATCCACTGAAGAAAATACCACCTTTAAAAATAAAATTAACCAAATGGCAAAAAAAGATACAAAACCTAACTGAAGAAAATCATACATTAAAAACTAGAACTGGGCAAATGGAAGTTAATGATTCTATGAGATATCAAGAATCAGGAAAACAACTAAAAAAGAATAAAAAAATAGAAACAAACAAACAAAAAAATACCACATTGGAAAAACTGACCTGAAAAATTAATCCAGAAGAAACAAATCTTAAAGTTATTGGACTATCCATGACCATATCCTGGACAATATTCATCACAAAATCATCAAGGAGAATTGCCTTTATATACTAGAGTCAAAGGGCAAAATAGTCATTTTATTAAAAATCCATTAATCACCTCCTCAAAGAGATTGCACAAGAAAGCTCCAAGAAATATTGTTACAAAACTCCAGAACAATAAAAGGAAAAAATACTAACAGCTATAGGCTGTTTTTTTTTGGGGGGGGGTGGTGGAGGGAGAAGTGGGGGAGAAGGGACTTGAAGCAAAGTCACAGGATATAAAATAAATCCACTTAAATCATCAGCATTTCTATATGTTACCAAGAAAGCCCAGCAGCCCAGCAGAAAGATAGAAAGAGAAATGCCATTTAAAATAACTATAGACAAAATAAAATATTTGGGAATATACCTGCCAAAAAAATAAAATCCCCAAATCCAGGAACTATAAAAATACAATTACAAAATGCTTTTCACATGACTATAGTCAGATCTAAGCAATTGAAAAAATATTAATTGCTCGTGGATAGGCTGAGCTAATATAATAAAAATGACAATTCTACCTAAATTAATTTACTTATTCAGTGTCATCGCAATCAAACTGCCAAAAAAAAAAAAAATAAACCTATTTTATAGAGCAAAAAAAACCCCAACAACAACAAAATTCATCTGGAAGTACAAAAGGTGAAGAATATCAAAGAATTTAAAGAACAAAATGCAAAACTAACAGTCCTCAGACCCAACTCTATTATAAAGCAACAATCATCAAAACCATCTGGTATTGGCTAAGAAATAGAGTGGTCAATCAGTGGAAGAGATTATATACACAAGACACAATAATCAATGACTGTAGGAATCTGCTGTTTGTTAAATCCAAAGACTCTAGCTTATAGAGTAAGAACTCACTATTTCACAAAAATTTCTAAGAACACTAGAAAATAATATGTCAGAAACTAACCATAGATCTATATCTCACACCCCATACCAAAATAAGATTAAAATGGGTATATGATGTTGTCACAAAGAGTAATACTATAAGCAAATTAGGAGAGCAAGGGAAGTTTACCTATCAGATTTTTGGAGAGGAATTTAACACCTAAGAAGAACTAGAGAACATCATGAAATGCAAAATAGATAATTTTGATTACATTAAATTTAAAAAGTTTTGCACAAATAAAATCAATGCAGTTAAGATCAGAAGGGAAACAGAAAGCTGAGAAACAATTTTTGCAGCCAGTACTTCTGATAAAGAACTCACTCCTAAAACATTTAGAAAATTCATTCAAATTTATAAGCATATAAATAATTTCCCAATTGATAAATGATCAAGGGATATGAACAGACAGTTTTCAAATGAAGAAATTAAAGTTGTCTATAGTCATATGGAAAAAATGTTCTAAATCACTGTTGATTAGAGAAACAAATTAAAACAACTCTGAAGTACCACCTCACACCTCTGACATTGGCTAAGATAACAAAAAAATATAATAATTGTTGGAGGGGATGTGGGAAAACTGGGATACTAATACATTATTGGTGGGTTTGTGAACTGATTCAACCATTCTAGAGAACATTTAGGAACTATGCCCAAAGGATTATCAAACTTTGATTCAGCAGTGCCACTACTGGGTCTGTATCACAAAGAAATCATAAAAGAGGGAAAAAGACCTACATGTATAAAAATGTTTGTGCAGGTGAAGAATTGGAAAATAAATAGATGTCCATCAATTGGGAAGTGACTGAATAAGTTATGGTATATAAAAGTAATGGAATATTATGATTCTATTTAAAAATAATGAACAAAATGATTTTAGAAGAACCCGGAAAGATTTACATGAACTAATGCTAAGTGAAGCAAGCATAACCAGGAAAGTATTGTATACAACAACAAGATTGTGTGATGTTTAACTATTATAGATTTGGCTCTTCTCAGCAATTCAGTGATTCAAGGCAATTATGATAAACTTTGGATGAAAAATGTCATCCACATCTAGAGAGAGAACTATGGAGTTTGAATACAGATCACAGCATACAATTTTCACCTTTTTTTCCTTTTTTTTTTTCCTAGTGATTTTTCCCTTTTGTTCTGATTTTTCTCTCCAACATGACTTGTATGAAAAGATGTTTAAAAAAATGGACATGTATAACCTAAAAAATAGAATACATATAAATAATGCAACAAGGTTTTATAGGCTAAAATCAAAACTTGTGTATAAAATGGGCCTGTTCATGTTTTAAAATAACATTATTGAATTGTCTTAGTTAACTATAAGCTTGTCTTTAAAATAAACTGAAGGAGGAGAATAATTTAACTGTATTTGTATCACAAATATGTAAGTTTTATATTTTTAAAGGCTTATGGATTCTGATTGTGGGTACACTTAGCATGTATTTCATTTTTCAATGGAAATTAAAACGTTTTCACCTTTTTTGCTATGTGTTTCTCTAGGAAGAAATGATAGGTGATCAAAGTTTGTCAAAGGAGATAATGTGAAGAGTAGAAGTGATAGTTCTATTTCCAATAGACTGAGATACACTCTTTAAATACATTAAGAGGCTTAACTCTAAGCACGTTTGGATTGAAAAAAGACAGGATGGAGCTTTGTCAGATCAAATGGTACTCAGCATTTTCAGGTGCTACTAGTGTCTCTATTTCAAAGCTATCATGAAGGGAATGAAGCTGTTGTTCAACCATCAGGAAAAATGTTACAGAAGAGATTAAGAAATAAAATAATTCTTTACAAGTGTTCTTACTTGCCATCAGAAAGAATATGACATAAGCAGAAGAGATAGGATCATTTCAGGAAAAACAAATCATTGTCTCAGCTATTGGCTGATGTTTTTAATTAATGTATTTAATTTTAATAATAGATAATTAAAAATTGTGATAATTTTTTCTTCAAAAATTCTTCTTGGTATTATTTTCAGTATATTTACTAAAATGAAGTTATGAGGTGCAAATATTTTAGTGGTTCATATATTTACATTTGATTATGAAGCACATATTTTAATGGTTAATATAGATGTACTACCAGTCATTCCCAAAAATTTTTTTAAATTAATTCATATGTTCATATCTTGTGAATCTTCTCTCCTCCTTTGCCATAGATTGCTATATGTTTTACAAGTGGAAATAAAAAGAAAAGGATTTTTTCCCAGTAAGATGTCAGAGTGCTCTGTCAAGTTATCCCAGCCTAAATCTGGTTAATTTCTTTCAGCTCTTTTGCCATTCACTTATTTGGAATGAGATACTCCCAGCTCTATCAATGGACAATAATGATTGCCCACCCATTGATTTCAGAGATCAATGTGCAAGCTATTATTAGGAAAGCCATCTTATAAACTTAAGTTTAAAAATATACTCTCCTCAGTGCATTCCTTAAAACACACTTAGAATATTCTGTGAGAATTGTGAAAGGAAACACTAAATTCCTCATGATATCAGGTTCTCTACGAATATAGGATATTACAAAAACATTTTAATTTATTCTCTATGCACTTTCAAGACAATGAAAGTTTCAAATTCCAGAAAACAAAATTCACCTCAACTTTAAAGTGGCAACTAACTATTTGTTTTGGAAGGGATATTTGTAGCTGTAACAGTAGATTTAAATATTCAGTTTTTTCAAGGAGTCTTTTTCTCCTTTCATAAACCTGAATAAAGGCTGGCTTTGATTTTGTTTTTTCCTTTGATGATGGAAGCTACAAATGTTCTTTAAGACTAAAAGATCTGAAGAAACTAATGAATCTCACAACCCTGAAGAGACATTCACCATTCACATGGGGTGAGATATTGGTCTTGATCGATGAGGAAAGAGTCCCGGACTCTGCAGTTCAGATTACATATAAAATTTTTTTTGTAAATTCATTATCCATAGTTCTAAATTTTTTCACACATATAATCACTTCATCTTTCTAGACACAAATTTTGTGATCTTGCACTATTTATAGAGTCCTAATAAAATCACAGGAAGGCCCAACTTTTTTTTAAGAAAAAAGAAAATTTCTTATTTTAGATCAAATATTCTTTAAGGTACATGAAAAATTCAATATATTTTGAAATAATATTCTATATGTTCTCTTTGCTCAATCTCCATTTTATAACAATGTTGTAAAGGTGGAATTAACAAACCATGGTAGCAATTTAGATATGGGAAATGAGAGATAGTAAGGAAAACTGGATGGTTGTGAGTCTGAGGGACTAGGAAAATAGTATTGTTCTCTACAGTAGTAAAGGATTGGGGGAATGAGAGGGGAAGGTTTAGGATAATATACAATGAGTCCCATTTTGGCCCTGTTGAGTTTAAGACATCTACTGAACATCTGGTTTGAGTAGCTTAAAAAGCAGTTGGAGATGTGAGATTGGAAGCCACTAGAGAATCTGGGACAGAAAAGATATATTTAGAGTAATCAGCATATAGATTATTATTAAATTGATGGGAATTTGATGAGATCACCAGGTGAAATAGTTTAGAGGAGGAAATAGGGCTCAGGAAAAAAATCCTGAAAGACAACTATGTGTATGGTCTGCAAGGGGATGCAGCAAAGGAGATTAAAAAGGAGGAAAGTGAGGAGAGAGGGATCTTGAAGACTTAAATTTAAAAAGTATCAAGGAGCAGAGAGTGATTAACAATGTCAATGGCTAAAGAGAGGTAAAGGAGAATGAGGACTGAGAAAATGCCATTGGATTTAGCAATTAAAAGATCATTGGTTACTTTGGAGAGAACAAATCCAGTGAAATACAGATTGTAACTAGATTAAGAAAAGAATGAGAAAGAAAAAGTGAAGGCATTTATTATAGATAGCCTTTTTGAAGAATTGAGTTGCAAAAGTCAAAAGAAGTATAGGATGAGTATGTAAAGAGAAGAATCAAGTGGCAGTGGAGAGGGAGAGAATGATCAAGTGAGGGATTTTTGATGTTGGAGGGGGCACAGGCATGTTTGTAGACAGTAGACAAGTATAGATTGAAAAAAAATTTTTAAGTGGGGATGATAGAGGGAACAATCTGATGAAAGAGACAGAATGGAAACCCTTGAACTTGTCAGGCTTAATAAAGAGGAAATGACTTTATCATATGAGTTAAAGGTAAAGAAGGAAGAGGGAGGAAGACATGATATGAGAAGAGAAAGAAGAATAGGAAGTTTACTTTAGATTGCTTCAATTTTTCTGTAAAATATGATGCAAAGTTCTCAGCTAATAAAGTGGAGGTAGGGTGAATAATCGGGGGTTTGAAAAGGGATGAAAAATTTGGAAGAGTTGCTATTGAGAGTGGGATAATAATTTGATAAGAGAGACATATTAGCATTGCCTTACAGTAGTGAAGACCCAGTTGAGGATATAGAATATATATTTGTAGTGAACCCAATCAGAACAGTTGTATGATTTTCTCCATCTTCATCCAGTATCACTGTGATGAATGTTATCTGAAATAACTGAGGAACAAAACATCTAAGCATATTGGTTTATTAAGCAATGCAAGATTTATTAAGCAAGCAAGCAGTGTATAATAAATCAGGACCAGGACTTCTCAACTTGGCACTAAACTCCAAAATAAAGGGGAGATATATTTTCATATATTAAAAGGATACAACTAAGCACATATAAATAAGAATATAAGATTAGGCAATCTTATTTCTAATTAGAGCAATGATTGGGGGCTTTTCAAGCTGGGAGGAGGATGAGTAAGTTTCAAGAGATCAAAAGTAGAATGAACAAGTATAGTTGCCTGGAATTAAAACAAAAGGTAACTCTCCCCCAACCCCACTTATCTCAATTTGCTCATAGGAAAAAAGAAACTAACTTATAGACCAATATAGGACTAGTTTTCATGTAAGACATATGGGTTGCTTGAGATGTTTAATTGTGAGAAAACTTGAATCAATTTTCAGATCTGACTGGGTTTCCAGTCAGTATCTAGGTCCTTACTTAAGAATCTCTAGACAAATAGAAGTGATTCAACTTTGTAGCCATGTAGGCTAGGTTCAAACAATACAATGAAGTTTTCTCATAATTCCCATAATTGAATACATTCTTTTCATAACACTAGGCCAAACTCATAATCGAATAGAAAATAATAATCTAGATCCAGAATTGAGTACACAATAGAGTCAATGTCATTCACTCATTTCCCACAATTCCCTCAGTACATGTTTTAGGGCTTAAGGTCCCAATTTGTCATAATTGGGGGTAGAGATCCAAGACTGAGGCTTGGTAGGGAATATTATAATGGGTCTAGAGATTCAAGAGAGCATAGTGTAGAATTGAAATAGTTCACCAAAATGTCAAAATGAGGAAAAGATGACAGAATCATCATCATTGTCTGGAATCTTGATCTCTTGAGGTTCTAAGGGATTGAAGGTCACAGTATGGATCAAGAATAAGATTTCATAAGGGAATGAAGAGAGAGAGGTAAAGATCCAAAGGATAATAGTTAAATGAGTGGATTTCAGACTTCTTTAAATTAAAAGTGGTATATTTGTGGACCAAACATCTTTATATATAGCTGAGGTGGAGTGGGTAAGTAAACTATGGTGAATAATTTAAGATACTGAGTGGTTAGATTATTTATGAAAGAATTAGTATTTATGTTGATGACCTAGTATGAGATCAAGTGTTGCAGAAAGAAAGAAAAATTAAAAGCCAAGTATTGAACTTATGTCAATGGAGAGCATGGATTATTTTCTTCCTTTTTTTTTTGTTAGTAACTTTTATATCTTTTTTTTATTTTTAATTTTTTAAATTTTTAATAGCTTTTTATTTACAAGTTATATGCATGGGTAACTACAGCATTGACAATTGCCAACTTTTTGTTCCGATTTTTCCCCTCCTTCCTCCCACCCCTTCCCCTAGATGGCAGGATGACCAATACATGTTAAAGAATAAATTAAACACAAACTGTTATTTTGCTGTACCAAAAAAAATTGGTCTCTGAAATATTGTACAATTAGCCTGTGAAGGAAATCAAAAAATGCAGGCAGGCAAAAATATAGAGATTGGGAATTCAATGTAATGGTTCTTAGTCATCTCCCAGAGTTCTTTCACTGGGTGTAGCTGGTTCAGTTCATTACTGCTCCATTAGAACTGATTTGGTTCATCTCATTGCTGAAGATGGCCAGGTCCATCAGAATTGATCAATGGATTATTTTCTATCCCACCTCCACCAGTAAGCCAAGTAGAATAGATAAAGATCTATCTAGAACTGAAAAGTATAGTCAGGGAAGCTGTCTTCTCCATTGCCATTTCCAGATTCTCCCTGTATACCATTCAGTAAAATGCTGTTCTTTGAGACTCATAGTATTTATAATTATCACCCAATCAAAATCCTGATAATAGTCTATAGATCCCCATTGTCCCAACTTCATTCCCTTTCCTTCCTCAGAGCTCAAAACCTGGCTTACAGTAGTAAATAGGTGGAAGTATTGGGAAAGTAAAAGATTTAAGATGGAGGAAATTTTGTTGCTATAGAAAAGGCATCCCAGAGGGCACAGTGGAAAGACTGGTTGGAGCTAGGATGAAATTTTGAAGAGGAAGGAATGAAGATGATGGAATGAGGAATGGGATGGTGTTGGGTATGGAATAGGATTTACATTATGATCTATAGGAGTTCAGAGTCACTAAAATGTGAAGGGTATGATCAGGTGTCAGAATGTTCATCATTAAGTAGGATGCCACTCTTTTGCCCTCAAAAGACAAATACCACAGGAAGTGGGATTCCTGAAATCAAAGAGAGAGTTGTTCATAATACTGGAGGTCCTCCACATTTTGGTAGGGCATTTAATCTGTCAGCAGGAGGTAGAAATAGCTTTGTGCTGGTACAGGTAGATGTAGTTGCTATGGGGCAAATTGAGGGTGCTGCATGGCTTGGCCCTTTGTAGCTAACTTCATCAGGTCGCCAGATCTGAGGCTGGCTATGAGGTGGCAGCAGGACATACACTCCATTAAAAAAAAAAAAAAAAAAGCTTTGGGAAGAGTTAAGGATTCTAACTCCCAGACCTCTAGTCAGTGGAAAGTAGAAGATGTTGTCAACTGAAATTCAACAAAACAACTAAAGCTTTATTCTTTGTTTCTTTGAACTTGATTTGTGAAATTCAACTAGACATACACCCAAACTGCATTCTTTCCACATGTAAATATGCCACTCACATAACCATCTAAGCCATAGGTATTTTAAAGTATATCTTGGCTCCTCCTTTTTTTTTTTTTTTTTGTACTGGGCTATATGGTGGCAATATTCCATGGCAAACAAAGAGCCAGACACTTTTATTGTTTACTCCCTGATTTTGTCAAGTGGAATGGCCTAGGTTTCGTCATATGTATTGCTAAAGTGTTGATAAATACCTGTTCTAAATTTGCACAATTTAAAGCAAATTCTTTCTAGGGTTCTATGAGTTAGACCTGGAATAAATGTTCTGGAACTATTATTAATGGAGTTTATCTTACAATAAAACTGATTATTTCCAACAACGTATCTTTTTTTCAATAATCAAGAGCAATTAAATCTATCTTTTAGATCAATTAGGTATAATCCTTGGAGGTATATTTTACCCCAGTACACTTTCTCCAGCCTAATTGTATTTGCATTTGTAAATCATTACATTTTTCTAGTAGCACCTTATAAAATATTTTCAATATTATTTCTTAGGTCGTGTGGTTTTTCAGAAATCTAGGTATGTTAATTTCAATTACTCCTATTACCCTTTATACTTAAAAATAGGTATAGTAAATCATTGGGCAGCTAAGTGGCACATTGGATAGAGTACTGGATGTGAAATTATAAAGACTCATCTTAAGTTCAAATCTGAGCTCATACACTTACTAACTCTGTCACCCTGGGCAAATCACTTAATCATATTTGCCTCAGTCCTTCATCTATAAAAAAGAGCTAGAGAAGGAAATGGCAAACTATTCTAGTATCTTTGCCAATAAGATTCTAAATAGGGTCATGAAGAGTCAGACATGACTGAAATGACTGAAAAAAATAATAGTCAACAGAACTTAATACATAAATGTTCAAATAATGAAAATTATATAACAGAAAACTGACTTGTAAAAGAAAAAACACAGCAGAAAAACTGTTCAACTTCCCTCTCCCCCATCTCTGATGGATTATTGTGGTATTAGTATTATTTTAAATAGAGAATCTCACAAATATGCTCCATGCAAAAGGTGTATCTTAGATAAATCTAGATAAATCCTATTGTTATAGCCTTGCTCTTTGAACTAGCTCACGCAAAACTGCTCACACAGCAGCAGGATCTAAAATATATGAAACACGTATACCTAAGAATAGTGAATATTTTAACTCTTGTTGGAGTATAAACAATGAACTAAAAATTAATGATTTTCAGGTCTACTGACAAGAAGGACACATAGGTTGCTAGTAAATAGAGTACTTAGTTTGGCAATATGAACAAGACTCATCTTCATACTTCAAATCTGATCTCAGATAATTTCTAGCTGTGTGACCTTGGACAAGTGCCTGAACCATTTTTTTGCCTCAGTTTACTGGTCCATAACAAAAAACAGAAAACTATTTTAGTATCTTTGCCAGGAAAATCCCAAAGAGTCATGAGGACTCAGCCACAACTGAAGTGAACAAAAACAATAGAAAAAAATAAAGTGTGCCATCTTATTTCACTACTTTCCCCAGAACTTTCAAAGGTAGAAACTGAGTGGGACATTAAGACAATAGTTGTGTCATTTCAGTACTCAGTGTAAACAGGTTGCTCTTATAATTCTTATGTGAGAATATCTTCTGTTGGTCAAGGAAAGACAACTGACATCTCAAGTTATTAAGCTTTCAGTTGAAATAGAATGCTCCTCTGACTCCTCAAAAAATGTTGTAAAAAGAAATCTTACCTGTGGCATTATATCTGAAATGCACCACAAGGAATACTTTCATCTGAGAATTTTCAGAAACCTTGTTGAAACATGAACAATCATTTAATAATTAATGAAAGGGTAAAAATGATATTGAGAAAACTTGTCCCTAGTAGGGCAGTTCTTTGCTGGTCAAGTCTAATAAGACACAGAAAAATCAAGATAGGGTTACTTGTAGAAGAAGGCAAACAAAAATTTCTCAAAATATCTTCCTACTCCAATTCCTAGATTGTTACATACTGGAACATTTGCAGCTCTAAACACAATACAAGAAACTAAGAAACTCAATGCCAAACCAACATTGGATTTCTTACTAAGTACTCACAAGTGTCAACCTAAAAGGATGTTCTGTAATACCTGAGAAACTGAGGCAGACAGAAATTGGTTTTAATCTTTAATTTGGAGAGTTTAGGCTAACCAACCAAATGGGACTCTTGTCCAAAGCATTCGGCCTAGATAAACCAATGCAGGGAACCTATATAGGGTTTTCGCTAACTAGTGTTTGCAAACAGAATACATAATCTGAGTATTCAATCTTATAGAGGAAACAAAGGCAGATAAGGGGGGTAAAGTCACTGGGTGGGTGGACAAGCCATAATTCCAGGAAAGGCTCATAACTTAATCCTGACAGGACAGGGGTCAAAATAAGAAGGTCAAGGCAAGAGACAGCAGGCAAGGGGCAATACTCAAATGAAGTGGGGATTATCCTAGTAAGAATGGAGATAATGCATCAGGATTTTATGACACAATGGTATATAAAGGTGATCATAGCATCTAGGTTTTTTGTTGTTGTTTTTCTGGGATCTTTTAAAAACCAACTTTCAGTCCTAATGGCAAGAAAAGGGGTGTGGCCATATTCAGGGCTTAATTAGCCCCACTCTTTCTAGTGAGTATTCAAATCCTTGAATCATCTTGAAGAGTCTCAGCACCATGATTTTGACTGACTCTATCTGGAAATGGATAAGTTAAATATGATTCGAAAAAGTGCAAGGACCTCTGGCAAGGTCAAGACTTTCCCTGATAACCCCAGAGTTGTTAACAGTAATCCTTGTTTAGGGCAGCACAGAGGCATCCCTGTTGCAAGAATAGCATGTCAGGTCCTCTGCAGTTCTGACACAACATCTCAGCCAAGGAATCCTGTTTGAGACAGACAATTCAGCGTGAGTTAGGTGTGCAATCATCTGTGCACTTAACTCAGTGTCTGCTTATAGAGAAAACAGCAGTGTTCAAGACTGTTGTGCTGGCAAATCCTAACCGCCTATGGGGAGGATGGGGGAGAGTAGGAAGGAAGGGCTGTCAGAGAGACTCCAAGGGGGAAAGGTCAGAACTGAATGGCTCCACTCCTCTCTGCTCAAAAAAATAGGCAGCAAGGGAACACCACTACCAGGATACAAAAGGGTGAGAGAGTATGCACACTTCAGGAACCTGACACTAAACTGCAGTGCCCTTTGAGAATATTGAACTATTAATTAAGGAAGTGGGGTTACAGGACTGGAGGAGTGGATAAGAAAGACTCATGGAGACAGTCACAAGACTCCAAGCACCTTGGAGATTTCCAAGAGTGATTTTTGATTGTTCCCAAGGACAGGTAGATTGAGAAGTGTTACCAGGAACTGAATCTGCCAAGGCAATTACAACAAATAAGGGGGTTCAAAGTTAAAGCAGAGACAGCAGTCACAGCCCAGTTGGAATTTTTATAGGGTTGAAAAATGAATGTACAAATGGTAATAAATCAAGCAAGGAGTAAGGACAAAAAGGACTGCTGGGACAACTTCCAATTTGAACTGGTGGGCTAGGAGGGGCAATAGTGCCTGAGGGAAAAGTGAACAGGAACTGGTATCACTAGGGGTGTTATGGCCTGAATGGGGTCAGGCAGGACTGCGCTTATGGGAAGGATTCAAATTCACTTCCCACCTCTCTCTCAACTATTGTTTCTTCAACCTAGTCCCTAGGTGAGTTGTCTGATAAAGGTGGTTTCCCATTCTTTTAAGGCTTCTGGGAAAATCCACCAGCTTTCCTGGTCCCTTATCTCTTATTTTTCCTTTTGTTTTATCAAAGGAATCATCTCATCAGTATCGTTGTTGCAGAATATAATGATCTCCTGGTTCTGCTCATTTCATTCAGCATCAGTTCATGTAAGTCTCTCCAGGCCTTTCTGAAATCATCCTGCTGGTCATTTCTTACAGAACAATAATATTCCATAATATTTATACCACAATTTATCCAATCTCTAATCTTGCTCTCAAAATTCTCCTATCTTGTGGGGCTTCCAAATGTAATACCTAAGAAACTGAGGCAGACAGATGTTGGAATCTTTACAAACTGCTAACTAATTAGAGTTGATCTGATTTTACAAGAAGATGTTTTGGGCCAGAACCTGAAACAAGGTACTAAGTAGAACTAATTAGTACGATGCTTTAACAGTGAGATGATTCAAACCAGTTCCACTTGTTCAGTGATAAAGAGAGCCACCTACACCCAGAGAGAATGTGGGAAATGATTATGGGTTTTCTCCCATAGTGCTCTCTGGCCCTAAGAGCTTTAAGGGAGGTGTGAATTCACAAAGTTACAAAGTTTACTTTGTGAATCTGGCATACTTGTGAACTCCGATGAGTAAAGGTAATCCCTCTCTCTCGTATCCCACAATTCTTCCCTTTTGTATAAAAGAAACAGACAGAGGCTCTCAGAGAGATTTCAGCGGAATTACGCCAGAAGCCCTCTCTCCGAGGCAAGAAGGAATATTTTCCACTTGGCTGGCTGGTGGTGGAAGAAAGAGTTTTCAGAGGAAGAAGCTAGGAGTCCAGAGTTCAGCGGACAACCAGATTCATCTTCATCTCAAACCACTGTGATTGATGGCTGGGCTCCTGCATGCCCCCCACTGAGACCAAGCTGGTATGAAAGACTCACCAGAAAGCTAGCCGAGCCCCAAGTGAAGGAGACAAGAGATTCATTCCATCTTTGTGCTGACTGGAGGCAGAAGAAAGCTAAAGCAGAGGCTGAAGTCACCTAGCTACCCTTCATACACATAGACCCAATCAGCCATTTGTTTTATTTTGAATTGACTAGGAACAATCAAAATAATAGAGGCTGAAGGACAAAACCCTTGGATTTGGAGATATTCGAAGGGCTCTAAGCTAACCCGGCTATATTAGAGACAATAAAAGATCTGAACTTTTATCACCTGGCTGCGTTTTGAGGTGATTATTACTTTCAACTGATACTAAAGCTGCCTCCAAGAAAACCTCCCCGAGAAACCTGCACCTCTCCCCCAGAGAGAACTGTTCTACTTATTTTAAAAGAAGAAAAAGAAACACAACAGACAGAGATTGTTTTTTCATCTTTATTATGGAGAATTTAGGCTAGCTGACTGAATGGGACTCTTGTCCAAAGCATTCAGCCTAGATAAACCAAGATAGGGAAGTTATATAGGGTTTTAGCTAACTAGGGTTGGCAAACAGAATACATAACATGAGTATGCAATCTTATAGGGGAAACAAAGGCAGATAAGAGGGGTGAGGACACTGGGTGGGTGAAGCCATAATTCCAGGAAAGGATCATAACTTAATCCTGATAGGATAGGGGTCAAGGTAAGAAGGTTGAAGGCAGGAGACAATGGAGGGGGAATCATCCTAGCAAGGATCAAAATAATGCACCTGGAGTTTATGACACAATGTTATATAAAGGTGATTGGAGTTCTGTTAGGATTCTTACAAGGTGCTAAGTAAGTGGAATTGAGGAGACAGTGGTTAAATCTAGTTTCACATTGATTTAATCCTATAACAAATAATGGTTTCCTAGTGATATAATGATTGGTGTGTACTCAGTGTACAGCATATAAGCAAGAAGCTCTCAGGGCCAGACACAAAAGCCTATTAGAAGCTCTTATAAGAGACAGATTCATTCCATCTTCCACCTTTGTGCTGGCTGGAGGCTGCAGCTGTCAGAGGCAAAGAGGACTAGAGGCAGGAGCTCTCAGAAACAAGGACAGAGAGAGAGGCCTCTAAGAAAGCTAACTGGACCCCAGGAAGGAGATAAGACTTGGAAAGAGACAATAAAGGATTTGGACTTTAATTCCTGGCTGCATTTGGGGTGATTACACTGAACTGAAATGAAGGCTGTTCCCAGAAGACCCCCAAGAAACCTGCTCCCAGAGAACATTAAATTTTAGAGAAGAATATTACAGAGCTCCAAGGTTCTTTTTTGTTTTTGTTTTTTTCCTGGGCTCTTTTTTAAACCCAATTTCTACTCCTAATGAAAAAAAAAGGTGAGATGGCCATATTCAGGGCTTAACAGTTCTGATATATGTTGCAGAAGATATCTGAAGTACTTTCAGTACCAAATCAACATTCTAACACAGAAAATTATTTGTCTGTCATGGAAATTTTCATCCTTTCTGCATGTGACCTTCCAAATCCACTCTGGAAATTGCAATTCGTTCCTTAGTTCCTGAAAATATATGACTGTGTTTTCCAGAGTAGACTGAATCAAATGAATGTTCAAATCTTTTAGTGTAGAGATTTCGCTATCATTGAAAGTGAAAACTTTCAATGTAGGACTTTGTTCTTATGACAAACATCATATTATTTTGATTGTTCCTAGTCAATTCAAAATAAAACAAATGGCTGATTGGGTCTATATGTATGAAGGGTAGCAAATAGAACAAAGCTTGAAAACAGGAAAACTAATTTTCATTACTTCAAATCAGATCCCAGACATTTACTAGCTGTTGTTCTTCCTGTATACTTGAAGAGGATCAATGACATCATAAGGATTACGCCTGGACTTGTGAGTAAACTGAATTTAAGTAAACCAGATTTGTGCAAATTTATCAGACTCTATTCTACAGATTATCAGAGTCCAGTGGCAAGATAAAGTCAAGACTATTGGCAATGCCTTATGTAGTCCTCCCTCTTTAACCTAAGATCTTCCCCAAATTTCAGTTTCGATTAAGGGCTAGGGAAGGATTGAGACAAAAGATGATCTAGTTTGACATCACAAAAGAATCATTTTGAGAGGGGAAGAGCTTCAGAGTTTCTGGCTAGAACAGAAAACAATTTTTACACTTACTCTGAGCCAGCAAAACCCAAACAATGGACAAGAGAAGCTTGAGCTAGACTCTATCACTGGCTATTCAATGAAAGTCAAAGTGATTTGGGTCTAAAGTCAAAGTCAAGGAGCTTCATTTGGATTACAATGAGTTTTTTCAAAGTCTATTTTTTCAGAGCTAAGTTTCAAGGAATCATAATGATAATTGCATAACACAGAGTTAATTATCCCAGTTTTTGGAGAAAGGGAAAAAAGGATAAATAAGAATTTTTTTTTTAAAATCTAATTCTCAAGCCCCAAGGTATCTTATAAAATATAAGCAACCAAAAAATATATTACTTTGGACAGAGCAGCCACATTTAAGGATATTGATGTCCCATGTAAAAAGAGAAACCACATATAATAAAGGAAAAAGGAGTAGGAGGAGGAAACTTAAGGGATAGCCATTAATTGGGGAATAGCTGAACAAAATTGTACTGTGTGTATATATAGTAACTATAGAAAAGTGGATCAGTGGAACATGCAATACACAATAGTAAATGATTATAGTAATCTTGTGTTTGACAAACATAAAGATTTAAGGTTTTGGGATAACAATTCACTATTTGGTTCAAAAAAAATCGGAAAACTGAAAAGCAATCTGCCAGAAACTAGCTATAGAGTAGCATCTTGTACCATTTGCCAAGAAAAGGTCAAAATAGATATATGATCTAAGCATAAAGACAAATATATGAAAATTAGAAAAAACATGCACCACTATTTAATTTTCAAAATAATGAATAAACAAACAAGAGAGAGCATTGTGAAATGTAAAGTGAATGATTTTTATTACATTAAATTAAAGGGGGTTTGTACTATAAAACCAATGTGGCCAAGAATAAAAAATACCCAAAAAAATCAAAGGCAAATGTAACAAAACTATAAAGATCTAGTGGGGTCAGAATGAAGAGATGTGAGAAGATACTCCAAACCTATCCCTTTGTGGAAGTGGAAAGTCCATACATTGTACATCTTTTCTTTTGTGTTTGTGTATTGACTTTTCTTCTCCTGAAAAAAAAAAATTACTGTCAGATGCAATGACTCTGGGAAGGAAAGAAGTGACGGATGCAATACCTATGGTGATATTAGAAAAATAAAATAGCAATAAAAATATTTTTTAAAGAAAATTGGCATATTTGCCCTTTTAATTTATGGAATTTGCTATTTCATCATTATTTTAAAATTTAAAAAATTATTAACATTTCAGTATAATTTTTACAATATATGTTAAATTTCACATAATAACAAAACTATCTTGTTAGAGTGTGTCCTTAGTCTAACTTCCTTCTTTTTTGTACACTGTTTTAATTTGTTATTGATCTTTTTCATTTCTACCTCTCTACTCACTTCCCTACCAAATATATAAGTAGTATATTATAATATACTTATAATAACTAGTAAATTATGCATCAGCAATGTCTAAAAATGTCTCATTCTGCACACTTGAATGAATAATGCTGGACTTGGGAGTTAGGAAGAACTGAATTTTAATCCTGCCCAAATGAGACATTTAACTATATGATGCTAGGCAAGTTTTAAACTCTCTTGGCTTTAGTTTCCTTATCTATAAAAGAGGACTAATATAGGACTTATCTTGTGGGATTATTGGGAAATCAAAGGGGAGAATACTCGTAAAGCACTATACAAACCTTAAAACACTTCATAAATATTAACTAGTATATTATTATTATTTTTATATTGTTGCCATGAAATTGAACCCTAAAAGTTCTTCAGGAAATAATTAATTTAAAGCAGTATGATCCAAGAGACGTAATATGAAATCGGGTATATTCCACAATTATAATACATGGTATATAAATACACAGTAACAACTCTTATTTCATGTGTGATACTGTCAATCTTGCAATGCAATTGTATAGCAGCAATCATAGTACTTAATTCCAACAGTTATATATAGACAATTCAATATCCAGGGGAGGGTTAAAATTCATATTAAATTGCTTTCAATACCCAAGATATGGAAAATGTTGTAAAAATGGAGCAGCTAGGTGGCAAATGGATAGAGCAGCCCTGAAGTCAGGAGGATCTGAATTCAAATCTGGTCTCAGACACTTAACACTTCCTAGCTATGTGACCCTGGACAAGTCACTTAACCCCAATTGCCTCAGGAAAAAAAAATTGCAAAATAAATATAATGTAACTTTTGAAAACAGGTATTTGCAATTAGAAATCTGGTTTCTTCCTTGAACTATTTTATTCCAATCTGATTGGTACTTTCAGCTGACATAATAAGTATTTGAAGCAAACACAATGAAATTTTTTGCTAAGAATGAAGAGGTTTCAAAAACCTATACAAATATTAAATAACATTGATCAAATATCCAATGGCAAATTTCAGTTCATGTAAGACTGTCAAAATTCAGACAATCCTGTGTCAAATATAACTTAGCAATCCAATAAATCACCTTTAGTAATATGGTTGACTAGCAATCTGTTACTTTCTTTAACTATAAAATATAAATGAAAAACGGGTTAGCTTGTTATATTTTGGCATAATTCTTATATCTGAATTTCTGTAACACAATAAAATAAAGACAATATAATCTTTAGTAACCTAGATATCTAACTAGAAATTTAGTGCATTCTTTGATGATAGTACATAATCACAAGACAAATCAGTTTCTTTCAATTTGTTATTTTTCTCATTAAATATAAATATTGTATTCAAACTAATGTAATGAAACTATTACTCAGGAATAAAGATAATCTCACTCCAGTATCATTATTTATCCAGTATCTAAATAAATATTAGAGTACAGACAAATCAAATTCTGATAGTCTAAAATAATTTTTTACTATTTGATTTGCATGTCTTCTACGTGAATATCTCAATTTCATGCAAATACAACAAAAAATTATGAATAGGAACAAAGATTTTCTATTCAGAAGTGAGTTCCAGATTGTATTGAATTGTTGCCCACATCTGGAATCCTGAAAACTAAAGGAACCCAATATATGCTTTAAGAATATAAATATGTACCTAAAATTATAATATATTCCTTGTGTATAGTACAAGGTATAAAGAATTAGTTAACTGCATTTCATTTCTCTTGTTCTCATCTGATCAAATAGCTCAATTTCAAAGCAAAAGTATTCAAAAATTGCTACTCATAAGCAGTAACAATTAAAATGACAAGTGTCTGTGCAGGTTACAATAGGAGAACCTTTGAACAGGGGCTATTATCACCTACCAAAATCTCAATTCCTCAACTAGGCATTGAATGCACTTTACAATATTCAGTCTTATCTCATAATGACTCCTTAATATGTTCCTTATGGTCCAATGAAACTTAGCTGTTTGTTGGTCTTTAAGAATACCCCCATTTGCCCACTTTTGAATTTTTCTTCTCTATCCCTATAATTGCCTAAGCCACTCCCATTTAAATCCTATCCATCATTCAAATTCTAAATCCTACTAGATGTGCTCTTTCTTTGAAGATCTTGAACACTTTGTACCTGCTTAATAGGATTTAGTATGTATACTGTTCTTGTTTCATGTTAGTGTCCTTTGTTCTGCCACTTTCCTCCAAAGTAGACTCTGTAAAGTCAACACTTCTTATATTTATAACCAACTATCAAACATTTTCACATGAGCACTCAATTATCGGTTAAGCTGGATAGATTTGACTCCAAGTTGTTTGTGAATTAGTGGATATTTCAAAATTTTGGTCACAAAACAAAAACAAAAATCACTACCTGTTTTTACAGCAACAAACTCCAGAATGAGAACACAAAAACCATCGATTCCCAGGATTTAAACTAACACACATATTCAAATTGAATCGGTCATGTAATAAGATGGCAGACTAAACATTTCCTCTAATTTTCACAATCACTCAAAGCTCTCCAAAACAGAAATTACTCACCACATTTAAAGCAACTATAGCTGTTCTCATGGTGTAGGACACCAGAATTCAAAAGGAGACTAAAAAAAAAAAATAAACCAAAAAAAACTCCCATACTCAGAAACTGAGTACTCACTGAACCTGAGCATTTCTCCTACAGTTCTCACTTTATCAGCAACAAGGTTGTATAGCAGACTCAAGAACGCCACATAAGCATAGATCAAAACTTACTTCTGCATCTAGATGCCCCATCCCTCTTTCTAGTTCTGTGGAGACCCTGGCCATAGGTTGCAGAAGTTTGCTGAACCCTCCATAGTCAGCTTGGCCACAGACCATTAAAAGTTTAAACCTGATAGGAACTACAATCCAGAAGTATCAGTGCTATAAAGCTCTAAACTGCTGGTGCTAGGGAGAACAGAGGAAATTGGATTGCTCATTGATTCCAGACAGTTTGTGGGCAAAGACTGCAGCACTCCACCAAACCTAAGAAAAAAAAGCACAGCATCCCGTTGGGATCATTTCTGACCACCTAAAAGTCACTTGGGGCAGAGATCTAGTCTAGTGAACTGCAAATTGCCTAGTGTGTAAGGAGGCTAAGCCATTTTGAACTCTTATTCTCAAAGAAACTACAATCATAGGGGAAGGGGTGAAAAAAACTGAGTGGAGGAAAGAATTGAGGGAAGGAGATTGAAAATGCCAAATATCGAAGAGCCAGAGGGGATTATAGATGGAACTTGGAGACAGCCTCCCCATAGATGAATGCTTTCTTTATGAGACTATATTATAATACAGGAGGAAAATAAAAAGGCGGGGGGAGGAGGAATGGTAGGGAGCAGAGGGATAAAGAGGACTGAGTGTGTGTGATGAATACAGAGAAGCATGGAAAGATCTATACGAATTGATCCAGAATGAAATAAGCAGAGCCAAGAAAACACTACACACAGTATATATATATATATATATATATATATATATATATAGTGGAATATAGCAATATAAGTGGAAAGAATGACATCAAAAAAATCAAAAACAAATGCAACCAAATTATGAAAATCAAATGAAAAGCCTATTATTTTGTGGAGGTGGGAAGTCCAAAGATGTTATACACTGCACATGTTTTCAGACTATCAGTTGTGTTGACCTTTTTTTTTTCCTATCCACAGAATACTATGATGACCTAAGAAACAAACACACAAATTAATAAAAACATTTTTTTAAAAGCAGAGTTAATGATGATAAGTGAAGTGGGTAGTACCAAGAGAAGGCAACAAGATTATTTGATGATCAGCTGTGAGAGACTTGACTCTTTTCAACAATGAGGTGATTCAGGCCATTCCAGTAGAATTATGATGGAGAGAGCCATCTGCTTCCAGAAAAAGTCTATGGGGACTGAATGTGGATCACAACATAGTATTTTCACCTTTTTTTTTTTTTAATCGTTGCTTACTTGCTTTTTTTTCCTTTCTCATTTTTAATCTGTTTTTTCTTGTGCAGCATGATAAATATGGAAATGTGTTTAGAAGAATTGCACATGTTTAACCTATATTGGATTATTTGCTGTCTAGGGGTAAGGGATGCAGGGAAGGGAGGGAGAAAAATTTGGAATTCAAGGTTTTGCAAAGATGAATGTTGAAAACTATCTCTGCGTGTATTTTGAAAATTAAAAGCTATTATTACAAAGCAAAAAAAAAAAGAGAGAAAAAAAAAAAGCAGAGTTAAACTAAGGGAAATGTAAATAGGTATCTTGCCTTAAAGTGGAGTTTTAGAGAATACAGAGAATACAACTTTCCTAAAGGAAAAACTGGAATCAGCAATTTGTTTTTTAAGGCAAAGGTTAAAAATCTATGCTTGCCTAGGTTTAGGCAAGCTGAAAAACTGGCACAAATATCCAATCCTGTTTCACAAGAAAATTTACTAATATTTATGTTCACATAAAACCCATACCAGTTTCACTATCTTAACAAAAGTCTTAAGATTTGTAAGTTTCCACAACACACAAATAAACAAAACATTAACAATATTAATTGTTAAATAAATTTTAGGGTATTTATTCAACAGCAAATTTATTACCAAGGAGCAAAGAAACTAATGCCTTGTGGTTTGGCTATTTTTAACCAACATGGGATTAAAAATTAGCATGGTAAAAAAGGTGCAACTTAAATATTACAGAATTATAACTTTAACAAGATCTTGCCTTATTATTAAGGATAATGATTTTGTTACATTAAAAAGATGATAAAAGATACAAAGACATTATTGTTTCAGATTTTATAATCCGTATACCAATCTTTTAATTGTTATGGCTAAGTTTACATTTTACCCAAAAAGTTTCAAAATATGGTTTATTACATGCATTAACACTTATAACACAAGTTCAAATACATGTTTAATGATTAAAAAAAGTTCACCTGAGAATTTATAATATTGCCATGTTTTCCTCCAAATTGATAACATAACTCAGAATTTATATGCAATCTTTATTCTTACTGCATTAAATGTTTCTAATTACTAAAATGTAGATGATTGAACATTAATCTTTTAACAAATGTTTTTAAAAATAAAAAAATATTTAGCACAGAAATGGTATTCACATTAGTTCTGAGTAGCACATAGTTTTGCCATTAGTATTAAAATGATTTTTTAAAAGTCTGAAAAATAATGTAATACAAATTAAGACTATATTTAAGTAACTGTTTTCAGAAAATTACATAAGACATGAAACACTGGGCAAAGTACAGAAGGATAAGACAAATGATTTTGCATATCATATACAATGAATATAATCCTAACAAATTGTGAAGAACTGCAAATGCTGGTCAAGGTATCTGTTGTATTATACTGTGATTCTGTTGCGTGCATAATCTATGCAATATACAGAATAAAAACTTCCCCACCTCATGAATGGGAAAAGCAAAAATGTTTAAAAATTCTTTAAAATATTCTCTGCACATCTGTTTTATAACTTGACAATCACTTGCATATGAGGTAGTGTAGTTATTTGTATTCATGCTGGTTATAAGGAATAATATTCAATATCAAGAAATAAACATTTTAATTATTGGCCAAAACTTAGAAAAGGATTCCTCAGGCTGGTTTAGTTACATATTTGAATATGCAGACTTAAAACCCAGTGCTATGAAATTATTTTTTAATCCTGGTGACAATGAGGCTTTGTCATAAAATACTGAACAACCTGCTAATACTTAACAGTAGCAATAAGGGCAGATCATTTGACATTTTTGCATATACACATGCTGATATGAAAAATATTTATGTGTATAATGAGGTAGGGAATCAAAGATTCTAGCCACTGGCTTATATAAGTGTTGATATTTTGCAAATCGGAAAAAAAGTTTACACTATTGTGCAAAGCTGAAAAATCAAGAATGAAATAAAAAGAAATGACTGCATGACATTATTTATATACAATTTTGTTTTAATCTAAAAATGTGATTTACAATTATAAAAATGCTATTTTTCCAGATCATTTCAAATGTTTTTTTTCAAGCCTATAGAGAATAAACCAAAACCTAATTTACCTTGTTACAGCATCTATAATTTATAAGGATCAAAATGCTAGAGAATTTTCCCACATCAAAAAAGAGGAGAAAATTAAAATTTTTAAAATTTCCAAATATTAAGATTGGTCCCAATATAAAATATAGCAAGTAGATTTTTATGGTCATTCAATACACTATGAATTAATTTTTCAGGCCTACTAAATATTTTTCATGATAAATCATTTTAAGGATATAAGATAAATCCAATAATGGAATCAGCCACTCCAAGGACTAGCTTATTGTGGTTAGCTTTTCACTGCAATATCCTTAGCAACTAAATCTTTGCCAAAAAATTTAAAAACACTTTACACACCAAATTAAAATATAAAACTTTATAAAAACATTCAGGTTAAGGTATCTGTTTGTGCCTTTGTACTATGGCAAGTGGATACAACCCTATTGAGAAATTTTAATTTTCTATGAAATTTAATTGTTTCATGCTATTCAAATTTTTAGTGCTTTACTGATTAGTGCTTTTCAACAAATATGTCCCAGAATGCCAGGAAAACATGTTGCTTAATAAATGTTTGTTGATGAAGACATGTCTGGGGAATTCTTGTAAATTCCCTTCCCCTTTTTAGTTTTCTTTATCAATAAAAATGAAAAACTTGTAATAATTTAATTCAGGGGAAAACTTTAAACCTCAAACTTGAAAATGTATCTCAGTAGTGGTGTCATGTAATATGCCCCAAAAGATTCATAAATTGGTTGTTAATAAATTAATATTTTACTTGATTATTTAGCTTTTCTATATTAGCAGAAATCTTTAATAGAATGTCATGCTTAATTCATAGAAAAGTTATTTCCTAATGTGCTCAAATTGGGAGGCCTCTACCCCATCTGCCAAGTTTTCCCTAAAATAGGCATTCTTCCATCTATTTACTGATAGGAAGGGGAAAGGTTTTTTTAATATTAAATTTAAAAATATGTAGGATTTAAAAATTTCCAAGTGTCCTTACTTTCCCTCCACATATTCTTTGATTTTGTGATATTGGCCTCCTTCCTATTTTGTTTCTCATACAAGATACTCTTTATCTCACAGTATCTCTGAATTTTCATTAGAATTTTATTCTGTTTCATCTCCTCCTCCTGGCTTCCTAAGATTAGTCTCAGCTAAAAATGCTACTTTCTTCAAGAAGCCTTTTCTACTACTCCTTGACACTAGTGTGTTCCTTCCAAAGTTACCCAAAACATATCCTATCTATATCTTATTTGTACATAGTCGTTTGCATGTTATCTTTCCAGTAGACTGTAAACTTCTTGAGGGCATGAATTGCCTTTTCCCTCCCTTGTATTTCCAGAACTTAGCACAATGCCTAGAACACAGTAGGCATTTAATGTTTGCTGATTATCTGAAATGTTTTTAAACTTGGAAAAAAAAAAAAGGTACCAGACTTTCTCAAACTGAACTAGACTTTCACTTCAAGTTTTACTTTAAATAGAGGACAGTATTAACAACTATCTTCATATATGATTTTAAAAAGATTTGCCATATTCTTAAATGTAATTTTTCATCCAATTCAAAAAGCTTTCTGATAAAACATATCTGTGGTTTTCTCCTGAAGGTCATAAGGATAATAAGATCAACTTAACAGAAACATGCTTAACAGCAAACTTAGCAGAAACCAATGTATGGAATCTATGTTAGAGTTTCATGTTAATATAAAAAAACTTGATTATAGAAGTAAATGGCAGAAAGAAAATAAAATATAGTTTCAATCATCGGCAGTGCATTTACCAGTCACCTGACAGAAATCTGTGATGCCGCCACTCTGATAACACTGTCTTACAAGCAATGATGAAGTTCGTGGAGAGTTCTGATATGAGTCTTGCTGCTGTTCCTGTAGTGAATCATTTGTTTCTCTTACACATGGATAAGGAGAACTTTGTTCTGTGGCCAATGGAATATTTGGAAGTCCATGAGGTAAAGCCATACATGATGGGAGCACAGGTTTAGAGTCAGGAGTAAGTTTTTCTTTTTCAGAAATTAACAAGGTAAGTGGGCAATCTGAGGCAGAGTACTTTGCAAGTATCTGGATTTGTTCATGACTTAAAGCTGCTTCTTTGCATACCTGCTGGCAAAGTCCAGTTAGGTTCTGCTTTGTTTCACCCAGTGTTGATAAAATATGATCTCTTTCTTTTAATAAACTCTCCTTCTCCTTTTGCTGTATAGAAAAGAAAAAAAAAATCCATGTTTTTTTCTGCCTTAGTAACATATAAAACAACACTTATTAGAAACATTCAATGTATAAATGTCTCATTGTCTCATTTAAATACCGAGGAATGATCTAAATTTCATATGCTAGACTCTCCAAATAACTGTTACTTTTCTGAACACCAAAACTTTGAGAGAATTTGCTTGAAAAGATATGACAGTCTTTCCTGATCTCAATTTCCTAATTTCATGTAATTTCTTGATGACTCAGGATTGACTGGATAACATAGTTGTGCATTATTATAATAATATGAAGGAAATTTCCCATTTGGATTGTGTGGATGACATTTTCTATGATAGCTTTAAATATACAACTTGTTCTTTTGAACATTCAAACAAAATTCTTGTGGTTGTGGATAATATTTTATATTATCTTGAATATGTATAAGAGACTCCTTACAAGGGAAGAAAGTATTAGAGCCTATTTTGTTTTACCACATCAAATATTGTGTGACAATAAAGGGGTAGTATGGGAATCATTTGTGAAAATCTGCCTGCTTTTTTTCATATTTTCATTGAGTATATAATATGTATGTAATGCCAATCCTTTATCACAAATATTAAATAAAGATGAGAAAGTAGACATAAAGGATGATAACCATTAATGTTTTCTTAGACATTTTGGTTGTCAAACTTAGTTGATTCTACTTCTTTCTCTCGCCTATCGGTTAGTTTCACTTTCCATATACAACCTCTAACTTGGGTCCCACATATTTTATGTGGACAATTTCAATAGTCTCCTAATTGGTCTTTCTACTTTCAGTTTGTCCTCTACATAAATGCTAAATTGATATTCTTTCATTGAAGGTTTAGGAGCAAAAGTCAGATGTCCACTTTTTTGAGTTTCTGTTAGAAAGAATTTTTATTCAAGTATAAATTGGTATATTCTTCCAGTTCCCCTGAAATTCAGATTCTATGATTCTGTCTAATCTCTTTGATATGTACCTGGTCTCCCTGCTTCTAGTACTATAAATGCTGATTTAAACATTCATAGAGCTGGTATATTAAGTTGGACTGATAGTATACTTAGGTCTTCAAAATGAAAGCAAACAGATTACTCTCAGAGCTAACAGTGACATCAGATGCAAGAAGTGAAGTCAATAAGCATTTCTTACATGTATAATCTGTGCAGGGCATTGTGCTTGATACTAATATAGTAACAATGCATTCTAATAATATTTCATTAATATACACAAAAACAAATGACAAACAATAAATTCATGGCACCTTGATTTAGGAAAGGACCCTAAATTACAATAACTTCAATTTTCTCATTTTAGAGCTTAAAATAACTAAAGCACAGAGTGGCTAAATGGACTTATTCAAAGTTCCTGAACTAAGAGTATTTGAGGCAAGATTTGAATTAGATGACTTATTGTCTACCATACAGCACTACTCAAGCAATACATGAAGAGTGAAAGAATAACAAAATTAAAGTGACCTGTTTTTCTTTTAAAGTCTACTAAGACCCTGGGCAAGTCACTTAACCCCAATTGCCTCAGGGGGAAAAAAAAGTCTACTAAGAGGAGATCTAAAATATAACTGGACAAAAGAATAAAAAAATTAGTTTAAAAGTGTGGTGTGCTTTCTAGAGCCCCTAAGTTGGGTGCCAAAATATATTGTGTTTTCTAGAGCCCCCATGCTGGGGTGCCAAAATATACTTTCCAGACTAGCTCTCTGGAGGATCTTGGGACCAGCCTGAGTCCTTGGTCTTAATGGAGGAGTGATGAAGGCAGGGATCCACAAGGATGGTCAAAGATGGAGCCCATTTATTTCAAGTCTTCTCAACCCTTTAGTACAATTACATCACACTGAATATGGGCTAACTGTAGTATCATCATATCACCACAGCACACTGAGTACTAACTACAGTACCATTACATCACCATACCACACTGAGCATGTGTTATAAGCACCCTATTAATATATAAATGTCTTCTTTTACTGAAAGTAGCTCTGCTTCAATTAGAACACAGGTTGTCAAGCCCCTTCCCCCCACTTCTCAGGAAGGCTGAGATGCCCCAAGGGAAAATTAGAGCCAAATCAGTAATCACCAGCAGGTTCCCTCTGGGCTGAAGGGTCTTATACCTCACAGAGAGTACTCCCACTGTCTATGGCTCTCTACAAAAAAGCCTTTCCTATGCGCTAAACAGTCCATAAAACACTAAGGATAAAAAAGGGGGAAAAAAAAGCAAAAACAAAAAACCCAAAGAGAAATACCAAGAGAAAAGATAAGTCTAATTTAGAAAGCTTACATTCTGACAAAGGGAAGATAGATGAGCCAAAGCTATACCCAATGGGAGGAGTATAGAAAGACTAAACTAATATGCCAGCAAAAAGGTCTTGAACCTTGGTACTAGCCAGTACTAGGACTTGGGGAAAACTGAATCTGTACTGCTAGAACTTATTGCCCACAGACAATAAGAAGGTTGGACAACTGGTTAGAAAGAGATTACAGGGGACTTTTAGGCAGCACAGAGTGGAGGATTATGTTGAAATATCCATGTGGGAATCTGGGGTTCAGTCCCAGAGAAAGGAAGAATACAGCAGAGCATCCAGCCACAGGGGAAGGGGAACCCTTCAGTTCCAGGGAAGAAAACAGTTCTGTGGCCATTCACAGACCAAAATACAGGGATCACACCTCTGCTTAAATCACAATATCTTGGAAGAAGTAAAAACTTACAGCTCCCTTGAACTAGCTCTGAAAAAAACAAACAAAACAACAACAACAACAACAAAAACCTGAAGCTCTGATCACTGGCCTTTGGGAGTAGAGTCCAATTTTAACATTAAATTAAAAATCAAGAATAGGCAGGGAAACAACAAGCAACAAGAACAACAACAACAGAAAAAAAAAATCTGCCCAAAAAATGTTATTATGATGACAAGAAAGATTAAAACACAAATTCAGAAAAAGACAACAAAGTCAAAATGGCAACCGGCAAAGCCTCAAAGACAAATGTGAATTGTTCCAAGGTCCAAAAAAAGATTTCATGGAAGAGCTCAAAAAGGATTATAAAAATCAAACAAGAGAAGTAGAGGAAAAATAGGGGAAAGAAATGAGAGTTATGTAAGAAAATCATGATAAAAGAGTCAACAATTTAGTAAAGGAAGCATGCACACACACATACACCCCCGCCATACACACATACCAAAAAAAAAAAAAACAAAAAAAACAAAAAAAAAAAAAAACTGAAGAAAACGATACCAAAAAAAAAAAAAAAAAAGAGGTGGAACCAAATAGATAGTATGGTAGAGAGAGCAGTATAAACCCCAATTGTCGAGAGAGAGAGAGAGAGAGAGAGAGAGAGAGAGAGAGAGAGAGAGAGAGAAGAAGGCAAGGAGAGAGAGGAAAAAGGACAGGAGGAAGAATACTAGTGAGTACGTTATAGCAAAATATCACAAGGATTACATACTATAACAGATGGGATTTATACCAGGAATGCACAGCTGGTTCAATATTAGGAAAATAAGCAGTATAATTAACCATATCAATGACAAATCCAACAAAAACCACATCTCAACAGGTAAAGAAAAACTTTTGACAAAATATAACAATCATGCCTATTAACAACTCTAGAAAACACAGAAATGAATAGAACTTTCCTTAAAAGGTAAGTAGTATCTATTTAAATACAACATCAAGTATTATTAAATGGGGATAAGATAGAAGCCTTCTCAATAATAACAGGGATGAAAGAAGGAAGTCAATTATCACCACTATTGTTTAATTATTAACTAAAAATGCTAGCTATAAGAATAAGAGTAGAAAAAGAAATTAAGTAATGAGTAAACAAAACTATCACTTTGCAGATGATATAACAGTATGCTTGGAGAATCAAGTAAAATACTAATTGAAATAGTGAACAAGCTTAACAAAGTTGCAGTGCATAAAATAAGTCTAAACAAATAATTAGTATTTCTATATATTATCAATAAAGTATAGTAGCAAGAGGACAGAAAGAGAAATTCCATTTAAAATAACTGTAGAAAAAAATTCTTTTGAGTCTATTTGCTAAAACAAACTCAGGAAATTCATGAAGACAATTACAAAACACTTTTCACACAAAAAACGTCAGATCTAAACAACTGGAAAAATAGCAAGTACTCATGGGTAGAGGAAGCCAATATAATAAAAATGACAATTCTACCAAAATAAGATATTCAGTGACATGCCAATCTACCAAAAAATGATTTTATAGAGTTAGAAAAAATAATAACAAAATTCATTTGGAAGAACAAAAGATCAAGAATATAAAAAGAATTGGGAGCTAGATGGTGCAGAAGCTAGAACACCGATTTTGAGGTCAGGAGGACCTGAGTTCAAATTTAATCTCAAACATTTAACATTTACTAGCTATATGATTCTAGACAAATCATATTTAACTCCAATTGCCTCTCCAAAAAAAAAATACACACACATATACATACAAACAGGGAATTAATAGGGAGGAAAATGTGAAGTAAGGTAGTCTATCTATACCAAATTCTCAAACTGCATTACAAAGTGGTAATCATCAAAATAGTCTGAATAGAATGGTGGATCAGTGGAATAGATTAGGTATATAAGACACACTAGTAAAAGACCATAATAATCTAGTATTTAATAAATCCAAAGACCCCAGTTTTTGGGATAAGAACTCATAATTTCACAAAAACTACTGGAAAAACTGAAAAGCAATTTGGCAGAAAGTAGAACAGCAACAAAAGGTATAAACCATTATCTCATACTATATACCAAGATAAGGTCAAAATGGGTACATGATTTAAAAATAAATGGTGATACCACAAGCAAATTAAAGAAGTACAGAATAGTTTACCTATAAGATCTATGGAAAACTGAAGAATTTTATGACCAAACAAGAGATAGAGAAAATTATGAAATGTAAAATAGATAATTTTGATTACATTAAATTCACAAATTTGTACACAAATAAAACTAATACAGCCAAGATTAGAAGAAAAGCAGAAGGCTGTGAAATTTTTTTACAAGTTTTTCTGATCTCATTGCTCAAATATATAATCAACCAAATCAAATGTATAATATTACAAATCATTCCCCAATTAATAAATGGCCAAAGAGTATGAACAGGAAGTTCTCAGAAGAAAAAAAAATCAAAGTTGTCTATAGTGAAAAAAATGCTCTAAATGACTCTTGATTAGAGAAATACAAATTAAAGTAACCTCATATCTATCAGATTGCCTATTATAACAAAAAAGGAAAATTACAAATGTTGGACGTAAGGTGGGAAAACTGGGAACAAAGTGGAACTGTGAAATGAACCAACAATTATGAAAAACACAATTCCATGCCACTTTTTTGACCTAGCAATACCTTTATTAGATCTGTATCCCAAAGAGTATTTTTTATAAGTTTTGTTTTTGTTTAAAAAAAAAAAAGGGAAAAGGCCCAATACACATAAAAATATTTACAGCAGTTTTTGATGACAAAGAACTGGAAATTGAGGGGATGCCCAACAATTTGGAAATGGCTGAACTGGTATTTTAAGATGCAATAAAATATTTTTGTAATATAAGAAGTGATGAGTAGGATGTTTTCAGAAAAACCTGGAAAGATTTAATATGAAGCGATACAATGTTCTCCTGATACTACTCACTTTCACTTTGCAACAGCAATATTGTGCTGTGATTAACTGTGAACGATTTAGCTATTCTCAGCAAAACAAAGATACAAGATAATTCTGAAGGACTTATGAAAAATACCATCCATGTTCTGAGAAAGAACTGATGAAATCTGAATGAAAATTGAAGTATAGTTTTTTTTTTTTTACTTTTTATTTTCCTTGGAGTTAATTTGGCTGGGTTTTCTTTTATAAAGATATAATAATTGTTTTATAAAATAACTAATGTGGAAAGATTTTGCATGGCTATATATAGATAGCTCTTATTAAATTGCTTGCCTTATCAATGAGGGATAACAGAAGAGTGAAAAAAATTTAGAACTCAAAATTGTAAAAAACAAAGAACAAAAATTGTTTTTAGAATTTGGGGGGGGACATATTTTTATAAGTCTTCTCATTCTTTTACAATTTTTATTAAAAGTGACAGACTGCTGAGTAAGGGAAATGAAAGCAAGATAAAAAATGACATTAAAAATATACAAACTATATGACTGTAGGCAACCCACTTAATCTCAGTGCTCCAAAAGAAGCTTTTAAGAATGAAAGTTGCAGCCAATAACTTTAATAATCTAGTGTTTGACAAACCAAAGACCCCAGTTTTGGGGATAAGAATGCATTAGTTGACAAAAATTGCTGGGAAAATTGGAAATTAGTATGGCAGAAACTAGGCATTGACCCACACTTAATACCGTACACCAAGATAAGGTCAAAATGGGTTTATGACCTAGACATAAAGAATGATATTATAAATAAATTGAAAGAGCATAGGATAGGACTGTGGAAGAGGAAGGAATTTATGACCAAAGAAGAACTAGAGATCATTATTGACTACAAAATAGAAAATTTTGATTATATCAAATTGAAAAGTTGTTGTACAAACAAAACTAGTGAAGACAAGATTAGAAGGGAAACAACAAACTGGGAAAACAGTTTTACAGTCAAAGTTTCTGATAAAGGCCTCATCTCCAAAATATATAGAGAATTGACTCTAATTTATAAGAAATCAAGTCCTTCTCCAATCGATAAATGGTCAAAGGATATGAACAGATGATTCTCAGATGAAAAAATTGAAACTATTTCTAGCCATATGAAAATATGCTCCAAATCATTATTAATCAGAGAAATGCAAATTAAGATAACTCTGAAATATCACTACACACCTGTCAGATTGGTTGGAATGACAGGGAAAGATAATGCGGAATATTGGAGGGGATGTGGGAAAATAGGGACACTAAAACATTGTTGGTGGAATTGTGAACACATCCAGCCATTCTGGAGAGCAATTTGGAACTATGCTCAAAAAGTTATCAAAATGTGCATACCCTTTGATCCAGCAGTGTTTCTACTGGGCTTATACCCCAAAGAGATCATAAAGAAGGGAAAGGGACCTGTATGTGCCAAAATGTTTGTGGCAACCCTGTTTATTGTGGCTAGAAGCTGGAAAATGAATGGATGCCCATCAATTGGAGAATGGTTGAATAAATTGTGGTATATGAATGTTATGGAATATTATTGTTCTGCAAGAAATGACCAGCAGGATGAATACAGAGAGGATTGGCGAGACTTACATGAACTGATGCTGAGTGAAATGAGCAGAGCCAGGAGATCATTATATACCTCAACAATGATACTGTATGAGGATGTATTCTGATGGAAGTAGATTTCTTCAACAAAGAGATCTAACTCAATTTCAACTGATCAAGGATGGACAGAAGCAGCTACACCCAAAGAAAGAACACTGGGAAATGAATGTAAACTATTTGCATTTTTGTTTTTCTTCCCAGGTTATCTCTACCTTTTGAATCCAATTCTCCCTGTGAAATAAGAGAATTGTTCGGTTCTGCACCCATATATTGTATCTAGGATATACTGTAATCTATTTAACATGTATAGGACTGCTTGCCATCTGGGGAAGGGGGTGGAGGGAGGGAGAGGAAAAATCGGAACAGAAGTAAGTGCAAGGGATAATGTTGTAAAAAATTACCCTGGCATGGGTTCTGTCAATAAAAAGTTATTAAAAAAAAAAAAAGAATGAAAGTTGTACATGTTTAAGCTACATCACATTGTTTGCTATCTTGAGGAGGGAGAAGTAAGAAAGAGAGGGAGAAAATTTTGAAATACAAATTCTTACAAAAATGAATGTTGAAAACTATCTTTATATTTATCTGGAAAGTAAAATACTAATGAGGGGGAGAAGAATAAAAGTTGCAGAGTAGATGCCAAAGTGCACTGGCAAAGGGACTTTCTCATCAAGAGATGTCTACCCACATATCATGGGTCCAGTCAAAAACAAATAAATGATAAAAATAATTGTGAGAAGATTGAAGTGAGAACAGATTAGGACAGGAGACCAGACCAGCTCTGATTAGCAAGAATAAGTCTTAAAAGAAAAAAAAAAAAAGTAGAATAGATCAATGGGAGGATTTTGAAGATGAGAGTAAAGGAATTGTTAAATTTTTTGGATAGTGGATATAATAACAGTGTTGAAATGAAGTATGATGAGGAGCAAGTTGATATGGTAGCCTACAACTCTGGGGCCACAATGCTTTTGAATACTAAAGCCAAAGAAAGGACTCCAATTGACCCAGCTGACTTAATCTATTAGATGTAAAAGAAGGTTGATGTGGCAAAATAAAGTTATCTCAAATTTACTATTTCCTAACTGCTGTTGATACTCCTAGAAAAGCCAGCAAAAGTTGTCCTTCTTCAAGATTATAAAACAATTCTTTAATTCTTATCTTAGGTCTCTATTTTGGGCTTTCTTCTCTTTTCTTTTATATATCATTTTCATCTGAGGATTTCATTAACTCTGATGGGCTGAAAAGTCATTTTTATGAAACTGATTCCCAGCAATAAACTCTCTCTTGACCCTTAGTCACCATTTCTGACTCCCTCTTGTTCAGTTCAAACTGATGGTCCAAAGACATGATAAACTCAACATGTTTAAAACAGAACTCATCTTCCTCTTCCCTTCCCAATTTTCCTCCTACTTCTGAACTCCCCTAATATAGGTGAGAGCACCATCTTCTTCCCAATCATCCAACCTCCCAACTTTGGTGTCATCTTTATTTCTGCCACCCAACATAGCAAATTGATTGACAAATCTTGTGACTTGATAAAAACTCTCATATAATTCCCTTCTGTAAATTTATACAACCACAATTCTAGTTCAGGTTGTCCATCAGCTCTCACTCAGAAAACTCCTTAGGCTTCTCACTGGTCTCTTTCTCTCTACAGTTTAATCAATTCTGCACATAGCTGTCCAAGAGATTTTCTAACATGTATATCTGTATGTCATTCAGTGCTCCACTGACTTCCTATTACCTCCAAAAACATAAATTTCTCTGGCATTTAAAGCTTTTAATAACCTAGTCCCCACTTATCTTTTCAATCTTATATTTTATATTTTTAATCCAAGAAATTTTCAAAAGATTTACTAAATTTTATTTTAGACATATAGGCCTGGAATAAAGGAAGATCCAAATTCAAAACCAGTTTCACATACATTCTAGATGTGATTCTCTTTTCTTCAACTGTAAATTGGAGATAATAATAGCATCTACTTCAGAGTTGTTGTGAGAATCAAATGAAATATTTGTAAAGCATTTAACATAATGCTGAATACATAACAGACTCTAAATAGATGTTTGTTCCCTTCCTTTCCCTTTTTAAAAAGCCAGTAATATTTATACTTTGCAAAACAGAAGACTGAATTGGATTATTTATATCTATCTGGCTTTGGAATCAATATAGTAATTCAAAGAAAATAATTGAATTAATTTAAAATAGTAAATAATATTTACTTACCAATTTCTCAATTTCTAACTCAAGATTCTGAATGCAGTCAAGTTTTCTTTTACGACAACGTTGTGCAGCAATTCTATTTTTACTTCGTCTTCGAATATCATGTATACAATCCAGCTGTTCTGGAGTCAACTTATGCATTTTCAGCATGGATTGAAAATCATTTCGAGAAAGTGAAATGATTCTTTGTGCATTGAATGGCAGTTTAACCTAAACCAGACAGAATTAACAGTAATTTATTTTTTTAAAAAATAGAACATCCTAGAAATTAAATTAGATATTATAAATAAAAATTCAGTTTTTTAAAATCACTTAGTACAATTATAGAACTAATATTGAACATAAGAACCAATTTCTGTACTTTTTCCAATAATAGTGACCAAAAATTTCAGGCAAAGTTCTAATCTGCCTTAGAGGAGATTGCATATACTATTAAGGCTCAGTCGATGTGTTCGTTAGTTTTGTAAAATTGTTTATTTTCCTCTCCAGAAAATTCTTTGTTCCAAGGATGGTTTTCTGGGTAGGGGAGAAAGGAAGAAATCTTCCCTTATTTAATTCACAAATGAAAGGGAGAGGGGTGTAATCAAGATGTGAAAGTAGTAGGAAGAAGTACAACCTATCTCACCCACCAAACCTCACCCAGAAAGACCTAGAAAATGCTCCAGAACAAAATCTGATTGAGAAATTCAAGAAAAAATTATGGTTAGTTATTTTCTAGCCAAGGGAACTTATGAAGATAGATAGTTTGGCCAGTACTGAAGATAGGGTCTACCTAGAAGTGCACCATAATAAGTGAGAAACATTCCAAAGACCAAGGACTAAAAGATAACCATGGCTGAGTAGATCAGATGGGATGGAAACAGGAAATCTACATTACAGGGGAGGTTCTAGCCAGCACTTGCTATATACTGAGCAAGGAAGAAGTTCTAGAAGCAAAAAGTAACTGTGTAGTTCTAAACCAAAGGGCAAAACACAGATTTGATCTAGCCTTCAGCTCAGGGTGGAAATCTATATAGTAAACTAATAAGGGTAGGAGATCCAGATCAAATGGGAGCCTGTGGTTTGGTGACTTGCAGAGCCTCCCTAATAGTGGCTAAGATTAGCAATAGTCTACTGAAACGCTTAACTACACACAAGCTGATGAACCCAAAAACTGGATCAGGAACTTGCAGAGCTAACATCAGGAGGGCATATTACTTTGGGAACATTAAAAGCTTACAAGCTCCAATTTAAAAACTGTGGAAACAGAAGAACATAAAAGAACATAAGTAGAGGGCAGACATACTACCTTCCAACCCTTGTCCCACCAAAGAAGTTCACAAAGGCCAGCACTAACAAATTAATATTTATCTTCTTGGTTTCTGTTATTGGAAAGAGAATAGAAATTTGATACATTGTTCACTTTAGTTCTATCATCAGACTAAATTAAGATTATTTTGGAAAAAATCTGAATTTTTATTCTAGTATCAAAACCAACAAGTAAGCCGAAAGTCAACAAGGAATAAACAAGAAAAAAAGAAAGAAAGAAACCCACCATAAAGAGCTATTACCAGAGATGCAAGATACAAATTCAGAAGAAGAGAATGTTACAGGAATAGCTTCTAAGAAAAAGTCTAACTAGAATCCATGGAAGAGTTAAAGCAAAAATGTGGGGAAAATAGCTAAAAATGATTTTAAAAATGAAATGAGAGCTATGGAAAGTATAAAAAAAAATTAACTCCTTGGAACAAGAAATACAAAAATTTACCCAAGAAAATAATTCCTTGAAAATCAGAAGTGATCAAACCGAATCTAATGACTCAATGAGACATCAACAAACATTAAAATAAATTAAAAGAGTGAAGAAAAAAAGAAAAAGAAAAGGTAATGTATTTCACAGCAAAAATTGACTTACAAAACAGATCAAGGAAAGTCTTAAAATCATAAGACTATGTAAAAATCATGATTAAAAATGAGCAATTAAATAACACCAATGTAACATAACAACAGAAATCTGCCCAGACTCTTAAAATCTGAGGGAAAAGAAAAAAATTTTAAAATCCAGGCTAACTCCTGAAAGAAACCCCAAAATGAAATTCCTAGGAAAACACAGAACCTCTAGACCAAAGAAAATAAAATATTGCAAGTGGCCAGAAAGAAAGAATTCAAGTACCAAAGAGACAGGATAATACCAGAATTAACAGCCACTATTATTAAGGAAACAGAAAGTCCTGAGGATGATATTCCAGAAAGAAAAAGAGCAATGCTTATACAAACAATAACTTAGTGAAAGGGGAAAAAAAAAAAAAAAACAGACCTTTAATGATTTAATGATTTCCAAACATTTTTGATAAAAAGATGAAAGATGAGTAGAATAATGGATATACAAATTCAGAAGCCAAGAGAAGCATAAAAAGATAAACATTACACAGAGAGATAATACAAGTGGCCTTTCAAAACTCTATCGACATCACAGGTTGCAGAGGGAGGCAATTTTGACAAAAGGCCTCACAGTTATTCTTTTATGTTTTAATTTTTTTTTTTTGGCTGAGGCAATTGAGGTTAAGTGGCTTGTCTAGAGTCACACAGCTATGAAGTGTTAAATGTCTGAGACCAGATTTGAACTCAGGTCTTCCTGACTTTACAGCTGGTTTTCTAGCCACTGCTCCACCTAGTTGCCCCTGATTTAATGATCTTAAAGGAAAAATGGAAAGGGTAAGGAAGAAGAATAAAATGGGAGAGGAAAGAAGAATGAGGAAAATTATCAAACATAAATGGAATATACAAATAAAATATACAAATACAAGAAGGAGGGAGTATATGGTTGGGAACAACTGACATTCGACTCTCACTCTCATCTGAACTGGTTAAAGGCAGAAAAAATACCTATGCATATGCACATAATTGTATACATAAATACATTTCATCCAAGAGAGAAACAGATGGAAAAGGAATCAACTTAAAGGAAAAGAATAAAAAAGAGGTAACATTGAGAGAAAGTCAGAAGCAAAACAAATCCTGAAAGAAGGAAAAGGAGAGAAAAGTAAAAGAGAATAAGATAGAAGGAAATAACATAATTAGCAATCATAACTGTAAATGTGAATGGGCTGGACTTATCCACAAAAACTAAGAAAACAGCAGACTGGATTAGAAAACAAAATCTAACAATAACAATAGCAGAAAGACAGAGAGGTCAGAATAGAATGTTATCAGTTAATAAACATTTATTTTAAATTCATACTACATGCCAGGCACAAAGTTAAGTGATAGGTACACAAAGAAACACAAAATCCAAACTAATGGAGAAGAAAACATGCGAATAATAATGACCATACATGCTATACACAGAATAAACAAAACAATCAACAGAGGAAAATCACTAAAATTAAAAGGGATTAGGAAAGGCTTTTTGTAGAATGTAGGGTTTTAGATTTGGATGTGACTTTAGAATGTGTAATTTTAGACAGGGTGGAAGAGCATTGCAGACGTCAGGGAAAGTCAGTGAAAACATCCAGCTCATTTAAGTCTATCCACTGTACCACCTAGCTGTTGTCCCCTATACCCAACCCAAAAATAGTTGCTTTCAAACTTATGTTATCAATGGTAGTAATGTTGATGTGCAAATAGCTATTATCACATGTATATTGATTTACCACAAATGAAAATATAGAACAATGTCATTCTAGCTATATCAACTGATGATAAAGTGGTAAAGAAATATAGTGTTAATAAAACTAGTTGCTGAAATGCTTATAAAAAATTAGGGATATAAAATTGTGAAATAAAAAATATACATAGAGGTTCAGAAAATGTCATGCTAGAAAGACCATTTTTTTCTCTCATACAACTAGTCATGGACAATTTAGGTAACTCACTATTATCATTCAACCATTTGATGAAGGCTAAGCAAGATGATTTAAAATCTAAACCAATATTTATACTTTCTGAATCCAATTCTCCCTGTGCAACAAGAGAACTGTTCGGTTCTGCACACATATATTGTATCTAGGATATACTGTAACCTATTTAACATATATAGGACTGTTTGCCATCTAGGGGAGGAGGTGGAGGGAGGGAGGGGAAAAGTCGGAACAGAAGTGAGTGCAAGGGATAATGTTGTAAAAAATTACCCTGGCATGGGTTCTGTCAACAAAAAGTTATTTTAAAAAAATTTTTTTAATAAAATAAAATCTAAACCAAAAGGATGGGTATAATAGTCTCATTACCACCTATCCTGATAAGAAGAAAACACAACAAAACAATTACTGACCTTACAGGAACCTTAAATCAAGAAACCAATGAAGGCAATGATTATGTATACTTTTTTGAAGGTAAACACATTTCTGATAATCGTTAAAGTTTTTCTTCTTGAGATTCTATGCCAAATTTGAGAATTTTTGATTGTCTAGTGTTTGGCTGCATGAATATATGATAATTAAAACTTTACTTTATGAAGGACTCAGACATAAACATTTCAGAAAAGGCTAGCAGATAGCTTCCCATATACATATGTAGGTAAATTTCCTCCTTACCTCACACTCTTGTTCTCTGGCTGAGTAAGATTCACTGTCCCCTTCTGTATCTGTTTCAGAATCATCTTCCAGGCTAATCACGCATGCATATGGGCAAGGCTCTTGCTGTGGTTCTGGAACAAAATCATCACTTTCTATTTCCAAATTATTTGTACATTCTTCAGTATTAAGAGTATTTATAAATGGGCAGCTCACAGAATTCAATGTAGTAAAAGTTCTTTGACACTGTTCAGGACTCTCACTGATTCTGATACCTAACCAGGGACATTCTGATCTTTTTTGTGAAAATACATGTTCTGAACAATCTTTTTCTACGGCAGGTGAAAGCTGAATTTGACAATTAGTATCTGTATTGCAAAGGTCACTCCAAAAACCTTTTGCTAAGTGCTCTGCCACTTCCCTTTCCACACTGCTTCGATCATTTGTTGACACAGGTCTGTCATCTCTTTGGCCTGAAGCAGATTTCAAAGGTAGAGCTTGATTTTCAGTAACTGTTTTATCAGCCCTCATATCTGTACCAGTCAAAGGGTCTTCAGATACCATAGTTACATTCTGCATACTTGTAAGATTTAAATCACCATATTGTTCATATGTGTGCAAGAGGGAAAGAGAATAAAATCCTTGGGGTGTCACAGGAGGATCTGGGGTAAATTGTGTCACCTCTGCTTTTGCCACAGAATCCTGACATGAATTTTTTTTTCCTTTTGCTTCTTCATCATCCATTTCTATTTGACTGTCTTCGTGTTTTAAAATCATCTGTAAATCTGTACAATCTTGGGTTTCTATATCTTCATTTTCAGATAATTCATTTGGCTGAACAGAAACAAATGTAGATGTTTGATTGTCTTTAACACTGGATTCCAAAGTATGAACTCTATCTGTTCCAAAAGCTTTCTGGAATTTCCTGTACTTTGGACCTAAAGATGGCAAACCAAGAACACCTTCCTTTTCTGTGCATGACTTATATGTTTGGTTGGCACTATCTTGAAGAGGAGGTGATATTTTTACATTTTCTTTACATGTATGAAGTTTAAAGTGAGGAGTTTCAACATGTTCATTTTCTAAAAGTTCTTCTACTTCATTTATTTCTGGATCTCCTTGATCCAATAATGAAATTTTAATATTGGTTTTCTGACAATGTGATGTAAAATATTTTTTGTTTAGGTATTCTTGCTGGTCTGCTGTAGAGTTCAAAAATTTAAGTCTGAGGAACTGAAAACAGGATTCTTCAATGTTATGCATGCCTAAAAATTCAACACATTTGTATACGTCATCCACATTGTCTTTATTTAAAATAAGCTCAGCTGTATAGGCAAACTGAATTAAAGGACTAAATCCTTTAACTGTCACCTGTCCAAAAAAAAAACCAAAAAACAAAATTAATATACTATAGAAAAGGTTTAATTCAATTAAAAACAAACATTTCAATCATTAAATATAATGTATTAGGCAAAGGAGGGATACAAAGTCCAAACATTCAAGGCTTCATCCTTAAGGACTTGTTTGTAGGGTATGAAACACATGTATACCAATCAGGAAATACAAAGTAATTAAGCAGGAGGAAGAACTAGAATACTAACTAAAGTTGTTAGTAGGGAAGAGAAGAGATTCATGAAGGGATCTGGGCAGAATGTACTTAAGTTAGAGAGAAAAGAAATCTAGGCACTGAAGGCACAAGGAAGGAAGGAGATGAAAGTCACATATAGAAAGAATAAATAACTCAATGTATCTGGATTGAAGAATAAAAGAAACAGAATATTGTGAAATCTGGTGGCAAAGAGAAATTAGACCTAGGTTGTAAAGGACTTTAATTGGGAGTTAGGCATTTCTATTCAACCTAGAGGCAACAGGAAATTACTGAAGTATCTTGAATGAAGTGGTGACATGGTTGGACCTATCAGCTGAATAGTGAAATGGGACCAACCATAATTGTTATAATAATAATAATTTTGTGAGATGTCTTACCTTAATTTTAACATGAAAAAAGTTATTGCTAACTAATATTACCATAATCAAAGAGCAATCTCTGCCCTACTTTTTTTTTCTTTTTTTAAATAGCTTCTTATTTTCAAAATATATGCAAAGATCGTTTTCAATATTCACCATTGGAAAACTTGTGTTCCAAATTTTTCTCCCTCCCTTCCCTCCACCCCTCTCCCCTACACAGCGGGTTACCCAATACAGGTAAAATATGTGCTATTTCTTCTAAACATATTTCCACATTTAAAAATCAGATCAAAAAGGAAAAAAGTGAGAAAGAAAAAAAACAAGCAAATAATAACAAAAAAGACAAAAATATTATGTTGTGATCACATTCAGTCTCCATAGTCCTCTTTCTGGACACAGATCTCTGCCCTACTTTCAAGGAAAGTTTAAGTTATTAAGAGTATATAAAAAACAAAATAGAAATCAGAATAATTTATAATGCACTTATAATTTTAGGTTTCTCTTACCAGGCTTCTAAATAGTTTTTTTTTTATAAAATAGCTAAAATGAAGTAAACATATCTTAGGAAAAAAAAATCAAACAAATAAAAATCTTTGGAGCCAGGTCCCTTTCTATCTACTCATCTTATCTTTAAAAAATTACACACAAGGATAGCTAGTTGGTGTGGTGAATAGAGCACTAGCCCTGAACTCAAGAGGACCTGAGTTCAAATTTGACCTCAGACATAGAATACTTCCTAGCTGTGTGACCTTGGGCAATTCACTTAACCCCAATTGCCTCAGCAAAACACACACACACACACACACACACACACACAAAACTTCTTCCCAGAAAATAAGAAATAAGCGTACATAGTAGAAATAAGGCTCAAGAGCAGATTTGTACATAAGGACTCACTTTCTGAAGGAACATCAGTCATAGTAGCCAAGTGTTAACATTTTGCCATTCTTAAGGGACAATCAGACATGCACACCAAAGTGAGTCATTAAGGCTTATTTCACCTTTAGATACATCTCCATTAATCTAAACAGAATGGGGAAATCAGCTAGGAAACTAAACTAGCTCAGGGTCAAAGTTTCTAAGTGAGAAAGATGCCTACCATCAAGATGGGGAAATAGGGGTATTTTGTATAGAAAAGCAATGCAATAAAGGCTAACTTCAATAATTAGCAGCTCTACTTGGCAGCTAAACTGGTTCTACAAATTTTCAGTGGGAGCATTTTTATACCTTAGTAATCAGAGTTTATTTATTTTTTTGTCGACTATCTAGACTTTAAAAGCACTGATGAAAAAAATGCTAATAATGCAGATTAATCTTTAAAATGTGTCTTTTTTTTTCTTTGAGAGTTAGTAACCAGTAAACTAATAAATATATTTCGATCATATTTTTAGCCACAATATGAAAACTATCAACTATAGCAGGGGTGGTAAACTTTTTTTCTGCCAAGAGCCATTTGGATATTTATATTATCATCTAAGGGCTGTACAAAATTATCAATTTATAGAACTCAAGCAGTGGGAGGTTGTTGTACCCAGCTTTCAGCTCATCATCACCTGCAATTGTCTTAGCAAATCATTCTGTGAGCCTAACATTCCCAACCCCTGATCTTTGGGGAGGAACACATTTCACCAAATCAAACTTGATAGTTTCATAATGTTTGGAAGCACTTATAAACTTAAAAAAAAAAAAATTAACAATGAATATCAATAAACAAAAAAAAATTATTTGTAGACTATATTTTTAAGGTTTTCAATCCAAATAGTGACACACTGCCAGGTGGACATAAATGAGAAAACTCATCTTCCTTAAAATAAAAGGTAAATTAAATAAGGAACAAATTAGAATTTTAAAAAATATGAAATTTACTGATCATCTAGCACTCTAAGCTGTATTATGTTTCTAATAAGAAAAGGCTACCCTTTTTTTTTTTTTGGTAAAAATATTATTTACCTAAAAATCTGAATATGGTTTTGCTTTAAATTATCAAAAAAAAATTCATATCCAAGTAATTAAAATTATAACTTCTAATTTTGCAACATGAGACCATGTAATAATATGTTTTTTAAAATTATTTATCACTAAGAGAGGTATACTTATTAATTCATATAATCTTAATACTTTAACTGATTTTTTATTAGGCCAGCCCTACTGACATCAACATTTATCTGACATGAAGGATAATTTAAAATTTTAGATGTATTTAAGATGGCTGACAAAATTCTTTACAAACATCTTCCCAAAACAGAGAGGTAGTTATTTATAAATTTAAATTCAACACATTTAGACTGAGATACTATATACCAATGTCTCTATCCCAATCCTAGTATCTTGATGGAGAAAGTTCTGGCAGATTTTATCAAAAAACAAAGGCTCAAGGTGGGGACCTAGTTACAGACTATATGGTTTCTTGTTGTAGGCTAGCTTAGATGAGCTTGAAAGTCTAGTTATCAGGTTTATCTTAAAAGTGAAGTTTGAAATGACAATTTCTGATATCTACTAAGTCATAAAAGGGTAACTGCAAACAGTTACTAACTACTCAAATTTCAAATTAAAGCTGAGATTTCCCATTCCATACTAAGTTTTTTTAAAAGAAATGCCAAACTATTCAACCTTAATACTTAGTGTTAAAACTGAGAAGGAAGACCTAGGAGTTTATTTTTCCCTGCTAAAATGCCCCACAAAATGAATATATGAGACCTCTGAAACTACTTCAATCAGCAGAGTAAACTGCTCTAGCTATTAAAATTAACTTAAGACTGAGACATCAAGGAACCTAAATGACTTACCCACTCAAATACAATAAACAATAAAAGTTTTTGCCATTATGATATACAATTAGTGAAATTAAGATTATTTGTCCTCAAAAATAAAATCTCACTACATGTTTCATTCAAAGAATACTGTGAATGAATAAGCAGATGGATTATTCTATTTCTAAGACTTACATACTATGTTTGCCCCATTCTAAAATTTTTCACAAAATATGCTTTTAAATGCTTAACATGGAAACCTTTATCTATTTATATACATACACATATAGATGCATATGTAAAAAAAAAACTGCTGAAGATCATGTCTGTCTTAATACTAAAGTCTTTTTCATCAGGCTAATTAATTAGACCATAACAGAGTAAGATTATTTGACAAAACTTTTTTCCTGAAACAATCAAGGCACTATTTATCTATCATCTTCAATGCCAGAAATTAACACAAGTATTATCAGATGAAGAAAAGAAACTATAGTGAAGTGATTTGCCCAAGAGCTAGTAAATGATAAAGATGGACTTGGAACCCAAGTCTTAAACTTGGGTTGTGAAAAAAACTAAAAGATTTACAATAGGCCAGAACAAATGCAAAATGACAGATGGGGATGATCCAAATCTAGAGAAAAATATGAATTTTTAAAAAATATCTATTTACAAGTCCAAATCCTCAAGATGTGAACCAGAAAATAAAATTTTAAAACTTTCACTGAAGTGTTACTTAGATATTTTTAAAATTTTTATATGCTGTGCCTCAGAAACAAAACACTTCTAGACAGCTAGGGCCCTGTTAAGCTCAAGTGGAAAAAGGCACAGAGGACATAGTGCTGAGCCCAAAGTCAGGAAAGCCTGAGTTTAAACCCAATGTCACAGATTTATTAGTACCATAGTACAAGTCAAGTCCCTTACCTTTTTCTGTCTCAGCTTCCTCAACTGTAAAATAGAGAATAACATCATCTACCTCCGCAAAGATGAAATGAGATATTACTTAATGCCAAGCATATATGGGATATATTTTTAGTATTTAATAAATACTTGTTCTCTTCTCCTTAGTGAGGATTATGATCCATCAAAACAGAAAAGCAAAGGGTTGTCCAACCAATGACCAGACTTACCATGTCTCAGATAAAACTGGGGAATCAGTTACACATGAAATCAGATTGCCTTGACATTCAAGTGTGCACATTTTAAAAATTGCTGCATAATTCTGTGTTTTTTTTCTCTCGTATACATTTATTAGCTTTGTGTTGGCATGACAAATGTGTTTTTAATATGCTTAATTTATTACATCATTTCATATTTGTTAATGTTTAAATGTTAATATTTGCTAATATTTGTAATTTGTTCTTAGCAAATTATCTATTTTTCCTAGCTTGTAAATGCTATTATGTAAAAGCTTAAATTACAGCACAGTTTAGATTGATGGAGAGGTGTCATCAAGAGGAAAAGTCATTGAAGAATCTGGAAGTTCTATTTCTTCCTAACTTGGGAAGAGACTCAGAAGCTATCTCTGGATCACAACTAAAGGACAGTTTACAGCAGTTTAAATTCTTCTGGAAAGATAAAATATGTTACCAAAATAACTTACAAATTGTGCCATGTATGTTCTTCCTAACACTCTTTAGTATTTAAAAAAAAATTTTTTTAAGAAAGACATTCAAGACAGATAATACAGAATCTCCTCAGGCTACTAAAAAGCCACTCAGAATTCAGGACTATAGACTTTGCCAAACATACTCCAGTAGATTGGGAGACAACAAGCATCAAAACTAGGGGGAGAAGGCAAAGGTGAGGTGATTTGATTCATTCAACCTTTTGTAATTAAAGTATTAAGATGTCCAATTAAGTTCAAACACAGGCCTTAGCCTTGACAGGAGCCCTTGGTTCAGATTACGAAGGAAACTTGTCTGTGCCCCAGGAGTCATCCATAAATTATCGATTTGAAAAAATATTTATTAAAGAGTTTAGAAAATTGTGAGATTCCATCACACTTTTGAGGAAATAGGACTAACCTTATGGCAGATGTCACGAAGGGTCACTTGCACAAGCATCTCAAGAGAGAAGACCTAGGCTAAGGGAAGTTCTTGGAAAAACTGGCTCTTTCCCTAAGTCCCTTCCAAAGATCCTATATAATTTGTTTTTCAATAAGCATTTCTGAAGTTAAATTGATTTCTGCCTTGACAATAAAGAGTCCAATAGTTAACTAAAAATAGATATAAAATTAGGCAAAGTGCCCAATCACTACCTAAATGAGAAGACCTTTCTAACTCCTGGGGGCTTGGAGAGACTGAGACTCAACTAATCATTATTTGTTTAAAGTGAACTTGCTAAAGCTGAAGACCATAGAACTCAGTGGTTAGCTTAAAATGTGCTAATTATTTTAGCAGGGTGCTATACCAATATTTTTTAACATATCTACCTATATATGTTAACAATGACCTTTTGGAGAAAGTACCTTAACTCAAAAAAGTTAATTCAATCATGTCTTGTGATGTTCTTAATCTCCTTGAGGATATGGTCTGTGAACTATTTAATTTATTAAGCACCTACAATCACAAGATGAGAAACAGGAAGACAAACTGGATAAAGAGAAGTCTTTAAGGAAGACTTGGCTTCAAGGCCTACCTCTGAAACATTTACAAGTTACAAGCTATGTGATCCTAAACAAATCACTTAAATCCTTCGTGCTATAAGCCATAGTGATATAGGGTTCATGTGATTCATAAAACTCTCAAGTTCCACCCAAACTAGATTAAAATATGAGAGGGAAATAGTTAATAAAATAAATAAAAATACGATAAAACATAAATAATATTCTATTTTAAAACTAAGTCAATATGCAGCTGCTGGGATTTTCATGTATGAATTAGTGGCCTCCATTTCTATTTAATTTAACACCACTTCTTTACACAATTCTAAAAATTTAAGTTACAGAAAAGGTACTGAATTACATAAGAAGAAGCCTTATCACACGGAAATTCCTTATTCCAATTAATCACATCCTAAGCTCTATTTGCAAAACAACGTGCTAGGAAAAACAAGTGACAATAGAAATAAGTTTATTCAGAGAAATAATGACTATCATAATCCAAGTAAGTACCTGCTGCAAAGATGAGCATTCTGAAAACATCATGGCTTCCTAAGGTTATAAACGATTACTCCCTCTTCAACTCCCTGAGAATCCCCTCTATTCACAGATGCTGGTTTGGTTATTTTTAAGTCATTCTGGCAAGGTTTTAGGGAGAACATGAATAATATTTTTTAATTAATTGATGTGTCATTTTCCTCCTTAAAAATGCAAAATTCTTTATTAGAAACTGTGATTTTATAGAAAGAATAGCAGATGTGATATAAGTGGTTTTGAATTTCAGCTCTGTTATTTCTTAGCAACATGAACTTGAACGAGTTATTTCTTGTCTCTGGGTCTTAATTTTTTTTCATTTGCAAATTTGAGGAGTTAGACTAGATGACTTGAGGTCCTATCCAGTTCTAAATCACAAGTGCTAAGATATTTTACAGTAAAATAATCCATAATTCTGAAAACAATCTAAAAAGACTAGTAATCAGTACATTTAAGAAAGTTTCTCATATGGGTGGCTAATATCAATCTTTATTTTATATAATTTTGCTAGTTCTGGCTTAGGGACAATAAAGGACTAAAAATAAGTTCATTGTTACATGTTATTGAAACATGGATCTCCTACCTCTTCTGGAAGAGTAATGATAAGATCTGTGTCTGATTGGCCAGCAATTCTTGAAAGAAAGTAACTGCTGCATGCCGCAAGCACACAACGATGAGCACGAAATTGCTGATCTTCCACTAGGACAGTGACATCACAAAGAAGATCTCTTTTCCTTTGATCATTGAGGCTCAAAAGAATATTGGTACTGTGTACTGAAGATTCATATGCAAAATTCATACTATTATCAGTTAAGGACATTCTCTATGACAAATGATGGTGTGAAGTTCAATGGAAAGCATACTTCTCTGGTCTTCATCAAACCTATGAAAGAAATGTACAAGATTACATAAAATATCAAATCCAGAGTGATTGTAAAGAGTTAAGGACCAAAGGTTTCATATGTACACAAGATAGCACTAAAATGTATTTCACAGTGCATACTCAAAGAAAATAATACTATATTTAAGGTTCCTTTAAAAACCACATTTCTAAATTTCAAAATTTTAGAAGAAAAAAAATTCAGAGAAAATGATTAATCTTAAGTAGGTAATTCTGCTAAGTATCTGGTGCTAGTATAAGATGCACAAAATTAGAGAAATTACCCCAAATGTTAATATGAATTATTTGTGTCCAACCTGTGGCAGAGCATTCTAAGCTTGTATTGGCCTGAGCAGCCACAGTCAGACACACTGTAATTCAATTCTAACATAATAATGTCATTTTAGTCTTCTTCTTCAAAAATGAAGAACAACCAATCAACCAACCAATCTAACTATTCCTTAAATCTTTGAGAAATGTATAATACAGAAAGAAAATATCTGTTGTTAAGTGATTTCAGTCATGCCTTACTTTTCATGACTGCATTTGGGGTTCTCTCGACAAAGATATTGCAGGGATTTGCCATTTCCTTCTCTAGCTCAATTTACAAATGAGGACATTAAAGCATACAGGGTTGAGTGATTTGCCCAAGGTTACAAGCCAGAGTCTAAAGCCAAATTTGAACTCAGATTTTCCTGACTTCACGCCCAGCTTTTTATCCAATGTCCTATGTTTATAATTTGAAGACTGCATGAAGAAGGCAACACAATACAGTCCAGATTTTTATCTCAGATATTTGAAAACAACGTAGGTAGAAAAATACCTTATATAGATGGGAAAATCAGATTTAATTATTCACTATAATCTATAGAAATAAGTGCAATTTAACATTGAGATAAGTACATGCATCAAATGCTTTCCACAACATCTAAAATACAAGGAAGAAATAATATTTAGAATAAGCATCCATTGGTGTCTTTCTGCCTTAGAGTTATATAAATTAGAAAGTAGTCCTACACAAAGGATACAAACCCTGTTATCATACAAAATGAGGCCCTAATTATCTAAAATAGAAATGTAAACTATAAACAATATGAAAAGATACTAAGAGAAACGAAAATTAAAACAATTCTAAAGTTTCACATCATACCCATCAAACTGGCAAAGATGATGAAAAATGAAAATGGTAAATGTTAGAGAGGTTATGAATAAAATCACATTAATGCACTGATGGATAAGTTGTACACGGTTTAATCAAGGATGCCATTACTGGTAATATTACCCAAGAAAATCAAAAGCAAAAGGAAAAAGCTAGCATCTAAAAAAATATTTATAGGATTTTTTTTTGTGTGTGTGTGGTAGCCAAGAACTAAAGGAACAGCGTAGAGGCCCACTAAATGGTGAATAGCTGAACAAATTGTGGTATATAATACATACTATTAAGCCACCAAAAACCAAAACTGATATAGAACAAAATAAACAGAATCAGGCAAATAAAACTAAGACAAACCAGTATTCTGAGTATGGATCATAGCCAAATTTTTCCTATGCACATATGCACATGCACACACACACACACACACACACACACACACACACCCCTTGCCAGACTTTAAAAAGTATGGAGGATTTAATCAGCTTTATTAAGTGGGTTGCTCTTATGCAATAGTCCTGTGTCAGTGTCTTCCACATCACACAACTCACTCCAAAATTCTTCAGAGAGACCTTGAGAATATTTTTGTATCACTTCTGACCTCCATGAGTGTTTACCATATGTGAGTTCTCCATAATCTTTTTGGCAAGTGTACCTTTGATATTCAAACAAAACAGTAGCAGAATCTCAGTGCTTGGCAATTTAGTTCAAGAAAGGCTCTCAGTGTCCAGGATCTTATCCAGCCAGGTGATCTTTAGAATCTTTCTTTCTTTCTTTAGAATCTAAGACAATTCAAATAGAAGTGATTCAGTTTCCTATCATGGCACTGGTATACTGTTCAGGTTTTATGAGAATACAACAATGAGGTCAGCACAACTGGTCTAAAGGACTTCAATTTAATATGTAGTCTAATAACTCTTCTCTCCTTTTGGAGCTTTCCATATTCTAAGCTAGCTCTAGTAATGCATATATCAACCTCATGATCTATATGTACATTCCCAGAAAGTATACTGCCAAGATAAGTGAACTTATCCACAACATTCAAAATTTCTCAATTTGCTGTAACTGAGAGTTCCATATACAGATAGTGTGGTGCTTGCTGGTGGAGAACCTGTATTTTCTTAGTGTTTATTGTTGAGTCAAAATTATCAAAAAGCAGCAGGGAATCAATCCATATTGTGTTGCTTCTCGACCTTAGTGACTATACTGAGTGCAAAATCAGTTGAGATCAAAAACTCATGCACCACACTCCCTCCCCACTTTAGTATTGGATTATAACCTTTTCAAGTTAAATAATTTATTGTCAGTGTGGTAGGTGACCTCAGTTCTGTTCTCATCCTCACTAAAGATATCTGAAAACATCATGCTAAAAAGTGTGGAAGCAAACACACAACTTTGCTTCACTCCATTAGTGATTGGGAAAGTTTGAGAGCATCCTCCATCATCCAGAATCCATGAAAGTATGATATTGTCACACAATATTAATGAACTTCTCCAAGCCACCAAATTTTGCACAAGCTCTCACAAATGATAGCATCAAAGTCAGATCAGTTCTCTGTTCTATTCCTGGAATTTCTCCTAAAGTTGTTGAGAAGGAAACATCATTATCAACCATTCCTCAGTCCTTTCTGACACCACACTGGCTTTCAGACAGATGACCATCTGCCAGCTGAGGGATCAGCCTATAAAGAAGAATTCTGACAAGGATCTTGCCAGCAACGACTAAAATGAGACAATTCTGTGATTGTTATAGGACAATTTATTTCCATTAACTTTATAAAAATGGACAAAATAGGCATCCTTGAACTCCTGAGGAATAACCTCCTCTTACTATATAACCAAAAAAATTTTAGTCAGCTTTTGTACAAGCAGTGGGTCTTCTGCCTTGTAAATCTCTGCTGACATAGAATTAGCACTAGGCTTTGCTAGAAAGAGCAGCTAAATGGAATTTTTTAAAAATTTAAATTAAAATTTAAAAATTAAAACTTTAAAAAAAATTTTTTTCCCCAAATCCAAAGACTTTTTTTATTATGCTACTAAAAGTAGGCCAAATCCATAAAGGTTCTTGGCAAGGAAAGGGGGTTGTAGTAATTAATCAGGAGGAAGACACCACAAAGCACAGCAAGTGTGGGATTCTGCCATCTTGACTGATGGGTTAAATCTAAAAGAAGTTTGGGTTTTAATAGGTGTTAGCTACTGTGACACTTAGCAAATGGACTAACCCCAAAAAGAGTTGGTGGGGAATAGGGAATTAAGACATTGATTGGCTAGCTAAGCCTAAAAGCAATTTAGCACCCTAAAAAGAGTTAGCAACAATAAGAAAAAATTAGAATTTTTTCTACGAGAAGGAATTATGTTGTTGACTGACAGAATCCAATGAAATTGAAAATATCTTGTTCAGTTGGCAATTCAGCTAGAGAGGGACTGACTTCAACTTAAAGTAGACAGTCAATGGCTTCAGCATTGATTAAGGTCTGTTGAGAACATTGTGGAAGTGTTCAGTTCATCTTTTTGGGATCTTGTCCTTCATCACTAGTCAATAGGATTCCATCAACAATTAGCTGAGATGTACCATACATCTTTGGTCTAAAAATAGCTTTCAGGGTAATATAAAAGCACTTTGGATCATTTCTATCAGTATAAAACTGAGTTTCATCTGCCTTTTTTATCTGGGCTAAGAATTCTGTATCTCTGTAAGCCTCATAGAAGAGGCTTCACTTACCCTTTATTTTTGATGGAATTAAACCGTTTTCTTAGAGACAGATGAATTATCCTGCTGGTAAATCCTGTGTAGTTCTCATTTTTCCTTTAGCAATGTGTGAATTTCTCCATCATTTTCATCAAAATAATCTTGATGTTTGCCACTGTTTTGACCTGCTTGAATAAATATAATGCTATATACCAAATCTCTGAAAGGAACCCACTCTTTTTCTGCTCCACTGTTGCTAATTTTGTTTTGGGTCAGCTTTCCCTTCAAGTTAGCAAAGAACTGTTCCCACACAGAGAAGTGTCCTAATCTGTTGACAGTCCGTCTTCTAGTAGTTGTCTTGCCTTGGGGCCATAGATTTTGTTGAATACAAATATTTGGCTTCCAGAGGATCTGTCCAATACTGTATCACACATTGCCTTTTTCCATTCTCACATTCCATCTGTCTCTTCTTACAATGACATACTTTATTAAATGCCAGTGTTCACTGGGAGGGTTAATCCGTGAAGCTTTTTTGCATTTAGGGAAACAAAAGATAGTGTTAATGATGAAAAGGTTAGGAGATGCAGTGGTCTTCAGTAGTAAGTGATCACTGCTGTTCCTGTTTCTGATTCCATTACTCCTGCCATCCCTAATAATCGGTGACTACTGATAATTAAAGTTCTCTAGAATAATAAGCTTGTCTCCTTTTGGCATTGTAATGATAAAACTCTCTAGATCTTCACAAAATTTTTTCTTTGATCTATCAGGGTTTACCATGGGTGATGGTGGCTTGGAGCTTTCTGGCAAGTGGCCATTGAATTGGCATTAGCCTGTCATGCACTTCTTTTGGTAGGCATACAAGTTTGTTAACCAGATAAGTTTTGTTTACAAAATCTATCCCCAGCTTCACAGAATTCCCCTTCACTGTAGCCACTCCCCAAAAATATGTATCCAGCTACAACTTGGTCAGATGGTCTTCACTTGCCAGCCTTGTTTCAGTCAGGACTGCTGCTTGGATGTGATACCTGTTAAGTTTTCTCATAAGAAGAGATATTCATCTTTCAAGTCTACTGGATTTTGTGTGTACATATTCCACAAACTCATGGTAAGTGAAATATCTCTGCAAAAGTTTTGTATATTTTTTAGTGTTTCAACTACAGGGTGGGATTCTTGCCTACCGTATAAACAGGTCAAGATTAGGTGAATTAGATAATTTTTAGGGTACCTCTTCTAATTCCTTTCTCACACCAGGAGGTAAACAGTATGATTCTTTAAAAAGGCTACTCAGATACACAGAGGGTTGCTGAATCCCACTGACATTTCAGAGATGTGAGAAGATGATCCTATGGCCTCTGCTGCCTGCGTGTAGAACTGTGATTATAGCTCCTAGCATATTCATACCTGCTGCATTTTTTTTTGCCTATCATTAAACTATGAGATAGGTAAAAATGGTAAAATGGTATAGGATGTCTTTTGATTAATGCATAAATTAGATTTAACTGAGGCAGAACTGCATGAAGTTGCCAGCCTCATTATTTCTACTAGTCAATGGAGTCTAGTGGCAAGAAAAAGTTAAGACAACTGATGATGGCTCAGGATGCAGTGGATGACCTTAGTGTCTTTAATGTCTAATCAAGTTCAAAGCACTCCACAATTACAAGGTCATTGGAACAAACTGTTCTCATTCACCCATTCTGATAATTTGGAGTAGACCCGCTATTAATACACCAAAGGTTTTGAGACCCACTGAAACATTTACTAGGATGTGGCCTCTGCATTTTACAGCTTCCTGGAGCCACAGATGATAATTAGGCAAAACAAGGACAGCAGTTGGAAAGCAGACCTGAAAAAGGTTCAGCAACCCTCACACCAGAGATACTAGTCTTCCCTAAATACATCTTATACCCCCATAAATCTGCACTCAGGAGCTTACAACCTAATAGGGAAAAGACAACATACAAACAGATACACAAAGAAAGCAAGGAAGGAAATAAATAACAGAGGGAAGGCCCTGGAATTAAGAAAATTAGGGAAAGCTTTCTAGAAAAGGTAGGGTATTAGCTGGGGCTTAAATGAAGCCACTGAGATTAGTAGCCACAGCTGAGAAAATAGAGCATTCTAGGAAGAGAGACAGCTAGAGAGAAGGACAAGCGTTGAGAGATGGAATGTCTTATTTGTGGAACAGTAACTTCTGTTTTGGATATGATGAATTTAAGATGTCTACTGGACACCCAATTCAAAATGTCTGAAAGGCAGCTAGAGATGTGAAATTGAGGTCAGCAGAGAGACAGATGCAGGATAAACACATTGTTAGAATAGAGAAGGTAATTAAATTCATGGAAGCTGATGTGAAATAGTATAAAAGAAGAAGAGAAGAGAGCCCAGAACAGAATCCAGAGGACCACCTCTTGTTAGAGGATGTGAATTGATGGAGGATCCAGCAAAGGGGAATGAAAAGGAGAAGATAGCTATGAGGAAAACCAAGAGAGAGTAAGTAATATCTTAAAGGAGAAAGTATCAAGAAGAAGAGAGTATTCAAAGAAAATGAGAACTGAAAAAAGGTCACTGGATTTAGCAACTAAGAGATCATCGATAACTTTGGAGAGTGTAACTTCCCTGAAGTGATAAAACCAAAAGCTAAATCTAAAGGATTAGGAAGAGGCAAGAAGCGCAGCCATTCATTGTATATGGTCATCTTGAAGATTCATCACCAAAAGAAAAATAGGACAATAGTTAGCAGGGATTAAAAGGATCAACTGAACATTTGTTCAGGATGAGAGAGATATGGACATGTTTGTAGGTAGGAGGGTATAATCTAGTAGACAGGGAGTAACTGAAAATAAGTGAAAATGCAAGGGTGACAGTAAGGGCTGTGACAATAAACTACAAGCATACACCATTTTTTTTAAGTTCTACATTTTAATTCTTAAAGATGCTATAACAATATCTGTGGTCTCTATAAGATTTCAAGTTTTTGGGGTTTTTTCAGTCCTATCAGATTTTTTGTAGCACCATTTGGGGTTTTAATGACAAAGATACTTGAGTGCTTTGTCATTTCCTTCTCAAGTTCATTTTGTAGATGAAGAACTGAAGCAAACAGAATAAAGTGACTTGCCTAGGCTGAGACCAGATTTGAACTCTGGAAGATGAATCTTCCTGGTTTTAGACCTGACTCTATCCACCACACCATCTGTACTGAAATAGAAGTACATTAATACTCTGGAGAAAAATTGTAATTTGAAGCAACTATTTTGGAAAATTATTTAAAATTATGTGAGAAAAATGCCTAATCCACATATTGTTTGCCTTCTCAATGATGGAGAAAGGGAGGAGAGGGAGAATTTGAACTCAAAATTTTTTAAAATGAATGTTTAAAATGTTTTTACATGCAATTGGGAAATATTTAAGGAAATAAAAATATATTTTAAAAAGAAATTATATGTCCATGTCTCATTAAAAGACATATCCCTTACACAGAATTCCCAATCCCTATATTTTTATCACCTGCATTTTTGATTTCCTTCACAGGCTAATTGTATAATATTTCAGAGTCCCATTCTTTTTGTACAGCAAAATAATGGTTTGGACATGTATACTTATTTTGTATTTAATTTATACTTTAACATATTTAACTGTGCATTGGTCATCCTGCCATTTAGGGGAAGGGGTAGGGGGGAGGAGGAGAAAAACTGCAACAAAAGGTTTAGCAATTGTCAATGCTGTAAAATTACCCATGCATATAACTTGTAAATAAAAAACTATTAAAAATTAAAAATAAAAAAAAGACATATTCCCTCCATAGTCAAAAATCAGAAAGATCCCATATCTCTCAAAATACTTGAAGCAACAAAAAGAAAATAGTACATGCCCATCAACTAGAAAATGGGTGAACAAGTTTCATATTCTGCTATAAGAAACAGCAAATATGAGGAATTTAGAAAAATATGGAAAGATTTAATGAACTGACTAAATTGATTTAAATAAGAATGCTTCACAGTGGCTAAACTTAGATTAATTGAAGAGGCAACTGTAGGTTTTGGAGAACAAATTATAGAATACACTTCCTTCTTTCTCAATATAGACATTTGGAACTACTGGGTAGAGAATGACTGTGCATGCTGTCTCACTTTTTTGGTCTACTTACCTTCCTTACAAGGGGAAAATTAAGTATATAGGAAAGATATTGGAAAATGGCTAATAGAATAAATAAAACATATAAACCAAGAAAAATTAAATTAGTCACATAATGCTCTATCTCTGCAGACCTAGGAGGAAGTAGCACAGAATACATACATACAGGATTCCTATCTTCCAGAAAAGAAGGAACTGATTATATAAATCTTAGATCCTCATCTTCTCCAACTCATTCAAAACTGCAGAGGATATGGCCTTCCGGTCTGAGACTACAACAAAAGGTAGTACAATTGTAGGAGGGTAAAGGAATACGGACTGTAAAATCCTCAAAATTTATTATCCTATGAGCCTATAAGAGAGATTCTCAACTCAACAATTTCATATAGGACTAGGATCTTAGAAGGAAGCCTTAGTTGAGCATCTCAATCCAAGACTGGGAGCAGTTTTCAGAGAGCCCTGTAATCCCATCTCAACTACTCAAGCCAGAACCAATGAACTTCACCTTAGTATATCAGGTCAAAGAATGAAAAAACATAATGTGGCTGCTAGCAGTCCTCCACTTAGAATCAGAATAACTCCACAGCTAAGAGATGTTCAAAAGAAACTATGAAGAGAATTTCACTAGCCTTCTCTAATGGAAACGCTAACAAAAAGAGAAATTCTGATGCAATGAATACTATTAAATCAAAGATAAATTAATTCCCAAGTAGAACCCCAGAAAGAAGAAAAAAAAAAAAAAAAGATGGATTGATCATAAGGAATCTAAGAGTAGCAGCAGAGAAGGAAGAGCTAGAGAGCTAAAGAATCAAATTAGAGCTGTTATAGTAAATAAGAAACAATACTTAGAAAGTGGAAAATCTTGACTAAGTAGAGAGCACCCTGAAAAATATAATGGAACAAACAGCTAAAAAAGTTTAAATCAAGATAAGAAATATCAGAACAAAATCAAAAGACTGAAAAATAAGAAAGGAAACAAGCATTTATAAGTACCTACTATGTGCCAGACACTGTCCAAAGCATTTTACAAATATTACCTCATTCGATCCTTATAACAAGTGAGGGAAGTGAAGTGAGAACCCAGCTTCTTAAATTGTATGGTCTCTATTCTATATGGGGTCACATAACTGAATTTGAGGTTTGTGAAATGATGATTTATTATCAGTAAATGTTAGATTCGTATACCTATCTTATATTCCTTTAAATCTGGGATCATATAAAAAATTTTCAGGTGAAAAAGAGTCCAGAGTGGAAAATGTCCTGAATTACTGACTTCACAAGTTCAAAAAGCTAGTAAGTTTCTGAGACTGGTTTGGTTTCAGATCTTTTCTGTCTCCACTCTATCTCAAGTATTCAGAAGCACCACCTTCAAGCCTATAAATACATTAAGCAGCTATCAAAAACAACCAATCTGAAAAAGCTAATAAGGAAAGCTGAAGAATCAATGGACTTCTTGAAAAATCATAAAAAATAAAAGATTTGACTACCACATTTTTGAAAAATCATAAACACCACCTGAGAACCAAAAGGACAAAATGAAAAATTATACAGTCCACAGTAACCACTTGAAAAAAACTTTCTATATAATGTATTCATAAGCATGATTGAATAGTCCAGAGCTTTCAGATTAAAGAGAATACAAGCTTTCATTGTAATTCTTTTCCCAGGTATGTCTGGAGCAATGTGACAGGCCCAACACAATTTATTCATGAAATTTTTGGGGGGATGGGGAAAAAGGATACAAGAAAGCCAGAGATAAATCATATCTCACTGTTACATTAATTATCATTAATACAGAGATTATGTTCTCAGAAAAGAGTTAAAACACAAAAGCACAAAATGGAGAAGAGAGGAAGGGTGAGAGGAGAGGGAAGAAAAGGAGGAGAGGAAGAGAAGGAAGAAGAAGAGGAGCAGGAGAAAATCATCCTTAATAAAATAAAAAGACAGGATAGTGTTAACTATCTGGCTGTTAACAGAAACTAAGTTCTGGTAACATAAATTCAAGTCAAAATGACACTCAGTCCTCAAGGAGCTTACATTTTAAGTGGGGAAGATAACACATAAAGGAAGTTAAAAGGAGAGGAAAAGAAGGAAACATAGAGTTAAGACAGAGAAAGCAACCTGGAGACTGAAGAAACACTGCACTTCCAACATGTGTGCATTCCAGGGCTGAACTAAAGTTTCAGGATGAAGATCTATGGCATGGAAGAGGAATTCCAGAGTGTTGCCTAAGGAAGAAATGCCCCAGTTCAAGACATTTGTTCAAAACTATTACTCTATGTACAATTTCTTTAATTATTTCTACAGATTGGACATTCTTTCAGTGCCAGGTATTAAGTGCATCCCAGGACCAGAGCACCAGTCCTTAAACACCACACTACACTTCCTTACTAAGTAGGAACCAAAAGTTTTAATTGGCCAAATACACCGGCAATACAACCACTCACCTTTTCTCTAGCTCTAGTTTGCCTTTTATAGTGGAACCTTGTAAGCCCCAGCTGTTTCTAATTACCTCTCAGGCTCTTCCTGGGTGAATGACTCAGCAACCTGACTTTAAAGGAGCCAAACTATTTTCTAACAATCTGCTGGTTAACCAATATTGACAATTATACCCAACTAGAAGTTGTTGGGATTTTTTTTAAGTGACTTCATAGGATAGCGTTGGAAAGAAAACTGAGGCTCCAAAAGAGTTAAATGGTTTGTCCAAGGTCACAAAGGGAGGAAGTGGCAGAGCCATTTTTTAAACTCAATTCCTCTTATTCCAAAGTCAGCACACTTCCCACTGCACCAAGCTGAAAGATGATTTGTTCACAATACTTTCCTACTCCAAGCTTCTAATTTTTTAAAAAACAGTCCTCTACATTGCTTCTAAACAAGGAGTATTTCACGGACCTGGGAAAATCCCACTCCTGTTTTTTTATATCCTTCAGCCAATAAGCATTTATCATCAGCCTAAGAAGAAATATTTTGCCACCAATATGTTCCTACATTTACAGCTTATAGCTTTTAGTTATTTAAAATTTAAACGCTTCTGTGATTTAACAATGCTGTATTTTAAGCTGCATAAACACATTTTGAGATAGATAATTTCATCATGGTCAATAATTCTGATACTGGCAAAAAAGAATATTAGTGCCTATACAACATTTCCTTTTGAAATCGTAAGGTTTCCGGTAACACTTTTCACAGCTTTCACAATTACTAATTCATTCCCTTGGCTCTGTCCAAACAATTTTTTAAAGAGAATAAAACAATTAAAATTTTAATATTCTTTAAGCATTTTATAATGCTGCTTGCCAGAAATGATTTTCAAAATATTAATATTTAACAGTGAATATAAGCGATTTATTTTTTACTACATAGGAGTAAGTTCTAATTCATGCGACTTTCGGTTCCCTGAAAAACAGGATCTTCAAATAAGCTGAAAGCAACATGTTTACGTTGCAACCACAATATTTCTCATATCCAACTTAAAGCTGAGGGTTGCTTTTTTTGAGGGTGGATGGTAAGGGAGGGGTTTTGAGGAGTAAAGAATTATGAATCCAAAGGATGATTAGAGGGAATAGAAAACAAACACTAAGCCAGTTTTATATTTGGATGGAAAAGTCTTAACTGAGGTGTAAGATTAGCTGCAACTCGCCAACGGCCTGGAGACGAGAGAACACCTCCCCAAAGACAAGGTTAAGGGCAAAGAACGTGGAGGACTCACGCGCGGCCTCGGCCCCATCACCAACGCTACCGGGACCCAGCTCCTTCCCTTCTCCCCTACACCCCCACTTGCGACCGCCCCTCCCCCAAAGGCGCAGACCCGCAGCCTCCAGCCGGCCTCCTCCTCCTCTCTACTCACCCAGCGGGTTATGCGTGGCGCCGCCAGCTACACGGCCCCGGGAAAGAGAGTCACGTCTTACAGATTGACAGACGCGGATATTCGGGAGACCGTGATTACTGACAGTGTCAGAATCTCTAGCGCGCCGGACACAGGCGAGTGACCGAGCCCCCGAGGAAAAGTGATCAGGTGACTGTTCGGTTCTTTCTCTCTTCTTTTCCCTCCCCCGCACCCCCCCCAAACTCCGCCTCTCTCCACCTCAGCTAGGCTTGTGGCCCCGCCTCCTTTCGTTTACACTAATGATTGGCCCCTGAGGCCTGTTGAAACACGTCAGTCCCCGCCCCTATTTTCTCACCACTCCGAAAAGCCGGCTGCTAGAAAGAAGAGAAGGGGTGGAGTTTCGAGGCTGGGAATGAGGTGGCCTGAATGAGCTATCCTCAACCGGATCCCTTCCACTACATATGTAACCAGGAGATATATTCCTTTTCTCTCTACAGTGGTTCTTTCTTATCTGAGCGTGAGGTGTTATGTACAGCTGTATAAATAAAGAAATTAAACATGAGGTAAAATTTCAAGAACAAGAGAAAAAAAGGTGGAGTAGGAGGGGAAGGAATGACAAACTCTCCTAATCCATCCCATCGTGTCATTTGCTTAAAGTGGGGGGACTTACGTTGTTGAACAAAGTAATCAATACCTCACCGATTTATATTAAAAATGTAAGTCTGGCATTTGGAACCGAGAAGTCTTGCAAAAGGCACCAACTGAATGATTCAGTTCGTCTTTCCTTCCTGATTAGTTTGAATAAGGAAGATATATGTATTTGACAACATGTGACTTCAATGTGAAACTTTAAGGGAGGAGTAAAAATTATTTCCTAGGAAGAAAAAATGGGGAAGCATTGTCTTTAACTAAAACCTCTCCATTTTCTACTTAAGAAAAATTCCACTGGAAAAAGTAAAACTGATAAAATATTTAACACTGGAATTACAATATTATGATGGTTCAAATCATGGAACATCACAATCTTAAAAGAATCCGAATTAGAGGTTACCCAAAGGGCAATGATACACGGCATTTCCTTCTCCAGTGGATTAAAGCAAGCAAAAGTTTCTCTCTTCTACTCCACCCCACCTCCCATCCCAACTCTTAGGGTCACGTAGCTGGTGTGTGTCTCTAGCCAGATTTTAAACCAGATCTTCCTGATTCTGGACCTAACTCCCTATCTGTTCAACCACCTTTTTCAGTAGGACTAGCACCTCTGGCAGAAGGACTTGAAGAGCCGTTTTCAGGGCTGCTTTCTCCTTTTGGTGTCCATCTGATTCACCCAACCAAGATGCTATATGCACAGTGACTACACCCCAATAAACACTGTGGGCAGACAGACTAAACCAGGTTAAGAATAACTGGCAGTACTCAAACCATCAGTGAGTCGAAGGGATGTCTAACTCAAGCTAGTGAAGATTTCTCTGGCACAGTGGAAGGATGAGAACAATTTGTTCCAATAGCCATGAAGGTGGTCGAAGAAGGCACTGTGAAATTATTAGAGTTTGGTTAGACATTGAAGAAGCCAAGGTCCCACTGCATCATGAGCCATCATCAATAGTAACTCTATTGCTATCAAACTCAAATAACTCTGGAAGGAACAGTGAAACCAACAACTTCATACAATTATACTTCACTTAAATGCAATTCAGAGACAAGATAGGTATCATGTCATTGGTCCTCTTCAAAAATGAAGCACAGTGAGTGCATTTACAAAAATAGAGAACTAACTGGACTTATGAAGAATGGTGTTATCTACCTTTAGAGAAACATAGGACAAACAAGCCCAATATGGCCTTCCATGGATGTATATGAAGGTATGTGTATACATATGTATGTGATTATAGATATCTCTATATATAATATGTGTATATGTTCATATAAACACATCTAAGTTTAATTGTAACTTTCTTAGGGACTGGGGGATAAGGAGAGAAAAAGGGGAAAAAGAATTTTAAAATGTATAGGAGAAAACAAAAAAAAAAACCTACAAGGAAACAAAGAAATAATAGCTCTGAACACAATGTGTAGTATTTGTTATAATAGGCTTTCTTAAAATGGAAACATATTGTCTCATTTTTTTAATCCTCTCATGTTCTGCTATGTTCTTGGCAATATTTTTTTCTGTTTTTTCTTTTTCTATTTTGTATTTGAGTTTTAAATAAATACATTTTAAAAAATGAAGGACAAACAACAATATCCTCAAGCAGATGTGATTTCTCAACTAGGTTAAGTTTATTGTTGAACATTTTAGAAATATTTAAACCAGAACAAAAAGTTCAATGAAATGAATATATAGCCCTTTTTAGTGTGCTTATAGACCTACTAGGAATGATGTCACACATTTTATATCATACATATTGATATATGGGCAAGGACCATGCCTTTCCATTGTTTTTTTTCCCTTTTGTTCAGGAAAATTTTTATTGCTTTCAATTATTCTATTTACAAACAACATGGAAATTCTTGGCCTCATGTTACAAAGCAGTACTAAACTGTAGTCTAATAGTGTAATCATCATCATGGGAACCAAGAAAAGACCAAACCTTGTGTTCAAGCCACTACTTTCTAGTTGAAAATACTATTTTACACATATAGAACACTTATAAAATGCACTCGCAAGTAAACACTGTAAAGTGTAGATACATCAAAAAATACAGAAAATTTTTACTTGATACTAATATGGCATTATATATTTTTTAATTATTAAAGCTTTTATTTATAAAACATATGCTTAGATAATTTTCAACATTCACCCTTGTAAAACCTTGTGTTCCAAATTTTTTTCCCTCCCTCTTACCCTTTCCCCTAGATGGCAAGTAATTCAATATATGTTAAACATGTGCAATTCAGGGATGGAGTCAAGATGGCAGATATGGCATATGTTTCTTTCTGTTTGCCTACAACTCTGAGACTAATTAGTCTCAGCTTCTAAATTAGTTTTGGACACACAGAACTCACAAATATTGGGAGTGTAACAAATTACCAGCAGAAGATAATTTCAAAGATCACCAGAAAATGTCTGTTTCAATTGGAAACAGGAGGGAGGCAGCCAAGCACAAGGCATAGCACAAACACCAGCACAGACAGGATAGAGTACCAGGGTGGTTGGCCTCTGCCTCCATGGGCAATGTGGACTCTGCAGGGTGGTGCAGACTCCACGTGGCAGAGAATCTACAAGGAGGAATCTGCAGGCATCTGTTGGCCAGTCTACCTCCATTGCAAGCCAGTAGAGCAGCAGAGAAGTTTAAAACATCCAACATAAACACAAAAGGTCAATAGTGAACCCCAAAATGCCAGAATCTCACGAGACCTGGTCACGCCCACCCAGCACTGGAAGTGAATCAGCACTGCCCAGCACAGACCCCGCTGCTTTGCCTGTAGAGGAAGCTTGGGAAAACTCCCCCATCCTAAAAAGAGACCTTAGCTTAAAAAAAAAAAAAAAAAAAGAATAAAAAAAGTAAAGAAGTCTCTGACTATAGATAGCTTTTATGGTGAAAGAGAAGAACAGGATTTCAAACCCTGAGGAGATTAAAGGCAAATTGTCTCTAGATGAAGTCCCAAAAGGTGATATAAGCTGGTCTACATCATTTGTTGACTCAATGAGAAAACACAAACCAGTCAAGCAAAACCAAAAAAAATGAAAAAATAGAAAAAAAAAAAAGCCTAATTGGGAAAACAACTGACCTGGAAAATAGATATAGGAGAGACAATCTAATGACTATTGGACTCCTTAAAATATATGATGAAAAAAGAGCCTAGACACTGTCTTTCAGGAAATTATCAAAGAAAACTGCCCAGATATCATAGAATCAGAAGGTAAAATGACCACTGAAAGAATTCATTGAATACTTCCTGAAAGAGATCCCAAAATTAAAACCCCAGGGAATATTGTGGCTAAATTTCAGAACTATCAGATCAATGAAAAAATACTACAAGCAGCCAGAAACAATTCAAATGCTGAGGAGCCACAATAAGGATTACTTAGGACCTCCCAGCTTTCACTTTAAAGGATCTAAAGGCCTGGAATCTGATATTCCCGAAAGGCAAAGGAACTTGGAATGCAGCCAAAAATAAATTACCCTGCTAAACTGAGCATTTCCTTTCAGGGAAGAAGATGGGACATTCAAGGAAACTAGTGAATTACATTTGTTTTTTGATGAAAAGATTGGAGCTAAACAAAAAATTTGACCTGTAAATATAGAACTCAAGAGAAGCATAAAAAGGTAAAAAGAAAAAAAAAACTCTTGAGAACTGTATTTCTGTTATCGGTATACATAGAGAGTACATGTATAATATGATTTCACTGTTACAATATAAAAAAGAATACTAGAGAGGGAAAGGGGATTGTAACAGAAAAAAAAGGGAAAGTAGAGATAAAATGAGGGAAATTATATCTTAGGAAGAAATAAAGAAAACCTATTCTAATTGATGAAAAGAAGGGAGGGTGGTGATTAGTATGTGAATCTTATTCTCATCAGACTTGGCTCAAAGAAATAATATTAGATATATTTGGTTTCACCAAGAACTATCTCTCACCTTATAGAAGAGTGGGAGGGGAAAGGGGAAATGAGAAGGGGTGGGCTAAATAGAAAGGAAAACAGAAATAATAGGGGAAAAGTATAAGAAAGGGAAAGGGTCGCTCTAAAGGGGGAGGACGGCTTGAGGCAAGTAGTACTCATAATACTGGGGAGGAGGGAAAGGGGAAAAAGAAAGAGAGAAGTATAATTTGGGGTTAATAAAATGACAGGAAATACAGAATTAATAGTTTTAATTGTAAATGTGAATGAGGTGAACTCTCCCATAAAATGTAAGCAGATAGCAGACTGGATTAAAAGCCAGAATTCTACTATATGTTGTTTACAAAGAACACATTTAAAGCAGAGCAATACATACAAAGTAAAGGTAAAAGGCTGGAACAGAATCTATTATGCTTCAGGTGAAGTAAAAAAAAAAAAAAAAAGTAAGGAGAGCCATCCTGATCCCAGATCAAGCAAAAGCAAAAATTGATCTAATTAAAAGAGATAAGGAAGGAAACTATATCTTGTTAAAAGGTACTGTAGATAATGAAGCAATATCAATATTAAACATATATGCACAAAGTGGTGCAGCATCTAAATTCCTAAAGGAAAAATTAAGAGAGTTGCAAGAAGAAATAGACAGAAAAACTATAATAGTTGGAGATCTCAATCTTGCTCTCTTAGAACTAGATAAATCAAACCAGAAAATAAATAAGAAAAAAGCTAACGAGGTAAATATAATACTTGAAAAACTAGATATGATAGATCTTTGGAGAAAATTGAATGGAGACAGAAAGGAATATATTTTCTTCTCAGCAGTTCTTGGAACCTATACAAAAATTAATCATATATTAGAACATAAAGACCTCAAAATCAAATGCAGAAAGGCAGAAATAGTCATTTTTTTCATATCACAAAACAATAAAAATTATATTTAATAAAATGCCAGGGGAAAATAGACCAAAAAGAAATTAGAAACTAAATAATCTCATCCTAAAGAATGAATGGGTGAAACAGCAAATCATAGACACAATCAATAATTTCATCCAAGAGAATGACAATAATGAGACAACATACCAAAATTTGTGGGATGCAGTCAAAATGGTAATAAAGGGAAATTTTATATCTCTAGATGCTTACTTGCATAAAACGAGAAAGAAAAGATCAATAAATTGGGCTTGCAACTAAAAAAAGCTAGAAAAAGAACAAATTTTAAAAACCCCAAATACCAAACCTGAAATTCTAAAAATAAAGGAAAGATCAATAAAATTGAAACTAAAAAAACTATTAAATTAATAAATAAAACTAAGAGTTGGTGTTATGAAACAACAACAAAATAGATAAAGTTTAGTTAATTTGGTTAGAAAAAGAAAAAAAGGAAAATCAAATTGTTAGTCTCAAAAATGAAAAGGGAGAACTATCCACCAATGAAAAGGAAATTAGAGCAATTATTAGGAGTTACTTTGCCCAACTTTATGCTAATAAATTTGATAACCTAAATGAAATGGAGGAATACCTACAAAAATATAGATTGGTCAGATTAACAAAAGAAGAAATAAATTACTTAAATAGTTCCATTTTAGAAAAAGAAATAGAACAAGCTATTAATCAACTCCCTAAGAAAAAAAATCCCCAGGACCAATTGGATTTACATGTGAATTCTACCAAACATTTAATGAACAATTAACTCCAATAAATATACAAACTCTTTGAAAAAAATAAGGAATGAAGGACTCCTACCAAATTCCTTTTATGACACAGACATGGTACTGATACCTAAACCAGATAGGTTCAAAACAGAGAAAGAAAATTATAGACCAATCTCCCTAATGACTATTGATGCAAAAATCTTAAATAAAATATTAGCAACGAGATTACAGAAAACCATCCCTAAGATAATACGCTACAACCACATAGAATTTATACCAGAAATGCAGGACTGATTCAATATTAGGAAAACTATTAGCATAATTGACTATATCAATAACCAAATTAACAAAAACCATATGATTATCTCAATAAATGCAGAAAAAGCATTTAATAAAATGCAACATCCATCCCTAATAAAATACACTAGAGAGCATAGAAATAAATGAACTTTTCCTTATAACGGTCAGTAGCGTCTATTTAAAACTATCAGCATAAAATCCAACAGCCATTCCTAATAAAAACACTCGAGAGCATAGGAATAAAAGGACTTTTCCTTAAAATAGTTAGGAGCATATATTTTAAACCTTCAGTAAGCATCATATGCAATGGGGAAAAACTGGAACCTTTCCCAGTAAGATCTGGAGTGAAACAAGGTTGCCCACTATCACCATTATTATTCAATATTGTATTAGAAACACTAGCCTCTGCAATAAGAGTCGAGAAAGAAATTAAAGAAATTAGAGTAGGCAATGAGGAAACCAAACTATCACTCTTTGCAGATGATATGATGGTATACCTAGAAAACCCCAGAGATTCTACTAAAAAGCTATTAGAAATAATTCATAATTTTAGCAAAGTAGCAGGATACAAAATAAATCCCCATAAATCCTCAGCGTTCTTATACACCACCAACAAAATCCAAGAGCAAGAGATACAAAGAGAAATTCCATTCAAAATAACTGTTGATAGCATAAAATATTTGGGAATCTACCTACCAAAGGAAAATCAGAAATTATATGAGCAAAATTACAAAAAAGTTTTCACACAAATAAAGTCAGACTTAAATAATTGGAAAAATATTAAGTGCTCTTGGATAGGCCGAGTGAATATAATAAAGATGACAATACTCCCTAAACTAATCTATTTATTTAGTGCTATACCAATCAGACTTCCAAGAAAATATTTTAATGATTTAGAAAAAATAACAACAAAATTCATATGGAACAATAAAAAGTCGAGAATCTCAAGGGAATTAATGAAAAAAAAAATCAAAATGAAGGTGGTCTAGCTGTACCTGATCTAAAATTATATTATAAAGCAGCAGTCACCAAAACCATTTGGTATTGGCTTAGAAATAGATTAGTTGATCAGTGGAAAAGGTTAGGTTCACAAGACAGAATAGTCAACTATAGCAATCTAGTGTTTGACAAACCCAAAGATTCTAAATTTTGGGATAAGATTTCATTATTTGATAAAAATTGCTGGGATAACTGGAAATTAGTATGGCAGAAATTAGGCAAGGACCCACACTTAACACCACATACCAAGATAAGATCAAAATGGGTCCATGACCTAGGCATAAAGAATGAGATTATAAATAAATTAGAGGAACATAGGATAGTTTATCTCTCAGACTTGTGGAGGAGAAAGAAATTTGTGACCAAAGATGAACTAGAGACCATTACCAATCACAAAATAGAAAATTTTGATTATATCAAATTAAAAAGCCTTTGTACAAACAGAACGATTGCAAACAAGATTAGTAGGGAAAAAACAAACTGGGAAAACATCTTTACAATTAAAGGTTCTGATAAAGGCCTCATTTCCAAAATATATAGAGAACTGACTCAAATTTATAAAAAATCAAGCCATTCTCCAATTGATAAATGGTCAAAGGATATGAACAGACAATTTTCAGATGAAGAAATTGAAACTATTACCACTCACATGAAAGAGTGTTCCAAATCACTATTGATCAGAGAAATGCAAATTAAGACAACTCTGAGATATCACTACACACCTGTCAGATTGGCTAAGATGACAGGAAAAAATAATGATGAATGTTGGAGGGGATGCGGGAAAACGGGGACACTGATGCATTGTTGGTGGAGTTGTGAACGAATCCAGCCATTCTGGAGAGCAATCTGGAATTATGCCCAAAAAGTTATCAAACTGTGCATACCCTTTGATCCAGCAGTGTTTCTATTGGGCTTATACCCCAAAGAGATACTAAAAAAGGGAAAGGGACCTGTATGTGCCAAAATGTTTGTAGCAGCCCTGTTTGTAGTGGCTAGAAACTGGAAAATGAATGGATGCCCATCAATTGGAGAATGGCTGGGTAAATTGTGGTATATGAATGTTATGGAATATTATTGCTCTGTAAGGAATGACAAGCAGGATGAATACAGAGAGGCTTGGAGAGACCTACATGAACTGATGCTAAGTGAGATGAGCAGAAGCAGGAGATCATTATACACTTTGACAACGATATTGTATGAGGATGTATTCTGATGGAAGTGGATTTCTCTGACAAAGAGACTTAACTGAGTTTCATTGGATAAATGATGGACAGAAACAGCTACACCCAAAGAAGGAATACTGGGAAATGAATGTGAACTATTTGATTTTTGATTTTCTTCCCGAGTTATTTTTACCTTCTGAATCCAATTCTCCCTGTGCAGCGGGAGAACTGTTCGGTTCTGCAAATATGTATTGTATCTAGGATATACTGCAACATATTTAACATATATAGGACTGCTTGCCATCTTGGGGGGGGGGGAGGAGGGAGGAAGGGGAAAAAACAAAACATAAGTGATTGCAAGGGATAATGCTGTGTAAAAATTATCCTGGCATGGATTCTGTCAATACAAAGTTATTATTAAATAAAATTAAAGTTAAAAAAAAAAAAAACTATCAGCAAGTCTCATATGTAATGGGGATAAACTGGAACCATTCCCAATAAAATCAGGGGTGAAACAAGGTTGCCCACAATCACAATTACTATTCAACATTGTATTAGAAATACTAGCTTTGGCAATAAGAGAAGAAAAACAGATTAAAGGAATTAGAATGGATAATGAGGAAACTAAATTATCATTCTTTGCAGATGATATGATGGTATACTTAGAGAATCCTAGAAAATCAACTAAAAAACTATTAGAAGCAATTCACAACTTTAGCAAAGTTTCAGGATACAAAATAAATCCACATAAATCATCAGCATTCTTATGCATCACTAACAAAATCCAACAGCAAGAGATACAAAGAGAAATTCCATTTTAAATAACTGTCAATAGTATAAAATATTTGGGAATCTATCTGCCAAGGGAAAGTCAGGAACTATATGAGCAAAAATACAAAATATTTTCCACACAAATAAAGTCAGATCTAAGCAATTGGAAAATTATCAAGTGCTCGTGGATAGGTTGAACAAATATAATAAAGATGACTTCTTAAAGTAATCTGTTTATTTAGTGTTATGCCAATCAAACTCCTAAGAAAGTATTTTACTGATCTAGAAAAAAAATAACAACAAAATTCATCTGGAAGAACAAAAGGTCAAGAATTTCAAAGGAATTAATGAAGAGAAAAGCAAATGAAGGTGGCCTAGCTGTTCCATATCTAAAACTATATTATAAAACAGTGGTCATCAAAACCATTTGATACTGGCTAAGTAATAGAGAAGTTGACCAGTGGAATAGGTTAGGTTCACAGAACAAAATAATCAATGACTATAGCATTCTAATATTTGACAAATCCAAAGGCCCCAGCTTTTGGATAAGAATTCACTATTTGACAAAAACAGCTGGGAAAATTGGAAACTAGAATGGCAGAAAGTAAGCATAGACCCACACCTAATTCCATATACCAAGATAAGGTTGAAATGAGTTTATGATCTAGACATAAAGAATGTTATTATGAACAAATTAAAAGAACATAGAATAATTTACCTCTCAGGTTTGTGGAGGAGGAAGGAATTTGTGACCAAAGAAGAACTAGAGATCATTATTGATCACAAAATAGAAAATTTTTGTACAAACAAAACTGATGCAGACAAGATTAGAGGGGAAACAATAAACTGGGAAAACATTTTTATAGTCAAAGGATCTGATAAAGGCCTCATTTCTAAAGTACATAGAGAACTGCCTCAAATTTATAATAGTTCAAGCCATTCTCCAATTGGTAAATGATCAAAAGATATGAAAGACATTTTCAGATGAAGAAATTGAAATTATTTGTAGCCATATGAAAAGATACTTCAAATCAGTATTGATCAGAAAAATGCAAATTAAGACAATTCTTAAGATATCACTACACACCTGTCAGATTGGCTAAGATAACAGGAAAAGATAATGACAAATGTTGGAGGGGATGTGGGAAAACTGGGACACTGATACATTGTTGGTGGAACTGTGAACAGATCCAACCATTCTAGAGAGTAATTTGGAACTATGCTCAAAAAGTTGTCAAACTGTGCATACCCTTTGATCCAGCAGTGTTTCTACTAGGATTATTTCCCAAAAGGAGGGAAAGAGACCCACATGTGCAAAAATGTTTGTGGTAGCTCTCTTTCTAGTGGCAAGGAACTAGAAACTGAGTGACTGCCCATCAATTGGAAAATGGCTGAATAAATAATATATAAATATTATGGAATATTATTGTTCTGTAAGAAATGACTAGCAGGATGATTTCAGAGAAGTTTGGAGAGACCTACATGAACTGATGCTAAGTGAAATGAGCAGAATCAGATCATTATATATGGCAACAACAATTCTGATGGGCGTGACTCTGTTCCACATTGAGATGATTCAAACCAGTTCCACTTGTTCAGTGATGAAAAGAGCCATTTATACCCAGAGAGAGTACCATGAGAGCAGAGTGTGTAACACAACATAGCATAATCATAATCAATTATTTTTTCTTCACCTTTCAATACAAACCCCTGCTCACCATGACCAACAATCCCTTGATCCTTTAGTTCTCTACCAGGCTACTAGGCCAGCACTGCATTAACCATTCTCTCCTCTTTTCTCTATCTGGACCTCTTGGAAATCCAGTTCAACTCCATATTGTTCTCTTTTGAATTCCCTAGCCTCCTTATCATATCAATAATTGTACCCTGCCAAGCCTATGCCCCGTGCCAGCCTTTTTGCTCTTGCACACATGCAACTGAACAAAAGTGAAGAAAATCACACAATTGTAGTGACTGGATCCACTACAAATTTATATTACAGAACTTCAGTTAGACCCTCATTGACACTTTGGCAACCTTATACATTTCTAATTAATTCATTATGTTATGCCACAGTTCTCAGTTTCTCTAATTATCCTGACCTGACTCAGTTTCTCTGCTTCTCAGTCCTGCAAAACATCCCCTCCCTCTTTATCAGAATGTTTGATAAGAATAAAAGATCTTATGTTTTAGAACATCAGAATGCCTCTCCCCATCCCAAGCTATCAGAATGTCAGATATTGTCTTATCAAGATGCCTCTCCCCATCTCCGGGATTCCTTCCCCCATGCCTCCCCTCACACTGTCAGAACCCGATTGTCAGAGTCCAGTTCTGCTCTCAGTATCCTGACTCCACCCCCACCTCAGTCTACCCTCTGAATCTGAGCAATATGTATATATGTCATTGAGAACTCTCATTGTTTGCTGGATTCTTGGAGATGATAGTCTCATTCAGCCCTGGGACCAAACCATGGATCCATCTGGTCCCAGTAAATCTCTCGATTTAGTAAATTATTAAATACTCTCTAATCTCTATCCTGCCTCAGTTTCTCTGGCATTACAACTATCCAACTCAACACAGCAGCTCTTCCAAATCCTTTTTTCTTTCCTCAAACCTCCCATGGCTTTCCTCTTCCCATCCTTTCAGTTGAAAACTCTGCACATATTTTGCTGAGAAAATTGAGGCCATTCACTCTTTCTTCCTTTCTCCATTTCATATCAGTGAAATGCTTTCTTCCAGTATTTGCTTCATCCTTGTCTCAAAAAAAGAAGTGACCCTACTGTCACAAGGGAAATTTGACAAACAGCAAACTGAAGCAATTCTTTGCACAAAATAGTCTATTATCAGGAGTATGCAGCCTGATAATAAAGTGACCAATGGGTAGCTTCCATTTGTGCCAAAAGATCCTGAGAGAGGACTGACCTAGGTGTAACTTTTAAACCTAGGTGTAACTATTCATTTCATCAATACATCATATCTTAGGGCTCAGATATCTCATGTAGTCATTTGTTTTTTTGAAAATATCTCTTCTTGGGCATTCCTTAATGAGCTTGTTCTCAGAATATTTTATATTAGAAGATATGATTCTCTAGTTCAGAGTACTTAAAGAAATTCTTAGATATTTCTGTTAAAATGTGCTAGTTAGAAAACTCAATACAGTTTCATACAGGAAACAAGCTCAAATTCTATGGTTTTAATCTATTAACAATAGAGTTATAAGAATATTAAATTGGGAGCTCACTGTTCATGTTTTACATGCCCCTTGCTGTTTTTTATCTTTACTGTACCTTATATATATATATATAGACACTGCAAATAAATGACCGAAGGAAGAACCTCAAAAAGAATTCCATAAGAATTTGACTTGTAAAATGAGCACTTTGGGTTAGAGATTTGATATTTACCAAAGCAGACATATAACTAAGATTGAGTGCTTTTCTAAATAAACAATGATTCTATTATCTTTTAACTTTTTAAGACTGTATTCATTATTTCATTCTTCATTTTGGACTTAAGCCTCACAAAGAAAAAATAAAAACACTTCAGTTTTACTACTTATAAGTATGCAGTGATATAAGTTAGGATTGTTGATATATTTAAGAAATTCAATTAACAAATGAGAAATCAGAATTTAAATATTTTAAGTGCCTAGTTTGTGTAGCGGGTGAACATAACTGTATAAATAAAATCCTAAATCCAATTTTTAGAACTCAATTATTAGAACAAGCTCAAGGCCTGTATATTCCATTAGGATAGTGTATATTTGACATACTTAATCTTATTGCATTCTCAACATTTCCCACTTTAGAATTATGAGATGTTAAGGATCTAATTCTACATATTACACAGAGGTAACAACACTTTTTTCATAAGTAAGTGATTTCTTTTCATAGGTTTAATGGCAACACAAATGAACTTATTTAAAATATTCTTATTTTACTCCCAATTGTAACAAAAGACCCGAAATGGGACATGTAAATATCCAATTGTATACAAGAAACAATGTGTATTACATACATATAGACCAATGTTCTTAAATATCCTCTAAAACATCTACCCCAAGCATTGTATAAGGTCCTTAAAATCATTTGGTCTGGCCCTGAAAAGACAACTCTGTCAAGGATGAGCTAAAAGCTAAGTACAACAACCTTCCACTGCTTGAGTTTCTAAGTTGATAATTTTGCAGGGCCTTCAAATGATATTATAAATATCCACCTCTACTCTAAACAATGGAGACAGATTTAATGTAATTCTTGTGTAAATTGCTTGGACATATAGGTATATTTCAAGAATCTGTCCTCACACATGAATATATACTATTAAAAAGCTGATAAGAAGCCCAAATACTCATGCTTACACCTTATTATAGTAACCTAGTTGTATTTCAATATTAATCTGTTGAATTATAAAATAAGTATTATGCTATTATCTTCTACTGATTACCTACCCTAACTATAGAAATTTGATATGAAAGGAAAGAGAGGGATATAATCATAACAGCATCAAAACTGGTTTTCCAAGTCTTAGCTAAAGGGTACAAAATATATAATTGGATAAAGCATTTTTAGTTCTGTTTGATTTCAGGCAGTTAGTTGTATGACAGGATATCATAGCCAGACTCAGAATTAACCAAGGGGAGAAATTACTTAAGTGGAAAACTGAATCAAGAGGGTCCTGTCTTAATCTTCTGAAGGTTATTCCCCCAACTATTCCCCAGAAACAAATATTCCCTAGTAGTAATTCATTAAATGTTATTCCCATTGAGCTATTGACATTTTTCTTAAAGCAATGAAACATTGGTTTAATGACATAAACATATCTGAAAATAAAGTTCAAAAAGAAAAATTACATTGCCAAAAGATTGAATCATAAACAACAAAATTTCATTAATCATAATTTGGAACTGGATATCATTATTATCACTCTCATGGTATTGCAATAGGACAGTTAGTAATAAAAACTTTACCAGGATACCCCCACAGATACACTCTATAGTTAACATTCTTTTCTTCTTCCTCAGTTTAAATTTATCCTAGTATAAAAATCAATCTTTAGAAATTAAGAAAATAATTACAATCTGGAATTCCACATAGAGGGTGAATATATTCACTCAAAAAAAAAAAATCTTTCAGAAGAACACTAGCTAATTACTACAAATTTCCAGACTAACAAATATCCATAAGGTATTGTATATTAGCCTCTTAAACAAAATTAAATCCCCAAGATTGGAATCTGTTAAGACAAAATTGCTTCAATATATAACTATTTTGGGTATAACTTAATGATTTCATAATCACAAATCATCATATAAAGCACTTCTATATGATAAGCAAACTTGTAAATCCTCTCTCTTTTGTCAAGAGAGCTATTGTTTGCAGTGGAAGAGGGGATCCCATTCTTTCAGTAAACCAATTCACAATTCTTACACAGTGCTGATAAGATTCTGTGAATTGCTCAAACAAAATGGTCCCCCCAAAACTAGCAAATTTGCAAATAAGGAAATTTTTACAAGGTTCTCTTTCTCTCTCTTTGTCTGTGTGTGTATGTGTGTATGTGTGTGTGTTTGTGTGTGTATGTGTGTGTGTGTGTCCCATCTTGTCCCTCTCTCTCTCTCTGTCTCTCTCTCCCTGTCTGTCTGTCTATCTCTCTCTGTCTCTCTCTGTCTTTCTGTCTCTCTCTCTCTCTCTGTGTCTCTCTTTTGTTCTCTTTCCCCCCCAATTTCTCTCACTATCTGTGTGTGTGTCCCTTTCCCACAAAATAATTATTCTTTTCTTTTAAAATATACCCGATTTTAACATTATGACAATAACCTCATAACTTAATTAATAATTTCATAATATCTAAATCAAAAGGAGTTAAATTCTCTAATGACACACTTATGATTCTCTAAATAGCATTTCTAAAACAATGGTTTTCCAGAATTTATAATAAAAGAAAATTTAGAAATACAATAATAATATGCACAATATCATGAATTTAAAACATGAAACAAAATTTATTACTAATCAAATGACATTAAATCAGTCAAATGAATTTCAAAATTACCTTACATAGGAAATCATTCTATCACAAGTGTCTTTTAAATTCACAATCTATGCAATTTATATAAAAAACATCTTTTTTGAAAGATAGAATCAAAAAATGTAGTGTATACATGGAATAATGGGAGGATGTTACTATTTATCCCTTTTAACTAAGAAATGGAGGTGACAGGGAAAGATAATAAATTCTTGCTCATTATTCCAAAGGAAAGATATATCTCACTGAAAATGAGATAATATAAGACAAATGAATCTCGTGATTAAATTACTAGGAAAAACATATAAAGCTCTATCAGTTTAAATTCACAACTGTTATTAGTGGGTTAGCGCAAAATATACTGGGTTAAATAATATAAGCTACTGGTTGTTAAAATTTCTTACTCTACTATTGTAGGTGGAGGGCTAATAGAATGTTATGATTTTGGGCCCAAACAAAAGGCTCTAAGAAGACTGGTCTTATTCTATTTCTTCACTTGACAAAGGTTCATGGCTACACCAGGGCATAGAGCCTAGGGAACATAAAGAGATCCAATACAAAGATTCCTAATTTGCATGCTGTAAGGAAACTTTAGATCTGAATATATATAATAGTTACATACTGTAAATCCTCACATATAATTGTCTAGAACAGAGCACTGAGAATGAAGTAATTACAATACCCAACATTTGTATAGTGCTTTTTATATGACACAGGCAAATAAGGAAACACTAGTTTTCTGTTGTCTGTTACTACTGGAGTTAGATAAACTCAGGATTATTTATGAGGAACTATTGTTGCTAAAGTGTTTAGTTCTGGCTCATAACATTCCATGATACAATATATGTCTAGAGATATAAATTGAATCATTTCTCTTTGTAATTTCTAGATAGCTCTGATTTTTTGAGTGTCGAACCCTTAAACATATTTTAATTATTCCCAACTAAAATTAAATTACCTTGTAGTTCGAATGTGGGGGCTAGATCTTGACATTGTAAAGTATTGAAGTTTTCCCCAGTTGTTAATATATTGAAGGATTCCAGCACTATTTCTCAAACTTAATCACTTTAAGCTGTTAATAGGATTGGTAAAATCTTAGAACTTTGCATCTCACAGATAAGGACATTTTAAGAGATTTTGCTAGATCAAATTCAGAAAAAAATGATTACCATTCTCTAGTATATTTATAAATAAATAAAATTTCAAATATTTTTAGATCATTTTTTTAACATTGAATCTATAACCAAAGGGAAACCAGATTAAAAGAGAATTTACTTTTCTAACAATATTTCAAATACAATGAATTACCAAATTAATATTAGGTGCCATCCTTCCCACTTTTCGGATTAGTAAACAGAGATAAAGGTTAGTCATATAACTGATTATTTCTTGATGCCAAAAAGTAAATGTGGTTGTCTTAAATTTTAATCTACCATAATTACCCTAATAGAGGAGCACACTTAAATCACATGATTATTTAATTTAAGATAGGTTTCAAGCAAATCAAACCTGGATCTTATAACCACTAAGGGTAACATTTAAAACTCAAAAATTTCTGGCAGCACTGCAAAATTAAAAGTCTATTATTATTAATTAGTTTATTTTTAAAGATATGTGATAGCTCTCTTACCTCCCTATAACCTTTTAAAAATTTCCCTTTCAAATCACCCAAAGAACAGGATCAATTAATTTTGTGTTCAATTTTACATTTCCATCCCCATATTTTGGAGTCTGGGAATTTCAAGCTGCCATTTTATTACTATAGTTTCCATATTATAAAGAAATTTTTTAAAAGTTTCTCATAACTAATCTTTATTGAACTGAATTTCTACTTTCACACAAATTGATGTTAAATAAAACCAAAGACTTACTAAATTTTATTTCCTAAGTTGCATAATTTATTTCAACTCAAGTGACTTTGTCCTTAACTTACCTATAACAATGAAATTCTAGTGAATTATTGCTGATTAGTTGCAATCCTGTTATTCTTTAGGAAACAAAAGCACATCATTTTTCTCTCTTTCTCCAGGATGAGGAGAAAGGCATATGCTACATAGTCTCAACTATGGCTGCAAACTTCCAAAAACTCATTAAAGTGTTCTAGCAATTATAAAAATCTTTAAAAACTTACTAAAACCTGGTCTTTCTGAATAACAATACATTTCTATTACATCATGTACAGAAGCTACACAAAGCACCTTAAATTAAATTTTGCTTATTTTTCATCTTGGAACCCCACTGATATCACTGATAAGAATCTAGACAGAGTTCTCCCTACAGAGTGAACATTTCTCTCCCTTCTTAAAAATACCTACATAGCACTCTTCAACTGTCAAATCAAGACAGCTACATTCTCCAAACCTCAATATTTTTCATTCAGTGGTAGCACAACAGTAACACACATTCCAAAATACTAACCACTGACATTCTCAACAGACTGTAACTAATATGGAGTAATCTTGATTAAAGTGCAGAAAGACAAAATCCCATTTTTGCACTTTCCAAACACATTGTTCAATGTCAAACATTGAGTGGCGATGTAAAAATTAAGCTCAATAGCAATAGTCTATATCTAATATTTTCCAAGGACAGTTTTATCTTAAGGGCTATATTTATTAAACACCTTTTCTGTAATATTCTAGTTGGTTTTCAGGAGGTCTGGTCCTAAGACATTGGGACCAGTCTTCGTTTCAGTTCAGAAATCACCATGAGAATAGCCAGGTGTTAAAGTCCAAATTCTTTATTGCTCCTTGCCTGAGACTAGGCAGCTTTCTGGAGATCCTTTCAGACCAGCCTTGGTCTCAGTGGAGAAAGTGCAGGAGGCCAGCCACCACAGTGGTGTGAGATGAAGTGAATGAATCTCTCTGAGTCCAAGGGCTTGTGCTTCACTCTCCAGCAACCACAAAGGTGGATGATGGAATGAATCTGTCTCTGCATATCCCTCTCCCTCTTTCCTCTTTACTTCCCTTCTCCCTCCCCCCGCTGAGTTTGTCCCAGTTTATATGCTCTATTATAATTAAATCTATTCATCATACTGAGAATAAGCCAATCATTATATCACTAGGGAACCATTATTTGTTGTAAGATTAAATCAATCATACTGAACAACTATTAATCACCATGCTAAACTAGATAACCATTGTCTCATCAATTCCACTGACTTAACACCTTGTAAGAATCCTTGTTTTAAGTACAGAGTTCTGGCCCATAACATCTCCTGCTTTCTTTTGTTTTAGAACATAGGTGGTCACACCCTCTCTGGGGTGAGGAAGAAAATGAGAACCTAAAAAAGCAGGTGATCACATCTTCCCTAACTCCTCAAAAAAGGGGTGAAAAATTCCAAAAAAGGAGGTGATCACTCCTTCCTTGATGTCTCAGGAATAGAAGTAAAAACACCAAAGGAAATGGGGAATTAAACCAGATTAGTAGGTTTCTGAAGGGTCTCATTTGAAACAGTATATATAAATCCATCAACATGGGAAGTATTACATAAAACAACATGAATCAACATGAGGAATTATACATGTTCATAAGTCCTAGAAATAGTCCAAAACCAATCTATTGTCCATTACCTCATGTGTCAGGGAATCCAATAATTCCTGCAAGTTTTGAAATCCTGCAATAGTCTCATCATGTGTCAGAGAATCCAATGATTCCTGCAGATTTTGAAGTCCTATATCAGTCTTATCATATGTCAGGGAATCCAATGATTCCTACTGGTTTTGAAATTCTACAACAATCTTATCAACAATTTTTCATCTTAGGGAATCCAGTGATTGATTCTTGCTGGTTTTAATGTTTCGTAACAGTTTCATTATCAGCCATGCTCTTTCAGTGTCAGATTTTTTTAGGTCTTCTCCTTTGTTTCTAGGGTTTTTTCTCTTTTTCTGTCTCTCTCCAGATGCTCGTCGGCACCCATCTGATTCCTTCTCTATCTGTAGAGATACAAGCAAACCCTTTCTCCCAAGCAGTTAACCTATCTAGTCCCTTCTATTCAAAATTTTTGGGATCTCTCCATATTACCTGGAGATTATATTGGAGCGGCTCATACTGGACACTGTTCTTCTGTTGGGTTAAAAAGCCTGTATTCTCCCCAGTTGTAATCCCTTTCTCCCATCTGATTGCTTCTCTGCTGATTGCTTGAAAAGATTCAGAGTGGAGGAGCATCAGTTCAGAAGAAGCCACGAGTCGAAGTTGAGCTAAAGCCAGGAGTTACTTCGGAACATTCCCAGGGGTCAGAGAGGAGCACTCTGGGAGGAAGCCCACACACCCTCTCTTGGAGGTAAGAGAGAGATTCATTCCATTTTCCACCTGGCTGGCTGGAGGCTGAAGGACAAACCTTTGGATTTGGAGACATTCAGAGGGAGCTCTTGAAACCAAGCAGAAAGATAGGCCTCTAAGAAAAACTAATCAGGCTATATTGAAGACAATAAAAGATCAGAACTTTTAGCACCTAACTGCATTTGAGTGATTATTAACTTTAACTGAAACTAAGGCTGCCTCCAGAAAATCTCCCCAAGAAATCCTCTCCCAGAGAGAACTATCATATTTTAAAGAAGAAAAAGGTTTGTTCTTCAGCCTCTAGCCAGCCAGGTGGAAAATGGAATGAATCTCTCTTGCCTTCGAGAGAGGGTTTGTGGACTTCCTCCCAGAGTGCTCCTCTCCGATCCCTGGGAATGTTCCGAAGTAACTCCTGGCTCTAGCTCAACGTCAACTCGTGGATTCTTCTGAACTGATGCTCCTCCACTCTGAATCTTTTCAGCTGAACTCCTTTGACTGGCTCACTGAAGCTCTATTTATGCTCCTTCTCCGAGAGAGGGATACGAGAGAATGGGATTATGGGTTTCCTCCCATAGTGCTCTCTGGCTTTAAGAGCTTCAAGGGAGGTGTGAATTCACAAAGTTACACAGTTTACTTTGTGAATCTCCCATACTTGTGAATTCCAATGAGTACTTAAATACTTCTTGCTTATATGAGCTCTCTAAAGGTGTGAACACAAGCATTGTTGTCTATCAGTTCTACTTAGTACCTTGTTTCTTCTGGCCCATAACATCTCCTTGTAGGATCAGATCAATCATATTGAACCATGCTAAATCAGATAATTATTGTTTCTATCAACTCTAATGACTTTACACTTTGTAAAGATTCCAACAATTGCTCATATTAGAGTATTGAACTTCTAAAGACTCTCTGCATGTAACCTCAGCTGCCATCATGCCCTACCTGTTTTTTTGTTTGAAGTCTTGGAACTGGGCCCCGCCTCTCATTTCCCTGGGTCAATCTCCATTCTGAGGCCCAGTGGAAGCCCTTGTTGCATTTTGGACATGGGGTTTTGGGTCTTGTTCTTCCATCCTAGAATGTTTTCTCACTCTATCTCTATGACTGCACTGAGTTTTCAGATGCCTACTTTACCACATTGAAAGCACTGACAAGTCTCTCTGGAAGTCCCTTGCCAAAAGGGACCCTATCTTCCCATGTTCTGCATCATAGCTTGGATATAAAAGGTATTTGTGCCCACTGAGGCAGTGTCTTATGATCTCCTCTAAAGGAGCACCCTTGTGTAGTCCTAGAATGATTCTTCTACAAACCTCATTAGCATTTTCTCTAGCAAGTTGTTTGACTATTATTCCTGTAGCTACATTTTCTTCAATCATCCATGTGACAGCTGTTTGCAGACATCCCACAAAATCAGCAAAGGGTTCATTTGGACCTTGCTCTATTTTCATGAAGACTTCCCCTCTATCTTGTCCAGGGAGGGTGCCCCATGCTTTGATAGCAGCAGCAACAATTTGCTCATATGCTGCTATGGGATAATTAATCTGTGCTGAATTGTCTGCATACTGATCTTTATCTATTAGTTGGTCAAAGGTGCTTTGTATATTAACTCCAGTTTGCCTGTTTTGTTGGGTTTCTATTGTACATAGTTCACTATACTCTGAAAGCCACAACAGGTTTTGTCCAGGTTCTAAATATGTCCTTGCTATAGATTTCCAATCACTAGGGGTTAAAATTTCATAAGCCAAATTCTCTAGTATCATCTTAACATAAGACAATGTAGCTCCATAAAAAGTGCAACCCTTTTTCAAATCCTTGATTTTTTCCAGATCAAAAGGAGTGTATCTTTTCCCTTGACCTGAAGAATCACATTTTTCAATCACAGGGTATGCTTCTATTAAATCAGATAGATCCTGTCCTTCTTTTTTTTTTTTTTTGCTTTAACTAGTGCCTTTTGTAATCTTGTCAAAGGTTGCTTCATAGGTGATGCTGATTGTGTCACTGTCCTTCCCCTTCCTCCTTTTCCCTTCACCCATGAAGGGTTAATTGAGGGGAGTAAGTCAGGGTATGGGGAATGCCCTAAGGGCTCCTGCTGTGAAGAACCACACTCCTTAATTTCATCAGAATTGTACAGAGTTCTGGCCCATAACACTTTTGTTTTACAATTCTTAAACAATATGATATTCTTTCAGGAGATACAAAAATCTAGTTTGGGACCTAGATTTAGATTTATTTTTCACCTTGTTTTTTCCCTCGTAGATATTTTCTGGGTTGAATTTTTTAACCCATCAATTACAATTTATTATATAAGAGATTAAGAGATCCTTCTGGAATAGATAAATGATATATATATATATATATATATGTATATATGTGTGTATATATATATGTATATATGTGTGTATATATATGTATATATATTTAAATAACTTTTTATTGACAGAACCATGCCAGGGTAATTTTTTACAGCATTATCCCTTGCACTCACTTCTGTTCCGATTTTTCCCTTTCCTCCCTCCACCCCCTCCCCCAGATGGCAAGCAGTCCTTTACATGTTGAATAGGTTACAGTATATCCTAGATACAATATATATGTGCAGAACCGAACAGTTTTCTTGTTGCACAGGGAGAATTGAATTCAGAAGGTATAAATAACCCGGGAAGAAAAACAAAAATGCAAGCAGTTTATATTCATTTCCCAGTGTTCTTTCTTTGGGTGTAGCTGCTTCTGTTCATCCTTGATCAATTGAAACTGAATTAGCTCTCTTTATCGAAGAGATCCACTTCCATCAGAATACATCCTCAAACAGTATCGTTGTTCACTTAGCATCAGTTCATGTAAGTCTCGCCAGTCCTCTCTGTATTCATCCTGAAATGCCCAATATTTTGAATTGTATAGCACAAGTGAGCATAATCTATAAACCTTAGTTTGGGGACTCAATTAAACCTGGATTTACAATATCTAATATTCAAAACCAATTCTGAATTAAAGGTCTCAGAAAAAATATAGCTACTTTAAATTAATTGGAAAAATTTAATCCAGAATTAAGTTTCATTTACATTCTAGGTGATTTCTCTGAGTGAAACAATTTGTTTCAAAATAACTTCACCTAGTCAATTAGTATGCATTAAGCTCTTGATGGTTGTTGTCCTTAGTTCTTGAACAGGATCAAAATGATGTTGCGCTGTTGGAGTCTAGATATAATGTCAGACCAGTATAAGTTCAGAAGGCTCTACCTAAAGGCACAGATAGTACACAAGAATATTTGAGGCCACTTCCGGTTAAGATGGCGGAGAGGAGGCTCACAGTTGCATAAGCTCCGCGCTTTCTCTCACTATCCACTTCATTACAAGCCTCTGAATCAATGCTTGACTGAAAAAAACCCACAAATAGTTACCAAGAGAAGCCATCCTTGAGATCCGCCAAGAAAGGTCTGTCTTTACTGGAGGGCTGGGGCGGTTTTAGATCGGGCGCAGGCTGAGGGCAGCGGCAGTGAGAGCACGGGAGCAGAGCTGAGAGGGGGTGGGGAGTGATCGTAGCCGTCTCTGCGGGGGAGCTTCGCTACAGGTTTGGAACCTGCAGCAAGTCAACAGCCCAGCAGAGAAGCTAAAAACACCGGGGCTGAAGAATACAACCGCAAACAGCTGGAGTCTCTCAGGACCTGGCCGCCCCCCTCTTTCCCCCCCCTCAGTGACTCAGCACGCTTTGGGATCTCAGAGCGCAGGCGCAGCACAGTCCTGCTAGTGCCTCACTGCTGCCTCCTGCAGTCTGTAGAGGAAGCTCGATAACACACCCAGCCCCCCCCCAAAGAAAGACTCCAGTTTTTTCTGTTTTTCTTTGGTAGTTTGTCTCTGATTAATAGACAGAATGAGCAAGAAGCTGAAGAGGACTTTAACCCTTGACAGCTTCTATACAGATAGAGAGCAGACTCTAAATCCTGAGGAGACTAAAAACAGACAGTCCCCAGGTGATTCCCCAAAGGAGGAGATCGTCTGTTCCTCAGCACAGATGAACCTCATAGAAGTGATTAAAAAGGCTCTCACAAGGGAGCTAGAAGAAAAATGGGAAAAGAGCCTGGAGAAAGTTAAAGAGAGAGTGGATAAAGAAGTAAAATCCTTGAAAAATAGGATTAGTGAACTGGAAACAGAAAACAGCTCTCTAAAAAACAAAATTGGCGAAATGGAAAAAAATTCCACAGAACAAAAGAACTCAATTGGACAATTAGAAAAAGATTTTAAAAAAGTGAGTGAAGAGAATACTTCACTGAAAATCAGAATTGAACAAGTGGAATTGAATGACTCGAGGAGACAAGAAGAATCAGTCAAGCAAATCCAAAAAAATCAAACAATGGAGAAAAATGTGAAATACCTTCTGGGGAAGACAACAGACCTGGAAAACAGATCCAGGAGAGACAATCTGAGAATCATTGGACTCCCAGAAAAACATGATGAAAAAAAGAGCCTGGACACTGTCTTCCAGGAAATTATCAAAGAGAACTGCCCAGAAGTCATAGGAACAGAGGAAAAAATAAACATTGAAAGGATTCATCGATCACCCACTGAAAGGGATCCTAAAATCAAAACACCAAGGAATATAGTGGCCAAATGCCAGAACCCTCAGATGAAAGAAAAAATATTGCAAGCGGCTAGAAAAACTCAATTCAAGTATCAAGGAGCCACAATAAGGATCACCCAGGATCTGGCAGCATCCACATTAAAAGATCGAAGGGCCTGGAATATGATATTCCGAAAGGCTAAGGAACTTGGTATGCAACCAAAAATAACTTACCCAGCGAGAATGAGCATCTTTTTCCAGGGAAGAAGATGGACATTCAACGAAGTAAGCGAATTTCATCTATTTCTGATGAAAAAACCAGAACTTAACAAAAAGTTTGATCTACAAATATAGAACTCAAGAGAAATCTAAAAAGGTAAAGATTAATCTTGGGAACTATATTTTGACTATATAGATGTATAAAGAATACATGTATACCTTGTTCTAGAAATTGATGTGGAAAGGACATTGTACCAGAAAAAGGGTAAAGTGGGGGTAGTACATCTCATGAAGAGGCATAGGAAACCTATTATATCTGAGAGAAAGAATGGAGGGGGATGAATATAGTGGGTATCTTACTGCCTTCAGAATTGGCTTTAAGTGAAAAATCTTAAGACATATTCAATCTATGGTGAAACTTCTCCCATCTCATTGAAAAGTGAGAAGGGAAAAGTGGAAAGGGAAGGAATAAGCTAAGCGGAAGGGAATACGGGAACTGGGAGGGAAAGGGGTAAGATAGGGGAGGAATTCTAAGGCGGGGGGAGGGACACTAAAAAGGGAGGGCTGTGAGAAGCAAGGGGTGCTCACAAGCTTAATACTTGGAAGGGGGGGAAAGGGGAAAGAAGGGAGGAAAGCATAAACCGGGGTTAACAAGATGGCAAGTAATACAGAATTGGTCATTCTAACCATAAACGTGAACGGGGTAAACTCCCCCATAAAGAGGAAGCGGTTAGCAGAATGGATTAAAAGCCAGAATCCTACAATATGTTGTTTACAGGAAACACACCTGAAGCGGGGAGATACATGCAGGTTAAAGGTAAAAGGTTGGAGCAAAATCTACTATGCTTCAGGTGAAGTCAAAAAAGCAGGGGTAGCCATCCTGATCTCAGATCAAGCTAAAGCAAAAATTGACCTAATTAAAAGAGATAAGGAAGGACACTATATCTTGCTAAAGGGTAGCATGGATAATGAAGCACTATCTATATTAAACATATATGCACCAAGTGGGGTAGCATCTAAATTCTTAAAAGAGAAACTAAGAGAGCTGCAAGAAGAAATAGACAGTAAAACTATAATAGTGGGAGATCTTAACCTTGCACTCTCAGAATTAGATAAATCAAACCAGAAAATAAATAAGAAAGAAGTCAAAGAGGTAAACAGAATACTAGAAAAACTAGATATGATAGATCTCTGGAGAAAATGTAATGGAGACAGAAAGGAATACACTTTCTTTTCAGCAGTTCATGGAACCTATACAAAAATTGACCATATATTAGGACATAAAAACCTCAAACTCAAATGTAGTAAGGCAGAAATAGTAAATGCATCCTTTTCAGACCACGATGCAATGAAAATTACATTCAACAAAAAAGCAGGGGAAGTAGACCAAAAAATAATTGGAAACTAAATAATCTCATACTAAAGAATGATTGGGTAAAACAGCAAATCATAGACATAATTAATAACTTCACCCAAGAAAACGATAATAATGAGACATCATACCAAAATGTATGGGATGCAGCCAAAGCGGTAATAAGGGGAAATTTCATATCTCTAGAGGCCTATTTGTATAAAATAGAGAAAGAGAAGGTCAATGAATTGGGTTTGCAATTAAAAATGCTAGAAAAGGAACAAATTAAAAACCCCCAGTCAAACACTAAACTTGAAATTCTAAAAGTAAAAGGTGAGATCAATAAAATTGAAAGTAAAAAAACTATTGAATTGATTAATAAAACTAAGAGTTGGTTCTATGAAAAAACCAACAAAATAGACAAACCCTTAGTAAATCTGATTAAAAAAAGGAAAGAGGAAAATCAAATTGTTAGTCTTAAAAATGAAAAGGGAGAACTCACCACTAACGAAGAGGAAATTAGAGCAATAATTAGGAGTTACTTTGCCCAACTTTATGCCAATAAATTCGACAACTTAAATGAAATAGAAAAATACCTCCAAAAATACAGCTTGCCCAAACTAACAGAGGAAGAAGTAAATATCCTAAACAGTCCCATCTCAGAAAAAGAAATAGAACAAACTATCAATCAACTCCCTAAGAAAAAATCCCCAGGACCAGATGGATTTACATGTGAATTCTACCAAACATTTAAAGAACAATTAACTCCAATGTTATATAAACTATTTGAAAAAATAGGGATTGAAGGAGTCCTACCAAACTCCTTTTATGACACAGATATGGTACTGATACCTAAACCAGGTAGGCTGAAAACAGAGAAAGAAAATTATAGACCAATCTCCCTAATGAATATTGATGCTAAAATCTTAAATAAAATATTAGCAAAAAGATTACAGAAAATTGTCACCAGGATAATACACTATGACCAAGTAGGATTTATACCAGGAATGCAGGGCTGGTTCAATATTAGGAAAACTATTAGCATAATTGACTATATCAATAACCAAACAAACAAAAACCACATGATCATCTCAATAGATGCAGAAAAAGCATTTGATAAAATCCAACATCCATTCCTAATAAAAACACTTGAGAGCATAGGAATAAATGGACTTTTCCTTAAAATAGTCAGGAGCATATATTTAAAACCATCAGTAAGCATCATATGCAATGGGGAAAAACTGGAACCTTTCCCAGTAAGATCTGGAGTGAAGCAAGGTTGCCCACTATCACCATTATTATTTAATATCGTATTAGAAACACTAGCCTCGGCAATAAGAGTCGAGAAAGATATAAAAGGAATTAGAGTAGGCAATGAGGAAACCAAACTATCACTCTTTGCAGATGATATGATGGTATACCTAGAGAACCCCAGAGATTCTACCAAAAAGCTATTGGAAATAATTCATAATTTTAGCAAAGTAGCTGGCTACAAAATAAATCCCCATAAATCCTCAGCATTTTTATACATCACCAACAAAACCCAACAGCAAGAGATACAAAGAGAAATTCCATTCAGAATAACTGTTGATACCATAAAATATTTGGGAATCTATCTACCAAAGGAAAGTCAGGAATTATATGAGCAAAATTATAAAAAAGTCTCCACACAAATAAAGTCAGACTTAAATAATTGGAAAAATATTAAGTGCTCTTGGATCGGCCGAGCGAACATAATAAAGATGACAATACTCCCTAAACTAATCTATTTATTTAGTGCTATACCAATCAGACTTCCAAGAAAATATTTTATTGATCTAGAAAAAATAACAACAAAATTCATATGGAACAATAAAAAGTCGAGAATCTCAAGGGAATTAATGAAAAAAAAATCAAATGAAGGTGGCCTAGCTGTACCTGATCTAAAATTATATTATAAAGCAGCAGTCACCAAAACCATTTGGTATTGGCTAAGAAATAGATTAGTGGATCAGTGGAAAAGGCTAGGCTCACAAGACAGAATAGTCAATTATAGCAATCTAGTGTTTGACAAACCCAAAGCCCCTAACTTCTGGGAAAAGAATTCATTATTTGATAAAAACTGCTGGGATAATTGGAAATTAGTATGGCAGAAATTAGGCATGGACCCACACTTAACACCATATACCAAGATAAGATCAAAATGGGTCTATGACCTAGGCATAAAGAACGAGATTATAAATAAATTAGAGGAACATAGAATAGTTTATCTCTCAGACTTGTGGAGGAGAAAGAAATTTGTGACCAAAGATGAACTAGAGACCATTACTGATCACAGAATAGAAAATTTCGATTACATCAAATTAAAAAGCCTTTGTACAAATAAAACTAATGCAAACAAGATTAGAAGGGAAGCAACAAACTGGGAAAACATTTTCACAGTTAAAGGTTCTGATAAAGGCCTCATTTCCAAAATATATAGAGAACTGACTCAAATTTATAAGAAATCAAGCCATTCTCCAATTGATAAATGGTCAAAGGATATGAACAGACAATTTTCAGAGGATGAGATTGAAACTATTACCACTCATATGAAAGAGTGTTCCAAATCATTATTGATCAGAGAAATGCAAATTAAGACAACTCTGAGATACCACTACACACCTGTCAGATTGGCTAAGATGACAGGAAAAAATAATGATGAATGTTGGAGGGGATGCGGGAAAACTGGGACACTAATGCATTGTTGGTGGAGTTGTGAACGAATCCAACCATTCTGGAGAGCAATCTGGAATTATGCCCAAAAAATTATCAAATGTGCATATCCTTTGATCCAGCAGTGTTTCTATTGGGCTTATATCCCAAAGAAATACTAAAGAAGGGAAAGGGACCTGTATGTGCCAAAATGTTTGTAGCAGCCCTGTTTGTAGTGGCTAGAAACTGGAAAATGAATGGATGCCCATCAATTGGAGAATGGCTGGGTAAATTGTGGTATATGAATGTTATGGAATATTATTGTTCTGTAAGAAATGACCAGCAGGATGAATACAGAGAGGCTTGGAGAGACCTACATGAACTGATGCTAAGTGAAATGAGCAGAACCAGGAGATCATTATACACTTCGACAACGATATTGTATGAGGACATATTTTGATGGAAGTGGATTTCTTTGACAAAGAGACCTGAGTTTCAATTGATAAATGACGGACAAAAGCAGCTACACCCAAAGAAAGAACACTGGGAAACGAATGTAAACTATCTGCATTTTTGTTTTTCTTCCCGGATTATTTATACCTTCTGAATCCAATTCTCCCTACGCAACAAGAGAACTGTTCGGTTCTGCAAACATATATTGTATCTAGGATATACTGCAACATATCCAACATATAAAGGACTGCTTGCCATCTAGGGGAGGGGGTGGAGGGAGGGAGGGGAAAAAAAAAATCGGAACAGAAATGAGTGTCAATATAATGTAATTATTAAATAAAAAATTAAAAAAAAAAAAAAAAGAATATTTGAGGTGTAGACATCTCTAAAATTTGTGCATCTCACATTTCTTTTGAGCTACCACAATTCTGCTTCACTCATAGAGCACATCTCCTCTGATGAGGGCATGTCATAAGGGCAATCCCAATTCTTGAGAGCATCCTTGTTTTTCTTCTGACCTCTATGTAGGTGCTTGCTTTCTGTGAGTTTTCCATAAAACAGTATTTTTGGCAAATATACTTGTGGCACTTGAATAACATGGACAGCTCATTGAAATTGTACTCTCTGCAATAGAATTTGATTGTTTAGTAATTTAACTTGAGAAAAGACCTCAATATCCAGTACCTTATCTTGCTAAGTCTTAAGAATCTTCCTAAAGCAATTCTAATGATTCCATTTTCTGCCATGGCAGTGGCAGTGCCATCTGCCACTCTGATTTTTCCCTCCACTCTCAATCTGGAGTATTCATTGAGGGGGAAATAATTCCTTCAAGGGTTTGTCCCCAGAAGATTAATGGAGCTATACATTGTCAGATATTTCCAAATTATCATTCTGAAAACAAAACAGTACCCCAAAACAAATATAGACAGACAAAAATGTAACTTTTTCCTAAAGGGATATCAACCTTAAGGTCAGAAGAAATTGGGGCCAAAGTGTCAGGTCTCTCGTTTTAGTACTTCATAGAAAAAGCCTCAGCTGGCAAATTCCATCAGTGAACTCTTAGGATTTTTCCCTGGAGAGCTACTTCAGGGTGTATGGGATGGATGCTAGACCCCCTTCCCCAAAGGTACAAAGAGAAAGCATTTATTTAGTCCCTGCAAGGAGAGGCCCAAGCATACCTGTAAACCATCTCAGCTCTCGACATGTGCCTGACCTGACAAGCCAGAAATAATAAATCTGGTTAAATAGCAAAAGACCCAAGCCTTTTCATTGAATAGACTAAAAGGAAGTAACCATCATTGGTCATCAATGTTGTCTGCTTTCTGGGTCATCAGATCACTTCCTGTTACTTCCTGTAGCTGACCTACGGTCTTGAACTTTAGGGTCCTCTAGGCCTTGAGATCATGTGATTTCCTGTAACCTGGGGCCCAAGGACTGATCTTCTGACTCTGCAGACCTCTGAGAATAGGGATCATGTGACTTAGGCCTAGTCTCATAGACTTTTTGAGAAAACTTCACCTGGTCTCACTCAGAGGCCATTCTGCTCTCTTCCATGCATTCCTGAGTATTTGAATTTAAGGTAAACTAATAGACAATGGTCTATGCATGATCAATTTATTAGTTAGAATAGTAGTAATCAATAAATTGGGCCTTTCTCAATGACCAAAGTTCTTAGATAGGAGTCACAAGAATATGGTTTGGGGGAGGGCAGATTTGGGTAGGTGGAGAAGACCATACAATTGGTTACAGAGGAGACAGCATTGTAGGATTGGAAACATGATAGATTATTTTAAAGAAATTGGGCTAGCACACTCACATAGAGCTAGGACCACCCCCCTCTGACAATTGTTGGTTAGTTATTTTTCAATTGTATCCAAATCTTTGTGTCCCTTTTGGTCTTGGTTTTTTTTTTTTTTCTTTGTCTTTTTTGGCAAAGCACTGGAGTGGTTTGTCATTTACTTCTTCAGCTCATGTTAAAGATGAGAAAACAGGCAAACTATGTTAAGTAACTTGCCCAAGGTCATGCAGCTAGTAAATGTATGAGGTCAGATTTGAATTTAGGTCTTCCTGATTTCAGGCCCAGTGCTCTATAAACTGCATCAACTAGTTGACCTAGTTATCACTTCTCTGACAATTAAGAAATGTTAATTGTTTTATGGGACCGATCACACATTTTGCAGATCTTGTGAGATGACCTGAGTTAAAGGATTGCTTGGCATGTAGAAAGAGTTAAGAATTATTCACACTTTATGAAGGAATCATAAGGGGTTAACACTCTTTTATCCACATCAATGTCTTATCATTTGTGATTATATACTATGACTACATAAATTGAGCCATTCCCTAATAGGAAGTGAAAAGATAACTCACAGAAGAAGAAATATCAACAATCACATAAAAATGCTTCAAAAGACTAATATGAAAAATAAACATTAAAACAATTCTAAGGTTCCTCTTCATTCCCATTAAACTGGTGAAAGTGAAAAAAAAAAGAAAATGATAATTCTTAGAAAAACTTTAGGCAGACAGGTGCATTAATAACCTTTTGATAAAATTATGAATTTATTCAACAATCCAGGAAATTAATTTGTACTATAACCAAAAAGTTAGTGAACTATAAATAACATTTGACCTAGCATATATTCCAAAGAAGTCAAAGACAGTTGGAAAAGACCCATGTTTACAAAAACATTTACATTTTTGTTTGAAACAAAGTGAGTAAAACAACTGGACAAATTATGGTTGTTAAAATTTTAAGGGCTATACCTGTGATTTTTACATTGTTACAGGGAACTGCCAGCTAAGAAAACTTCCTTTACCAATGCAACTTTCTGGGTAACTTGTGGTCTTAGAAAACTGCTTGGAATATTGAGAATTTGAGGAATTTTTTTGAGTCTGTATTCATAATTGAGTGAAATCTTCTTGGTGTCAAGTCCATCTCTCTACTATACCATTTGATCTCTATGAATATTATACAAAATATTATTGCACCATAAGAAATAATGAAAGAGATTAATTCAGAGAAAACTCAAAAAAATGTGACCTGTTTCAGAATGAAATTTCCAGATGATGGGGGCAATGAAGCATTGCTCTCTCTTTGAGATGTGTCATTGAGCCTGTACACCACTTCACCTGGTAGGGCGGGCCCAGGAGGTGAAAAAGGGCTTGGCCTCTGAGGCAGGAGTTTGTGTCTGGCAGGAGTTAAAGGAACTGCCATCGGGTACTTGAGATGGCGAGGGGCGTGTCCTCTTGCTAGATCTCCTCCTGGGATGTAGCACTAACTCCAGCAGCCTCTCTTTTGAGAGCTCGCCCTATGCAGTTCTGAGTGGGCTGGGCCTGGCAGTCCGAGAAGAGAGGCAGCATAAATAGATAGGTTTGAGCAGAACTCTCACTTTTGCTTTTGAGCTCTTGCTCCTGCTCTCTTGTGCCCTTGCTTCCTGCTACCCTCACTGAGAGGATGACTGAATAAAGACAGAATGGTTGCACCTCTTGGTCCTTCTGTCTCTGTGTGATCCGGGTTGGAACCCCAAGACTGGTAAGTTGGCCTAGCCGCCAACAGGTGGGTAGATAGAGTAGCCTTAAGGGACGCTACATCCAGTAATGGAAGAACAGCTTTGTAAAGGAAACAACATTGTAAAGGAAACCAACTTCAAAAAACTGAAGAACTCTGATCAATAAGCAAACAAGATTCTAGAAAACGAATGATGAAAAATGTTTCCCATTTCTGTTTCAGATATGTCAAATTTATTTTGTTTAACAATTATTATTTGTTATAAGGAAGAACTTTTGGAAGGAATCTTGGAGATGTGGGAAGGGGTGGTTATTGATAAGTATATAAAATATAAGAAAATAAATAAAAGAATACCAGTGAAACGTTTAAAAATACAGAACAGAGAATGGAGTTCAGAAGAAAACAGACAAGCAGAAAGGTATTGGAATTGCTATGCCAAATTTAACGTGTAAAAAAAACCAGATTTGTGATTTCATATACAATTTTTTTTATACATGGAAATGTTTGTGCTTGCTGATATTTTCAAGATAATAATAAAAATATTTTTTAAAAAATAAAAGAAGCTTCAAATAATGTTTCTCCATTAGATTAAAGCTCAGAGAGAGACAGTAAAAGACAAAGACACAGAGATAGAACTAGAAAAAGTTCTAAGAAAATATCTAGGAAAGAACTGGATAAATAGAAATGGACATACAGAGGAAGGGTGATTTATCTTTGGCTCTCCAATGTCCAGGGAAGGGCTATATACCAAAGCAAAAAAAAAAAAAAAAAAGCCCTAGACCCATATTGGAATATTCTAAAATCCATACTAGGCCAGAGACAGGTGTTACTTGGCACCTTTGTTGGCCATTATACAGTTCCAGAGCACAGAGCAGGGTGTAATGACCAAGGTGTGAAATTTTCCTGATAGGCTTTGGGCAGTGTATCTAAAAAGGAGGAAGTTCAGAAACCAGCAGCAGCAGTAGCAGCATGACTCAGTCCCCAAACCCAGACCAAAGTATCTTTTCCAGCATTTAGCATACTCTGCAGAGGAATGACCAGAGTAGGAATCTTGAACAGAAAGGAAATCTTCCATTTTCCCACTAAAAAACCAGCAGAGCTTTTTCATTGCTAATAGGAGCTAAGTCCAGAGGTAGTCTTCTATTGCTCAGACCAATACCTAGGTCATGAAATGCAAAGCTCAGACCAAAGGGGCAGCAATCGAATTTTGTTCTAGATTAGACTACTCTAGGACCATTGAAGCTTGTAGGATTTTAGCCTTCCCTGAGGTCCTACAACAAGATACTTCATACCATCAAGAAAACACTAATAGGAAGAGCCCAGACCTTCCCTCCAGAAATGAACTTACCCCAAATATCAAGTTTAAAGTTACAATGTGAACTAAAAAAATGAGCAAGCAAAAATAAAAAAAAAAAGCTTGTGCATAAACGATTAGAATTCTGAAAGAATGAAGCAAGAGTTTTTAAAAGAATTTAAAATTTTAATAAATGAGATGGCTGAAAAAGAAATGAGAGCTATGGCAGAAAGGATTGGAAAGAAAATTAGCAGCTTGGCATAAGCAATATAAAACTTTGTCCAGTCAACACTTCCTGAAAATAAAAATGTCCCAAACAGAAGCCAATGAATTTACAAGGTAACATAATGCTGTTAAAAATAAAGTCAGAAGATGAAAATGTAGAAAAATACGCAAAATGTTTCATTTCAAAAACTACTGACTTGCAAAATAAATTAAAGAAAAAATATTTAAGAATCACTGGATTATTAGAATGCCATGTTTAAAAATCCTCAGATATCCTGTCTTAAGAAATCTTAAAAGATGATTGCCCAGATTTCTTAGATCCAGAAGGCAAAGTGGAAATATATATATAAAAAAACTACCAGCCATTTCCTGTAAGAAATTCCAAAATGAAAACTCCTAGAACATCATATCCAAAATACAGAGTATGCAGGTCAAGGAGAAAAAAGAAAAAGATTTTAAATACCAAAGGAAAATAGTAGAGGAGGAAATGAGCTACAGAAATATTCTAAAAAGAGAATTAACAATTTGGAAAAATGTTTTTCTGAGTCATCTTTTTAAAAAATTGTTTTTTAATCCTAACCCAAAAATAATTTCAGGGAGTTATTCAAATTAAATGGAATTAGAATTGATAATATGGAAGCTAATGACTCCATGAGATATTAAGAAATAATAAAATATAAAGTCAAAAGTTTGAAAAAAATTGAAGAAAACTATCTCGTAGAAAAAAAAAAAAAAGCAAGTGACCTGGAAAATAGATTGAGGAGTAAAATTTAAGAAATTAATGAGTGCACTTACTAAAAGGCAAGAACAACAACAACAAAAAAGAATCTAAACGTCATATTTCAAGAAACTAGATAAAAAACTTGCCTAAATATGTTATAACCAGAAGTCAAAGTTGAAAGTGAAAGAAACCACTGTTTGCTTCTTAAAAGATACCTCTAAAGGAAAAGTCTTAGGAATATTATAGATAAAATCCATGAAGGAAAAAATACTTTAAGCTGCTAATTTCTAATTTGAAAGTATAGTTTCTATACTTGAAAGAATTCAAGTTTAAAAGAGCCATATTCAAGATCATTTACAACTTAGCAGCCATCAATATCAAGAAAAGGAGAGTTTAAAATATAATATTCCAAAAGGTAAAGGATCTAAATATATATCTAACAATAATCCAGCAAAACTAATTGTAATTCAATAGAAGAAAAAATGGATTTTTACTAAAATAGAAGACTTATAAGCATGCCTGAAAAAAAAAGAACAGCCTGAACTGAATAGAATATTTGACATATAAACCACATAGGAGTCTAGAAAAGCATATATACTTAAATATGAGTGAGAAATCATGGGACTAAACAATTTACAGCCTTATATAGGGAGATGATACATGTGTAACCTTTCAAAACTCTATCATAATTAGGAGTCAGAAAAAGTAACCTAATTAGATTTAAATTCTCAATAAAGAAAGAAACAAAAATAATTATTAGCAGCAAATTCATCCAATTATATGCTAGTAAAACTAACAAATGAAAGTATAAATATTTATAAGACTATAAATTACAAGGCAGAGCCAAGATGGCAGAGTAAAGACAGAGATTCACCTGAGCTTTCTTCCAAACTCTTCTATTTAATAATGACTCTAAACAAATGTTTTGAACATCAGAACCCACAAAAAGGTGGAGTGGAACAATTTTCCAGCCAAATACTACTTGGAAGATTAGTAGGAAAGGTCTTTGTGCCAGGGTGGGAATACAGCACAGTTCAGATGCAGAGCACTAGCAAAGCAGGAGCATGCCTTCGAGCCTTTGAATCAGCAACAGTAATGGTAGTGTGCAGACCCTTCAGCCCAGAGACAACAAAGATGATTTGGAAGATTGGCAGGAAAGGTTTGTGTCACCAGGATGAGAGGAATTTGGGAAACTAGCAACACAGAAGTGGGCAGCGGTGGCAGCTTTCAGAGGCCTCAGCCAATAGGAGGTCTCTTTACTAGCACTGGGGAAGGACTCTGTTGCTTTAACACACTAAAACTTAGAACCACGGTGGAGCAAGGACCCTCCTCATAGTTTAAGGTCAAGTCCCTCAAAAGATCTTTGAATATACCTACACAAAATTCCCGAATCTTGGGACATTACACCTCCCACCATGGAAATGGAGCCCTACTTTAACAAAGTTAAAAGTAAAGTGTAATAGGCTGGGAAAATGAGTATATAACAAAAAAAAGATTTTTGACCATAGAAAGTTATCATGTGACAAGGAAGATCAAAAAACACACTCAAAATCAGATAACAAAGTCAAAGTTCCTACATCAAGACCCTCTAAGAAAAATAAGAATTGGTCTCAGGCCATTGAAGAATTCAAAAGAGATTTTGAAAATCAAATAAGAGAGGTAAAGGAAAAATTGGGAAGAGAAATGAGATACAAAAGGAAATACAAAAAGTTAATGAGGTGACCAAGGCTTTTTTTTTTTTAATTAAAGCTTTTTATTTTCAAAACATATGCATAGACAATTTTCAGCATTCAACCTTGGAAAACTTGTGTTTCAAAAAAAATTTTCCCTCCTTTTCCCCCACTGCCTCCCTAGACCAAGTAATCCACTATACATTAAATATGTGCAATTGAGAAGAATGCTTTAAAAAGCAGAATTAAACAAATGGGAAAGAAGGTACCAATGCTCACTGGGGAAAATAATTTTTTTAAAAATTAGAATTGAGCCAAAAGAAGCTAATGACTTTATGAAAAATCAAGATACAAAAATTTCCACAAAAAATGAAAAATAGAAAACAATATAAAACACCTCATTGGAAAAACAACTGACCTGAAAAATAGATCCAGGAGAGATAATTTAAAAGTTATTGGTCTCCCTGAAAATTGTGATAAAAATTTTAAAAACTACACATCATCTTTCAAGAAATTATTAAGGAAAACTGTCCTGATATTCTGAAAATATAGAGGTAAAATTAGAAATTGAAAGAATCCACTGATCACCTCTTAAGAGAGATTCCAAAATGAAAATTCCCAGGAATATTATAGACAAATTTCAGAACTCTCAGGTCAAGGAGAAAATCTTGAAAGCATCCAGAAAGAATTCAAGTAGAGTGGAATCACAGTCAAGATAAAACAAGATTTAACATATTCTATTTTAAAGGATCAAAGGGCTTGAAATATGATATTCCAGAGGGCAAAGGTGGTAGGATTACAAACAAGAATCACCTACCTAGCACAACTGAGTATAATCCTTCAGGGGAAAAGGTAGACATTTGTGACAAAAAAGACTAAAGCTGATTAGAAAATTTTATTTTCAAATACAGGATTCAGGAGAAACATGAGGAGTTAATCAGGAAAGGGAATTTACCTGTTTACATTCCTAGATAGAAGAATGATATTTATAACTTATAAGAACTTTCTTATATTATGACAGTTAGAAGAAGGATATATAGGCAGAGGGCATAGATGTGAGTTGAATATGAAGGGGTGATATCTAAAAAAATAAGGGATGGATAGAGGAATGTACTGGGAGAAAGGGAGAGGAAGAGATGAAATAGTATAAATTATCTGCCAAAAAAGAAGCAAGAAAAAGTTTTTACAGTGGAGGGGAAGAGTGAGTGAACTTTAATCTCATCAAAATTGATTCAAAGAGGAGATAACATACATACTCAATATGGGTATGGAAATCTATCTTACCCAGGAAAGTGGAAGAGAAGGGGGTGTAAGAAGAAGTGAGGGGTTAGAAGGGAGAACATATGGGGATGGGGATGGTCAGAAACAAAAACACTTTTGAGGATGGAGAGGATGAAAGGAGAAAGAAAATAGAATAAATGGGGGAGAAGAAATACAGTTAGCAATAGTAATTGGGGAAAGAATTCTTTGATGAAAACCTCTTTTCTCAAATGTATAGGGAACTAAGTCAAATTTATAAAAAAAAAAAAACAAGAGCCATTTCCCAATTGATAAATGATAAAAAAAATATGAACTTATAACCCAACAAATTTCAAAATTATGTATATTCTTTGACTAACAATATCACTAATCGACATGAATCCCCAAAGAGATTTTTTAAATGGGAAAGGACTTATATGTACAAAAATATTTATAGTATCTCTTTTTTCAGGGCAAAGAATTGGAAATTAGTATCAATTGGGGTATGGCTGAATGAATTGTGATACATAATTATGATGGAATACTAATGTTCTATAAGAAATAATGAGCAGGATAATCTCAGAAAAACTTGAAATGTTCTCCATGAGCTCATGCAAAATGAAGTATGTAAAAAGTAATAGCAATGTTGTAGGGTAATCAGCTGCGAATGATTGCTGTTTTCAGCAATACAATGATCCAAGACTACTCTGAAGCACTTATGATGAAAAATACTGTCCATCCCCAGAGAAAGAATTGATTATATCTGAATACATATAGCATACTTTTTTATTTTAGTTTTTCTTAAATTTTTCTCGTGGTGGGTGAGGAAAATCTGTTTTCTTTCACAACATGATTTTTATGGAAATGTTTTGGATAAATTTACCTGTGCCTTCTCATTGTAGGGTATGGAGAAGACAGGGAGGGAGGAAGAGAGAGAATCTGGAACTCAAAGTTTTAAAAACAGATGTAAAAAATAGTTTTACATGTAACTGTAAAAAAAATACATATATATACATATATACACACATACATATACATATTATGTGTGTGTGTATATATATATATATACATATATATGTATGTATATATATATAAACAAAAATTTTTAAAATGCAAAAAAAAAAAAAATACATATTGCCCAGATCAACAGAACAGGAAATAGAGTACCTCAGGAATTCTATCGTAGAAAAAAGAAAAAAGCACAAATGAGAAAGGGAGAAAATCCCTAAAACAGATAGATTTATAAATGAAATTCTATTGAAACATTTAAAGAACCAAACAAATTCTACTAAACATTTAGAGAAAGATTAATTCTAATATTAGAAAAACAAAACAAAACAAAAAAACTATTATGTGAAAAATAGGTAAGGAATGGGATCATATCAAACTTTCTCTATGACAGAAAGTTGGTCTTGTTACTTAAACCAGAGGAGTCAAAATAGAGAAAGAAAACTATAGGTCAATATCCCTATTCATATAATTATCTTGCTGTGCAAGAAAAATAGAATCAAGAAAGGAAAAAAAAAACTGAGAAAGAAAATAAAATGCAAGCAAACAACAGAAAGAGGGAAAATGTTATGTTGTGGCCTATACACAGTTCCCACATCCTCTCTCTGGCTGTAGATGGCTCTCTTCATCACAAGATTATTTGAACTGACTTGAATCATCTCATTATTGGAAAGAGACACATCTATCAGAACTGATCATCATATAATCTTTTTGTTGTTGTGTACCAAGTTCTCTTGGTTCTACTCCTTTCACTTATCATCAGTTCATATAAGTCTCTTCAGGCCTCTCTGAAATCATCCTGCTGAGCATTTCTTATAGAACAATAATATTCCATAACATTCATATGCCATAACTTATTCAGCCATTCTCCAACTGATGGGCATCCATTCAGTTTCCAGCTTCTAGCCACTACAAAAAGGGCTGCAATAAACATTTTTGTACGTGTGGGTCCTTTTCCCTCCTTTAAGATCTCTCTGGAATCTAAGCCCAGTAGAAACACTGCTAGATCAAAGGGTATGCACAGTTTGATAACTTTTTGAGCATAGTTCCAAATTACTCTCCAGAATGGTTGGATCCATTTGCAGTTTCACCAACAATGTATTAGTGTCCCAGTTTTCCCACATCCCCTCCAGTGTTCCTCATTATCTTTTCTTTTCATCTTAGCCAATCTGAGAGGTATGTAGTGCTATCTCATTTGCATTTCTCTGATCAATAGTGATTTAGAAAACCTTTTCATATGACTAGAAATGTAACTATCTTTTCTTGGAGTGATTTTTCAACATTCATTTTTGATGGGAGGGAAGGGAGGTGCATTCTGTTTACATTATTGCAGTCATTGTGTATATTGTTTCTGTTTTCTTCACTCTGCTCTCTTCACTCTTCATCAGTTCATACAAATCTTTCCAAGATACTCTGTATACATAACATTTATATTTTCTTAGATCATGGTTATATTGTTATGTTCATGTACCAGAATTGATTTATCCATTTCCTGTTCTGTTGAATCTATTTTGTTTCCAATTATTTGATATTACTTATATTGCTCCATCAAATATTTTGGTCAATATATGTATGTTCTCCTAATTATTAATTTTTGTTTTCATCAAAATCTACAAAATATATTTGTAACCCCTAATCTCATCAAAATACTCATAAAATCATATTTTAGAAGTTTTCAGTTACAAATTTAGTCTCTAATTTGTTTTTAAAATTTTGTCTTTCATCACTGTAATCTCTAATATGCCTACTATAAGAAATATATAGAGAAAGATTTGTCTTTTCTGAAGACAACTTGTTCTAGTCTTTTTTCCTTTGACTGAACAGACAAAAGGGAAAAGTTAGGTTGAATTATCAGGACATGGAACAGAATAAAGATTGCTAGAATAGATAGCACAAAGTCCGATAAGACAGATATTTACCCCCACACTCTCATTCTGTACATTTGTTTAGATTTTCCCAACATTCTATTTTTGTTCTTATTCTGTAATCCCTTTTTTCATTCTGCAACCTCTAGTAAAATGTTCCCTTGTGTGGCAATATTCATTCCCTGAGCTATCACAACAAGGTTCAAAAAGGAGGCAGAGGTATTTGAGCATTGGTCAAGACTAACTGAGATTTCTGTCTAGGTTTCATCTGTTCTTTATCTCTTCCTTCAAGTTGAGTGATTTCTGGAGTAACAAGATTCTGTAGAATCTTAAAGAGGATGCCATTAAGTGTCTAACTAGTTTGCCAATTATCATGGTAAAAATTTGTGATAAAGAGAAAGTGAATAACAAAATTTCAAGACAATCAATTTATTAGCAAGGCTAGCAATTGCCAATAAAAGGGATATAATACTCTTCAGCAGTCAAAGATCCATCTGTCAGGTAGAGTAATTCTTTTAAACAATTGGTTACATAACATATTGAAGATAGCCCAATGATGCAGAATAAACTAAGACTGTGATTGTCTAACACAGAGATGAAGAATGGGCTTTCATTTGGCTTGACTTAGAGAACGGATTTCATAACCCATGGCAATAGGAGAAAATGTAGAATTTATTAATATCCCCTGGAAAGCTTTGTGGTAGGTAAACCACTTAGGACTAGGTTGACTCATCCCCCCTCATGGTCAGCAATAGCTCACAGATTTAAGTTTTTGTAATTGGACTTCAGCCCATAAGAATATAAAAATTAAACTTTTACAAATTTTACTAATAAAACTTGTGCAATCAAGTATAAATTTGATACACTGATTAGATATACTTCTCAATCAATAATTAATAAACAATACAAAATAAGGTGTGGTATCAATTTTCAATTTCACAGAATTTAATTGGTATGGGAGATTTGGCTCAAGCTTTTTTTATCGAATTTCTTGGTAGTTTCTGGCCATATAAAACATGATTAATTGGTAAACTTAATGGCAAAGGGGCCCACCAAAATACAGTGAGAATCCTAAAGACTTGGTTGATATTCATACTTTGTTCTGCTGATTAGCCATATCCAAAATAATTATTAAATATCCTTTCCATATATGTTTTGGCTAAGAAATCCTACATTTGTCAACTGTTGAATGATCTAAAAGTACCTCATGTTTTTCCAATATCAAACCTGAAATAATAGACCTGTCCCTAATATCACACAATTTGAAATAAATCAGATTTTAAATAGGTTAAATATTTGTCTATACCCTAAATGAAACTAGAAATATTGTTTACAAGAGGAGATGATATCACAGTTCTGTCTTGTAAAACTCTCTTATGAAATATTTTAGGAGAAAATTTATTCACAATTCCCCCACTTTATCCCATATATAAACAAATACATTTTATATGGAAATTATGTTGAGTGGAATATTACTAAAGTAGCATTGGCATCAAATTGCAATAGACCCAATATTTAAATGTATTTCTGATCTAATCAACAAATTTCCTCCAATAGTGCAGATAATAAAGCATACATGCTTGCTCACTCTGGGTGATTCTTGTCTATTCTCCTTAAATTCACCACAAGGGTTCTACCAAATGTGCTAGAAGACTTCCTCACTTTCTATTACAATCATGAGAATACCAGTGTGTGGGAAAAAGGTGAAAAACTCACAAATTAAACACATGTTATTGCTCAAGGACTGTTATCTAAAGCCTTAAGGCCTCAGTTGAGGAAGCATGCCATTTTAGATAAGGTCTGAACTATATTCTATTGTTCAAGGAAGAACACTGGTGGGAAAGCTATACATCTACTGCATTCCACTGACCAACTGGGGAATAGACTTATGTGACCAATCACACCATATAGAGAGTTGGAAGTTCTTTATCTGAAATGTATAAATATTATGAACATTTTCAAAGGAATGGCTCTCTCCTGCTGTGAATTTAGCTCACAGATCAAGAGGGGGTCTGCTCCTTGAGAATCTAATAAATAGTTCTGCTTTCTATGAGTGATTTCTGAGTAGTCACTTTGGGCAGGTCTTTTTGTTCCAAACACCAGAAAAACCCTCTAGTTATCCAGTTGTCATCCCTTGATATTGTCATGTATGGTAGGAGTACCAAAATTATTTAATTTGTAAAATGCTTTTTGTAATATCTGGGTATTAATAGGTATACGATCCTTTTTATTTGTATATAAGATTTGACTTTGCTTCTTAAGACTATATATCTTCTTCACACTCAAGAATATAAACAAATCATTATTTACTACAAAATATATAGTAAACATGCACACACATTTATATGTAAACATATTCATAAATGAGGCTTTTATTCCCTTGTTAGAATCTTTGTGGATAGGAAATTTATTCCCCCTTCCTCATGAAATAAGCATTAGCATTTCATAAGTAAATCCCAAGGAAAAAAGGGAATACTTTTACTTTGATATTATTCAAAGTAAGTACTTCCATTAATAGAATAATCCAAAAAACAATTCTGCCACTTGACAGTTGATATATCCTGTAAATTTTAATTTTCCCTTGCTTTTTGCTTTCATTCCTAATGCCAGATGAGATGGTTCTTTTTTTTTTTTTTTTTTTGTATGTAAGGTCAATGGTTCTATAGTATGTGGTATCATACATAAGATCTTCTATATATCCTTTGTTAATCTAAAGTAAATAATTTCATTTCACTCAAATTGCTTTGCCCAATATTTTCTTCACAGTTGATTTCATTTATCTTTCTCTAATCGAAAGTAATTTAGGGCATTTTTTTTTATATGACTATAGATAACTTTGGTTTCATCATCTGAAAATTGCCTGTTCATATCCTTTAACCACTTATCAATTGGGAAATCATATTTTTAACAATTTGATTCCATCTATACAGTTGAGAAAAAAGTCCTTTATCAGAAATGTTTGCTGTAAAAATCATCTCTTAGGCTTTCTGCTTTCATTCTAATCTTGATTGCATTGGTTTTGTTTCTGCAAAACCTTTTTAATTTAACATAGGAGAATCCCTTTTAAATCTTGTAATGTTCTCTATATATTGTTTGGTCCTAAATCCTTCTCTGCTCCACAGATTTGAAAGATAAACCATGCCTTACTTTCCTAATTTGTTTATGGTGTCACCCTTTGTATGTAAATCATGAACCTATTTCTTGGTTTATGGTGTGAGCTATCCTCTATACCTCCTTCATACCCTATTGTTTTCCAGTTTTACTAACAGATTTTGTCCTAAGTTTTAATCCCAGAAGTTGGGGTCTTGGGTTTATCAGATACTTTGCTATTTACTGCTATATCTTGTACAATTAATTTATTCCACTAACCCACCACTTTATTTTTTATTCATTAGCAGACCATTTTGAAGACTGTCATTTTATTATATAGTTTTGATGAGATTAGATTCAGGGTATTCTCCCCTTGATTCCCGGTCAGGGGACCAAATGATGAGATTAGGGTTCCTGGTGGTCAGGGAGTTAAATGAGTTTAGTGGCAGGTTTGGGGTTCAGGGAACCAAATGAAGAGGTTTGGCTCCCCTAAATCCTCTTTAGGATTGGTGCAAGGTATGGAGTTTTGGGAACCCTCTTCTGGTGGCACAGAGGTCCTTCATAAAGAAATTTACAAACCTGAAAAGCCAGACTGATAAAAAGCTTATTATTGACATTGGGAAGTCAGCTTTTGCTATGCATGAATAGAACGACTGAATTCCTTAGTGGCAAGGTCTGACAGAGAAGTAAACTAGTGGAGAAGTCCTGGCAGAAAAGTAAAGTTTCTAGTACCGAGATCCCACAGAGAGGTACAAAGTCTTGATAGGAAATAGGTAAGGATAGAGGTTAATACTGAGAGAGAATATCATTCCAGCAGGCAGAGGTTTCCTTGGCATAGCATGGCATGGCATATTAAGTCTTCTTCGAGGAGTAAGTTTAAAATTGGTTCTTTTTATAATAGAAAACTTAGCTACAAGCTGAGGGCAGTTCTTGGTGGGGCCTTGAGATGGAATTGAATGAATCTCTCTAATTCAATAGGAAGCTTAATCAGTAGTGAGTTATCTATGTGGGTGGTGCCTGTATCTCAGGATCTTTTACAGATGCCAGAATTCAAGGAGAATCTGTCCTTCAAGGAGTTTTAGAGAGTTTCGGGACTCCCTTGTCAGTTTGAGAAATGGTATGCCTAGGCCATCTTTCTTTGCATTTTTTCCCCCATTAATTCCCTTAGCATTCTTGATTATTTGTTCTCCCAGATGAAGTTATTTTTCTAACTCTACAAAAAAGTTTTTTGGGTTTTTTTGGTATTTTGATTGGTATGCTATTGAATAGAAAAATTAATTTTGGTAGAATCATCATCTTTATTTTATTGGTTCAGCCTACCCATGAACAATTATTTATATATGATTTTGTGTGAAGTGTTTTGTAATTATGTTCATATAGTTCCTGGGTTAGTCTTGGCAGATAGCCTTCCAAGTATTTTATATTGTCTATAATTATTTTTTAAAATAAATATATATTTTATTTTGAAATAAAACATTTCCATAACAAAGTGAAAGGAAAAGCAGAGGATTAGACCTGAAATTGCAGATCCATCACATACAATTCATTTCTTTCAAATATACAACCAAATTATCATATAACCTTTTCCCCTCCTCCTCCCCCCAAACTTTGAGATGGCTACCATTAGACACAAATAAGTATGTGTATGTGTGAGTGCACTTGTGCATGTATCTCAGTTCCTTTTCAGAATGTAAATAGCATCTCAGCATCTTCATAGGATCTTTGCAATATGAATATCATAGAATGACTTGGTCATTCAAAATTATTCTTAAAACAATACTGCCATTACTATATACAATATCCTCTTGATTCTGCTCATTTTCCTCTTCATTTTTTTTTTTTTTGTGAAGGTCTTGCTATGTTTTTCCAAAATCCTTGAGCTCATCATTTTTTATAACAGAGTTCATTCCATCATGAACATAACCCACAATTTGTTTAGTCATTATTCAATTGACAAGTATTCCCACAATTTTCAATTTTTTGTCACCACAAAGACAGCCGCTATAATTATTTAAGAACATATTGGTTCTTTTCCTTTTTCATGATCCTCTTGGGAAACAGATCTAAGAGTGGTATTGCTGAGTTAAAGGATATAGCCAATTTAATAACTCTTTGGACATAATTCCAAATCTCTCTCCAAAATGGTTGGGTCAGCTCACAGATCCACCAACAATGAATTAAATTTCCATTTTTTCTATATCCCTTCCAACAGCTGTCACTTTCCTCTTCTGTCCTTTTAGCCAATCTGATAGGTGTATGATGACATCTCAAATATTTTAGTTTCTCTTAATTATTTAGGGCATTATTTTTCATAATTCTTTTTATTTCTTCATTGGAAAATTATTCATATTCTTTGATAGTTTTAATTTTTGTAGATTTGACAAAACTGAGATGTGAAATCATCTGAGGAACTGTCTAAAATTTTTTTCCAGTTTTCTGCTTTTCTTCTGATCTTGGTTACATTTTTATTATAGAAATCCTTTTTAATCTAATGTAATCAAATTTATCCTTTTTTATCATCTCACAATGCTCTATTCATAAACTGTTCACTTATCCTTAAATCTGAATAATAGGCAATATGTTCCATTTTTTCAAATTTTCTTCTATCTCTATTTATATCTAGGTCATATATCTACTTTGATCTTATCTTAATGGTTTAATATTTTAGTCTATGCCCATTTTTTGTCAGATGCTTTCCAGCTTTCCCAATTGTTATCAAATGAATTTGATGAATATCCCCCAACTTAAATTTTTACACTTATCAAACACTAGTTACTATGTATGTGCTGCTGTAAATTGTATGCTTATTTTGTTCTACGGATCTATTCCTTAGTACCAGATATTTTTGATAATTACTAATTTAAAATCTGGTGCTGCTAAACCTTCTTCCTTTATATTACATGACATGAATTTTGTTACTTTTTCGAACTCAGCAACATAATTTTTTGGCAATTTGGGATGGCACTGAATTTTGAATTTTTGTCACTTTTATTATATTGGCTCTATCCATGAACAATTAATATTTCCTCATTTGCTTAAATCTGATTTGTATACAAAGATTTTTGGTGTTTTTTTTTTTTTAATGATTTTGCTCATATAGTTTCTGAATTTATTTTGGCAGGTATATTCCCAGGTATTTTATACTGTCTCTCTAGCAGTATTTTTAATGGGATATACCTAACATCCTATTGGTAATATATAGAAATGCTTAAATTAATTCAGACTACTCAATAGAAGGACAAATACCAAAGCTGAAGCTTAAACATTTTGGCTACATAATGAGAAGACTCATTGGGGGAAAAAAATCAACCTGATGTTCTGAAAGGTTGAAGACTAAAGGAGAAGGGAATGGCAGAGAATGAGATGCATAGTGCCAAAGAAACAATGAACATGAACTTGAACAAACTTCAGGAGATAGTAAAAGATAAAAAAGTCTGGTGCACTATGGCCCAGGGTCATGAAGAATTGGATACGATTGAATGAACAATATTATCCCAAAAATCTAGAGAGAAGAGAGTGTTAAGATAATTAGTAGTGTCAAAGACTGCAGAGAAGTCGAAGTTAAGAGAATTTTAAAAAAGGCCATTGGATTTGATAATTCAAAGACCATTACTGTCTACTCCAGAGAGCAGTTTCAGTTAAATAATGAAATCAAAAATCAGACTGAAGATAGTTAAGGAGAGAGAAAAGGAAGCAGATACTGATCATAGATGGAGGTCTCAAGAAAATTAGCCACAATAGGATGCTAGCTAGTATGGAATGAACATATTAAATAAGGTTTTTCTGAATGGAGAAATAAGATTGTTCATGGAAAGGAGGAAAGTTGGCACATAGGAAGAAATTGGAAAAAAGAGAAAACAATAAAAGGAGGAAAAATGCTGGATTTTTTTTTTTTTTTAACATTCAGCCAAGGTACCATGAGCAAGGAAACCATTGGATGTTTGAGAAGGGGTGAAAATGTTTGGAAAAGGTGCAGTGATGAGATGAATAGTGAATTAAGGAGATATAAAAAAAGATCATCCTGCCTTGATAAGATAGGACAAAATGCCAAAGATCTCAAAAGTGCATAGTGTAAATGAATTGGTTTATTGAGGGGGTCAAGATCAAGAAGGGAGTAAAGTATAGTCATTGTAGGGTAATTTTCCTGAGAGGTTGAACAATTACAGATCTTGATGAGGATGAAGATAAGTCTATGATCAAGTAAACATTTATGAATAGTGACAAGATGTCGGGTATATGTAGCAGCCGAATGGAGATCTGGATCATTTGAAATAAACTGAGGAACTAGTTAGTTTCAGAAAGTATCAATATACACATACACTGTATGAAAACAGGTTTTGAGGTGGTTAGAATTTGATTGTCACTAAAATAAAGGGATTGCCCTGAAGATTGGTAGATAATGGCCACCATAATTTTGATTGGGTGATAAATATGGATTGAATAAAGGAGAAGGTAAGTGATGTGCTAGAGGGAGAAAGTAGAAATGGCAACCTCATCCTTATCACCAGTAAACTGGAGAATATGAGTAAAAGTGCAACATACTGGAAAAGATGGTCAATGAAATTAACCACCAGGAGGAAAGCCAAGTCTGTGTATACACAACAAAATGGAAGAAAAGTACAGTCCTTTTAACCTATCAGCTTGCTTTCTTGTATTTAGTACTTTTTTCTGTTTACTTACATCTCCACCCTCAGTTCTGGTTTTACACTGTATGAGAGAGCTGGACTCCCTTTTCCCCTTGACCCAGAGTTCCACTGGCTTCTTCCTGTTCTAAGATCTATCCTCACAGTGCTGGCACTCTTCTGGGCCCACCAACATATCTGATCAGATAGATAGCTGTGGGTTTCAGATGCACTTGGAGTGCAAAGTTAGGCTTCTGACCCATTTGTCTTAACTGGTACTGGCCCCAGGACTGATTTAGATGAAGAAACTTAAAACTGTTGTTTTTTGGTGCCCTTTATATATGCAGAATAGCTAGAATCTTCCATGAACTTTCACAGTGCCATTTTAATCTAAAGTATATAATATATATATATATATATATATATATATGTACTAGCAGAGTTCTAAAATTTTCTTCCAACTTTGCATTCTACAATCATATTATGTAAACTTGCAGCTCATTCTTTAAAATTTAATTCATAAAATGAATGGATGTCCATCAATTGGAGAATGGTTGGGCAAATTGTGGTATATGAATGTTATGGAATATTATTGTTCTGTAAGAAATGACCAGCAGGATGAATACGGAGAGACTTACATGAACTGATGCTAAGTGAAATGAGCAGAACCAGATTATATACTCCAACAACGATACTGTATGATGATGTATTCTGATGGAAGTGGATTTCTTTGACAAAAAGATCTCAGTTCCAACTGATCAATGATGGACAGAAGCAGCTACACCCAAAGAAAGAACACTGGGAAATGAATGTAAACTGCTTGCATTGTTTTTCTTCCCGGGTTATTTTTACCTTCTGAATCCAATTCTCCCTGTGCAACAAGAGAACTGTTCAGTTCTGCACACATATATTGTATCTAAGATATACTGCAACATATCTAACATATATAGGACTACTTGCCATCTCGGGGAGGGGCAGAGGGAGAGAGGGGAAAAATCGGAACAGAACTGAGTGCAAGGGATAATGTTGTAAAAAATTACCCTGGCAAGGGTTCTGTCAATAAAAAGTTATAAAAAAAAAATGTAATTTATAAACTAAGTCCCAGACCACTGCTGCAAACTTTTTTTGTTCTACTTAACTCTTCATATTGTAAGAAACAAAACATTGAGATTGATAAAAGGAACAAGTGGTTGAATATTTTACTTTTATCACTAAAGGATCCTTGCATTTTTATGTGCACCACTAAAGTCAAGGAATCAACCAGCTAGCAGGACACAAATATTAGTTTTCCTAGTGCATTATTTCAGATCTAGAATGCCCAAAGAATGATGTTGTAAAGAAGATAAACATAACCTTAAACATGTCACGTAACCAGTTGTTTCAAGTGAATAAAATAATACTATGCTGTATGCAATCTTTCCAGCTCTAGGATTCTAATACATACTACCATTTTAACAAATTTAAATTTTTCCTGTTATTGTCCTAATGTTATATCTTTCTCTTCAAATCCTCCCTTCTAATTTCTTTATTACTGTTATAGGGACTATCATCCTTTCAGTCCCCCAAGCGTGGCTTGCCTCCAATTTCTTAATTTTTCACATTCCCAACGTAAAATCTGTTGCCAAATCTGTCTCCTAATCAGTTATTCTCTTCCGACACCACACACCAGGACTAATGCAATCTTTTGGCCTGTTCTACTTCAGTTATCTTTCCATTACAGACCATCCTAACTCAGCTATCAAATTTTGACAATTCTATCCTCCATCCCACCCCCACCTCCCCACCCCTGCATTCAACTAAGGATGAAATGTATAACACATTTTAAAATTAGCTTTTAAAGTTCTTTATAACTTTTCTCCTTGAGCAATTTGGAACTATGCTCAAAAAGTTATCAAACTGTGCATAACCTTTGATCCAGCAGTGTTTCTACTTATATCCCAAAGAGATCTTAAAGGAGGGAAAGGGACCTGTATGTTTGTGGCAGCCCTGTTTGTAGTGGCTAGAAACTGGAAAATGAATGGATACCCATCAATTGAAGAATGGTTGGGTAAATTGTGGTACATGAATGTTATGGAATATTATTGTTCTGTAAGAAATGACCAGCAGGATGAATACAAAGAGGCTTGGAGAGACTTACATGAACTGATGCTAAGTGAAATGAGCAGAACCAGAAGATTTATATACTTCAACCATACTGTATGAGGATGTATTCTGAAGGAAGTGGATTTCTTCGACAAAGAGATCTAAATCAATTTCAATTGATCAATGATGGACAGAAGCAGCTACATTCAAAGAAAGAACACTGGGAAATGAATGTAAACTGTTTGCATTTTTGTTTTTGTTCCCAGGTTATTCTTACCTTCTGAGTCCAATTCTCCCTGTGCAACAAGGAAACTATTTGGTTCTGCACACATGTATTATATCTAGGATATACTGTGACATATTTAAAATATGACTGCTTGCCATCTGGGGGAGAGGGAAGAGGGAGGGAGGGGAAAAGTCAGAACAGAAGTGAGTGCACTGGATGTTGTAAAAAATTACCCAGGTATGGATTCTGTCAATAGTTATAATTATTTTTTAAAAAATAACTTGTATCCTTTCTACTTTTATATTCTACTGCTCACTGCACCTCTATCAAAAAAGTATTCACTTCCTCTGAGACTAAGGAACATATTCCATCTCCTAACTCCCAAGAATTTTCACTAGCTAACTCTTGTGCTTGGAACTCTTTCCCTCTTTATCTCTGGCTTCCTTATAAAGTTCCACCTTCATCAAGAACATTTTTCCAGTCCTTTGTACCAACTACACTTTATACAGTACTTGGGGTCTTCCCAATTTCAATTTTAGTGTTCTGCTATGCCATCTTACTTGAATGTACAGTTATTGGCATATTATCTCCATCGCCACTCTCCCCCTTCTACCTATAGTTTGATATTATTTTAACTTTTCTCTGGTGCATACTGCAGTACCTGGCACATAGTAGGTACTTATTACTTAAGTTTATTGACTTGACACTTATTTCTACTTGTTTAAAGAAAAAATATATACTCCCTTTCTAAAATAATATTCTGACATAATTTTGCCTGAAAATCTTATTTCATTCTAGTGTTTGTCCTGGTTTACTCTGTAATATCCATCAGTCTCAAAATTCTAGTTTCCTTTCATTTTTGTAGCAATAGATAACGTAATCTTGAAATTTGATTCTAACATAGCGATCAAGAAATCCTATAAAGAGTATATAGAACATATGTACTTTCTAATTGATTATGTTTGTCAACTTATACAGTATTTTAATAATTAGTTTGGTGCCAAAATATGGCTATTAGTTCTCACTATTTTGCAAATCAAAATCAATTCAAACTAAATTCAAAGGAGGGAGAAGGAAGAAGAGGAAAGACAGCAAGCATCATGCCTTGAAAATTAAATTGGTTATAATTTCTTAGTTTGTACCAAGCAACTCCCACAAGAAGGTAACAAGAATACACCTTGGTTCACAAAAAACTAACAAGATGGCATCTTGTACCATACAAAGAGGAAATTACAAACCACTAAGGACAAAATAAAAATTTCAGGTAAACTTAATGTTAATAATATAGAGTACTTATAAATCAGCTGAAAAAAATGAAAATTTTGTGATAAAATACTTTATTTTTATTGTAGAAAGATCTGCAGATTGTTTAAAAACACATAGGGCAACTCAGAGGTAAGGTCAGGTTGTCTATTAGGGCACAGACATGATTTTTTTTCATGACATGCTAACAACGCATTTGCTCAGTGCTTGAAATGTATTATCAATCATTAAAATGTCTGTTATCAATCTTCTGAGATTCACATTCTGAAGCAATGCTGAATTAGACCACTTTTGTTAAGGTTGTTCTAGATGCAATGCTTAGGGGATTATGCTTTCATCTTAAAATAATTCACTATTCTCAGAATTGCAAAATGGCAATAAATGCTTCATACAAATGCTATTGGCTATTTGAGAAATGGAACAATCCATTTATCTCCTGATCCTTTGTGGTTATGTGCTTTAATCTAAATTCTAAATTGCCCTCTGTAACTCAAAGGATACTTGATAGCCCCACTAAAAGACTTCCATTACATTTTACTCTTCCAACCGCAGTGATAAAGATGTCATAGCAGGTCCTTTCATCATGAGACCTAGTTCCCTGTAGAAGAAACCACATCCCTAATACTGTTTGGCTTTAATACTTGCCACAATGACCTGGAGGGATCATCTTTACTCCCTGATTTCAGAGAATTTTTCCAAACCCTTCCTTTGCCACCATCATTCAGCAATTTTGCTCCCTCTGGATTCATTTTTTTCAGATACATCACTCAATCCATATTCTGATGTCATTTAATTTACTGGCCATTGTATTATTAGTTTTTCTTCCAATATCACACTGTGCTACTACCATTTCACATCTTGTCACATACAGCTTGAGTTTCTTCCCTCAAGAACGCTATATATGTTTATACTATTTATGGACTGGGGAATGAATCTTATACACTTCCTTATACTTCAGACATGAGACCTTTATTAGAGAAAAATTGCAATAAAGGTCCCCAGTTGTTTCCCTTTTTAGTGTTAGCTTTATTGGAAGTTTCTGCAAATACTTTTTATTTATCTTCTACAATTCTTCCCTTTTTCCCCTTGTTTGGTTATGAGCTTTTCCTGTGGGACATTAATTAAAAAAAAAAAATCAGTTTCTGGTGAATTTTTACATCTAGGTAACGTATCCACTTGGTACTTATGTTTGGAGCTAGTTTCTATTTCTGTCATACTGCTTATTTTAAATCATATAGTAGTTTTTTTGTCTGTAACTGGAGTCTTTAGGTTTATTAAAAATTAGATTAGGTTCTAAATGATGAATAACCTATCCCACTGATTTAAACCAATATCAAATTATTCTCTGTTCCTACTTATTTCTTTAGACATTCTTGAACTTTTGTGATTCCAGATGAATTTACTTTTTTTGGTCATATGAAATGACTCTTTGGTAGTCTGATACACACTACTAATATTCTCCTAATTATTTAGGTATTATTTTAATGTTTTGTAGCTGTAGTCATATAATCCTGATGTGTTTCTTGGTAATCTTCTAAATACTTTATACTTTCTGAATTTTCTCTAAATAGAATTTATCTGTTTCTGTTGGGTTTTACTGGAATTTCACAACTTTGCCTGTTACTGTTTTAGTATATGTGTATATGTGTGTGTGTGTGTGGGGGGCAATTATATTGTTTTGCGAATCATACTGCTAACATTTTTGCATTAATGTTCATTTGGGATATTATAGCATAAATGTGTTGAAAAATGTTTGGCAACTGGATCCTAAGATAGGGGGAATAGATAATCATACATTTTAAAAGTTTTATTAACATTTTTTCATCCCTACTAGACAATTAACAAATCAAGTCTAATAGTGTAGTGAATGGAATGATGATAGTCAAGAAGATTCCCTTACTGAATTCAAATCTGGCCTCATACACTTACTAGCTGTGTGACTCTGGGCAAGTCACTTAACCCTGTTTTGTCTCAGTTTCCTCATCTGTAAAATGCTCTGGAGAAGGAAGTGGCACACCACACCAAAATCCTTGCCAAGAAAACCCCGAAAAGGGTCAGGAAGAGTTGGATGCAACTGAAAAACAAACAAGAAGGTATAAATGCTCACACTAAAAATTTTACGATATGCACAGGTAAGCACAAAACTTGTTTTGACTGTCCATATACCAAGACCATATTTATGTCATAGGAATACAGTAGTGCTATTTGAGGGGGAGAAATGGGGAGAGGGGAGAGGAGGGAATGCAATTTACATAATATAGGAATTATTTTTTGTTTCATAGAATTCATAGAATGAAATCAACTAGATCTGGACTTGTCTCCATAATCCCTTTGGGATTTCTTTTAATGGCTCTTAAATTTCTTTTTACAGAATTGGCAGATATAATGGCTAATAAGCTTTAAAAGATCATAATCAAATGGAGAGGTACCATAGGTCTGGAGAAAGGTAAATGTTCCAACATATTTAAAGGGATAGAATCAGTAGTTGCCAGTGAGCTTGACTTGGATGTCTTGTAAAATTCTGTAGCAAAGAATTAAAGGGATGGTTAATAGAAACAGAAATAATGACCACAGAAGATTATGAAAATAGGTTGCTCCAGAGCTCATTTATAAAAATACTATACATCAGTTTATCAGGGGAATGCTGTAGATAAGCGTTTACCTAAATATCAAAGCATGACAGGTTTTATGTTGCTATAATGGTTAAGAGAAATATAGGCTAAATAGTTATGTCAATTTTGGCACTTGAATAATGTAATCCAAACAGTATTCATTAAATTTGATGGCTCAGTGCTATTTATATATACATCAATATGCCATAATAAATATCTCATTTGCCAAGCCTGTGAATGATGCAAAGTTCTGAAAGGCAATTATAAGTCAAAAAGATCTTAAGTTAAATGCTGGGTTAAATCTTACTGTGACACTAGGTATAAATGCTTACATTTCTTAATATTTAATAAATTCAATGCTTTGGTTTTTAAAAACTTCAAAAGGAAATGCCTTGATTATAAGTAGATGGCAGTTTGTTAAAAAGATGTAAGATTTCGCTATATTCTAAGATCAAATCAACAATATCTGGCATCCTCAAATGCTAATGCTATCTTAAACTGAATTGAGATCTAGGCTAGGGAAATGATTAGTGTTAACCCTCTAGTTTGCCTTGTTCAGGCCACAACTGTATTCAGTTTTTGGCCCCATGTTTTAGGAAATATATCAAGTATATGAAGTTTAAAAAAATATTACTTGTGAATTGTTTTTAAAGAACTGGAGATAAAGAATAGAAAGGAAGCCTTACTGAGGGCATAAGTGACTTCAAGTATTTGAAGGGCTATCACTTCTGACGGGATTAAAATTGTTCTTTGGCAGAATGAAATGAAGGGTAGATTTTAGGCATAATGTGAAGAAAATTTCCCTAACTGGAGAAAAAATAAAAGTTAATTTGAGAGATATTCGATCTCCCCTCATAAGGATTTATTCACTTGGATGGGTAGATTATGTCATAGACATTTTTATTCAGCTTCTTTCCTACTCTGAAACCATTTCCCTACCTTGAATGGGAGACTTTCAGTTAATACTGTTCAAGAAATTTATCTTTTAACTTATTACTTCTTTAACTACAGATCAAAGTTTTCAGATTAGTGTAAATACAGAAAGAGGAATATGTAAACATAAGGTGGTTTTTCTCCCCCCCTCAGGAGAGAATTTATAAGGCTATAATTGATATAGTTGACTGCCATATTCATAATCAAGTTCCAGTGACTTATAAACAAACTTTTTCAGGTGAACAACTCTTCTGAATTTTGAAGTTTCTCAAACCATTTTAGTCCATAAGAAACTTGTAAGCCCCTTTCTACCCCTACCAGCAATTGTCCTCACATTTTTCCAAGAAGTTTTATATATATATAGTATATACACACACACGAAACTACTAAAAAATATTTAGTTCACTGAAACTAAAAGCTGTAGTCATAAGACAAAAATGAATGTTAAAAACTGAGATGTTAGTCCTTTTACTTTTAAAAGCACTTTCTGATGAAAAACTCAAAAACCTCCTAGGTTTCTTTTAGCACTATAATATTCAATTCATATATTAATATGCATAGAAATGCAAAGTCATTCTTCCACGTTATTATTGTACTATATTACTTCCACTCTCCAGGTTAACTGTGAGGTAACCTATAATATAGTCAAACATTAATAAAATGCCCTGATATACTACAGAATAGTCTACAAAATGGAATCTGCATTTTGGAGTGTTGACACATTTCTCTTGTTCCTGATAAATGTGAGTTTGTACCTAACTCAAATTACCTAGGAAAGTTTTCTAAAATAGCAATCTTTAAAGTAGAAGCTGTCATCTATTCTAAGAGGTCTGGATAATTAAAAGGATGTAAAAAGATGGGTTACAACTCATACTCCCTTCCCTTCTACTGTCTCCACAAAGACACTTGCCCTAACCACCACTCTCCTACTCTGCCCAATCTCTTTCCTGTGCAAGCTCCCAACCTCTACTCTCCTTAAATGGTGTGTCATTTCCTCAGAATACTTATATGGGGCCAGTCACAGCAATTAACTATGTAACTGCCAAAGAGAAAATTCTTGATTAGTTTTGCCTTGAAATCACTTTGCATCTATCTATGGTTGCAATCCCTTGAATGCTGGGCTCTGTACTGTATAATTTTAGCTCATCTCCCTTCTTTCTGTTTTGGGTAGAACAGTCACGTAGGAAGATCAGAAAGTTGTGATCTACATTTCATATTTCATTACATTATTTTTCCTTTCTAAACCCATTCTTCTTCCAACTTTCCTTTTGCTATTGAATGTACTACTACCCTACCAGGCTTCCAGGCTACTTTACTATTTTTTTCAGTTCTTTGATCCATGTAAGTCAGCTGCCAAACACTGTTGTTTCCACTTCTCTATCTTCTGCATTTGTCCTCATCTCGTATTCACACAATGACTCTAAAATTCAGTCCCTCATTATCTTGCCTAGACTATATTAACTTTTAATTGGTTTTCCTACTTGCGGTTTTTACCCTTTTCAATTTATTCTCTACACAATGGCCAAAGTGATTTTTCTAAAGTGCATGTTTGAGCATTTCAGTGTCCTACCTGGAAACTTAAGATTAAATGTTATTTCATTATCTCATCCTTTTAAAATTCCCGTTTTTGTATAAATGTTCATAATGGTCAACATAGTAGTGATTCTATGGTATAAATAAGCAAATATATATACATAATAGGGGAGATGTGCTAATTTTATTTTTATTTATTTATATTTTTTTACTGAGGGGTTGTTTAATCAAAAGGTTTGGAGATCTTTATTCTAAAAAAGTGGTTTACCAACAGCTCTATTTCTGTTTTATGGCAACTTCCTTAAAATATATGAAACCTCAAGGATTCTGTTTTTGACATGATACCCCTCTTTTATCATTTTATAGTTTCCTTTTTTGCTAAAAACTGTCTTCGATTTTTAAAAAATTCAGCCTTGTTTTAGATTTCAATTTGTTTCATGTTAAATAAGAACACAATGCTTTCCTAATTCAGAGAGTATATGTTTTCTGAAAATGTTTCTTTCTGTGAAACAATCAGTTTGAAAGAAAATCAAATGGTTCTTCATGCCTCCCCATAAAAGCATACCAAAACACTTAAGAAAAACAACATGAAAACACCAACAAAGAGCTTGACTTGTTCTCTAAATTTGGAAAGCTAGGTTTTTTCTTCTTTAATCAAAAAGAGAATGAGTATACCAGGAACTCTCACAAGAAGGGAATAAGTTAAAAACTGTATATACTGTTGCCATTAAGTAGGAAAAAAAAACATGATTTTTAAAAATTTGGCATATTGATAGTACAAGATTAGACACATACCTAAATACTTTTAAATGTTTGAAACCATTAATATCAAACCTGGTTAAGCTATGTTCCTTCTTCTAAAGGAAAATGAAATAAAATCTCAATACCTTTAATGTTTTAACTTAATAAAATTATAGATTAAGATAACTCACTTTTAGCAAACATTATATTTGTACTATAGTGAATAAGTTTAACACTTTCTGTATTAGAATGATCTCACATTCCTTTAGTAAAAAATTAAAATAAAAAAGTTAAAGTTCACATGCTGGAAGTCAAACATAAATATTTCCTTTATTACTTTCTTAAATAGAGGCATGTGTATATCTTTCTCAAAACTAAATGTTGAGAACAGTACCCAAGATTAAAACAACCTATAACTACACAATTCCTTTATAGCACCAAGTTCTTATTTTATTTGTTTTTTATAATTTACCTTTTTTCCAAGTACATCTTTACAGTCATAAAGTGAAATGATGCTGTGCTTGGTTTTTCCTATTATATATGCTTGTTGAAATATGAAAGCTGTATTTACTAACAATTGGTTTAACCATTTTGACTGGACCGACTACTTAGATAGTTTAGCCCAGATGGCGAAACTCATTCTGTGTATACATGCAGTAAGAAAATTTTTCTTTATATTATAAAAACCTAAGCCCATTTAAATATTCCACATTTATATGCACTCAGATTTCTGATACTTTACACAGAAGACAGTGGCTAATGTATAAACAAAGAAGCTGAGGAAGAATTTAGGTTAATTCATGGACTAGATTCATAACAATTTATTATAGTAAATTAGGAGATGTTCAAGGAATATTTTAAATTTTTTTAAGTTAGTGCAGTGCCCTAGACAGCAATCTCTCTCAATACCCCAAACCATCTGGAGCAGAATATTGTACTAACACAGTACCCTTTTTTTTTTTAAAAAACACTAATGAGAGAAAAAATATTAGCTTTTATCTGAAATTATAATTCCCCTGAGGATAAAAGGAATAGATATCCTAGGTTGTGTCAATGCTGTCTAGAACACCACTTCCCTGTTGGTAGGGAAGAGTATGATGGTGACAGTGTAAGTTTCTGGGAAATATATGAGCACTTTGGAAAGGATTCTCTAACCCAGAAATAAAAAAATAAAAAAACTTCTCTAAAGTTTTCAATAGCTATGATTTCAGGGAAATTAGAGAAATAAAATTTCTATCTGATGCCAAACCCAAATTTAAAGCTAGGCATGGTGGAGAGTAGAGGTGCAGGGGATATAACTGTCCCTAATAAAATACACAAAATATATTGGAGGTACTACTTCAGGCACATGAAAGCTCAATGAGGCTACATATAGAGACAAGGTTAAGGAGACCTAGCAAACAAACAAACAAACAACAACAAAAAAACAAACAAACAAAAAAACCAAACCAACAAACAACAAAAAAAGAACAAATTACTATAAAATACAAATGTTTAGGTGCCAAGTTTAACTTAATGGTTTCAAAATCATTAAACTAACATGTACTATTATGTTTTCTTAGAAACTGCAAATCTACACTATTAGGGCCATTGCTATTAATATTGGCATGGTTACTTTAGTAGCCCAGGGTGTATGGGAATGCAAGATGATATGGCAAATCAATTCAAACTTGCCTCATTTCCCTGTATGAAGTTTCACTGTCACAAAACCAAAATTATAATTTCAATATTGATGAGAAACTCACATAAGTAGAAGAGTGAAGTGGGATAATTATTTTTTTCAACTAGACTGAAATAACAAGGATGACTAAGAATGATTTTTTTTTTAAACTAAAGGCACGTTCTTTTCATTTAGGAGGATGAAGTAATTAAAAATACTAATTCACTTTGGTTAAATACATTAATGTTAAAAAAAAAAAAAGGAAAGATTTCAGGTGGCTAAGAAGCAAGCTTTACAGCATTTATACATTAGTGCAGATGTTAAAGAAAATGACAAAATAAAGGCTATGGCTCTGACCTTGTTTGGAATTTTTTTTTTTTAAAGAAACATGTTCAACATTTAAACAAAAAAAGACTGGATAAAACAATTTACCAGTAGTTTCTAAGTTCAAGTTTACAGCATAGAAATTAGAATGCGTGTGTGTATGTGCGCGTGCACGCATGTGTGTATGTGTGTATATGCACACGTACACCACCATTTAAAAAGGAAAATGGAAGTAATTAAAATTAATAGAGCTGATATCCTGTATTGAACTGTGGTGGCAATAAAAGTTTCTAAAGGGAACCAAAACAAAATGGTTAACTATCTGTCTACCTAGTAAATAGTTCCTCTTCCCATGATCTTAATGTCAGTAAGCTCTTGTTATGAGTCATGTAAACATTCACATAAAATTATGATAATATTAAACAAAGGAGAATAGAAACTATGACTTACTTAAGAATTTAATAAAGTAGTAACTATGAAAAGTATTAACTTGCTACTGTGAAAATAATGATCAACCAATTAATACTAGCCAGCTGTCTAGTGTTTATAGACATAAAAGATTTTAAACTCTTGCTATATGTAGTCACATAAGAGTCAAAATTGAGAGCTGCCCCAAAATGAAGCTTATTTTGGCACCTGTGCTAAATGCTGCTACCTAAGCAAGGTCAAGGAAAAATGAGGAAAAGGACAGTCATGATTTAGTCACATTCATAACTTTTTCATAGAAAAATATAAATATATTCCCTGAATTATAGAACAAAAAAAAAAAAAAAATCACTGGAACAGCCAATATTCACCACGAATTCCAGTTCAATTCCTCGAAAAAAAAAATGAACTGGTTTTTCCTCAAGGTCATAAGGTGCAATCACCTATATCAAAAACATTTTCTACATCTAAAATTCTATCATCATCCCCATAATTATATCTTACAGTTCTTCTACCCTGATTTCTTGTTCTTATTTTTGAACGTCGTGGAGCTTTCTTAGTTTTTGTGTAGTCCAAATCCTCCCAGTCATTATCATCCAACCTTAATCTTGGTCGTTTGCTTTTTCTTGGTAATCTCATTGGTTTAGATATGTTACCTTTAAAAGCATTACCACTTCTTCTAGTGACATTTGCTTTTCTATTCCTTTTTCTTTTTTTTGTTTTTATATTATCACTATAGGCAGTATCTGAATCACTTTCTGTTTCCAGATTTGAATCACATTTGGGATTAGTCTTTGAACTAGCTGCTACTTCAGAACCTTCCAAAATTTTTGATTCAGAACGTTTGCTCTTTGTCCCCTTTTCAGATTCTGTTGTGTCTTGCAAATCATGATGAACCTCTGCCTTTCTGAAAGGAATCTTTTGACGAGTTTTTCTTCTGCTTCTTCTACCTGTCCATTTTCCTACCCCAGAACTCATTTCCTCTTCAACACTATTCTCCGAAGTAGACCTATGCACCAAAGTTGATTGATAAGGAACTTTCCTTCTATTATCATCTTCTGGATTATGGCTTTTTGAATCTTCATTTGAAGATTCAATCAGGGAATTTCCTGTTGTATGAGATGCAGCACTAGTAGCTTTGAGACAATTAGCATGCCATTTTTGATTATTTTCTGAATCTAAGTCTCCATTTATAGACTCACTAACATTTTTTCTACTACTATCAGAACCAGTATCAAGTAGTTGATCTTCTGAGGTACTTTGTTCATTTAATACTATTTCACTCTTTAAACTTGCATTTCCCTCAGAATCATATAATGCATTCTTAGGTTTAGTAGCACAGTTAAGGGTCTTCTTCCTGTACCCATTGCTTTTAGTGCACACATTTTCTGAATTAAAATCTTCATCATCACTCATTAACCTTATTTTATTGGCAGCCATTGTAGCACTTCTCCGTGGAATCCTGCGGAAACCAATTTTGCCCTTTAATGATTTAACTACTTCTGAATTGCTGTCTGAGTCACTGGAGCAAATCCTTTTCTTAGAAGCTTTTCCATTGTGTCCATTTTCTTGGGATACAGAATCTGGAGGGGAAAACAATTCTTTAATTTTAACAAATTAAAAAATTTAAAAAGAAAAGAATCAAATTCCTGTAAGATCATTAATTAAGGTCTTTTTTGGAATTTTAGCTCAAAAATTCTAATACCAAACAACAATCTTTAAAATTTATATAGCACCTTTCCACCTAAAATGATATAATCTATTATTTTATTAACTTTAACATGACCCAATGATTTGGTCAATTTATCAATCAATGGACTAACAAGTATGTATTAAGCACTTACTGTGTGCCAGGAACTATGACAGGTGTTGGGGATACAAAGACAAAAATAAAAGAGGCTCTGTCCTCAAGAAACATTCTATTGGGGGAAGTAACATGGACACAAAAGTAATTAGAAGTAAATGTAGGGTAAAATAGGATAATAATTAACATTTATATGTGGAAAGTAGCACTTGAGCTGAACTTTGAAGGAATTAGTGCTTTTCAAAGTGTGATCTGTGAATTCTTAGGATTCCTCTGAGAACTCTGTGGGGTAAGTCAGTGAGTAGGGGGTGTCTAGAAGGTCAAAAGCACTTTCATATTAATTCTAAACTATTAGTTGCCTATCAAAATATTCCTTCCATTTCCACTTATATATATGTATGATGCTGAAAATTTTCTTCAAATATTTCAACCAAAACAACACATCACAACGGACTGAATTTAGAAGCAGATATAAAAGTCCAGTTGTCTTCTATTACACCAGGCAGAGCTTTGCAAAAACAATGCTATGCTTCTATTTTTTTGAAGTTATTTTTCACAAAAATGGTATTTCTAAGTGATAATTTGAAATGAATATTCAAAGTTTTTATCAGTTTTAACTTCTTGTGGTAAATATTTATATTTTATGCTCAATATGAATATTTCTATCAAAATATTTATAAAAATAAGTTTTAATTTAATATGGTAAATATCAATAGATGTAATGCTATAAACAAAAGCTCTTTGGGGTCCTCAACAATTAGAGTAAATGAGTGTAAGTAAAAGAGGTCCTAAGATTAAAAAGTCTAGAGACCTGCTGTTCCAGGAGTTCATAAATAGTGCTCCACTACTTTTTTACACACACACACACACACACACACACACACACACACACACACACACTCACTCTTACATTGTACTATAGCAGGCTTCTTTGTTCTATTTTGCATTTAAGAATATATTTTTGGGAAAAGTATTCATAAGCTTCACTAGACTGCCAAAAAGGTCTAGGATTCAAAAAAGGTTAAGGTTAAGGAGAATCACTGAGGTATTCTGAGGATGGTATTCTAAGGTTGGGAGTACAAGAAAGTGCATTACAAATATATGGGATAGTATATATAAATATAAGTTAAGTTAGGTAGCACAAGGGATAGAGTATGGGCCCTGCAGTCTGGAAGACACATCTTTGTGAACTCAAATCTCTTATTAGCTGTGTGATTCTGGTCAAAACACTAACCCCTGTTTGCCTCAGTTTCCTTATCTATAAACTGGGCTGGAGAAGAAAATGGCAAACTACTCCAGTATCTTCGCCAAGAAAATTACAAATGTGTTATGTAGAATCAACTATGATTGAAAATGACAGAACAACAAATATGTAAATAAAGAATGTCACAGATGAGGATGAAAGGTGGCTAACTGCCTGAAACAGAGTACATGAATGGGAAAGACAATGAAGAGGAAAGTTGTAGCCAAGTTGTTCACACACCCTAAAGAAGATTTTGTATTTAACTCTACAAGTTTTATTTGCCAAGTCTTGTTGATGCATAATCTCCACCACATCTCTCTTCCTACCTGGCAGGAGCCACAGGAATTTACTCAGCATGAAAGTGAAATGATCAAACTTGTACTTTAGGAATATAACTAGCAATTGTGTAGAGATGGCCTAGAGAGAAGAGATAGTTGAGGCAGGGATAGCAAATGGAGACTGTGATTAAAAAGAAAGGGATGAATGAGAGAGTTATGGAGAAGGTAGCATTAATAAGATTTGGCAACTGATTGTATATAACAGGTGAAAGAGTTAGAAATGAATTCAAGTTTGAAAACTGAGGTGATTAAATGGTGATGCCCAAGATATAGAAAAAGTAAAAAAGAAAGAAGAAGCTGTGAGGGAGGTAATAAGTTCTGCTTTAAAAAGGCTGAATGTGAGATTCCTTATGGGACATTTAATTTGAAATGTCCTAGCAGTTAGTGAGACTGGGCTGAGAGAAACTAGGACTAGAAATATGGCTCTAGATATCATTTGTATATAGAAATGAATCCATAGAGAGATAGAAAGGAAGAGGGAAGGGAAAAAAAAAAAAACACACACACAGGGGAAGAGTAATAAAGGGGAAGAAGAAAGGGAAAGCGAGAAAGGAAAACTTCTGGAGTGGATGGTAAGTGGGGCAAAGGAGATATCTTTTAATTAGAGACTGGAAAATGGTGGATGTTATTAGGTTTGAGAAGTAAAATAGGGGAGAAGTTGGAGGTTATAGCAAATGGCTTTCATTTTCTCAGCGAAATATGAGGCAAAGACAGGGGAGAGGAAAATGGGGGAAGTAGAGAAGGTTTTGAACAGCTATTGTAGGGAGTGCTAGAAAAATTCAATTATAGAGAAGTAATAGTACTATTTTTACTGTGTAAAGTCAATATTAGACAACTTAAATTTGTAATGAAATCAGACAGCATGGTTGCATGACAGAAACCACAATTACACCTATTTTATCATATTCAAATCTTCCTTCAAAAACACCTTTCTATTCTAAACTACACAACTCTGATGTAAAAATAACATTCGGATTATTTCTCTAAATCCTAACTAGAAACTACTTGCCAAAGCCAGCACCAGCTACTGGCAAAATATCTCTTCTATGTTAAATAAAGAAGAGGGAACATTAAAATTAGTGACAAAGTACCCTGAATAAACAAGAAAAAATAAGATTAGGATTTAATACTCTATCTATGAGTTTTGTGCTTGTCTGCCAGAATTAAGGTATAAAAGATCCTGAGAGCAGCGTCTTGGAGGGAAAGATTGGCTGGATGAATAGATAAGGAGGTTGAGATGGCAAAGAGAAACTTAGTGAAACAATGGATTTGTGTTTGAGGAGAATGAGTAAAACCACAAGTTGTGTCACTCTTAATTTACCTTTCATAACATCTGTTGACCTTTTACTTGGTTCTATATCTTCATCAGAACTATGATCAGAATCCAAATCTGATTCATGTTTCAAATAATATTTGGGAACAGCATGAGGCTCATCCTTCAAATTTCCTGAATTCAAAGATGTTTTCAACAGCTCACAATGGCTTCCATCTTCTTTTTCACTCTTTTCACATTCATCAGAATCCTCTGAATCACTTAGGACTTTTGCTTTCCTAAACTGAGTAGCACCCTTCCAGCAAGTTTTCTTGCATTTTTTGCCACTCCATTCACTTGGTTCAGAATTTGCATCCTCCTTAGAACTCTTTCTGGCCTTGGATTTCTCAGCAGAAGTTGATGGACAGGCTTTTTTACTACCATTCTCCAAATCAGAGCCTTCTGAATCTTCCTCAGAAGTTTCTATCACAGGAAATTTTGTTGTAAAACCTGCTCCAGTATGGGCTTTATAACCATTAGCATGCCAATTCTTTTGTGACACCATTAAATTACTATCAGACTCAGAACTTTCATTTTCAGATTCACTGACACTTTTCCTAGTAGCATCAGAAGACATCTCTGCTGCTGGCTGATTTTTCTTTTTTTGTTCCTTTTCACTTCCTGTCTTTATACTTTGATCATCCTCAGAATTATATAATAATTTTTTTTTAGCTGCAGCAGAGGCATTTCGGTGAGGCAGCTTCCTGCTGTTTTTGCTTGTAGAGCAAACACTTCCTGAGCTCAAATCTTCTTCTACATCACTCATTAGCTTATTAATCTTATTGGCAGCCACAGCAGCACACTTGCGTGGGATTTTTCGGTTACTTCCAGCTTTATCTTTGATTGTTTCATTTGTTGGTACTGAATTATCAGAATCACTCAAGTAGACCCTTTTGCGTACAGCTTTTCTGCCACAACCATTTTCTAAAAATACAGAACCTAAAAGAAAAGATATGAAATGTAAAGTGAATCTTACTTTCATTTAGAAATATAAACTATAAATGCTAATTAATTAATAATTCACTAATATACTAATTAATTACTATACTAATTAATAACATACTAATATAAGTAATCAAATTTTTACTCTGTTTTCAATGTTCTCCTAATATGCATTTCTTTAAAATGTTACTGAGTATCTATCTTACCATTTTTTCTTTGAGAAGTTCTATTTCTAGTGACAATGAAATTTCTGCTTTTGCCTCTGGAGAGCCCATTCCGTATTAAGGGCTCAGGAGATTCAGAATTCTCTCTACTTTCCTCTGAACTACTGGAAGCTGACAAGACAAGAGAAAAAAGTAATTGAGAGATCGGACATAAACTTTGTAATACAGAGTTAAGTTTTTCTCAAAAAAAGATTCAAATCAATCCAACAGATATTTTAAAATAACACAATAATAAGGTGTGAATACTTAAGTACGTAAGTATTTGTAGGCAACGTGTATCTCAAAGATATAAGTCATATGTTCCTAACAACACAATACTATATAGATTTTGATGGATGTATTGAGTAATTTTACATATTATTCTGAAACGAAACAAGTAAATAAGCACTCATTTCAATTCTGTTACAGAAACAGATTTAAAGTTAAGGACCATCTAGTCCAACTTACTCACTTTACAAATGAAGTAGATGAGGAATTTGGGAACCAACCTATGCTAGAGTTAGAATTCAAATCCAGATTGACTAACTCCAAATTCAATGTTTCTCTTGTTACATTAACTCTTGGAAATATACTAAATCAAAGAACAGGTATTGTTTTCTGGATTAGCCCAATGATTTCGTTAGCAGAAGAGTAAAGGAAAAGAAATCTGAATAATAATAACTTTTTTTTAATGACCAAAAAACCCCCAAAAAAACCCCAATAGGAAACAGGGCAGCTATGCAGTCCAGTGGAGAGAGTACTAGGCTTGGAATCAGGAAAACTCATATATATGGGTACAAATCCAGTCTCAAACACTATCTGTGTGACTATGGAAAAGTCTTCCAACCCTGTTCACCTCAGTTGCTCACAGATAAAATGAGCTGGAGAAGGAAAAAATGGAAAACCACTCTAGTATCTTTGCTAATAAAACACCAAAATGGAACTACAAAGAACTGATACAACTGAAATGACTAAGAATATTTAGGCAATAATATATTCTGAAGAGCACAAGAGCTCAAGATGCAGCTCAAAGTGATTTATCTTGTAAAACTGAACCTAACCTTAAATAAGAAAAAAAAGATAATAAAAAAAGCATCTGACATATTCCTAGAAAGAAAAGGAGACCTGAAGAAATTGTTTCCTTCTTAGATAATAAAGATAAAAGAAATACAAAGGAAAACAAATATAACAACCAGTTATTAAAAACAACAAAATAACAGAAACCACTAAGAAATCTCTTTTTACATATACAAGAGGAGACAAGAGGAATAAAAAAAAGAGCGATGAAGGGTCAAAAAAGTCTAAAAACACGATGAATTAAATCTCACAATCTAACCCCATCCATCTAACAATTGAACTGTTTTTTTTTGGTAGGACTAAACTACAAAATAAAAGAGTTCAGAAAAGGGAAGAGGACCAAAGGAAATATGTGCCGTTTTTGTTCAACTGTTCAGTCTTGTCTAACTTTTCATGATCCTAACAGGTACTTCCATTATTGACTATTTCTTGAAGTCTGTCTAAGTTCATGTTTTCTGTATCCATGAAACCATCTACCAAGCACATTCTCTGCTGTCCTTTTTTTTTGCCCTCAATCTTTCCCAACATCAGTGTGTTCTCGAATTAAATCCTGTCTTCTCATCATATAGCCAAAGTATTTAAATTGCAGCAGCTTCAGGATTTGACTTTAATGTGAATAGCCTGAATTAAAAAAAATTGACTGATTTGACCACCTCATTGTTTAAGAGACTCTCAAATATCTTCTCCAGTACCACAATTGAAAAGCATAGATTTTGTCAGCTTTCCTGACAGTCATACATTGCTACTGGAAAAACTACAGTTTTGACTATATGAACTTTTGTTGGCAAGGCAATATTCTCTTCTTTTTAGTAAGTTGTGAAGATTATTCCTTCCTTCTTTCCTTCCTTCCAAGAAGAAAGTATCTTTAGTGTCTGCAGTGATCTTTGGGCCCCAAAATTAAGATCTGACACTCCTTCCATTTCCATTCCCTTTATTTTGCCAGGAAGTATGGAATCAGTTGTTTAGGTCTTTTTTTAGTTATTGCTTTGTTTATTTATTTAAAAGCTCCATTTGCTTTTGTGTCTTTTTACTTGCACCACCTACATCGATTACTATTTTTATTGTATTATGAATTGTAAATGAATGAATTTTGGTGTGCAGCTGATAAAGTGCCAGGCCTAAAACTCACCCTAAAACTGTAGAAATAATAAGTAAAATCAAAAGCTTATTCTTTGAAAAGACAAAAGATTTTGTAAAAAAAAAAAAAAAAAGGGCAGAAATTTTTTATCAATAACTTATGAGTATATAGTTGCTAACAAAACTGACCACAAAGAAAAAGATCTTGCAAATACTGAAATTAATAAAAGACCCTGAATAATACAAAAAGATCTTGCAAATACTGAAATTAATAAAAGACCCTGAATAATACAAATTCAGAAAAGCAAATAAAATTAACTGTAAAGGAATTATCAAAGAAAAAAACTTTAAAAAAAAATTCAATGTATAGAATTCTACCAAATATTTAAAGTACAATTAGTATCCAGAATTCACAAATCTTAAAAATTAAGAAATAACCCTACTCTTTTTCAATAAAGTAATATAGTCCTAATACCAAGACAAAGATTAAGATAAAGATAAGAGTGACACAAAGATACTCATTAAATATCATTAACATTGACTAAAAAATTATAAACAAAATCCTTTCAAAATACCTTATATGTGATTTATTCAAGAAATCATTCCTTAAAATTAATATGGATTTGTATCAAGGAATCAAGGCTCAATCAAAAAACAGGTAAATAATCAACATAATTATGTTAAAAACAAAAATACCTAAAACCACAAGATTATTTAAATAAAAAAAAAAAAGTTTGACAAAGTACCACACTCAGTTATACCAAAAACTCTACAAAGTATTGTATAGGCACAGGGGCACTTTAAAAAATGTCATTAAAAGTATCTTTCTAAAATCAAAAATTATAAGCAAAAGCTATGCACACTAGGATAAATGTTGCTAATACAAACATGACAGAAATTCAAAGATATTCATACTCTTTCAACTACTGTTTGATATGCTTCTGGAAATGTTAGCAATAGCAATAAGAAAAAAAAAAAATTAAAAGCCCTAAAACTATCCATATTTCCTGATATGATGGTATATATGGAAAATCCCAGAGAATCAGTAATGATATTGAGCCAATAATTGCAGCTAAAATGCCAGGCTTAAACTCTTAATATCAAGTACATTTCTATATTATAACCAAATCCAAGAGGCAACAAGATTAAAGGGAAATCTCATTCCAAATAACTACTTAAATGCAAAAAATATTTGGGGATCAATTAAGCAAAGCATACCAAAAACTCACATGTATTTAATAACAAAGTACTTCTTTAAATAAAGAACTTAAGACAATAAAATGATAATACTAAAAATTTAATTTAATATACACTTTTAGTGCTATAGCAATAAAATTATCAAAAATAAACTTTAGAACTTGATAAAATAATACTAAAACTGTCTAGGGAAATAGTGAAGACATAGAAATGAGGGGGAAACAACACTTTCAGATAGTAAACGGTATTAAAACGTAGCAATTATCAAAACCACTTGGTATTGTTTTTGAAAATAGTGAAGTTCATCGATTGAAAGGCTAGATGAGAGGGTCAAAAACAATGGATTTTAATTATACAGGGCTTGACAAAGTGGGCAACAAAAATTACTTAGGAAAGAACTCCTTAATGAAATAAAAACTGATAGGAAAATAGGAAAGCAGTGTGCATATTTTAAGACACACTATGTTAAATTTAAAGAAAACACTATAAAACAATTAGAAGAAAAGCATGTCTCATAATACTCATAGTTATGGGAACAGACATTCTTAAAAGAATAAAGGGAATTACATAAAATAAAAACAGATAACTTTGATTACTTGAAATTTTAAAATAAGTGTGTGTGTGTGTGTGTGTGTGTGAATTTTGTATCAAATTTCTTTTTCTGAGATATTTAAACTTTCCCCTCTCCATTCTCACACACACACACCATTTCCCCCAAGAAATATATGGTCAAAGGATTTGAAAAAAAGTTTCCCAAAGTATTGCAAAGTATTCACAACTATATGAAAGAATGCTCCAAATCACTAATAAGAGAAATGTAAATCAAATACTTCACTTGAATCAAATTGAAGATGCCAAATAATAGGAGTAGAAATTGTTAAGAGTAGTTGTGGGAAGATAAGGCCCACTGGCCTTATAAATGCATAAATGCAGCTATGAATTAATATTACCATTTTGGAAATAAATTCAGTATTAAGCAAATACGGATGGTGTAATTTAAGATTTATGCAAAAGTAACTAAAATGTCACAAGGATCTGAGCTTTGTAAAGAGAATAGCAGAGAAATGAAATCAGCCTGATGGAGATAAAGATTATGATGATGATAATAGCAATATAACATGTGTAGAATGCCTTAAATTTTATAATACACTTTATAGATATGCTATATAATCCTCTCAAATACTGTAGGAGAGGCACAATTATAATTCACATTTTACAATGAGTAAACAAAGGGAGACAGGCATTAACAGACTTGTCCAGGTTATACAACTAGCTAGTGTCTAAAGTTGAATATGAATTTAGATCTTCCTGACTCCAGTTCTAGCACTCTATCTACTGGGCCTCCTAATACCAACTTGTTCTAGCATTGATTCTATTTATATTCTGGGTCTAGCCTATCATAAGCTATTATACCAAAAAATGCTGAAAAACCTTTGACAAAAATACATCTATTTATTCAAAACTGGAATAAATGGACCTTTCCTCAATATGGTAAATACAATCTATTTAAAATCAAGAGTAAGATCTCTAAGGAAGAAAAGCTAGACTTTCCCAATAAGATACTAAAACAAAAATGTTCACTGTCATGATTATTTGGTAATGTTCTAGAATTGTTAGTTTTTGAAATCAAACAAGAAAAAAATAAGAAATGAAACGGTCAAAGAATAAAATTATTGGATTTTAGCAAGTTACATGAGTAGAGAAAGGAGACATATCTTAATAGAAATATCAACTTATATATAACGAAAAATTTTGTTTATGCTTGGATCATACTCTAATAAAATTAAGTTATTTTGACGCATGGCCAAATCACAATTTCTGCAACACCTATTTTATATACACATATAGCCAGGGTCATGTAAATAGTTCTCAAATGAAAAGGGGTCACAAGTGGAAAAAGCTTAAGAAGCCCTGCCATAAATAATGAAGTATCAACCCTAAACATATATGCACCAAACAGTATAATATCCACATTTTTAATGGAGGAGTTAAATGAAAAACAAAAAGTAGAAAATAAAACTACATGGTGGGAAGTGGGGAGGGAGGAGAGAATAAATATCACCTTCCCCTCTTTAAAACTAGATAAATTTAACCAAAAAGTAAACAAAAAAGTAGTTAAGGAGGTGAACAGAATTTTAAAAGATAGACATGATAGATCTCTGAAGAAAAGTGAATGGGAATAAAAAGGAAGATGCCTATTTCTCAGTGATATCTGGTACTTACTCAAAAAAGTGAACATGTATTAGGGTGTAAAAAACACACAAATGCAGAAAAGCACACATCTTTTTGAGAGAATGGAGATGTGGAAACACGGATTGAAAATTGGACATTAAAGAATCTGATCCTAAAAAATGAGTGGGTCAAAAAAAAAGATAGAAATGATAATTTCGACGCCCAAAAATTTATGGGCTGTAGCCAAAGCAATTGTTAGGACAATATTTATATGTTTAAATTATTATATCAATAAAAAGGAGAAGGAAAAGATCAATGTAAAGAAACCTGCAACTAAAAAATAATTTAGGTTTAAATTTAATTTAGTTTTAAATCAAGTTTACGTTTTTAAAAGAATGAATTTAAAATCCCCAATTAAACACTAAAGAGGAAATCTTGAAAATCAAAAGAGAGAATAATAAAACTGAAAGACACTATTTGAGTGGTAAATAAACCTAGGAGCTTGGTTTTATAAAAACAAAAGCAAAAACAAAGACAACAACAATTTTAAAGAAATGACTATTTTGATTAGAAAAAAGCAGAAGAGTAAATCAAAGCAATTACTAGGAGCTATTTCACCCAATTACATAAAAATGAATCCAACAATTTAAATGAAACAGATAAATATTTACAAAAATATAAATTACTCAGATTAACAGTGGAAATAATTGAATTACTAAAATAATGTTCAGAAAAAAAAAGAAAATGAACAATTACAAAATGAACAAAATGTCAATGAGCTCCTTAAAGAAAAAAATCCCGAATATCAAGTCAATTCAATAGTGAGGTCAAACAAATGAATTCGACCAAATATTCAAAGAACAATTAATTCCAAAAATATATAAACTATTTGAAAAAACAGGCAAAGGAGTGCTTCCAAATTCCTCATTATGGAACAAATATGGTGCTACCTAAACTAGCCAGAGTGAAAATAATAGATCAATTTCTCTAATGAATATTGAATCAAAAAATTTTAATCCTAGCAAGGTTACAACAAGATATAACATTATGACCGAGTGGTATTTATATTTCTGGTATTTATACCAAGATTATTTCGATAGATGCAGAAAAAGCTTTTGATGATATACAGTACCCATTCCTATTAAAAACATTAGAAAGTATTAGTATGAGTGGAGCTTTCTTTTATAGCATTATCTATCTAAAACCATCAGCAAGAATTGTCTGTGATGGATAATCTTCCCATTAAAATCACGGGTGAAGCAAGGAGGACCATTATCATTACTATTATTCAACACTGTACTAGAAATGTTAACTATGACAGTAAGCCAAGAAAAAGTAATTAAATTATTTAGTTAAATTAATTTAAATTAAAATAATTTAAATTATTAATTAAATTAAAAAATTAAAACAGACATTGAGGAAACAAAACTATCACTTTTTGCAGATGAAATGCTTAGTGAATCCTACAGAACAACTAAAAAGCTAGTTAAAATATTTAACAACTTTAGCAAAGTTGCAGGATATAAAATAAATTCAAATAAATCATCAGCATTTCTATATATTATCACCAAAGTCCCAGCAACAATAAACTGAAAAAAAATTCCATTTAAAATAACTTTAGACAATATAAAATATTTGGAAGTCTACTTGGTAAGACAAACTCTGGGAATTTTATGAATAAAATTACAAACTCTTTTCATACAAAGTCAGATCTAAAAAATTGGAAAATATCAACTATTCATGGATAGGCTGAGCCAATAAAGATGAAAATTCTACCCAAATTAATTTACATATTCAGTGCCATATCAAACCAGCAAAAATTTATAAAGCCAGAAAAAAATATTAAAATTTATCTGAAGAACAAAATGTCAAGAATAACAAGAGAATTAATGAAGAAAAAATGTGAAAGAAGGTGATCTAGTCATACTAGATCTCAAAATACTGTATTAAGAAAGTGTTAATTATCAAAATTATCTGGCAATGGTTAAGAAACAGAATGGTGGATAAGAACAGATTAAGTACATAAGGCACAGTAGCAAATGTCCATAGTAAGCTAGTGTTTGATAAATCCAACAATCCATGATTTTGGGACAAGAACTCAACATCAAACAAAAACTTTTGGGAAAAGTGGAGAGTAGTTTGAGAGAAACTGGGCATAGAACATCTCACATCATGTACCCAAGATAAGATCAGATTGAATACATGATTTAGACATAAAGAGTAATGTTATAAGCAAAGTAGGGGAACATGGACTAGTTTACATGTAAGATTTATGGAAAGGACAGGAATTTTGTACAAACAAGAGATAGTGTATTAAAATATATAAAATGGGTAATTTAAACTTAAAAAGTTTTTGTACAACAAAACCAATACAATCAAGATTAGAAGGAAAGCAGAAAGATGGGAAAATAGAGAACTGAGTCAAATATCTAAGAATGTCATTACCCAAATTGATAAATGGTCAAAGGATATAGACAGGTAGCTTTCAGAAGAAATCAAAGCTGTCTATATAGTCATGAAAAAAATTTTTAAATCACTTTCGAATACAGAAATGGAAAGCAAAACAAACCTGACATACTACCTCCCAACTATCAGGATTGGCTAATATGACAGAAAAGAAAAATGATAAATGTTAGAGGGGATGTGAAAAAAAAAAAAGGACATTAATGCACTATTGCTGTAGTTGTTAAATAAACCAACAATTCTGGAAAGCAATCTGGAATTCCCCAAAAGGCTGTAAATCTGTATATATCTTTTGATCCAGCAAAAGTATTATTAGGTATATATCTTTGATAGAAAAAGAATAAAAGGGGAATAGAACCTATCTGTACAAAAATAAGTTTTAGTTTTTTTCTGTAATAGCAAAAAATTGGAAAGTGAAGGGATGCCTATCAAATGGAGAATGACTGAATGTTGCATTCTATTATTATTATAGAAATGACAAGCAGGATGCTTTCAGAAAAACCTGGGAAGATTTACATGGACTGATGCAAAGTGAAATGAGCAGGACCAGAATAACAGTATACACAGTTAACAGCAATATTATATGATAGTCAACTGGGAATAATGTATTTTCAGCAATCCAACAATGTAAGACAATTCCAAAGAACTTATGAAATCATAATTCTATCCATCTCCAGAAAAATGACTGCAAAGTGAAGCATACAGCTGTTCACTTTCTTTTTTTATGGTGTTTTTTTTTTTTTTGGCTCTGTGTTTTCTTTCACAAAATGACAATGAAAACATTTTACATGATGGCCGATCCATAACATATCAAAATGCTTGCTGCCTCAGGAAAGGGTGAGGTGAGAAGAGAATTTGAAATTCAGAATTTTAAAAAACATTAAAAATTGTTTTTATATGTGATTAGGAAATTATTTTTAAAAAAATACATATTAATTATTGAGATCCAATCTGATATCCAGACTGTCAAAGATGAAAAAATTAGAATGACCAATTTGGAAGAACTCTGGGTCTATAATTGAGATTAAATGATTGTTCATTTGAAAACTCGCCCTGGGCAGAGATTCCAAACATGGCTACCATGTGAGGACCCTCTGTCCACTGGACCCTCTGTCCAGTGCCCTCCTTATCTCTACCTTCGCCTATACTTTAACTTTGCTTATCTAATAATAAACCTCTTTTATCAATCTAAAAAAATAAAAATAAAAATAAAAAAAAAAGAAAACTCGCCCTGTATTCTGAAAAAAAATTTAGAACCAAGGTTATGTCTCAAAAGTTACAATTTGAGCAGAATAAAATAATTAAAGGCAAAGGAAAAGGGCTCATGTGTATAAAAATATTTTAGCCACACTTTTTGTAGTTGTAAAGATTTGGGAATAAAAGTGGGTGCTCATAAACTGGAAAAAGGTTGGATAAAATATGGCATGTGAATGTAATGGAATATAACTGTGCTATAACAAATAACAAAAGGAGACAGATTCAGAGAAACTTGGGAATCAATATATGATTATGAATCAAGAGAGATGAATAAAACCATAAAGACAATTTCTATAATTATAATAATGTAAAGGACAACAACTATGAAAGACTTAAGTTATTGTTCATTCAATGACAAATAAATAGCTTCAAAGAACAACAATGATAATTCCTACTTCACAGAGAAGTGATGGATTAGAGATGATAATACAGATATTTGACATGGCCAAAGCATAATTTGTTTTATTAGATACATATATTACAAAGGAGCACCTGGGAAATTGGTAAATAGTGATAGAAAGAAAATAAAGCATCGATTAAACAAAAAAATACAAGAAAAGTAGTTCAGTGAGGGACCCAGACAAGTAGAGCAGTTTTGTATTATGATAAATTTAATAGTTTTTAAAACAAATATATGTAAAAGACTTTCAACACTTCATACACAATTCCCTTTTTCTGTTCTGTTCTTGTCTATTGGAATCATCGCATTTATTGATACTTGTTAAAAGAAAATTTAAATTAAAAACACCAATATATAAAAATATGGAGTAAATCAATATACAATCTGCTGCTCTCCATGAACTTTCAACTAAAAACACCCTCTTCCCCAACTCATCCCTTAAGGTATAACTCAAGTCCTTTCTTGTCACACATTGACCATTTGGATGTGTACCCCACAATTTAGGACCTCATTATTCTTTACTTTCACACCCACTTTTTCTCCCAATTAGGTTATAAAGTCCCTCTGAGGGTAAGAACCATGTTTCATTTTTTTCCCTCTAAATTGCCCCAAAGCATCCAACAGTAATTACAAGCATATAGGCAATTAATTGATTTTAGTTTCAATAATCTTAAAATAGTCTTCATTTCTTACCACTTAAAACTGTAGAATTTGTTAAAGTTATGGGTCTAGTCTTTCCAATTTTTTCAGATGATGTTGCAGAATCAGATGAATCACCAGAAGTAATATTGGCAGAAAAACTAACTGTGGTCTTCTGGCTCGAAGACCAAGCTGCACTATTAGAGGTAGACTGAGTAGGAGAACCTTCTAAGTCAGGTATGACTTTTGCCTGGGATTTCAATTGTTTCCATTTCACATTTCTGTTCAAAGATAAAGAAAGAGAAATCATATATAAATATAGAAGTGTCAGTGGGCATAATAAAAGCTAAGTGGAAAATATTCACCTACAATCTTGACTAAAGATACAAAAAGTATGAATCTAATCAAAAATTTAAGAAAATAATACTTTTATAATATATACAATGAACATTTGTTAATCCTTTATCTTAAATTTTGTATTCAATTTTGTCCTCGTATAGACTATGATATGTTCATAAAATCCTTTAGCAAAAAAAAATAATTAGATAGATAATTAGATAGCACAAAAAACTTATTTTAGAAATCAAAACTTGTTAAAGAGAGTTAATACATTCAATGACTAATAAAATGAGGAGCTTTGGTGGGAGATAATGTGTCTTTTACTATCTTATTTATATATTAAAAAAGAACACAAGGAATAAATGGAAAAGTTTTTGTAATCTGACACTGTTCAAAGCTAGTGATTAAATACTTCAGAGATGAACTGATCTTTCAAATACTGACGACATGTTGTCATTATGTCTTCTCTTGCTGTTGTTTTTACTTTACAGGTTTCCAAAGTAATGATGCCAGAAGCTAATAAGAAAAATTTTTTTCTTTAATTCACATTCCCTTGACATCACGCTTGCTGATAATGAGACTTAGAACTAAGTTGGTTGACTGGTTGGTTTGGGAGAGGAGGTTAAGGAAACAAGACTGTTCTATTGGTTTCACAACTAAGGGGGATTGCTACTATTATAGGTAGTAGAAAAACATAGATCTTTAAATTCACTATCTCTGGCTTCAGAAGAAAAGACTAATTTTTTTTTAATTGTAGGATCATTTTTCATACTTATTCTATCAAATGAACAGATAACTGAACATTTAAAATGTTCTTAAAATATGTTAAGATGTAATATTACCAATTATCTTTTAAATATGCAAAATTTAGATGGTAGGAAAGTTAAATCACATGTTAAATAAGGACAGATATAAACTTATCTAAGTGTTCCTTTGCCTATTAGGCATATATGTTCCCTAATGAAAGGTTGCTAAGGTTGGGGATCTTCAGATCTTCCATTTATTCCAAAGCAAATGTCATTTGTGTCAGCACAAAAACATCCACCCTCTGCTGCTAGTCTAATTTCCCAACTAGGAAGCAGAAAATCTCCAGTGCAAAGAACAATCCCTTCCCTTTGATTTTAGGCCTTCCATCTGATTCTGTAGCTATATCCTCAGTCTCCTTGACTTCTTTGCAGGCTTCTGCAATTACTCATTCCTTTTGCTTTTTTCTCTAGGCTTCTAGGACCCCATTTTCTCCTGATTTTCCTCCCACCTATCTGGGGCAAAATATTGACATTCTCTACTTAATGAAAAATATTCTCATAACTGGTCATACCCTTCACATTCCAGTGATTCTGAACTCACTGTTTATCAGTCAAACATTTTGCACCCCCTACCACCTAATTCTTTTTTTTTTTTTTTCTGAGGCAATTGGGATTAAATAACTTGCTCAGGGTCACACAGCCAGGAAGTGCTAAGGGTCTGAGGTCAGATTTGAACTCAGGTCCTCCTGATGGTGCTCTATCCACTACACCACCTAGCTGCTCCTACCACCTAATTCTTTATTCCAACCCTCTAATCCCAGTTTTATCCTAATTCTACCTAGCCTTTCTACTGAACCCTCTGGAATGCCTTTTCCACAGCTAACAAACCTTTTCATCTTAAATCTATTCCATTCCCACTTCTTCCATCCACTAGCTCTAACTAAAATCTGGCTGCCCTGATGACACACACACTTTCCCTGCCCACTCTTTCTAGTACTAGCTGTATTTTCACTTATTATCTATTCTTTTCTATTAGATGAGGAAGGGAATTGGAAAACTCCAGGTTCTCCCCCTTCTTCCACCAAGCATAAAAACCTCTCTTTGAGGTTCATAATATTCATATATATCACTATCAAAATCCTAGTACTTATTGTCTATAAAACCCTGGGTCATTCCCCTCTCTTCCCAAGTACACTGCCGAGCTTACAATTGTTCTATACTCCCCAACTACTGCCCTCATAATATGGGACTTCAACATGCATACTGATTCTTCCTCAAGTACCCTCACCACTCAGTTCCTCAAACTATTCACCCTTCCAAACTACTTCCATCACAAAGATTATCAAACCCTTGATCCTGTCATGTGCCCATAAATATTACCACATCCATGTAGAAGAATTCTGAAAGTCACTTGTCAAAACAATCTATTGGCTGAATGCTCACTTCTCCTGCTGCCTTCGTTTTTTTCATCTGCATGTTGACCTCTAGTCCTTTGACACCTCAATTCTCTGCCTGGCCATCTCCCTTGCATTAGGTACTCTCCCATCTTGATCCCTTGGTAACCCTTCAACTCTACTCTGTCTCTCTTTTGAATCTTTTGCCTTCTTATAATGTTACTAAGTATACTTCAAACAAGTCTCAGCATTTGTTGCCTTTGTTCCTGTACATATGCTGAATGAATGAAAATTAATTACAAGATTTCTCACTGGACCTACTACAAATTTATGTTATATGACTAGTAATACTTTCTTTACAACTTACTATCCTGGTCTCTTCCAAACCTTTTCATCTTTCTTTTCAACCCTCCCATGGCTCCTCCTGCCTCAACTTCTAATTAAGAACTTTGCCATATATTTTACAGAAAACACTGAGGCCATTATTCCATTTTTTTCTACTTCTCATTTATACATGAAGTGACCTTATTCTTTACCAATGTAACCCCTTCCCTACTTCAAGTGTTTCCAATCTGCCATGTCTCTTCCAACAGAGATATCCCCTAAGTTATCCCTACCTTTACTGATTTTTCAATCTCTCCCTTTCTACTGATTCATTTGCTACTACTGCCTAAAAACACAGATACTGCCATCTCTCTTGACTTTCTGGAAAAAAGCCTCACTTAACTATTATCCAATTTTTCTTCTCCCCTTCACAGCTAAACTCCTCAAAATGGTCATTTACAGTAAGTTTTCGGCTTTCTCTCTTTTCAACTTCCTCTTAATCCCTTAATTATTACACTGAAATTGCTCTCTCCAAAGTTGCTAATGATCTCTTATGGAACTGCCTTTTCAAAATTCTCAGTCTCCTTGACCTCTCTGCATGCTTTTGATACTGTTGATCACTCTTTTCCAGAACACTATTTTCTCCTGGTGTTCCTTCTACCTATTTATAACTTCTTTGTTTCCTTTGCTATATTCTCCAGATCATAGGGGCAGCTAGGTGGTATAATGGATAGAGCACTTGGACTTCATGAGCTCAAATCTTGCCTCAGACATTTAAAAGGTATGTGATCTGGGTCAAATTACTTAACTCTGCTTGTATCAGCTAGTTCTTCATCTGGAAAATGAGTCAGAAATGGCAAGGAAATGGGAAACCAATTGAATATCTTTGCCTTAAGAAAAATCCCAACTGGAGCCAATAAAGAGATGGACACCACTGAAATGACTCAACAACAAAACAAATCTCTAGATCATGTTAGTTCTAACTAACTTGTATATATCCCTACAGGCTAGGCTTCTATCCCTTTTCTTCCTGTACTTTGCTTGGTGAGCTTATCAGGATTTAATTACCACTCTATGCTGATGATCTCAAATCTTTTTTACTCCAATCTCTGCTGACCCCCAATCTTGTATCTCCAGCTGTCTTTCAAACATTCCAAACTGTATACTGCTTGAAAGTATATTAACTCATTTTCTTCCACAGGATATCCACAGGCTACTTCCTACCCCTTACCTATAATTGCAGAGAGCAACACTATCAATTTTCCAGATTCATCCGGATTCCTCATCTCCTATATTCAAAACTATTGGTAAGGCCTAATTGCAATGTCTCTTAAATATACCTTCATCTTTCCTTTAACACTGCCAACACTCAAATGAAGCCCTAATCACCACAAATCCAGATTACTGCAACAGCCTCTTGGTAGGTCTGCCTGCTGTGTAAATCTTTTTTGCATTCCATTTAACCACTAAAATGATTTCATACTAAAATGCAGTTCTGAGGATGTCTTTCTCTTTCACCTGTTATCTTTACTCAACAAATTCCACTGGCTTCTTATAACCTTCAGGGGAGGCAAATATAAATGCTATATTTGCCATTTTAAGTGCTTCATATTCAGTCTTCTTATATTTCCTGAAATGTTCTCTTCAATCCAGTGACATTGGTTTCCTGGAAATTCCATGGAAAAAAAAAAAAAAATCAACCGCCCATCCCCCCCAAAACACTTTCCATCTCTTGACTCTGGGAATTCTCCTTCCTCCTTCTCTCTAGAAAACCAACTTCCCTGGCTTCCTTTAAATCCCAATAAACCATTTTCTGCAGGAAGTCTTTAACCCTTAATTCCAGTGGCTTCCTTCTGTTAATTGTTATTTAATCTATACATGGTCTTCTCTGTAGATTTTGTTTGTATGTTGTCTCTCGTTAGATTGTAAGCTCCTTGAAGGCAAGAAGTATCTTTTGCCTCTCTTTGTATTCCAAGAAGTTATAAGAGAGTCTGAAACATGGTAAATACTTGAAAAATATTTATTCACAAAATAATCTCAGCATTAATGTAGGGAAATAATCTGCTACTATCCATCTTGCATTTTACAAGTCACTATAGGGACTTTCTACAAATGTCGCTGGTTATATTTTCATATGTTGATAGTGTATAAGGCTATCAGTTATGAAGGCATTCATTTTTTGTTGTTCTGTTATTTTAGGTCTGTCTAACAACTTTCTTAAGTCCTTTTGGGGTTTTGACAGAGATAATGGAATGGTTTGCCATTTTTGCAGATGTAATAGAGATAAATGGGTTAAGTGACCTGCCCAGGGTCACACAGTAAATGCTTGAGGCCAGATTTGAACTTGGGAAGATGAATCTTCCTGACTTCAGACCCAACATACTATCTATTGCACCACTAGCTGTCCATGCTCTACATGAAATATAAATAATTTTTTATGCATATCAAAAAAATTTCAGAATTTTACTCTAAGGTAAAAAAAGCACCTTTTACTCCAATATCACAAAAACTCATGCACATGTTGAAAATTGACTTCCCCAAAGTCTTTTCAAATCATTTAATATCTATTTAATATCTATCATTAACATAGTCATAAATAATAAATTAAAACATCAAAGAATCCAAAAGTTATGACTATAATTTGCTACCAGAGATTCACCTGTATTTGCTAGATTGATAGTCACATGTAGAACCTTGCTTTCTCTTACACCTTTGACTTCTTCGTAATTTTTCACTGTATTTTTGCCCAATTTTAAAATCAGAGGAAATTCTTCTTATTTTTTCCTCAAATAGTGCAGATAATCTAAGAGTCATACTGTAAATCTATAAGAAAATGAAAAAAAAAATCACAATTATTAAATAGCCTTCAAAAGTTTTCAAGATTTTGCTAATAAAAAAGATCTTTTAAATTATTATTATGTTATAATATAATATATTAATATATATTACATACTATTATTAGCAAAATAAAAATATCTTGGCCCTGGTCAATACATTTATTTATTTTTTATCTAGTTGTAAAAGGAAATTATTAATGTCAAATCTTTGTCCTCAATGCTATATTTGCTAAATAAAGAATAAAATGGAAATACATAAAAGATAGATACACACACACACACACACACACACACACACGGCCAAGTAGAGCTCTACTGTGACTGAAGTGGAGGTCAGTGAAGAAAATGATTGTAACATGATAGGAAGAGAGGAAAAAAGGAAAGCTGACAATAAAAGGTCTCAAAAGCTTAAGAAAAGTTTCTATTCAATTGCTAAGGCTGAGTTTAAAAACAATAAAGGTACTATTTGAGTGGAGTCCTCAAAATAAATTCCCGAGGACTTCATTTATTTTTTTAAGTGAATAAATATACAGTACCATATACGCACTCACACACAAAACATATAAGAAACAAAGACAAGATTCCAAAGAAACCTACTAATAGGAATCAGAACAGACTAAGTAATAAGAGAAAACACGTGAGCTTTTTGGTTAACAGCTGTGATTTACATATAAATATTTATAAAATATGTATAACATATAAAAATGCTACCAAAGATTTTTTAAGGTAGACTGTGATAAAATCATTTTTCACTTACCTGGTTAATTTTTTTACTCACCACTGACTAGCATGTGCTAACCTGCAGGCTATGTGTATAAATCCCTCCTTTTTGTTTGTTTTAAAGACTTATTAAAATTACCTTTGACCTTTTGTTTGGTGTATATGCTTTAGCATTACTAAATATTAATCGGATATCTTTGCAAAATTCCAGTGGGTTGTCATAATTTCCTGCTTCTAGAGTTTCCCTCACTGTTCCAAAGTCCATTGGAGTGTCTATAATATCTCTATAGTCCTAGGTTTAAAAAAACACACACACACACAACAAAAGAGGTCATTCAATAAATACTGTTATAAACACAAAACAACTGATCTCAAAACAAATTCAAATTACAGAATTAAAATGACAAATCTACAAGAAACTCTTAGAAGTCACAACTTTCCCCTAGTTCCATTTAGTACTATACTTAAACCATTGCAAACACATGGAAAAATAATTCAGTTCTCAGAAATGTTTTATTTTGGTCTACAACTATCTCTTTAAAAAACAAACAAAAAACCCACTGACTTTTTTTTAATTAAAAAAAAAAAGTCTTCAGGCTTGGGATTAGGAGTAACATTTACTACTCCTAACAAGATAACTAGTGCTAAACTTAAAAAAATAATCCACCACTTAAAACCACATTGATATTCTAAATAAAGGGGTGGGAGACATCATATAGTAGTGAGTGCCAACCTTTCAAGTCAGCAAGTCCCCAGCACGATGTGACCCTGAGGAAATAATTTAATCTCTCTATATATTAAGGCAGTTAAATATAAACTAGAGAATAGTTAACTATCTGGCACTGGCTAAGGGAGTTTCCTTGCTGGGAGTAAAATTATAAATGCAATTAAAAATAATAGCTAATAAGAATAACCAACTTTTTAAAGTTATGGGCATTGGGAAAGGCAGTAATAATTATGATAACAAAAGCTAACATTTATATAGTCCTTACTATGTTACCAGGCACTGTACTAATTATTATCTCATTTGATCCTCATAACATGTATAGGAGATAGCTGCTATTATTACTTCTACAGATGAGAAAAGCAAGACAATAGAGTTGTTAAGTGACTTGCTCAGGGTCACAAAGCTAGTGTCTGAAGTAGAATACACTAAGGTCTTCCAGGCCCAGCACTCTACTTAATGCTCCATATCTAGCTGCCTCTAATAATACCTAGTCCTTTGAAATAATTATTATTTAATTGCTGATTAATCAATTTTTCTACTTTACTTGACCAATACTTTCCACTTGATATTCACTAATGTTTTCTGACTTTCATATTATATATATAACTACACTTATATAATTGACTTTTGTTCAAAATGGAAAAATTGCTTTTGGCATTTTATTTGGTTTATGTGTATAATTTTATTTTTAAAATAAGTATAAAGTGTTTAAAGGTGTATTGATCATTTTCAGTGGCATTATGCTTATACATAGTATTTTTGTTAAGTATATAGAAGGTCATCTAGTACAAATCCTTCAATGATAAGGACTGTGGCCCAAATGGGGTAATTTACCTAATACATATGTATTATGTATTAGGAAAGTCTTCAGGCTTGGGATTAGGAGTAACATTTACTACTCCTAACAAGATAACTAGTGCTAAACTTAAAAAAATAATCCATCACTTAAAACCACATTGGTATTACTCCTAATAAGTAATTATTAGGTAAACATCAGAGACAGATTACTCTGATTCTAGTCACTGCTCTTATAATTATATTGAAGTAAAAACTTAATCAAACTAATATAACTATAATCACTAATAATTTTTTCAAACTGCTATATATTAAATCTCATGTGATAGTTTTTGGAAAAACTTTGTCTATCAAAATCTTAGGTTTTACTTTGTTTCATTAGCTTGGTGTTGGCCAAAAGAGTAATCGTTTTTAATTAGTGTTACCTACAACAATGTATAAAACCAAAGGGAAAGAAATAACCTTAATGTAGATAAATCTTTGCACATAGAAGCATTACTTTACATTTAGAAAGTGCTTTACACATAATTTCATTTGACCTACACAATCAGGATGACCTGAAAATTAAAAGGGAAATTCCTTGTAAAATTACTATATTTGTTATTCCCGTAGTACAAATTAATTTCTGTAAGCAAAGACTACTACATTTTATTATTATGATGTCTGTATATTCAACATCTAGAAAGCACTTTGAATTTATTAAAAGCTTAGTTTGGTAAGTTTAAGAAATATTTCCTGAATTTTCAAAAAATGACATACTGAACTTTAAAAATGCAAACACTTAAATTTTGTTTCCAAAATATCAATTAAAAAGTAGTTATACCAGTTTTATGAGTATACCGTGTTCTTTATAAATTCAATTCAAAGATGTACCAATTACATTCTAATATAAAAATTGTTCACAAAATAAAAATTTTAATAACATGAACTTACTGGATACTCAACCAAATCAACAGGATGTCTAAATGGCTCAGAATCTTCACACTGGAAAATTAAGTTCACTAGTTCTTTACATTGTCTCTGCCAATTATTTTTATCATATTTAGTCTTATTATTGTTCCTTTTCTTCCAATGATGCTCCTAAAACATATTCACAACATCAGTTTCCTAAAACTATAGTTATTTTTAGGACAAGGAGAATATATCCTAAACTATATACTAAACAAATTTATCACCCTAAATAATAAATACTATGTATACAGTCTTACTGTTGCTATTCAAAAATGACTCTGTGTAACTCAATGTAACTAATAATATGTTACTCCCCAAATTACTTTTACAAAAGATATACTTACTCCTGGGCATTTATCTAATAACAAAATTCTAGAAATATATTTGAAACTACAACAGGAAATTGATTTGTAAATGACATTTAAAAAAAGACATTTTTAAAACCAGTAAAAGATTATAGTAAACATGCAACAAAGTTAGAAAATAAAATAACAGTGCTTCCTAAATTAATTTACTTGTTCAGTATTCTACCAATCATTGAAAGAAAAAAAGGGTAAAAATCCCAAAATAAATTATGTTAAAAAGGAAGGCGTTTCATATCTCAAATTATACTTAAAAAATCAACAGCTTAAAAAACACAGAAAAACTCAAAGAAGAGTACCCCAGAATGCAGTAAACCTAAAAATCCTAATCATTAGGGTAAGAATAAAAATTTCTGAGAAAACTGAAAAACAAAAAACCAAATTTTAAAAAATGTGGCAGGAATTAGTCATTTAGAGCAACATCTTATATCATATGTCACAATATGCTCCAAATGGATGCATAATCAATCTATCTATCTATCTATCTAAAAGGTCACATCATAAATCAAGATCTATGGAGAGGGAAAGAATTTATAAATACAAGATAGAAAGGATCACAAAAGATAAAGACAATTTTGATCATACATTTTAATATTTCTGCAAACAAGTCTAACACAGCTAAGATTATAAAGGAAACTAGAAAAATTTTTGCAATATGACTCTTTAAAGATCTAATTTCCACAACACATAAGAAACTGATTAAAATGTGTAAGTATATTAGCCATTCACCAATTGATAAATAGTGAAAGGATATGCGTAAGAAGTCTCAAGCGAAGAAATCCAAGTTATTAAGAATCTTATCAAAATATATTCTAAACCACTAGTAATTAAATTGGAGAAAAACAAATAAAAAAGAAACTGGTTCCATCTCATACAATTTGGCACAACTCAACTCAAAGAAAAAGGAAAAATGACAAATTATAGAAGGACTATGAGAAAACAGGAACCTTAATGTACACCCATAGTGTAGCTATGAATTGGTCTCATCATTCTAGAAAGCCACATGGATCCATATCTCCATTGTCACTAACCTGTGCATAATAATCTAGTGAAGTTTTAATAACACTACTAAACCTATATATAAAAGAGATAAAAAGAGGAAAAGGGCCCTGTGTATGAAAATATTTATAGCAGTTCTTTTTGCAGTAGCAAAGAATTGAAAACTAAGATGCTTCCCATCAACCTGGGGAACTGGCTAAATAAATTATTGTCCATGAAATATGATAAATTATGAAAGGAATGGTTTCAAAGAAGCCTATTAATACTTGTTTGAAATAAAGCAGAATTAAGTTAGCAGAACCAGGAAAACTGTTTATAAAATAAGCAACAATAATGTATAAACATGATTTTGAAGGACTAAATAAAAACTGATTTAGTGCGTAACCATGATTCACAAAATCTGAGGATGAATGAAAATGCTACCTTACCATTGGACAGAGGTTAACAACATGACACAGAATGACACACATTTTTAGACATGGAATCTGTTTTACTTAAGAATATATAACTGTCACAAGAGTTGTTTTTCTTTCTTTTTTTCCAATGCGACTGGGGAGATTAAAGTAGAAGAAAATAAATGCTTATTTTAAAAATCAATTCACAATGAATTAAAGTCTTTAAAAATTAAAATGAATACTCTTCTGCTCTCTGTAAATGGAGTATTTCTTCTGGACACACAAACTTTTCTTTAATTCTCCATATCTAGCCAGTCACCAATTAGTGTTTACTTTTACTTGAAATGGCTCAACTCTGTTCCTTATCATTTCCCAGAGAAACTATTCTGATTCAACTTTCATCATCTCACCTTTAGATCATAAACACAGACTTCCATTGTTGATCCTGTCTCTTACCATTCCATACTAAGAAAAAACCAACTTCCAAAAGAAGAACGCAATTTTTCTTAAATATCACTTTAAGCATATTATTCCATAGGTCAAAATTCCCCTTTGCCTACAATATCAAATCAAACTTTTTTATCTTTCAAAATTACCATAATCTGGCTCTGTTCTATACAGGGTCCAGGTATAGAAAGAACTATAACCTCATTTCCTTATCATTTGTGCAGTCAGATCTGTCTTCTGTCCTGAACCAATATATAAGGCTTATTCCTATATCATGTTTCAGGTTTTCCCCTTTACCTAAAATTTATCATGCCTTCCTAAATACTATCTCTCTTCTAAAACATAGATCTGAAGTTCACCTTCTCCAATTCTTGATGAATCTCACCTACATTTCAAATAACACATAATCCTAATTAGTTTATAAGCTTCTTAAGAAAAAGTAACATATCCATACATCCTTCTAAGGAAATTGCAAGAAATTAGAAAATACTTAATTATTTCAAGAAACCTTCAATTTAAACTCTAATTATCATGATCTTTATAAAATGTCAAGAGCATGTTAAAATCATGAACAAAACAGAATAACTCACTCGTATTTTTCCAGAAGAAGTTTTAGGAAGATCATGCTCATCCTAAAAAGGAACATAAATAAGGTCAGTATAAAATTAGCTTAACTTTTCAGAATCATTTATTCAACAGATAAATTTTATTATTTCTTGACCTTTGTACAATTTCTAATTTTAATAAAAAAGGCAGCATAGTACAATGGAAAGAACTATGGATTAAAAGTCTGTAGCCAAGATTCTAAAACCTATTCCAATCATCAATTTGATATGTAATTAGATAATTTTAACTCTTCATACCTTAATTTGCACAACTGAAAATAAAATTGTGGGGATTGGGGGGTGGAGTCAAAACTCTATGCAGTCTGTTCTAGATGGAAAAACCAATGTATTTGTACTAATAATTTGACTTTCATATGTGCGCTATGTAATAGTAGAGTTAGATGGACTATGAGATCAGATGAATGACTGTAAAGGTTAATTTGGCAGGAGACTGCTAGTGAAGTCTCTCAGCAATTTATCTTTGGCTCTATATTAATTACTATACTTAACAATTACTTAAAAGAAGGCACAGATGATCTTGCTATCTAATTTTCAGATAATACAAACTTGAGAAGCTAACACATAAGATAGTGTCAGTATCCAAAAAGAATCTAGATTTTTATTAATACAGAATGCTGGGCCGATTTTTAAGAAATGAGATGTGATGAGCACAAATGTGACTTGTGGGTCAAAATATCAATTTATAAGTACAAGTTGGGAGAGATAAGTTCTGAAAAAGAAGGAAAATGATGAAAACTCCACATGAATCAACAATACAATAAAGTAGTGAAAAATGCTAACATAATCTTAGGCTGAATTTAAAAAGTATAATTTCTAATTATATTTTGTCCTAATATATATCAGATATGCTGTAATATTTTATGGAGGATACTGACAAGATGGATATTGTCCAGAAGAATGGAACTAGAATGGTAAAAAATGCCCTTGAAAACAAATTAAATAAGCATTATTTCAAAGAACTAGGGATTTTAACTTGTAAAAGAAAAGATTTAGGGGAGTGTGTCAGTGGCCTTTTAAGTATTTGAAAGGCTGTCTTGTGGAAGAGAATTTTTGTGGCATTTAGTCCCTTTTCCTTCCTTCTTCCCATCTTGTTTCTATCCCCCTTACCCTCATCCTGGTAAAATTAGGAAGAACAGGTAAAAACTGTAGAGGCAGGATTTAGATCTGGTGTAAAAACAAAAACAAAAACTTAACAAATAGTACTAGTTTTATAGTTGTTACCTAATTTGATTCTCACAATAACTGTGAGGTGCTATTATTCACTCTGGTTTATGGATAGGGGACTTGAGACTAAGAGGTTATATTAAATTAGTCACACAGTTGATGTCTGAGTGAAGATTTAAACTCGGTTTTTCCTGATTCCAAGTCTAAGACATTTAGTCCATGATGAAGAAAGCAAGGTCCAGAGAGACTGAAGTGGTTACAAAAGCAGCAATAGGCAAAATTTGAATATAAAGCCTTTGATTTCAAATCTAGGAGGTCTCTCCCATAAATAATACAGTGCATCTTGAGAAAAGTGATCTATCAATTATAGCAACACCTCAAGATTTACTTTCTCAGTCTTACAGATGAGAAAACTTAAAAAGAATGTTAAATTTACTTCTCAGGCTAGAACCAAGTTACTCTTTGTCTTTGTACACTGAAAAAAATGATGCCCTTTCTGGATAATTTTAGCTTTACCACCTCTCCTGGTTTAAAAAAAAAAAAAAGAAAGAAAGAAAGAAAAGAAAAGAAAAGAAAAGAACAAGGAAAAAAAAGAAAAAAAACAACAATAAAAAATTCCCTCTATTAAGGCAAACACCCAACTGACCTACAGCTTATAATCAAAAGAGAATCAGTTGTGTAAAAGAAGAATTATCAGTTATATAAGAAGTTAAATGACTTGCTCATCCACAGTTCTTCTGATTTTAAGTGCAATCACAGCTAAACTATCCTACCTCAAAAATATGTAGAGAAAAAAGTTCCCTAACTTTCTTTATATATTCTTATACCTCAAGTTTTAGAGATACTACCATACATCTCTATATAAAGCATTAAATTAGATTAATAAAGAATTTATTATTTAATATTAGAATAATTCATGAATAATTTTGTATACACAAGGTTAATCCAGACTATTTAGGCCAACAAATCAGAAAATATTTTCTAATTCCATTTATTTTAAATAGTAACTATAATTATGGCATTAAAAGAAAATTTAATACAGTAAAAATCAAAAGAGAACAATTCTTTATCCTTAACCCATAGTCATTTAATAATATAACTATTCTGTTCAATAGCCAATGGAAGTAAAAAAAATTTTTTTTGTTAATTTAAAATACTGGTTTATTTTGCTATCTTGTGAATATCTTGAAACATTTTAAAACACCTTGGCTTTTTTTTTTTTTTTAAGTTGTGTTTACCCATCAACATACATATCCCGGGAAAATTGACAAACATATATAATAAAAAGTGTAGAGAAACAGTTTAAATTAGTTTCAACTAGCTAAAACTAAAAAGTAATTTTTTTCATTTGGTTTCGGGTTAAAATAAAGAAAAGTTATTTCCTATAAATAAAAAGTAAAATGAATTTTATACCAAATCATCAGCATCTGTGGAGCCTTGTTCATCATCTTCAGTATTATTACAAAATTCAGAAATATTTGTACAGTCTTGATTGCTGGAAAAAAAAATTAGGTCACTTTAATGAGAACACATACTATGGCTGGTGCTTCTGTGACTCTACTGCAAAGATTCATAAAGTTATCATCTATCAAAGCTTCAAAAAACAAACTAACAATATCATAAGATGAGAATTAAAAGGACCCATGAATACAATATATGCTCTTATCCACTTATGAAAATCACAAAAGACAGCAGGGAGACAATGCCTGATCTCCCCAGGACCTCGGAAGTTGTAAAACAAATTTACTCTCTCTATTCCAGATAAAAGTCAGGATTCTTTGTAAAGAAAAGTGACAAAGTGCTTCAAAGCAGCTGCCTACAGAGACTAAGCCATTTAAATGGGCTATAAATAGGAGAAAAAGGGATTTCTATCATTTTTTTAAAGCACTGATATATTATTAATAAGGGCAAACACTACATACCTAAAGTCAAGAGCTGGTTTTATTTATAACAGATAAACATTAAAAGTCTTTCAAATAATATCAGATCAGGATAAAAGATCAGCTCTCCAAGATCCACCTGCTACCCATTCCAATCAGAAGAGACTTCAGGGGTAGATAATGGCTAGGGAGGTGTCAGATATTTGATTTTTCTGCTTTTGATTCAGACCTGTAATTTTATCAGCATAGGCAATTCCTGGTGAGTAAGCTTCCTCTATTGATGCAAATAATTATTTTATGATGTAAAGGTTTAGTAAATTGTCTGAGCCGGCAATGAGAAATTAAATGACTTGTTCAAGTCACTTATCTTGACAGTGTGTGAACTTCTAGCATTTAATACAGTTTTAGAAATGCCAGCTATACTTCTAAGAAGAAATCAAAAGATTAAACATATGCAAGCATTTCCAGATGTTATGATGATTTTGTTTAAATGATCAGTCCTTAAATTTAAAAAAATTAAATGAAGCCTAAACAGAAGAGAAAGACTAAAACAATCACCACTCTTTGTGTTAACAAAATTCAACAGAAGGAAAAAAATTCATCCAAAAATAACTATAAAGTGTACTTGGAAGGTGGGGAGGAGTGGAGATAGAACGATGAGCAGGGAAGGGAAACACAGATGAACAGCAGTGAGACAAAAAATACACAAAAGAAAGCAGAAGGAAGATCAGAAGAAAGATGCTACTATGTTAAATCACCTCTATATTTTGGAAGTTAAATGTGGGGCCCTTATGATATGGAAAATGAGTAAATTTTTTCCCCTTCATACCAGAATAAGTCTGAATTATTATGGTATTAAAATATAAAATGCTGATATTATACATAATACTATGCATATATGCTTTATGCATTTCTGAGTATCTACACTTATTCTGTGCTGTCTATACCTTCTCCAAAACTCCTCAAGGAATTTCCATTTCATTTCTTATATTGATTCATGAAATATTAAAACCATGATGAGTAAAATCACAATACAGAAGTGTTAACTGTATACAATTTAATGTTCATAGTTTCATATATAAACCATTTTTTTCCTATTTTTTATATATTGAAATGTTCAGGAAATCAAAAAATAAAATGTATTAAAAACAAAGGGTTTTTGTTGTTGTTTTTGCTGAGGCAATTGGGGTTAGTGACTTGTCCAGGGTTACAACACAGCTAGGAAGTATTATGTGTCTGAGGACAAATTTGAACTCAGGTACTCCTGACTTCAGGGTTGGTGCTTAAAAAGATAGGCTCAGGACCTAAGACAAAAATACAATTGTAAAAGACTGCACAAAAATAAAGGAAGACTGAAATAACTGGATAGCAATTATTCATGGTCAAATCCTATCAACTTAACAAATATGATAAATAGCATCTAAATTATTTTTATCACACACAATACCAAACTACTAAGATGTCATTTTATAGAACTAACCAAAATTACAATGAAATTCAACAAAGAACAAAAGGCCAGGAAATATCAATATGTTTTTAAAGTAGAAAAGATACAACTAGCATTACTAGATCTTAAAACTATACTGTTTATAGTTAAAGTTATAATATGAGTAAAAATAAAGATACTAAGAATAAATTAGATAAGACTTCAAAGAAATCAAACATAGTAATTTAGCTTTCAATAATCTGAGAACATCTGCTACTAAGATAAACATTCCTTGAATGACAAAAAAATTTTCTGGGGAAAACTGTAAAACACCTTTGGCAGAAAACAGGCTTATATCAGTATCTCTTGGGCAGCTAGATGGCAGTGGATAGAGTACCAGGTCTGGAGTCAGACTAATCTTCCTGTGTTCAATCAAATCTGGTGTCAGATACTTTCCACTGTGTGACACTAGGTAAAGTTAGTTTGCCTCAGTTCCTCATCTGTAAAATGAACTGCAGATGGAAATGGCAAACCACTCTGGTGTCTTTGCCAAGAAAATCCCAAATCAGGTGACAAATCAGACACAAGTGAAATGACTGAACAATATCTCCTAGTATACTACAGGAAGCTGCAAATAAAGTTATGAATCTAAATATAGATCACATTGTAAAAAAGATAATAGAATTACTTTGCCTATAACTAGTGGGAGATTCCTTAAAGGTAAGTGATCATAAGAGGAAAAAACACACAATATTAATGAAGCAGTTTGCTGAAGGAAAAATCTTTACAACAAATATTTCTGATATCCAAATATATATATACATATATATATATATATGTGGAATTCAGTAAATCAACAGACATTTATTAAATGCTTGCTATGCACCAGAATATGTACTAGGAACTGGGAAAATAACTACAAAAAATGAACTATTTCTTTTTCAAAGGAATTGAACTTGATTAAAAAAAACTTGGCAGACTATTCCCTAATAGAAAAGTGACCAAAGGATAAATATAATCAATTTTCAAAAGAAGAAATCCAACCTATGGAAAAAAGATGGAAGGAGGGAAGCACTGTTAAATCAAACAAGCAATAGGAGTATAACGACTTGGTTGCTATTTGGAATGAATGTATTCAATTTGAAATTCAATTTGTAATAAAAAGAAAATGAAATTTAATTGGCACTGTTTTCTGCCACTGAAAAGAATACTTCTAAATAAAGAATAAAGTTTGAAATAACAAATGAAATAAGTTATGCTTCAAAGACAAAAACATACAGCACAAAGATAATAGTGTAACATGTAGTGGAAAGCATTCCTACTACTACTACTACTACTTACTTACTTAATGAATTTTAAAAGTTGGTCAGTGATCTTCTTAGCTGATCTTGCAATAGCACTCCCAGGTTCATTAAAGGTTCTGGCATTATATTCTATATACCTTACTTCCCAGACTAGGGCAGAAATCCTCCTTTAAAACAAAGTAAATAAAATAACACTGAGAAACTAGTGGATTTATTAAGACTAGAAAATGAAAAGGTGTCATTAAGGTATCATCATGTCTAGAAGTTTAATTTCATAAATTTAGGGAAATGCCAGTGTGGTAATTCTCTCCATTAGTACAAACTGAAAATGATAACTCTTTGTAACGCAGTGTCAAAGTCATGACAAACTTACACAGAGATGGATCCTTGCAAGTTGCATATTTTCTCAAAAAAACCGTAAGTTAACATTATTTATGTTATATTGTTTGTTAAATATTTTCTAATTACATTTTAAACTGGTTTCAGAGTATGAGCAACCTATGAGTCCTAAGTTTGACAGAAAAATCTCTGGGTAAGTAAGAAATTATGTGATTTCCCCCCACTAAAACTTTCTGCTGACCCTAATATTCTGAGGCCATGTTGCATATTATTTCATTTTTACCAAATGAATAATAAATTTAAATTAGTTTTGTGGTTTCTTATAAAGTAACATTTCAGAAGTTAACTTTCATAGGGAAAAAATGTCTTCAACACTATCAATTGGCAGTGAACATGGAAAGGGAAATAAAATAACTACATATCATCTACTACATGCTAAGTCTTATATTTTGCAAATATTGTTTATTTCATAATCTAATTATAAGATAAAAAGTTTTATTTCTGGATAATCTAGAGTTGATTCAGGTACAGAGTCATGACTGGTCTTTAATAATAATCAATAGCCTACTAAATTGAAGCATAATTATAAATCAAAGAGTTCAGTTAGTGGGTTAACTAGCTAATATTTGAAATGTCATCTAGTTAAGACATTAAAACAATAAACCATGTTAAATCATTAGTTCTAGAATATACATCTGTTAAGAATATACTATATCATATATCATTTCTCACAAAAAATGATTCAATATATATTTTGGAAAATCTAATAATTGCTTCTGTTTAGAAAATATTCTTTAGTAATCTCAAAGCTACCCTTTTATTCTAAATTTATTCTAAATTCTAAATACTTCCCCTTCTCTACATTCACCTTCTAAATTGGAAGTTGGAATAGTGAAAAGAAAAAATTGCTATTAAAAAGCAGACTTTACCACAGTTAAAAATATTTATGCACAAAACATTTTTTATTACTAGTAAAGTTTTTACAAAAAGGCCTTCATCTTTCATACAGAAGAGCTAAATGATACAGTGAAGAAATTCACCCAGAATGTAGGAAATCATATTGGACAGGGGAATAGTTATTTTTGTTGTTAATCTTTAAGATGGCCAATTCCTTAGCCAAATATAAAGAAAAAGTAATGAATAAGATTGACAGCTATATTATTCCCCCCCCCCCAAAACCAATGTTATCCTGTAACAAAAGAAAATGAATAAGATTCTGATCCTACAATTTTTTTGTTTTTGTAAAAATAAATTACATTTTTATTGTCATTGTTTATTAAAAAAAACTTGTAGGTGGCAAGAAGGAAGAACATTTAAAAATTAAAATTACTTATTAAGCTACTGACCTGTAAAATCGATGGACAAGTCTCATCCGAATGGTGTAGAGATCTGTTGGATAGGCTACCACTGTACAGTACTTTGGGTATGTACATAAGTCAACTGGACCTGCAAAAGCTGCAGCTATATCTGTTATAAGAAAAAAAGCCACTTAAATAATTAAATTTTCATAGACACAGACCCAAAGATAATGAAACATTTCTTTCCTCTTGGCAGAAGTATAAACTACCTTTATGTAATTACACATGTGCTGCAACACTCTTTTCTAGGGCCTCCTCTTTTTCTTGGTAATCTCCTCAGCTCCCAAGGACTTAATCATTACTTCTATGCAGGGGACTACCATATCTACATATGCCTCTGTAGTTTCTTTCTTGAGCTTCATTCCTGTTATCAATCACCAACTATCTATTGAATATTTTAAACTATGTTTCATAAGGATCTCAAACTCAACATATCCAAAATACAGCTAACTACATTTTCACTCAAGTTCACAACTCTTCTGAACTTTGTTATTTCTATTATAAGCACTATTTACCTTTCTAGTCATCAAGTTCTCTAAGTTGGAGTAATCCTTAATTCCTAAGTCTCTCTCACTATACATACCAACTACTATTCAAGCATCATCTTGACAATTTTAACATTATAATATCTCTCAAATCCCCCCTCCCCACTTTTATATTCTCACAGCCATAGTAAACTCCATTATAGTAGTCTTTTGGCTATAGCCATTGCTATAGCAATGTTGACTCTCTTACAGCTATTCGTGACACACCTAATAAAGTACTGCTCCTGAAACATAGGCCTGACTCTCTCTCCTTTCTCAATAGCTTCCTTTTACCTTTATCAAATACAAATTCCATTTATAACCTGGCTCCATTGATGTTCAATCATGACCAAGTCTTTGGGACCCCGTTAAGGTTATTATTTTTTCTGGTGAGGGAGAAATGGAGGGGCAAGATCCTGGAATAGTTTGTCATTTCCTTCTTCAGGTTATTTTACAGATGAGTAAACTGAGGCACACAGAGTTAAATGACTTGCCAGGATCACACAACTACTAAGTGTCTGAGATCCCATTTGAACTTGGGTCTTTCTGACTCCAGAGTCAGTACTCTAGCTAGCTGCCCTTCATGCATTCAACTGGCCACCTTTTTGTTTCTCACACACAAAACTGGATTTCCCATCTCTATGCCTTTACTTAGGCTACTACCATTCTCCCTCATTTCTACCTCTTAGGATCCCTAGTTTCCTTCAAAGTTCTGCATGAGAAATGTTTTATCATACTCAAGCTGCTCAAATTTCTCTCCACAAATGATATTGTATTTACTTTGCATATATTTATATGAGTTTTTCTACATGACAGAATGTAGACTTCATTATATTTGTGCCTTACATATAAACTTGCACTGGGTCTGGTATATACTAGTAGGTGTTCACTGAGTCAATGAGAAACTGTCAAGCATCCACTATGGACCAGATACAAAAAATCATTAAAAAACAATATAGGAGACAAAGCAAAAAACTAACTATGCATAAACAAGATATGTGCAAAATAAAGTGAAAATAATAGTTGGAAACTGGAAAAAACTTCTTGCAAATGATCAGATTTTGGCTTAGATTTGAAGCCAGAAAAACCATGAAGTGAAGATGAGGAAGGAGAGAATTCTAGGCATGAAGTACAGTTGATCAAGGAATCAAAGCGTGTTGGCTTCAAAGAACAGCACGGAAGGTAGTGTCATTAGATTGCAAAGGAAGTAAATGGGAGGGGCAGTAGGGTGGGTGGAGAGGAGAACATGGGGAAGACAGTTATAAAAGGCTTTTAAACTAAACAGAACATTTTATATTTAATCTTGGAAGTAAAAGAGGACCAGTGAAGCTAACTGTACATAAGGGAGGGGTGGTGAAAGTTGACATAATCAGATTTGTGCTTTAAAAATATTAGTTTGATTGTTAAATGGAGAGAAGGAGGAAACAGGAGGAAGAAACAAGGTAGGGAGACCAGCTACAGAAGGACATTGCAATAAGCTAGGCATGAGGAGATAAGGACCTGTATCAGAGTAATGTCAGTATTGGAGAAGAAAAGGGAAACAAGGGAGAGATGATAGGAAAGCAGAATGCAGAAGAACTTGGCAATGGACTAGATATTAGCTACTAGCTATTGCAGGTGAGGGAGAAGGAAAAAAAAGTGAGTGTCTGAGAATGACACCTAGGTTAGGGAGTCTGAGTGATTGATTTAATGAGAGGTAGAGCTAGTTGGGCAGAATAACAAGAAATTGATATTCTTAAAAACAGATCTTAAAACAGATCCAGAAAACACACTAGACCATATTCTAATGAGGGAAAAAAAGTCATATTGACTCATCTTTCCAAACTAGGCCAGCATTAAAAAGCACAATATAAGGAAATTGGGGAAATGGTCTGGCCAGGAGCATGCTCAGGGAGAGAGGTCCCAAATCCACACTGAGATACTGTGATAGGAATAAATGTCAATTGCAGCTTTGGACCCATTATCTAGTTTCAGATCCAGAACCTATTCTAAGTAATAGGGAACACTGAAAGGAAGAAAACTTGCAGAAGAATAACCAGCACAGGAATCCTACACCAAGGTGAAAGCCTTTCAACTGGCTAATTAAGACTGAGGCAAAGCATTCAACTCGAGCTAAGACTCAAACCCAAGGTAGAAATTTGTAGAGCTCAGGCTAAGATCAAAGGGATGAACTGGGAGTTGGGACAACTATCAAATAATGAGTCAAATCAAACCTCTTTGACATACTGAAAGCTTGGAACTATATTGCTATATATGAAGATCATATTGTATATTTTTTCTTATTGGTAAAACAGAAGGCAGAGAGATTTCCAGAAATAAACAATATGAAAACAAAAGACACCAATAAAATTTATTTAAAAAAGAAATCAAATTCTGTCATTTTTCTTAAAATTATTCAGCAAGATCCAGAAGGGACTTTTTTTGTTGATGTTTACTTGCATCTTGTTTTCTCATTTTTTCCTTTTTGATCTGATTTTCTTGTGCAGTGTGATAATTGTGGAAATATGTATAGAAGAATTGCACATGTTTAACATATATTGGATTACTTCTAGTCTAGGGGAGAAGAAAGGGAAAGGGAGGGAGGAAAAAATTGGAAAACAAGGATTTATAAGGGTGAATATTGAAAACTATGCATATGTCTTGGAAATTAAAAGCTTTAAAAGAATTTTAAAAATAAAATAATTCAGCAAAGGAAATAGTCAAATTAAGATAACTAGTAAAGCCCAAAATATTAATCAAAATACTAGTAAATACAATGTGAATATCTCATCAACACAATGTGTCAATTTTTAATAATGCTAATAAAATGCAAACTGTTACCAAGATTCAAAAGTTGATCAATGCCATTGATTATTCTTTCACATTCTTCATCCCGGGATTTTTTACCCCATTCACCATTCTGGGGTTTATATAACAATTTCTCTAGTTCATCTGAAGTCACTGAAATACTAGCTCCCAATTCTTCAGGTGGATCAACTACATATAAACAAAAAATGACACAAGGAAAAAAAAAATGAACAGGAAAATATGAAACTAACTTTTGCATTTAAACAGCTCATTGTATACATCACAAAAAACCTACTTCAATGAAAGATTATAAAATCAAATATAGCTCTAAAAGCAATCTTTCACAATTTCAAATCTAATTCTATTTTATCAAGTTTTATTTCAAATATGTTACAACAAACACTGTACAATTTCAAGAGTAGAACCTTTACATTTAAAATACTATAAAATATGTATACTTATAAATATTTGGGAATCTATCTGCCAAGGGACAGTCAGGAACTATATGAGCAAAACTACAAAACACTTTCCACACAAATAAAAGTCAGATCTAAACAACTGGAAAAATATTAAGTGCTCCTGGATAGGTTGAGTGAATATAATAAGAATGACAATACTACTTAAACTAATCTATTTATTTAGCGCTATACCAATCCTAGAAAAAAATAACAAAATTCATCTAGAAGAAAAAAAGGTCAAGAATTTCGAGGGAACTAATGAAAAAACAAACAAACAAACAAACAAAAATATGAAGGTGGCCTAGCTGTACCTGATCTAAAACTATATTATAAACCATTTGGTATTGGCTAAGAAATAGACTACATGATCAGTGGAATAGGTTAGGTTCACAGGACAAAATAGTCAATAAGTATAGTGATCTAGTGTTTGACAAACCCAAAGATCCCAGCTTTTGGGATAAGAATTCATTATTTGACAAAAATTGCTGGGAAAATTGGAAATTAGTATGGCAGAAACTAGGTATTGACCCATACTTAACACCGTACACACCAAGATAAGATCAAAATGGGTTCATGATCCAGGCATAAAAAATGAGATTATGAATAAATTAGAAGAACATAGGATTGTTTACCTCTCAAGACTTGTGGAAGAGGAAGGAATTTGTGACCAAAAAAGAACTAGAGATCATTATTGATCAAAAAATAGAAAATTTTGATTATATCAATTAAAAAGCTTTTGTACAAATAAAACTAATGTGGATAAGATTAGAAGGGAAGAAATAAACTGGGAAAACATTTTTACAGCTAAAGGTTCTGATAAAGGCCTCATCTCCAAAATATATAGAAAATTGACTAACTTATAAGAAATCAAGCTATTCTCCAATTGATAAATGGTCAAAGGATATGAACAATTTTCCAATGAAGAAATTGAAACTATTTCTAGTCATATGAAAAGATGCTCCAAATCATTATTGATCAGAGAAATGCAAATTAAAACAATTCTGAGATACCACTACACACCTGTCAGATTGGCTAAAATGACAGGAAAAGATAATGATGAATATTGGAGGGGATTTGGGAAAACTGGGACACTGATACATTATTGGTGGAAATGTGAATGAATCCAACCATTCTGTAGAGCAATTTGGAACAATAATCAAAAAGTTATCAAACTGTGCATACCCTTTGACCCATCAGTGTTACTACTGGGCTTATATTCTAAAGAGATCTAAAAGAGGGAAAGAGACCCGTATGTGCAAAAATGGTTGTGGCAGCCCTTTTTATAATGGCTAGAAACTGGAAATTGAAAGGATGCCCACCAACTGGAGAATGGCTGGGTAAATTGTGGTATATGAATGTTATGGAATATTATTGTTCTGTAAGAAATGACCAGCAAGATGAATACAGAGAGGACTGGCAAGACTTACATGAACTGATGCTAAGTGAAATGAGCAGAACCAGGAGATCATTATACACTTCGACAACGACATTGTATGAGGACATATTTTGATGGAAGTGGATTTCTTTGACAAAGAGACCTGAGTTGCAATTGATAAATGACTGACAAAAACAGCTACACCCAAAGAAAGAACACTGGGAAACGAATGTGAACTATCTGCATTTTTGTTTTTCTTCCTGGGTTATTTATACCTTCTGAATCCAATTCTCCCTATGCAACAAGAGAACTGTTCGGTTCTGCAAACATATATTGTATCTAGGATATACTGCAACATATCCAACATATAAAGGACTGCTTGCCATCTAGGGGAGGGGGTGGAGGGAGGGAGGGAAAAAAAATCGGAACAGAAACGAGTGTCAATATAAAGTAATTATTAAATAAATATTAAATTTAAAAAAAAAAAAAAAAAAAAAGAAATGACCAGCAGGGTGAATACAGAGGGCTTAGAGAAACATACATGAACTGATACTAAGTGAAATGAACAGAACCAGGAGATCATTATACCCTTCAACAATACTACATGATGATCAATTCTGATGGACTTTGGCCCTCTTCAACAAGGAGAGGATCTGTTGGAATCCTTATAAAGTGATAAGTCAGTTGCCTAATTTAGCATGGTACTTAGCAAATTCTCAAACTTACTAATGGATTTAAAGTACTCATTGGAGTTCACAAATATGGGAGATTCGCAAAGTTAACTTTGTGAATTCACACCTCCCTTAATCACTCCCTCAGAGGAGTAGTCAACCTTTGGGAGATCATATATAAAGAAGCTCTTAGCTTCAAGTTAGTTAGTTTGGGGAACATTGCCAGGAGTCAGAGAGGAACACTCTGGGAGATACAGAAGCCCACAAGCCCACTCTCTGAGGTGGAGTCAGATTCTTTCCAACTTTCACCTTTGTGCTGGCTGGAGGCTGAGGGACAAAATAAATGTGGTGTTTTTCTTCTTTTCTATAATGTGATAGTTCTCTGTGGGAGCAGGTTTCCCTGGGAGGTTTTCTGGAGGCAGCCTTAGTTTCCGTTCAGATCAATAATTACAAATACAGCCAGGTGTTAAAAGTTCAGATCTTTTATTGCTTCCTTCAAAATAGCCCAGTTAGTTTTCTTGGTAGCCTGTCTCTCTGCTTGGTTCCAAGAGGTCCCTCCGAATGTTTCCAAATCCAAAGGTTTGTACTTTAGCCTTCAGCCAGCACAAAGGTGGAAAATGGAATGGATTTGACTCCTCTAGCTCAACTCCGAATGTCTCCAGCCAGCCAGATGAAAGTTGGAATGAATCTGTTTTGCCTCCCAGAGAAGGCTTCTGGCTCTCAATCTCCCAGAGTGCTCTGTGTCTGTCAATCTTCCAAACTAACTCCTCTGAACCTCTAAGATCTTCTTTATATATGATCTCCCAAAGGTTGACTTCCTCCTCTGAGGGAGGGATTAAGGGAGGTGTGAATTCACAAAGTTACAAAGTTAACTTTGTGAATCTCCCATACTTGTGAACTCCAATGAATACTTAAATATATTAGTGAGTTTGAGAATTTGCTATGTACCATGCTAAATTAGGCAACTGACATCACTTTGTAAGGATTCCAACGAGGATCCAAATCAGTTGTAATTCATCTGTAATGAACAGAACCAGCTACATCCAGAGAAAGAACATTGGGAAATGAGTATGGACCACAACATGATATTTCCACAATAGAGAAGATATTGTTTCTCTTCTCAGGTTATTTTTACCTTCTTTCTAAATACAATCTTTCTTGTGCAACAAGATAACTCTATAAATATGTATATGTATATTGTATTTGACATATTCTTTAACATATTTAACATGCATGGAACTACCTCCCATCTAAGGGAGAGGATGGGGGAAAGGAGGGGAAAAGTTGAAACCAAAATTTTTGCAAGGTTCAATGTTGAAAAATTACCTGTGCACATGTTTTGCATATAAAAAGCTATTTAAAAAAAAAGTTTACTTTTAAATAACCAGTATGGAACTAACAGAAGGGTGGGAGGAGGGATAGGGAAAGAAACAGCATTCTTATAGCACTTGATATACGACAGACATAGTATTAAGCACTTTTCACAACATGGCTGACAAAAATAATAGCTCACATTTATAAAGTCCTTACTATGTGCCAAGTCTTGTGTTAAGTGCTTTATAATTATTACTTCTTTCAATCACAACATCAACCCTGAGAGGGAGATTATAAATTCATTTTTACAGCTGAGAAAACAGAAGCAAAGAGAGTTAAAGTGACTTGCACAACTATTAACTTGTATTCAGTTTTTCCTGACTGCAGGTCTGGCTGTACTTCTACTGTGTCACCTAACTGTCCCATGGGCAAAGAGAGGCAGAGATTACTGTTCAGTAGAATTTCTGCTGTCTCTTAAGGACAATGCCATGGATCCTACTCCAAGAAGAACAGGGTTGAAAAGTGGAATTTAAAAGCTAAAGAAAATGATCTTGGACTTAATGTGGTGGGCAATATATGTAGAGAGTCATCATAGGATCCCTACAGAAGGTAGGCATGGTAGGTAGGGATAATTTTGAGAACAATGATTTAAGAAAATTGAGTTGCCAAAGTATAAACTAGGAGAATATATACAATGTCAACAATATGGTAGAAAAGACAACTTTGAAACACTCTGGAACTGCCATCAGTGACGAAGTATGAGTACAAAAGCCCAGAGACAAAATACCCCATCTCACCTCCTGTCATAAAGGAGATGAAAGTAAACATACATTTTTTCAGATATGGTGTGTGGGTATGTTTTGCTAGGCTATGCCTTTGAGTTTTCATTTCTTTTCTTTTTTTTAAACTAAGAGGAGGTGAGGGCAGATGGAGAGACATATTTTAAATGCATATAAAAATAAGTATTTCTAAAATTATCTTTTGAATTTGTCTTCAAAAACAAGTAACAACAAATGTTCATTGTATTCAATGTATTAATTCTTAGACTTTCTGGATCAAGATTTTACTCAACTTCATTTTATTTTTTCTGATAATTATTTGGTATTTGAAAGAACCTCCATAAAAATAATCATCCGTATAGGGATGATAACTGAAACCACAGGAATTGATGAGATCAAGTAAAGTATAGAAATAAGACTCATTGTTAGTGTGATATGGATGAAGATTCAGAAAGGAGACAAAAAAGAAGCATTAGGAGAAGAATCAGGAAAGAGTATTATAATAAAAAAGCTAAAGAGAATGGAGTTATCAAGGAAAAGAGCTTGTCTTGACAGCAAAAAGGGGCGGGGGAATGGGGATCAAGAAAAATGAGCACTAAGAAAACACCATTAGACTTAGCAATTAAAAAATCAAAAGCAACTTTGCAAAGAGAAGCTTCAATCAAATGAAGATAGAAAACTAAATTTCAGAGTTAAGAGAAGAGGAGAAAAACAGAGGGATCTGTTTCAGATAACCTTTCTCAAATTTTGCCACAAAAAAGAGAGATAAAGGAAAATAACCAGGAAAAATAGATTGTGTAGATTTTTGAAAATAGGGGAAACATGGGCATATTTGTAGGAAACAACAATAAAGAGAAATTCAAAATTAGTGAAGTAGGAAAAATGAAGGGAGTAAACTATTAGAGAAAACAAGATGAAATAGAATCACTTGGGCATGGAGACAAGTTTAAATGCCTTGGCAAGAAGGGACATTTCTTTGGGTGACAGGAGAAAACAAGGGGGAAAGGTCCCTAAGTGATGTGAGATAACAAACAAACAACAACAACAACAACAAAAAAAAAAAACCAGGAAGTTGTCAAGAAATGGTTTCAATTTTTTGAGTGAAATATGAAGCAAGGTTCTCTGATTAGAGGATGGGGGAAGGGAAACTGTGGGAGATTTAATGAAAGTTGAAAAGTAGTTGTGGATTAGAGAGATAAAAAATGATTGCCTTGTAGAAGTGAAAGTCCAGTAGAGGATTAACATAAATTTGTAGTGGACTCAGCAGTTTCATGATCTTTTCCAAATTTGCTAGCATGTGCATGAGTAGGAAGGAGTAAAGACAGGAGACAGTGAAAATAACTTTTCTTTAGTACTAGAATTTCTACATTTATCAACAATAGCAAACTGAAAAAGGAGAGTAGATTTGAAGTCAAGAGTTCTTTGCTCTTAGCTCTATAACTTTCTGGATCTTAGTTCTCCTATGTGTAAAAAGGATCTTCATGGGCTATATAGGCATAGTCAGCTTCAGCCAGAAAGATCAGAGTTCAAATCTCCCATCTCACATACATTATCACTTGTGTGATCATGGTATAAAGCACTTAACCTCTCAATGCCAAAGACAGTTCTTTTAAGTTATAAATGATTTGCTATTCAATATCAGAGGAAGGAGTTCCATATCAGGAGTTTCCTACACTGATGAAATCAAAGGACAAGATCAAAAAGAATACTTCTCACCTTCACAATATTATAAAGTCTAAAGTGTTAAATGAATTCCACTTGACATTTTGTTGTCAACCTTAATAAAAGGTAAATCAGCAAAAATAAGAAATTATGAAATAAAAAGATAATAGGACAGAAGTGAAGATACCAAAGTACTAGTCTTGACTTCTACTAATAATTGTGAGACTCTGGGCAAATCATTTTCCTTTTTGAATTAGTTTGCTCATATATAAATGAGAGAGTTGAACTCAATCCTTAAGATCTCTTCTAAATTTAAAATTCTAAGATTCTTTATATTTTAGTTAATTTTCACATACCATTATCAGGAATTGGTTCCATATCCCATGGACTAAGCTTTTCTATTTCAGTATTGTCCCACCTATTTAATCAGTAGGTCAAAGAAAAGAGTTAGTTTTTGTAAAAACACAAATAGAAAAATCCAACATTTTAACAATGGTTCACACCAGACACCATTAGTAAATTTTTAAAAAACAAAAATGACTAATATAAAACATTATTCTAAAATTACAACGTAAATACGCATTCTTTTAAATGGTATTTTTATCTAGTCAAATTAATATCAACTTATCTGATCTTTAAGACAAAGAATATGTAATAATTAAGGCTAAATTAACCAAATTTAAAAAATGCTCCTCAGATACTGAATTAAAAAAACATTCAATTGCTTATCACGTGCCAAACTCTATGCTAGGCTCTGGAGAAGCATGTCAGCCTATGACTTCAAAGAGCTTACATTTTACACAGGAAGACAACTTAAATATATACTGGATTGTACAAAATATCTCAAAAGTCTTGTCTCAATTTTAAATTTAAAACTAAAACAAGATCTTTGAGGATACCCTGTATTTCTCGATAAAAAAACAATTTGGTATCTTCCTTATTTTTCTTGGTGACTTATAAATATCCTCTCTTCCTCTGGCTTCCATGATAACTCCAAATATCTCTTATCACTCTTTTCACCTTGCAAACGAGAAATATATAAAATAGGCATTTTTAAAAAATGAATTATGTTGAAATATAATTTTATTAAATTGTAAATACTAAGTTTACGGATTCCAAGAATCTCTCACCCAGTGTTATTTTGATACAACTACATATCCAATCATGTCAAAGTGTTGTTCAATATATTTCATATCGCCTTCTCTTTTCCTTAACTCCCACTATAAAAACTTTTGTTCAGATTCTTTTATCACTTAAGATTATTTTAATTCTCATTATAAGTGTGTCATCTTATCCTCTTTTTATTTATATTCTTTATACTTTATGCAATCTACACAAAAAACTTTAAGGGTTTCCCACTACTGACTGAACAGAGTATAAATTTTTTGTCCTTACATTCAAGTCCTTTACAATTTGATTTTTCTCTTAGCTTTATCTTATACTATTTCCCATTGTGCTAAGGATAGTGTACTTCAATAATCTTAAATTACCACACAAAATATACTGTTATTCAGATATTCAATATGATATCCAAATTGGATTGTCTTCTATTCCTTGTTCACATCATGCTTTTATCCTATCTCCATGCTTCATTTTCTTCAAGCTCTCCAACTCAGACACAACTTCTCTTTCAGGTACTTTCCATTAACACTGAACCCACCTCTACTCTTTGATGAAAAGGTTGACCCGCCTCATTTTTCTAAGAGCATTAATCCATAGTTCTTTTGTATCAGTTATTTCTGAACTTATCTTCCCAAGGTCAGTGCCATATATAACTTTCTAACTCAAGGAATTAAAAGAGTATGTATATACACTATGCACTTAATAAATATAAGTGGAATGAACAGTAAATATAAATCAGTATACATACTTAACATTGTAACATTGGAAATGACTATCTGGATACTGTGGTTGAAAGGGCTCTTGACTTAACACTGTTCCAAACCACCAAGCATCATCAATTATAGATCGAAATCTGTCACCTGCAAAAGAAATAGCACCTCATCTATTTTTTATAATGCAAAGAACTACCAGACTTTTAAAAAAGATTATACAGGACATATACAATGAACATCATTACTTTAATTCTTAAATAAAATTACTTATTCTAATGCTCTTTTGAGTTACTGATATTACCATATTAATGACTAGAAAGTTCCATAACTTTCTGTGATTATTTAATAGCTATAACACATTACTATACTAAAAAGCTTACTGAGTACAGAATTTTTTACTGAGACAAATACTTATGTTTGTATCAGAAAAACTACTAAGACATCAAAACAAGTAAACATCGACTTGGAACACTCAGTGTAAAATGGAATACATTGTCTTGTTCAGGTACCCAAATTAAATACATGCCACAGTAAAAAAGAAAAAAAAATCACAATTATAAAAGATAGAATTTTACCAAACTCCTAAAAAGGTGACATTTCCTATTCCTAAAGGTGTTACTGTGATAGAATGAACATAAAATGCTTTACAAACTTTCAAGTGCTATATAATAATGATAACGATAATAATAATAATAAAGCTAACATGTATATTGTGCTTTATAGTTTACTTAGCACTTTTATCCTCAAAATAATTCTAGGAATTAGGTGCTATTATTATCTTCATTTTATAGATAAGAAAACTGAGGTAGACAAAGAACTTGCCCATGTTCATATAACTATAGAATGGCAGGATATGAACTCAGGTCTTTCTAATTCCTGATCCTAGCTGCCTCAAATGTAAATGCTAGCTATTATTTATCCAATCCAGCTCTTAATGAAGACAACTCGCCATCGTCTGAACCCAGGTAGTATAGTATTTAGAACATAGAACTTGGAGTCATGAGAGTCATGAAGGACAGAATTCTAATCCTGCCTCAAACTCTTTATCAGCTATGTAACTTTGGGCAAATCGTTTGTTTTCTCTTCAAACAATTGTTTCAGTTTGTTTCCTCATCTATAAAACGGGAATAATAATAATACCTATTTTGCAAGGCTATTGTATTATAAAGATAATATTTATAAAAGGGTTTGCAAGCCTTAAAGCTCCAAGTAAAGAGTAACTATTATAATGTCACAGTAACTTCTGCCTTTTATTAAAAAGTATAAAATATTAAATACCTACCACATTTGACACCATAGAAAAGTATTACATAAATATGGGTAAAATATTTTATGAAGAATGAAAGACAATACAATTATAAAAAAGCTCTCAGACAAAATAAATGCTGAGAGGAAAATAGGACATGATTAAAAAATAACATGAACAAAGTTTAAAAAAATTTTTGTTACAAAGATTGTAAATTTTTGGTTGAAATATTCTAGAACTAAGTCATAGTTTTTATTCCATATGAAATGTGTTTTAAATTCATCACTGTTTCCTATATACACATATATGAAGTATCTATATCTATATAAATTTAGTTTTTAAAAAACATACTCTTTCCTGCCAATTCAAAACCATCACACACACACACACACACACACACACACACACACACACTGAAACTACCTACCCCACACTGCACTTAGGACTTTATAAATTAGCTTTCTAAAAAAGTAGAGAAACAATGTCAATTTTTGAGAATTTTGAGAATTACTGTAACTTTAAGTGCAACAATACTGTTAGGAGAAACTAGTTTTATGGGAATATGGGAATAAAAAGGTGGGACTAAATCTTGGGAGACTAAAATTAATTTCAGTCACAAAAATCATAAAAGTTTATAATCAATCTTTAGAGACTTGATCTCAAGGAATATGTTGTGCAAGATAAATTGCTTGAATGCTGATGGATGAAAACTGAGAAGTTTCCATTAGCCATCAAACCTATTTCTGAAGTTTCCAGCTATTGTATATCTCTCAGAGAACAAAACATTTCATCTGGATATTGAAAAATAAAAGAACTAAGTGGCTAGTGAGCATTTTGGAAATCAGCCAGTTAGCTGGCTACCTCCAAATGGAGTTCCTTAGAAAGAAGAATTTTCACAGAGACTGAATTAGGAAACAATCCAGAATATAATTAGGGAATAATCCAGAAATAACCAGCACACTAAGCAGAAAATGCAGAGTTAGGGGTAGCTAGGTGGTGCAACAGATAAATCACCAGCCCTGAAATCAGGAGGACCCGAGTTCAAATCTAGTCTCAAGACACTTAATACTTCCTAGCTAAGTGACCTGGGCAAATCACTTAATCCCAATTGCCTCAGTAAAGAAAAAAAAAAAAAATAGCAGAGTTAGAGGATAAGAGTTTCTGAAATCAAATCCACTTAGTGCCTTTTTAAGGAAAGGAGTAACAAATGGGACAAGTAAGGTTACATGTAAGTTGATTATTTGAAGAAAAACTTTCAGGGTATCCTATGGAAATTTGCAAAACAAAACAAAGCAAAATAAAACCACAGTACTTTATAAATACAAAGCCTTACCTATTAGACTGGTAAAACTCTGGACCTTTATTAAATGCTTATTAACTGACTGATTTAAACATCCTAAAACACTTTACTCTAAACATGACAACTTATAAAATCTACAGAATTTCTTAAATTGATTAGGAACATCAGATACCAACAAAGAACTAAACAAGTATTATTAGCTATAACATTAAGAAGAGTCTACCTTTATAAAAATCATCTCACTACTGAGATATATTGCTTCTAAAACAAAATTTCAACTTTATAACAAAACCAACAACCAGAAGGAAATGATACAAATGAATATATACAAGTGACTTGATAATGTAAGGGCAGAAAAAATTATGAAAGGAAATATTAACAGAAAAGTGATAATAGCACTCAATATATTAATGAGATGGTTTTCTGAAGCATGGAATTGGTTAAGAAGGGTTTACATATTTGAAGAAACCAATTACTCTTATAGTTTCTTCTATTTGCCCAAGATATGTTTTTCTCTATTCAACAAAAAGATCAACAACCAAAATAGAAAATTGCTCAGAAATGAACTCAGCAAGGAAAAACATCAACACATTTGTAAATTCTAGCTGGAAAGTCCTGTTATCTTTTTTTTGAAACTAGTTGATTTTCTTTCAAAATGTTCTTGTAGGGGAGCCTTTTTGGCAAAATCAAGATTCCAAGTAGAGAACACCCACCTGCATTTACTACAGGTAAATACCATTAATGTCATTGTCATAAAAACTGATATGAAAAAAACAGCCATAAAGCTGTTTAGTTTAAATCACGAGAAAGGTCTGGAATACAATCTCCACAAGCTTAGTTGTAGAGAATAAATTAAAAAAAAAAAATTAGGTGGATATGGGAAAATAAAACAAAACTTTTAATTTACATCTCCAGGAGTTACAAAAATATATGGATAGCAGCCTTAATTTCTTTAGGACTGGACTATATTAATTACATTGACAGCTGTCTCATCTTTTTTTCCTTTTGGTCAGAAATTTTCCTTCAAGAAAACCTTCTTCTATCTCTAGTCCCAGAACAATCCTGATTACCTGTGAAGGTATTACTGTTAAGAATAGTATAGTAAGAGCAACTATGGTTTCTCATCATCTTGCATTTCAAAGGATGATGATTGCTTAGATTTTACCTCCTCTTAGTGCAGAAACCAGGAAGATCTGTTATAATATAAATTTTAAATTTGCCACATTAAATGTTTTAGATCTTGTCTGAAAAGGAATTTGTTTTAGATGAAAGGAAAACAAGAGTTGATGAAAGATGAATTCTGCTATAAACTAAATTCAATGTAAAATTAATTTTCTTACCTGTTCCTCCATATACCTGAGAGCATATAACTACACAAACTAAATATATAGTAAATGTAGCACAGCATAGTCAATATATAAATAGAAGGGCAAATGTTGATTACTCTGAAAAAAACCAAGCTGCTAACTTTCTGAGAAAATTTAAGATCAACTCATCAATTATGTAATATCTTGGGAGAAAGAAAAAAAATTTATTAAAAAAATTACCAAAAAAATAAAGCTTCTCTGTAATTCACCTTTAATTCCTATATTTGATTCCTATATTTTATTTTAAAAATATGAAAAAAGCATACCTGTTTGACAAATTTGTATATATTTATTTTGTATAATGTATATTATGCAAAGTAAATAATAACATCTTTAAATCCCTCCCAACTAAATTTGCATTAACACAGCAATCAGGTTCAAAGATCTGCATAAATTTTAAAGAGTTTTCTGCTTATAGCCTAGGAATTCTTAAGCCAATTTGTGTTCTAAGAAATATTCACTATTCACAAGGAATCATCATTTAAATAGTAAGTAATTTCCCAAAACATGCCTATCTCAAAGAAAAAAATATTGTAAATTTATTAAATGTATTTTAAAGAGTAGATACTAAATGTTTATTGAATTGAAATTAGTATTAACCATACACTACTAATCTTGAAAAGGCATTATGTAATGTAAATACCACAAAATGAACATTACTCAATCAAATTAATTAATCTATTATACCATATAAGGTTTTGAAGAAACTCAAAAGACTTACGAGCTTGCCAGTTCCTCTGTCGTGCTTCATCATAAAACTGACGCAGTACAAGAAAGTCAATAACATCTGGCATATCGTGATACCTAAAATAATAGATTTTATCAATTTTATTGCATAATTATTCCAACTAATAATATTCTTTGCTGTCTACTACATGCTCCAGTTCCAAAAACAAAACAAAAAATAAAATAAAATAAATTTCTCTCACAGGTCAGCAATTCTCACAACATAGGACAAGAATGGTACAACAGAGTATCATACCTAAGACCCAAACACCAAGTATAAAACCCATTTACATTGGTCCTTGTTACCTGAACATGGATATAACTATGAGCCTCCTCAACTACCTATTAATTCTTGTTTATTTGTTTACTATAATGCAGAAGATATGACAAGGATTTTCATCCTTTTTGAACATTAAGTATTTGCTATTAGCACCAATCCACTGACACAGAACAGCACTCTTATTAGAGATACAAAAATTTAATTTATATAAACAAACAAAAAAAGCTTACTTAAGAGAGAAGGACTTGTCCAGAAGTTTTCCAGTGGCTGGATCTATAAAAGCGAGTTTAAGGCAACAGAGTGTAGGGGGACCAACCTCATACCGCATCCCAACTATTTTTACCAATTCTTGATCCTTCAAGAGATTTTTTAAAAGTTACATGAATGGCACTATTTAAAGCGTTATTAAGCAAATTCTTAAAGATTCTGTACATCTTTCTTTACAGATAAACATTATCCATTCAAGTATAGGCTATAATTTGTACAGACTATAAGTAAATTTTTATTTTCATATTTATAGTCAGCATTTTTAACTATTTATTATATACATTTTCCTTCACCTTAATGCCATATTAACTCTTTAGGTTTAGAAGATAACAATACAAAATAATTTGTTTTTGTAAAAATGACAAATGGAAATTTCATGACTATATATAGTTTTTCCCAAAAACTTTTGTAAAATGAATCTACAAATTAATTATAGTCAAATAGGCAAGCATTTACTAAGACATTCCCATATACCACTTATATCTTAAGTGTTAGAATGCAAAGAAAAGCAAAATTTTTTAAATAAAAAATGGTAATAAGACTTACTCTAAGATCCATTTTCTTCCATGGCTCCTTGTTGGGGTTTAGCTCATAAATATTATTTCTTCTAACTGCCTCAACATAAGCTTCATGACCTTGTCGAAAATATATTACCTATAAAAAGAAAATTAAGGCATACAAAATAAACAAATTTGAAACTCAAATAATGAAGATTGATTTTATTACATACCAAAATTTATTATATCTACAAAAAATTTACCAATCTTACCTCATCACCCATTTGAGGAACAAATGGAGATTTTCGAAGTGTAGTATCTGTTATCCAAACTGGAGGATGAAATTCATATAAAAGTTCTATATTTTCAAGCTCAGCTGGAGTCATCCTCTGCAAATTCTACAAAAGACCCAAAAAAATGGTGTCTAAAACTTTATGAATGCAAAACATTCTTTACAGAAATAGAAAAACTTAATTGAAATCTTAATTGCTCTTTGAAAAACCGAGCTAAAATAATGAAAATGATAACACTAACTATATTTATTTATTTAGCATCAAGTCAATCAAATTACCAAGAAGTAATACTAAATTTAGTATTAATTTTAATCTGATGGAACCAAAAGTCAGGAATTTTGAGAAATAAAGGGGGAGGGAGAGGAGGAGAAAAAGGCACTAGCAATAATAGTTCTCAAATCATACAACAAAGCTGTAATCATCAAAACAATATAAGAAATAAGAAAAAAGTTTCATTAGTGTAACAATAACTAGAAGCCTGATGTTTAATAAACTCAAAAGATATCATCTAATGAATTAAGGATTTATTCCTTGACAAAAATGTTGGAAAATCGAACAGCAATGTGACAGAAATTGTTTTTAGACCAGTATCTCATACCAAATAATATAAGTTCCATAAATGACTTAGATATAAAAAGTCATTATAAATAAAGGCATAAGGAATACATTTTATCTTTCAAATCTATGGATAGGGAAAAGGTTCATGAATAAGTAAAGGATAGAGACAATCACAGAAGATAAAATGGACAATTTTGATTACCATAAAATTAAAAGGTTTGCACAAACAAAATCAATACAGCCAAAATTAGAAAGGAAAAGCTGACTAGAGGAAAACAGGAAAAAAAACTTTGGAATAAGTTGCTCTGATAAGGTTAGAAGTTTTAAGATGAGACTGATTTCAACTTTTAAGGAAAAAGCCATTCACTTTGATAAAATAGTTAAAGCATTTTCAAAGAAGAAATACAACCTATCAATAGCCATTAAAAAAAAAGTACTCCTGGGATCAGCTAAATGGCATGGTGGATAGGGTACCAGCCCTGAATTCAAGAGAACCTGAGTTCAAATCTGGTCTTAGATACTTAATACTTCCTAGCTGTGACCCCGGGCAGGTCACTTAATGCCAACTGCCACATTAATCATTTTAATGCTTTATTAAAGCAACTCTGAATTTCTACCTCATAGCAGGAGCTGGGGGAAACAGACATTCTAATATATTGTAATGTATCTGTATTTTTTTCTCTCCAATCATTCCAGAAAGCAATTTAGAATAATGACCCAAAAGTCACTAAACTGTACACCGCCATATATCACTTAGTGATATATCTGATACCACTACTTGACATATATCACAATTAGACCAAAGATTCAAAGGATCCTAAAGCTAAAAAATATTTGTCAGATCTTTTTACAAATAGCAAAAAAAAAAATTAAGACACAAAATAATCTTGCTTTATTAATGTAGTAGGATACTATTATTCCATAAAAAATGATGAAAGGGGTAATTTCAGAAAATTTTGTAAGTCCCTACAGCAGAAATGGGGAATTTTTTTTTCTACCAAGGACCATTTGAATATTTGGCTACTGGCCAAACTGGCAGGATATATAAAATTATCAACTTACAGAACTCAAGCAGTGGGACATTGTTGCACCTAGCTTTCAACTACCATCACCTACTGATTTATATGAATAATTTCATAGGCTTTATATGCTCAGGGAAATTCCTCACTCCTGACTTACAGAAAGTGATGCAACATGAAATAAACAAAGACAGGATTATGTATAAAGTAACAATTCTGAGTCTTAAAACTATCTGCCAAAGCCAATCAAGATTCCAGAGGGTTAAAGGTGAACCACACTAGTCATCTCCTAAAGGAAAAGTGACGGACGCAATAATAAAAAAATGAAACATGTTTTTGGACATAGCCAATATAAGAATCTGTTTTACTTAACTGTGTATATATGTCACAATAATTTTGGTTTTTTTCCAAATTGAAGGAGGAGATTGGAAAAATAAAATGCTTACAATTAAATTGGTAAGTTAAAAAAAAAGAGAAATGTATAGAAGGTACAGATTTGTTTTTTCATACCGACTTCTTAGGTTTACATTTTTTCCTTCTCTTTCTCCTTCTCTTTGGAGTAGATAACTTCTCAACAGATACTTCATCTTCTGAGCTACTGCAATACCGTATAATTCTACGACGAGATGAGGTTCTTAAAGGAGGCTGAAGATTAATACCAACATCAGCCCTCCAATCAGAATATCTGGCTGAAGAATCACTACAAAAAAAAAAAAATTAACTAAATAAAACCAATAAGACTGTCATAAAAATTTATGATTTGTCCCAAATATATTTTTTAAATTTTCAAAGGAAACAAATGCAAAACTTTAAGTATAATAATAACTGCATAAATAGAAGGTTGGTGTTAATTCAAGGAAGAATTGGATTCAAGTCCAGTCTCTTGACAAATACTAGTTGTGTGACCTTTAAGGCAAAGACCTCTCAATATTCTAAACACCTTTTTAAGATAGAGAAGGTTTTGATCCCTAATGGCATCTACTTATTATAATCAAATCATAGGTCCAATCACTATTCTTAATAATAAGAAAATCAATTTCTCCTTGGCAATTATTTACAGAAAGTCATCTAAGATGTCAACTAGTATTTAAAGAATTCAGTACACGACATTATGTCAACTTGATCTTGGGTATAGTGTCTAGAATGAAAGGTAAGCATCTTGTAATAGTCTACAAACCTGATGGGACCACTTTCTCTAATACTGAAGAACACTTCTTTGGGGAAAATATGTTCAAAAAAAGGAAACCAATATGACTTAAAAATCTGACAGTCTGCAGGAATATAAGTTGAAGGAACTAGAGGTATTTAAGCTAAGAAGCTAAGAAGACTTAGGGACACTATGGTGAGACAAAATTTATTAAGTTCCTTAAGGGTTGCAAATAATTCCCTTTGATCTTCTCATCCCCAACACCTAACAGAGTCCCTACCTTTAAACAACTATTTGCTGATTAATTCAAATATGAGAAGTGTAAGTATGTGGGGAAAAAATGAGATTTCCTAAGACTACAGATTTAAAACTAGGAAAGAAGTTAAAGATAATTTATTCCATTACATTTATTATGCAGAGGGATAATAAAAACAACAACTGCACAGAGGCTAATTTCAACCTACTACAAAGCAAAAGTTCATTAACAATCGGAGCTGTGCTGAGGTGAAATGGATGACCCTGAAAGTTTTACCCCTGGTGCCACACTGTCCTATTAAATCAGCAAACACATGTGACCCATTTTAGCTGGCCAGCTCTACACCATAAATTTTGTTTAATATGCTATCTAATCATCCATTTAATTATCAACATTTCTATATCCCTGAATCCGCTCTATGTCTAAAAACAGTCTTCAAACCAATACTATTGCTTCTGGAAAGGAAAGGAAAAATGAATTTTCTATGCTACCATCTCTGAGACCTACCAAATGCTTCCCAGATTTTATTTTTTTTGCTGAGGCAATTGGAGATAAGTGACTTGCTCAGGATCACATAGCTACCAAGTGCTAAGTGTTTGAGGCCAGATTTGAACTCAGGTCCTCCTGACTTCAGGGCTGGTGACCTAACCACTGTGCCATCTAGCTGCCCACTTCTCGGATTTTAAATGATTTCTTCCTTCAATTAAAAAGTGTGGTAAACTCCTTGAGAGTAGGAACTGTCTTATTTTGTTTTGGCATCTCCAGTGCTCAACATAAAGGGACTTGTAAAGCATTTTATAAATGATTACTGCAATAGTGGCACCACACCTGGAGGCAAGAAGATCTGACTTCAATATGATTCTAGATACTTATTTGACTGAGGGATCCTGAGCAAGTCATTTAACCTTCATTTGCCTCAGTTTCTTCAACTGAAATGAAGAGATTATTTTTCCCATTTCAATTTCATATATCAGTTCTTATTGTGAAGACTGAAAGTGCAGTAAATGATATTTTATATATAAGGAGGTCCTATTTACATATAGACTCTATTTGATAGTCCCCAAGGTTTGAGACAGTGCTTCTCTGACATACCTAGAATTGTCACTATCACTTTCACTTTTTTCTTCACTTTTCCATTCTTCTTCTTCCTCTTCTTCAGAACTGCCAGAATCTTCACTCTGATCCGGAGTTGACGTGTCCTGATTCAAACAATGGAGGATAAGGAATACAAAATAGAGCAATAATTTTATTCTTTGATGAAAGAATGGCTAAAAGAGGAGATAAGCATTTAAATATATTTTATTTAATTATGTTTTATGTTATTCTCTCACAAAGTTCCTTGTAAACAGAAAATGTTACATTTTTGTCTTCGTAGCTCTAATGTGTAGGACAAGGAAGTGCTAAGTGAAACAATACTGGTATTCATAAAAATGGTAAACCTGATATCCTCAAAATAAGATAAATCTGTAACCTCTTTATATTCCTTACCAATCAGAATTAAAACATACCTTTTTAAAGTTAAGTAACATTTCATAAACTTGTCCTCCACACACAACAACCTTGTATACACTGTATAATATATATATATAAAATGTTATATTACATACACACACACACACACACACACACACACACACACACACACACACACACAAACTGTATATACCACCTTCTGCCTCAGTAGAGATTCAATTTCCATTGTAGATGGTAGTAAAAGAAAATGATTAATGAAATTTATTTAAAGCAATGTCAATAAATTTTTTTAGGAGAAGAGGGTTTAGAGAGAAAGATATTAAGTTTAATTTGGAATATGTTGAATTTTAGGATGCTTTAAAAAGGGAATTCTAGTTTGGGATGTATGATAGGCATTTAGAGATGTAAATCTAAAAATCTTCAGCAAAGCTATAACTGAACAAGTAGATTTGATAATTAAATGAATTACCAATTCAGCAATTAAGAGACTATTGCCATTGTTGAGAATATAAATTAAGAATCACGGTTGTGAGTAGGGAGAAGCGAACAGATGCAATAGGCAGTGGAAATATAAACAAGATTTGGCAACTAAATGAATTCAAGGAAAAATGAGGATAAGAATATTGAGGTTGTAATCCTGAGTTATGAGAAGAATAGTGCTTTCTGCCCTTTAAAGAAAAAGGGCATAATTCAGAAAATATGTGGGATGGGGGGGGGGGGGGGGGAGACAGAAGCAAAGTGCAGGATGCTGTATCAGAATGGCAGACTGAAAGGTCACAAATGCCAAACTTCCTCCAAAACAACCATAGGAAACATCAAACAGAATTCTAAATGGGAAAGCTAAGAAAAAGTCAAAATGATTTTTTTTTTTTCCAAGCCAGGGTAGCTTAGAAAGACAAAAAGAAAAGTCTATGGAAACTGAGGTTGAAGCTGGTTGAGAAGTATAGCAGAAAATGGCAGGGGCAGGGACTAATGGCAGGATTGCAGTGGCATCAGCATCCAGAAATCAGGGATGTTAAGGGGATTGTAACCATGATCAGAAACAGCTTGAAGGAGATCCCTGATACTAGCTCTGAGTACCTAATTATAGATCACCCAACCTGGGTGGGAAGTACAGCATAGCCCAGAAGGAAAGATAGTGACCAGATATTTCCCAAGATCACATCCCAATTAAGGTAACCAAAAACTGATAAGCCCTCACATTAAGCTGTGAAATCAGGACATCATACAGAAGAGCAAGCCAGTCATCCACTCCAGAGGTGAATACACATTTAACATAAAGTGTAAAATCAAGACATAAGCTAGAAAAACGAGCAAGTAATTAATAACAACATTATATAACAATAATAACCATAAAAACCTACTATGGTGACAGAAAAGATTAAAATACAAACTCAGAAAATGACTTGAAAACATCTCCAAGCAAAGCTTCAAAGAAAAATACATTTTTGAATAAGCAAAAAAGTTCTGGAAGAGATTTCAAAAAGAGCAAAAAAGATAAATTTAAAAAATTAAATGAAAGTGATAGAGAAAAAGCTGGGAAAATGAGAGCAATATAATTTTTTTAAAAAGTCAATAACTGCCCCCAAGAGCAGTTAATATGACAAAAACAGAAAATGGCAAATGCTAGTGGGGATGTGGAAAAAAAGGTATATGATCCACTACTGGTGTTATTATGAACTGTTCCAACCATTCCAGAGAACAATTTGGAACTAGGCTCAAAAGACTATTAAACTCTGCATACTCTTTGATCCAATAAATATCATTACTCTTTATGTGCAAAAGTATTTATAGCAGCTCTTTTTAAAGTGGAAAAAAATTAAAAATTGAGAGGATGCACAGCAGTTGGGCATCTCTGAACAAGTTATGGTATTATAGGAAGGTGACAGAATGCTATTTGTGATAGAAGAAACGTTGAAAGAGAAAGATTCAAAGAACTGTCTATCAATTGGAGAATGGCTGAACAAGTTGCGGTATATAAAGGTAATTGAATATTACTGTTCTATAAAAAATGATGAACAAGCAGATTTTAGAAAGGCTTGGAAAGATTTACATGAAAATGAATTGAGGAAAACAAAGCAGAATCAGAAATATACTGTACACAGCAACAACAAGAATGTGCAATAATCAACTATGAAAAACTTGGTCCTTCTCAGTAACTGTTTTCAGCAATCCAAAGCAATCCCAATAGACTTCAGATAGAAAATGGCATTTACATCCAGAAAAAGAACTAAGAAAACTGAACATGAATCAATACATACTATGTTCACTTCTTTTTTCCTATTTTTTTTAATATCTCTCCCATGGTGTTTTCCTTTTGTTCTGATTTTTCTCTGAGACATGAACACATGTAGAAAAGGCTCTTGATAAAACCCAATGTTTATTTATACTTAGAACACTAAAAGAATTGAAGTGCTCTCTTTCTTTAACATAGTAAAAAGTATTCATGGGCTTAAAATTATGGAAAGGAACTGTAATAGTTGCTTGGAATGAAGTATAAACAATTGAAATTGTACAAAAGTCAGGGTGAAGATGTCAAGCTGGGAAAAAGGCAAATTTTGTAAAATTTATACTAAATGTGCAATGCTTTTATATTTTAAAAAAATGTATTTTTTAAAATAGAACTGTGAATTTATAGTAAGAATTCTTTTAAAATTATGTAATTATTGTGAGTATAAACATCTATATTCATATAGTTGACCAAGTGGTCTCATTGACAGATATTTTGCCAAAAAATTATGTATCAAAATATTACTAGTAATAAGTAAAAATTTAAATTTATTTAGTCTTTTATCTCTCCCAAGAGATCTTTTTTAAAATTTGTTTTATTTAGATGTCTCTAAATATCTAAAACATTTTTTAAAAATTCATTCTAAAAACTTTTGTTGGCGTTCCAGATTCTCTCCTTTCTTCCCTCCCCACCCCTCTTTTGAAAAGGCAAGCAATTCAATATAGATTTTACATGTGTAGCATATAAAACATTCCCACAGACCAAAGAAACCCAAAAAATCTTCAAATAAAGCCTTGATATTCCAGATTACTATTTAAGTTATTGATTAGGAAAATCTTCTTAAATTCCTCAGTGAAACCAATTGCATTGAATAGTAGAACTTTCCAGTTTATTAGAGATCTTTAAACACATGAAATGTTCATTTTGGGAACATAAATTTTAAGTTTATAGTAGTGTTTCATTGGGGTAGAGGGGAGAGAGAAAGAAACAGAAATATGCTTAAAATGATTGTATCTATATCAAATTGTTTGCTGTCTTTGAGAGGGTAAGGGAGAAAAGAGTAAAAAATTCAGAACTCAAAATCTTATAAAAATGAATGGTGAAGAAATGTAATTGGAGAAAATAATACTTAAGAGAGAAAAAAAAAATGATAAAACCAGTCTCAACTTTAAAAATACAAATAAGAAAAATAAACTAACTACGTAGAGACAACTTGGTAAAGTGGAAAGTTCAATGAACTTGGAACCAACAAGACTCAAATTCAAATATAGCCATAGACATTTGCCAGTTTCATCACCTCAAAACAAGTCGCATTATTCCTTAGCTTTAGTTGCCTCATCTTTGAAATGAGTTTATAACAGCACAGGATTATTGTGAGAATCAAATGAGATTTTACATGAGGTATTTTGCAAATCTTAAGGTGTTATAAATAAGATTTAAAGAAAAAACCCTTGAACTTATCAATTGGCTAAAACATTAAAATTCCTGACTCCACATACCCCAAGAGATAGTATTTGTTGTATGTGCAAGGAGAAAAAAAGAAAAGCTCTATATACATCAAAATATTCATAGCAGCATTTTTTGTATTGTTGTTTTTGGTGATAGTAAAGCAATGGAAACAAAGTGTATAATGTTCACCGATGGAATTACTGAACTATTATATAAACATAAAATGCCACTGTATATTACAAAACTGAATACAGATGATTCAAGAGAAAGATAGTTCTATGAACTAAAGGACAATGAATTAAGAAGAACCAAAGAACAATATATCCAATGGTCTAAAATATTGTCATAACACTACCTACTTTTATTTCTCTGTGCCAAGAGAAATTCAAACTTCAATTTAGGAAGCTTGGGGGTAGGGTACAATATCTACAAATGATGACATAAAAGAAATTAATAGAGTATCTCAAAAGGTTTGGTGTAGTTCTAGGCTTTAAAGAATAACTGCATTTGATGGATATGGAAATACATTTAGAAGAATTGCACATGTTTAACCTGTATCAGATTGCTTGCTGTATAAGGGAAGAGAGAAAAGAGGGAGAAAAATTTGAAATACAAGGTTTTGCAAAAGGGAATGTTAAAAATTATCTGTTAATATATTTGGGAAAATAAAATATGATTTAAAAAAAGAGTAACTACATTGAAACTTTTGGGATACCCTGTATTTGGGGAAAAAAAAAAACACAACAAAAATAATTACTGTGAAGATTTAGTAAAGAAATGATACAAGCAGAAAAAATGCAAAGGCCAAACTGAAGGCACAAAATAAATATTCATATTGAATTTGACTCATCAACAAGTCACTAAATTCTTTTAAATATATGTTCAGAATACTCTGTTTAAGGAGAGAAGATGTAAATAAATTTTAAAAGATTCCAAGAACAAAAGTTTGAGTGATAATAAAACAGGAAATTCACCTTATTTCTATAGCAACAACAAATGACCTAAAAGTTACCAAAATTTTAAAAACTGCTTAAATTTAATCATGCAATTTCAAAAATAGAAATCTGTAATATCCATATTTATATACATGTATGTATGCGTGTGTATTTGTTTCTGCCTATAATGTTCAAGGAAGATTTAACTATGGGATTTATTTTGATTATTAACAACAACAATCAAATTCACATTTTATTTATTTTAGATTTGCAGATTTGGTCTCAAATTTCTGGCTAGTAGAAAGTGAAAATAAACCAAATTTATTCAGAATTAATTCATACATCTCAATTTTTCATTACTTACCTGTCTCGTGAAGCTAGGGGACTCATTTCCTTCCTCAGATGATGACTCAAGATGACTGAAATTATTTTCATAACCTGAATATTTAGATCTAAAATTTCTCTGTCTGGAACGGGCCACTGGAACCATCTAATATGTACAGATTTATATATAAGAAAATAAAAAGAAATGAGAATCAAAGATTGATTAAAATCAAACGTTTAAAGATGCTAAGAATACAAAAATTTTACTACCTATTACTATTTAAACAAAGAACAATTAAGATTTCTAACAAAAAAATTAGTCAAATTAATTATGGAAAAATTACATTATAATACTATGGAAAAATATTGCTCACAAATCCTTGTTTTCTAAAAATTGTTTATTTGCATTTATTCTTGTAAATTTTTTATTTTCTAACCTATAAGTATCATTATAAATTGATCTTTATTCAAGTCTAGCACTCAATCCATTATACAACATGATGTATCTAGGACTAATAGAAAAACTAATCAGTATATTCTAAGTAAAGGAGATAACACAATGAAAGTAAAGACAACAAAGAGTGAAAGAGCTAAAAACAGTAAACATTACAAAGTAATAAAGTGAATAAGGAAATAGCAAAGAGATGCTGTGAAGATTAAGTTGGAATCCAGGATTTGAAAGACATTAAATAAATGGATAACAAGTTTCAGCTTTATTCTGAAAGTAATGAGAAGTAGGAAGAGCTGAAAGGTACAGTAACAGAGCGGAAGATTAGGATGCACTAACAATGATTTGTAATTTAAGAGATAGCAGAAGTGAAATGAAGACAGAAAGGTAGAATGCACTAGTTCATACAGAAATATAAGGTTGTAACTAGAAAAGAAAAGCACCGACATAACTGGATTTGAAAAGTACTGACGTAGTGGGAGGTGGAGAATGGGGAGGGAAAGAGGCAAAGAGAGAGGGGGTAAAGGAGAGAGAGAGGAGTCATGTACTCACAACTTGCTTTTAAGTTTAATGTTCATTAACATTTTTCCCCATCACTTTTTAAAATCTAGACAATCAATAAAATAATAAAGTCATGATTTATTGCATTTGCCAATTTTTAAAGTGTAATTTTCAAACTGGCTCTTATAAGCCAATTCTAATTCCAGCATACTTCTAGAAAAGTAGGAAGGCAAAATGTTGGTATTGTTGCAGAAATAACAAAAGTAAATAAAGTTTGGGAGTGACTCATCCTCAGGTCATGGGCTAGATCTGAGCTTGTATCCCAATCAGAACTTGAACAATCACCAAGCAAAGACTTTAACTCTCATCTAGATCTTTAGAGATTCATTCTCAGGCAAGGAGTAGATCCTCATTGTGGTCACTCTAATCTAGGTTCCTAGAGTTAAGAACTCAACATCTCCCTTTGCCCCGAGATGAGAAGTAGAGAATCATGTCTAGAAGAAGGAGGATCTCACACCAGGTGAGAAGTAAGACCTAAATTTGGTAGTTGTAATCCCAACTGCCAGAGGAAGATTCCTCTGATATTCCCCTATCCCAATGTGAAGGAAGACCAAGAGTGAATAAATAAAATAGAGCTATTATGGAACTTCCACGTCATGTGAGCAACAAGATGATATCCAATCCCTATGACTTCTCACACGTCTCCAAAACAGAAATTATAGCGAAAATAAAGTAACTCCAGCTGTTTCCATGTTTTAGCATAACCTGGAATACAAATGAAGGTTAAAAAACAAAAACTGATGCTTACTAAGCAATTTAGGATAAGTCTAACAGAAAGATAAACAAAAGAGAAAATAAGTGAATGAATTTCTAGAGAAACTAAAATTAAAAGACTTATGGCATCTACTTAATGGGATAGCAAAAAAGTACACATAGTTCTTGATACCATCTAGATCCTTTACAAAAACTGATTACATTCTAAGACACAGAGGTAATGCCAAACACTGTCTTCACACCCCAAAACACCCAGAAGAGAACTCTACATAATGATAGAATTAGCCACATATTAAAATTACCTGTTTTCTATTTTTATTTTTATTTCTTTTGTTAAATCTTTCCCAATTACATTTTAATCTACTTCCAACAAAACAAGGGAATGGACTGCATGTTTAATAAATCTGGTCTACAGGAGAAATAAGAACCTAAATTAGGATACTAGCTTTATGAGAAGGAAGATCTTATAATAAAAGAGATATTATAAAGGTAGCAAGTTTTGTCAACAGATAAATGAAGTTTGAGGGTAAGGAGTTGAGGATGACACAAAAAATGCAATCAAAAGTGACAAAATTGTTGCAGGATAGAGGAAAAGAATGAATTATATATTGGCTATTTCATGGGATGCTTATGGGAATATCTATTTTGAGATGTCCAAAAAGACAGTTAATGATGCTGGAATGGAACTTAAGACAAAACCTAATGAAGTTAAGAATATATAGAATATAGACTTCCGGCCAAGATGGCGGAGAGGAAATACACTTCTGTGTAATCTCCGTGTTTTTCTCTCACTATTCATTTCATTTCATGCCTCTGAATTAATGCTCGACTGAAAAAAAAACCATACAATTACTTACCAAGAGAAACCATCCTTGAGACTCGTCAAGAAAGGTCTGTTTTTGCGCGAGGGCGGGGACGGTATTTGGAAGCAGTCTGCGGGTAGCAGCAGCTGCAACCAGAGCACAGATAGCAGCTCAGAACCGGGTGGAGCGGAGAGGGGGTAGGACCGCAGCCGTCTCTGCGGTGAGAGCTTTGCTATAGGAGCAAGTCAGCAGCCCAGCAGAGAAGCTAAAAACACCGGGGGTGAAGAATACAATCCCAAACAGCTGGAGTTTCTAGGGACCTGGCCACCCCTCCCCCACAGTGTCTTAGCCCGCTCGGATCTCAGAGCGCTCGGATCTCAGTGCGCAGGCGCCATAGCACAGTAGGACCTGTGCCTCACGAATACCCTGCCCCTCCCCCAAAGAAAGCAGCCTCCATTCAAGGGGTTTTTTTTCCTTCTGTTTCTTTGATAGTTTGTCTTTGATAAATAGACAGAATGAGCAAGAAACTGAAAAAGAATTTAACCCTGGACAGCTTTTATACAGATAAAGAGCAGACTCCAAACCCTGAGGAGACTAAAAACAAACAGTCCCCAGGTGAATCCCCGAAGGAGGAGACCTTATATCCCTCAGCACAGATGAATCTCATGGAGGAAATTAAAAAGGCTCTCACAAGGGAGCTAGAAGAAAAATGGGAAAAGGAGAGGGAGGCTCTGCAAAAGGAGAGGGAGGCTTGGCAAAAGAGCCTGGAGAAGTCAGTTAAAGAGAGAGTGGATAAAGAAACCAAATCCTTGAAAAATAGGATTAGTGAACTGGAAACAGAAAACAGCTCTCTAAAAAACAAAATTGGCGAAATGGAAAAAAATTCCACAGAACAAAAGAACTCAATTGGACAATTAGAAAAAGATCTTAAAAAAGTGAGTGAAGAAAATACCTCACTGAAAATCAGGGTCGAACAATTGGAATTGAATGACTCGAGGAGACAAGAAGAATCAGTCAAGCAAATCCAAAAAAATCAAACAATGGAAAAGGATGTGAAATACCTTCTGGGGAAGACAACAGACCTGGAAAACAGATCCAGGAGAGACAACCTGAGAATCATCGGACTTCCAGAAAAGTATGATGAAAAAAAAAGCCTGAACACTATCTTCCAGGAAATTATCAAAGAGAACTGCCCAGAAGTCATAGAAACAGAAGGTAAAATAGACATTGAAAGAATTCATCGATCCCCTACTGAAAGGGATCCTAAAATCAAAACACCAAGGAATATAGTGGCCAAATGCCAGAACCCTCAGGCAAAGGAAAAAATACTGCAAGCGGCTAGAAAAACCCAATTCAAGTATCAAGGAGCCACAATAAGGATCACCCAGGATCTGGCAGCATCCACACTAAAGGATCGAAGGGCCTGGAATATGATATTCCGAAAGGCTAAGGAACTTGGTATGCAACCAAAAATAACTTACCCAGCGAGATTGAGCATCTTTTTCCAGGGAAGAAGATGGTCATTCAACGAAATAAGCGAATTTCATCTATTTCTGATGAAAAAGCCAGAACTTAACAAAAAATTTGATCTACAAGCACAGAACTCAAGAGAAATCTAAAAAGGTAAAGATTAATCTTGGGAACTATATTTCGGCTGTAAAGATGTATAAAAAATACATGTATACCTTGTTCTAGAAACTAGTTGAGGAAAGGACATTGTACTAGAAAAAAGGGAAAGTGGGGGTACTACATTTCATGAAGAGGCAAAGAAAACCTAGTATATCTGAGAGAAAGAATGGAGAGGAATGAAAATAGTGAGTATTTTACTGCTTTCAGAATTGGCAGTAAGAGAAGAATTTTAGACATATTCAATCTATGGTGAAACTTCTCCCACCTCATTGAAAAGTGAGAAGGGAAAAGTGAAAAAGGAAGGAATAAGCTAAGTGGAAGGGAATACGGGAACTGGGAGGGAAAGGGGTAAGTTGGGGGGGGGGAACTCTAAGGGGAGGGGAGGGATACTGAAAAAGGGAGGGCTGTGAGAAGCAAGGGGAGCTCACAAGCTTAATACTGGGAAGGGGGGTAAGGGAGGGGGTAAGGGAGTAAGAAGGGAGAAAAGCATAAACCGGGGTCAACAAGATGGCAAGTAATACAGAATTGGTCATTTTAACCATAAATGTGAACGGGGTAAACTCCTCTATAAAGAGGAAGCGGTTAGCAGAATGGATTAAAAGCCAGAATCCTACAATATGTTGTATACAGGAAACACACCTGAAGCGGGGTGATACATGCAGGTTAAAGGTAAAAGGTTGGAGCAAAATCTACTATGCTTCAGGTGAAGCCAAAAAAGCAGGGGTAGCCATCCTGATCTCAGATCAAGCTAAAGCAAAAATTGATCTAATCAAAAGAGATAAGGAAGGGCACTATATCTTGCTAAAGGGTAGAATGAATAATGAAGAAGTATCTATATTAAATATATATGCACCAAGTAGTGTAGCATCTAAATTCCTAAAAGAGAAATTAAGAGAGCTGCAAGAAGAAATAGACAGTAAAACTATAATAGTGGGAGATCTCAACCTTGCACTCTCAGAATTAGATAAATCAAACCACAAAATAAATAAGAAAGAAGTCAAAGAGATAAATAGAATACTAGAAAAATTAGATATGATAGATCTCTGGAGAAAATGTAATGGGGACAGAAAGGAGTACACCTTCTTTTCAGCAGTTCATGGAACTTATACAAAAATTGATCATATATTAGGACATAAAAACCTCAAACTCAAATGCAGTAAGGCAGAAATAGTGAATGCATCCTTTTCAGACCATGATGCATTGAAAATTACATTCAATAAAAAGCCACAGGAAAGTAGACCAAAAAATAATTGGAAACTAAATAATCTCATACTAAAGAATGATTGGGTGAAACAGCAAATTATAGACATAATTAATAACTTCATCCAAGAAAATGATAATAATGAGACATCATACCAAAATGTATGGGATGCAGCCAAAGCGGTAATAAGGGGAAATCTCATATCTCTAGAGGCCTATTTGTATAAAATAGAGAAAGAGAAGGTCAATGAATTGGGCTTGCAACTAAAAATGCTAGAAAAGGAACAAATTAAAAACCCCCAATCAAACACTAAACTTGAAATTCAAAAAATAAAAGGAGAGATCAATAAAATTGAAAGTAAAAAAACTATTGAATTGATTAATAAAACTAAGAGTTGGTTCTATGAAAAAACCAACAAAATAGACAAACCCTTAGTAAATCTGATTAAAAAAAGGAAAGAGGAAAATCAAATTGTTAGTCTTAAAAATGAAAAGGGAGAACTCACCACTAACGAAGAGGAAATTAGAGCAATAATTAGGAGTTACTTTGCCCAACTTTACGCCAATAAATTCGACAACTTAAATGAAATAGAAGAATACCTCCAAAAATATAGCTTACCTAAACTAACAGAGGAAGAAGTAAATATCCTAAACACTCCTATCTCAGAAAAAGAAATAGAACAAACTATCAATCAACTCCCTAAGAAAAAAACCCCAGGACCAGATGGATTTACATCTGAATTCTATCAAACATTTAAAGATCAATTAACTCCAATGCTAAATAAACTATTTGAAGAAGTAGGGATTGAAGGAGTCCTACCAAACTCCTTTTATGACACAGATATGGTACTGATACCTAAACCAGGTAGGCTGAAAACAGAGAAAGAAAATTATAGACCAATCTCCCTAATGAATATTGATGCTAAAATCTTAAATAAAATATTAGCAAAAAGATTACAGAAAATCATCCCCAGGATAATACACTATGACCAAGTAGGATTTATACCAGGAATGCAGGGCTGGTTCAATATTAGGAAAACTATTAACATAATTGACTATATCAACAACCAACCAAACAAAAACCATATGATCATTTCAATAGATGCAGAAAAAGCATTTGATAAAATCCAACAGCCATTCCTAATAAAAACACTTGAGAGCATAGGAATAAAAGGACTTTTCCTTAAAATAGTTAGGAGCATATATTTTAAACCTTCAGTAAGCATCATATGCAATGGGGAAAAACTGGAACCTTTCCCGGTAAGATCTGGAGTGAAGCAAGGTTGCCCACTATCACCATTATTATTCAATATTGTATTAGAAACACTGGCCTCTGCAATAAGAGTCGAGAAAGAGATTAAAGGAATTAGAGTAGGCAATGAGGAAACCAAACTATCACTCTTTGCAGATGATATGATGGTATACCTAGAAAACCCCAGAGATTCTACTAAAAAGCTATTAGAAATAATTCATAATTTTAGCAAAGTAGCAGGATACAAAATAAATCCCCATAAATCCTCAGCATTCTTATACACCACCAACAAAATCCAAGAGCAAGAGATACAAAGAGAAATTCCATTCAAAATAACTGTTGATAGCATAAAATATTTGGGAATCTACCTACCAAAGGAAAGTCAGGAATTATATGAGCAAAATTACAAAAAAGTTTTCACACAAATAAAGTCAGACTTAAATAATTGGAAAAATATTAAGTGCTCTTGGATAGGCCGAGCAAATATAATAAAGATGACAATACTCCCTAAACTAATCTATTTATTTAGTGCTATACCAATCAGACTTCCAAGAAAATATTTTAATGATTTAGAAAAAATAACAACAAAATTCATATGGAACAATAAAAAGTCGAGAATCTCAAGGGAATTAATGAAAAAAAAATCAAATGAAGGTGGTCTAGCTGTACCTGATCTAAAATTATATTATAAAGCAGCAGTCACCAAAACCATCTGGTATTGGCTTAGAAATAGATTAGTTGATCAGTGGAAAAGGTTAGGTTCACAAGACAGAATAGTCAACTATAGCAATCTAGTGTTTGACAAACCCAAAGATTCTAAATTTTGGGATAAGATTTCATTATTTGATAAAAACTGCTGGATAACTGGAAATTAGTATGGCAGAAATTAGGCAAGGACCCACACTTAACACCACATACCAAGATAAGATCAAAATGGGTCCATGACCTAGGCATAAAGAACGAGATTATAAATAAATTAGAAGAACATAGGATAGTTTATCTCTCAGACTTGTGGAGGAGAAAGAAATTTGTGACCAAAGATGAACTAGAGACCATTACCAATCACAAAATAGAAAATTTTGATTATATCAAATTAAAAAGCCTTTGTACAAACAGAACGAATGCAAACAAGATTAGTAGGGAAGTAACTAACTGGGAAAACATCTTTACAATTAAAGGTTCTGATAAAGGCCTCATTTCCAAAATATATAGAGAACTGACTCAAATTTATAAAAAATCAAGCCATTCTCCAATTGATAAATGGTCAAAGGATATGAACAGACAATTTTCAGATGAAGAAATTGAAACTATTACCACTCACATGAAAGAGTGTTCCAAATCACTATTGATCAGAGAAATGCAAATTAAGACAACTCTGAGATATCACTACACTCCTGTCAGATTGGCTAAGATGACAGGAAAAAACAATGATGAATGTTGGAGGGGATGCGGGAAAACGGGGACATTGATGCATTGTTGGTGGAGTTGTGAACGAATCCAGCCATTCTGGAGAGCGATCTGGAATTATGCCCAAAAAGTTATCAAACTGTGCATACCCTTTGATCCAACAGTGTTTCTATTGGGCTTATACCCCAAAGAGATACTAAAAAAGGGAAGGGGACCTGTATGTGCCAAAATGTTTGTAGCAGCCCTGTTTGTAGTGGCTAGAAACTGGAAAATGAATGGATGCCCATCAATTGGAGAATGGCTGGGTAAATTGTGGTATATGAACGTTATGGAATATTATTGCTCTGTAAGGAATGACCAGCAGGATGAATACAGAGAGGCTTGGAGAGACCTACATGGACTGATGCTAAGTGAGATGAGCAGAACCAGGAGATCATTATACACTTCGACAACGATATTGTATGAGGATGTATTCTGATGGAAGTGGATTTCTCTGACAAAGAGACTTAACTGAGTTTCATTGGAGAAATGATGGACAGAAATAGCTACACCCAAAGAAGGAATACTGGGAAATGAATGTGAACTATTTGCAATTTTGATTTTCTTCCCGAGTTATTTTTACCTTCTGAATCCAATTCTCCCTGTGCAACAAGAGAACTGTTTGGTTCTGCAAATATGTATTGTATCTAGGATATACTGCAACATGTTTAGCATATATAGGACTGCTTGCCATCCTGGGGGGGGGGGGGGAGGAGGGAGGGAGGGGAAAAAACGAAACATAAGTGATTGCAAGGGATAATGTCGTGTAGAAATTATCCTGGCATGGATTCTGTCAATGCGAAGTTATTATTAAATAAAATAAAATTTATTATAAAAAAAAAAAAAAAAAAAAAAAAAAAAAAAAAAAAAAGAATATATAGAATATAGAGCTAGAAACCACTACCATAGAAATGATCAATTAATCGATGGGAGCTAATGAAATTAGTTAAGTGATGAATCATTCAATTCTACAATTCAATTCCTATCATGTACAACTATAAAGACAAAAATGGAAATTCCTTCTACTCTTTAGAACTTTTTATTCTCGTAATAAGTATAAATAACAAGGTGCTTGCCCCGTGAAGAGAAATAGAAATGCCCATTAAAAAAAAAAAAAAAAAGAATAGTATAGCTTATATAATAGCTGTAACAGAGAGTATGTGAAGAAGAAAATAAGACAGAAGAGATAGGTTAGTAAAGACTGAAGAGATTTAAATTTCGGGTTGCACTTATATCAATTTACAACATTCTCCTTTTGCTTATCTGAATTATTAGTTTCTAAACATAGTAAATCTCGGTAATGTTGAGGATTCCCCGCCCTCCTCCCACAAAAAAGAATAAGCAGCTTTCTAGAAGACTGAAAAGCTCACAATCCAGTTTGACAATGAGTTAATGGAAAATATATTGAATTCAAGAGAAAAAAAGTTTTAAGAGCAAAAATACATAAAGAAAATACTCCATTTAAGATCACAACATTTGAGCATTCCTGAGAAGTTTTAAAAATAAATTTATTAACCTTCATGATTACAATTCACTTTTTAATTTTAAAAACTTGGCAAATACTATATGATTTACTGAAAAAGACAAAAATACTTTCTATAGACCTTTAGGATATCCTGAATAAATTACATTGCTCAGATTTAAAATTATTTCCTCCTCCACCGCTTTCCATAATCCTTGAGTCTACAATTTGAAATTAGCAAAGCTTTACATCTTTCTAAAAACTATTTAGAAATTCAAACAGAAAATATATATTATATAAGTTGTGAAAAAAAAAATCTAAGATCTCACATGCTAATAAAAACCCTCAAGAAAAATTAAGTTAAAAATAAAGAGAGAGAGAAATAGAGAATGCTTTGATCGGCATTGAGACTCAATTAGTTTCTTTTCTAGTCATAGATGGGATTTTTCATTATTAAGTCCTTTATAAAGGGAGAAATTACAAGTTTTGTCAATAGATAAATGAAGTTTGAGGGTAAGGAGTTGAGGATGACACTAAAGATGCAATCAAAAGTGACAGAGAAGTTGCAGGATAGAGGAAAAGAAATGAGAATAACAAAATATTTTACAACAGATCATCCCAGAACATTACTATTACTTTGTATACAATATATTTCACGTTGTTCATGAAGGAGTTTTCAGTTGTTGGTTTTTTTTTTTTTTACATGAAAGCCTCCCGCTCATCATTTCCCAGAGAACAATTATTTCATCAGAGAAACTTTGCTTCAAAAATTTATATATACTATTGCTAATTGTATTTCTTCCCATTTATACTCTCTTTCACTCCAACCCTCTTCAAAAGTGTTTTGCTACTGACCGTCCCTCCCACCAATATGCCCTCTCTTTTATTACATACCCCCCTCTGATATTTCTTCCTATTTTCCTCAGAATAGATTTCTATGTCCCTATTAAGTATGTATGTTATTTCCTAAGCCAATTCTGATAAGAATAAGATTCACTCACTCCCCCTATTCTCTTCCATTGTAAAAGCTTTTTTCTTGCCTCTTTTTCTATGGCAGATAATTTGCACCATTCCTTGTCTCCCTTTCTCTTTCTCCCAAACACTTTTCTCTCACCCCTTAAAAAAGATAGTATCCCTTCATATTCAACTCATACCCATTCCCCCTGTCTATACTCCAACTGCCACAATAATGAGAACTTTCTAATGAGTTACAAGTATTATCCTCCCATGTAGGAAAGTAAACAGATAAACCTTATTAAGGAACTTAGGTTTTTACATAAATAACAGTTTAACCTAGCTATCAATATACTACCACACCATCTCTCTTTTCCAGTCCCAAGTTACATTATGTGCCTGATACTGTTTATAACTTTTAGTATACAAATTATCACAATTAACACAATTAAAACCTGCTTGTACTCAACATGCATTTTTCTATAATCTCTTGGATCACTTGAAATAGTTGCATGGGTATTTGCAAACTCACTAGTAGAAAACTGCTTTCAGAAAGAATTTTGGCTGCATGCAGCTTAGATCACTGATAGTACTTTTAAGGGCTCCAATTGTCATCCAGTCAGATAGCCTGACCCAATTTATTACAGATCTCCAAGTCTATAAAAAATGGCCTAATCCATTATATGTTGTAATTTAGGTGATGTTTTGAATTCACTTTGGTTTTAGGTATGAATTTAAAAAGTGCACCTCTTTTGAATGACCAGAAATTCCACAAAAAATGTTTGAACACAGTAAGTTACTCAATAAATATTTAACAAGTGCCTACTATGTGCTGCACACTATAATAAGTATTGGGGATATAAAGAAAGACAAAAGATAGTCCGTGCTCTCAAGAACACAATCTAAGAAGCATGTGCAAAATTTTAAAATTCTTCTACTTGTACTCTACACAGAACATGTTCTTTGTTTTATGGTTAGATTAAGGTTGACACTTAGCAGGATAAACTCAGTTATCTCCATGGGTGACTCCCTCATTAATTCTTACATGATTTTAACACATAAGTAGGCAATGTTTTAAGGTGAAGCTAATACTGCATTTTGTGCTACCAAATAAAATGCTTAACTGAAATAAACTCCAGAAAGAAAATGATTTTACATTCCCTGAAAGGAATTTACTGTAGAAAATTATTTGTCAAAGTCTATTCACTTCTCATTCTTTTATCAGAGATAAAAGTGTCTCTGCAAGTCTATTCTCCAAGCTTTTTACAAACATGAGAAAGTATGATTGCTATTGTTCTTTTAGTTCAGTTGTGTCTTTCTTATTCTTTGTGACCCCATATCGAGGATTTTCTTGGCAAAGATACTGGAGAGGTTTGCCACTTCCTTCTCCAGTTCATTTTGTAGAAAGGAAAATGAGGCAAACAGGTTTAAGTGCCAGGGTCACAGAGTTGGTAACTGTATGAAGCTGGTTTTAAATTTAGGCCCTCCTGATTATAGATCCAGTGCTCTTTCTACTGTGCTACCCAGCAGTGCCCCAAGTACAGATAGCACCATAATTCTTTTTATATAACTGAGATATTTTGAAAATCAAACTCTAAATGCTTCTCAAATTTTGTCACATCCAGCACACATTTTCTGTAGTATGTGTTTATCTTAAGTACCTTCATATTTCAAACAAGTAGGGCCTGTATGAAAATGAGCCCTGAGTTTTACCTCTGTCTCTGTGCAATCAGACCAAGATTTAGAATAAAGAGATTGGACTAAATGACATCTCTCATGTGTTTCAGCTCTAAATATATGTTTCCACTAAAAATAATTATTTAAGTTTTTATTGCTAATTGTACATCCATTTCAACTATAAATACTTTTATAATGATCTGATGATGTAACTGAGTTCTTTATTGTTTTCTCACAAGATCACTTTCCTCTCAATTGCTTTTCACTGTTTTAAGAAATGATACTAACCAATCATTCACAAAACTTGCAGATGAGCATATACTTTTTAAAATGAGCATAGCATGCACTATCTTCTTTCTGTTATCCTTTTTTTCTAATTTGGTATTGACTTTTGTTCTAGCCAGTCAATAATCCTCCTCCAGCAGAGGCAGCTGATTCTAAAATGACTGCTGTGCATCTCTCCCACACTCGAAAAATAAGTGTCCATTAATTGGGAATGAATGAAGCAACTACAGTTTATGAATGTAATGACATCTTAGAGATGCATGGGAAGACTAGGGATGCCCTGAGGAGTTCTTCCAAGGATGCTATTTAAAATTTTTATCAATAACTTTTTATTTTTAATCACTCATGGACTAGTCTTATAGCCCTATTAATATTTCTGCATAATTCTCTGGTAATGTCTTCACAATATATTCAGAAAATCATTTAAAATGCAAACTTTTATACAAATCTGAATTATAAGTTCCCATCTTATTTTATCATTAAAAAAAAAGATTTTAATTGTACATCATACCTTTTGAGTTAATTGAAGAGGCTTCTTTTTTCTTTCTGTTATGTAAAGATTTTTCTCCTCCTCACCTTTTCCAATTCTATAGTCTTCCAGCTTTCTGTAAGAATTTTTAAAGATTTAGTTTTGGTAATATGCCTTCATGCATCCCAAAGAGTTCTTAGACACATTATTTAATATTTTACAAATACTGTGACTCTTAAAATAAAGGACTCAACTAGGAAAATACAAAACAAAACAAAACAAAACCATGTAAGATTCCTGTAATTTAACGGGGAAAGTGAATAAAAGTCAAAATGAAAAAAATAGAAACAAAATCAGAATTTAACACAAACTATTAAGACCCTAAGTATAGCTAAATTAATAATGTTTTTCACACATGGAAAAAAACCACCATTCTATAATTTGTAATTTACCTTGAGAATATAGCTCAAGGAAATTCTACATATGATGACTTTTTAAACTATCAACAGTCAATCAAATTGGACTTTTGTCCATGAATTTCTGAAGAACATATTTCTTTTCCCCTATGGAAGAAAACAAATTCTACAAATAATGTAGAACAAGAAAAATAAATTATATTTTTTTCTGTGATCTCTCTTACACTATTTGTCGATGACATAAAGTATTACTATTCCACATTATTTATTACGATTATATTCCATAAACAAACAGTACAAAGAGGTCATTTCACTTAAAAAAGGAGAAAACAAAAATTAACAACTAAATAAAACCCTAGTGATACTGGAGTTTAACTAAAATACAGAAATTGCTAGACTATTCATCTTTACTATTCAACTACGAGTATCCATTCTACTAGTCACTGGATATTTTTTACTTTCAAAATGACTTTGACAATTCTGCATATCCTAAAATGAAATCTCAAATCCAAAATTTTAACAGCACCCTTCCACTTGAAAGCTCTGCTTTTAACAAACTGGATCTATCTTTAAAATAAAATTCACTTTGCACCTGTTTTGCTTAAATAAGGAAATTTTCTTTAAAAAATTGGAAAAACTGATTTTATGTGGCATGCATAAGAACCTGTGATTTCATCAAAATTTATGTTATAAGCACTCCCTACACTAACATAAATGGCAGCTCATCTAATATATGAGTCTTATATAATTGCCTTGGCACACAAAAGTTAAGTAATTTGCCACTCAAGTTCACAAAGGATTTGAACACAGATCTTCCCGACTCCAAACCAAACTGTTACACTGCTCATCTATATTTATATATTCATTTAATGGCTTTTGTAAGATATAGCTATAAAATCACCAATCCTGAGGAAGAATTATAAAAAATAAACATTTCAAAGGCAGAAGTAGGTAATTAGGTTACGTCGTCCTGTATACACAATGTTAGGATACATGCAAAAATATGTGTTCTAAGTCTGTGTGTATGTGTATACATATGCATATATACTCCTTACTCTAAAACAATGTAACAAGTTGAAATTTTAAACAAACCGAAATATACTCAGTGGCACTTCTGGCACAACCACTCTTCGTTTCCAAGCTTGCAGATCACGTTCTGTGGCAATCTGACTACGTGGAGCATTCTGATGCATCTGACGAACACCTTCAACTTGCCCACTACGACGCAAACCAATATTTGGAGGAGACTGGACATCTAAACTTAGTCTTCTAAAACCTAGGGGGAATGTATGAAGTGAAAAAAAAAATGTGTCTAGTACAATATCTTAATGTGAAATAATTATGAAGAGAATAGAAATTTTCTATCAAAAATTATGCCAAAACTAAATTTATTTTACTGATTGAGATGTATGTACACATATAAATTCAAAATAAGAAAATATTTAGCTGACAATAAACCTCAATTTATCAAATCACCTAAGGAAATAAGCATTATCTTCAAATTCAGTACTATATAATGGCTGGTCACAAACTAATGCTACAATCTTGACTTTTCACTACAAGATATTTTTGATTAATGTATACCAGAAACAGTAATTATTCCAAAAGTTAACACTTTAGAAAAATCACCCATGAAAATCTTCACATATGGTTGGTTATTTAATGAGATTAACTTCATTAACTCCCTTTTTTTCATTCGTCTATCAACATCTAATAAAAAAAAAACAAGGAAATATCAGAGTAGAATTCTTTAAGATTTGAGTTCTCAAAGTCTACATAATACCACCAAAGAACAAGCTCTTACTTTCTAGCAAGCTAAAAAGGCTTACAGTACAAACATGGTGATGAATTATATGTTTTTCTAAAATACAGAATGGCTCAACAAAAAAACAAAAATAAAAACATGACTACGAGAGAATGAGCATACAAATAAGTATATACACATAAATTCACCGTTTAACCATATAGATCCACTTAAACTTTTTTTTAGTTTTATGCATATGCATATTGATTTTAAATATTTAAAATTTGATCTATTTGTAATACAGATATTAAAAGTAAATAAAACCAGAGAAAGCTTCCTGAGGGAAAAAAGATAGTGCAGCATTCATTACAAAACACAATGAATGCTCCTACCATGCTTTGTTGCTATTTAGTCATCTCTTGACTTTCTTTTGGGAGCTTTCTTGGTAAAGATACTGGAGTGGTTTGTCATTTTCTTCTCCAGTTCATTTTACTGAGACAAAAAGGATTACGTGGCTGGCCCAATTAACTGACAATTATTATGTGTCTAAGATCAGACATGAACTCAGAAAGATGAGTCTCCCTGATTTCAAATCTGGTGTTCTATTCACCATGCAACCTACCTGCTCTTTTTTTGGTGGTTTTGTTTTGCATTTTATTTATTTATTTATATTAATATAGCTTTTTATTTACAAGTTATATGCATGGGTAATTTTACAGCATTGACAATTGCCAAACCTTTTGTTCCAATTTTCCCCCTTCTTCTCCCAACCCCCTCCCCTAGATGGCAGGATGACCAGTTCATGTTAAATATTTTAAAGTATAAATTAAATACAAAATAAGTTTATATGTCCAAACCGTTATTTTGCTGTACAGAAAGAATCAGACTCTGAAATATTGTACAATTAGCCAGTGAAGGAAATTAAAAAAAAAAAAATGCAGGCAGGCAAAAATATAGGGATTGGGAATTCAATGTAATGGCTCTTAGTCATCTCCCAGAGTTCTTTCGCTGAGTGTAGCTGGTTCAGTTCATTACTGCTCCATTGGAACTGATTTGGTTCCTCTCATTGCTGAAGATGGCCAGGTCCATCAGAATTGATCATCATATAGTATTGTTGAAGTATATAATGATCTCCTGGTCCTGCTCATTTCACTCAGCATGAGTCTCTCCAGGCCTTTCTGAAATCATCCTGTTGGTCATTTCTTAACGAACAATAATATTCCATAATGTTCATATACCACAATTTATTCAGCCATTCTCCCCTTGATGGGCAGCCATTCAGTTTCCAGTTTCTGGCCACTACAAAGAAGGCTGCCACAAACATTCTTGCACATACAGGTCCCTTTCCTTTCTTTAAGATCTCTTTGGGATATAAGGCCAGTAGTAACACAGCTGGATCAAAGGGTATGGACATTTTGATAACTTTTTGAGCATAGGTCCAAATTGCTCTCCAGAATGGCTGGATGTATTCACAATTCCACCAACGATGTATTAATGTCCCCGTTTTCCCACATCCCTTCTAAATTCCGCATTATCTTTTCCTGTCATTCTAGCTAGTCTAACAGGTGTGTGTAGTGGTATCTCAAGGTTGTCTTAATTTGCATTTTTATGATTAATAATGACTTGGAGCATCTTTTCATATGGCTAGAAATAGTTTCAATTTCTTCATCTGAGAATTGCCTGTTCATATCCTTTGACCATTAATCAATTGGAGAATTAAATAAATTAGAGTCAATTATATATTTTGGAGATGAGGCCTTTATCAGAACCTTTGACTGTAAAAATGTTTTCCCAGTTTATTGCTTCCCTTCTAATCTTGTCTGCATTAGTTTTGTTTGTACAAAATCTTTTCAATTTAATATAATCAAAATTTTCTGTTTTGTGATCAGTAATGATCTCTAGTTCTTCTTTGGTCATAAATTCCTTCCTCTTCCACAGGTCTGAGAGGTAAACTATCTTGTGTTCCGCTAATTTATTTATCATCTCATTCTTTATGTCTAGGTCATGAACGCATTTTGACCTTATCTTGGTGTACAAACCTACCTGCTCTTTTAACATGCTCCCTAAACTATGGTTTCCAATAATGCAAGATATTAAAAAATATTTTCAAATTTCCTTTTCAAAATGAGGGTAATTTTTGCTACACAGAAATATCTAATTTCTACAAAATTAATGTTTTTTTCCCTAAATGACTGTTTAAGATGTTCACATAAAATTATGGAATGGAGTGTCATCTTTTACAATGATAATCAAGGAGTCCAAAAGAATGCTTTCTTTAATGGTATGGTAATAACAGTGACTGCTACATGTCATCAGTTTTTCCTACTTTTAAATGTTCACTTTAGTTCTATAATAGGAATGGATCATGTTATTTTGATTTACATAACTTCTTACAAACGTTCCTCTGGTTCTCTAACTATTATTTAACTATTTTTGGTGCAGTAATAATATTACCCTAAACTCCTTTATTATGGTTTTTTTTAATAGTCTTCAAAAGTTAGATACACATATAGTACATGTATAATCTCTTTATAACTAGTAATTCTGCATTTCTGCAGATAACAGAAAATCTTGCTATCAAAAGTACCCCTGAGAAATGATCTCAAAATGGGATCTCTGAATCAAAATGTATAAACAATCCACCATTGTTTTCCAAAATTGATAAAAACAATTCATAGCTACACAAAATCTATAATATGCGATGGCATGAATTTTCAAGGAGACAATAAGTAATAAAATGTTTTATTTTATTTTCTACACATTTTAATGTACTATTACAAATCAGTTTTGTAGGGGTGTGGTGGTGGTAGGAAGAGTCTTTAAATGAACAAACAAATCAGAAAGTTCTATATTCAAATCTTCTCTCTGATGTTTTTAGTTGTATAAGCACCTACTGATTGCTTTAAAAAGGAATAAACTATATTAAATTCTTTCACAGGGCTATTGTGAGAAGTTTGTACAAAAAAAACAATTTGAAAACTTTAAAACACTATATGTAAATGTCACTATAAATAACTTTCCAAGAAGGGATAAGGTAGGGAGACAAAAACATGAAATACAAGAAAGAGCACTGGACCTGGAAGCAGAAGATCTGGGTTCCAATTCTAGAAATGCTGCCAGTGAAATCTGGGTAAAATCTTTTAAATTCTCTGATCCTCAGTCTCGTCTCCTCTATGCACTTCTCTTCATAAACTTGTTCTTTTCCTACAAAATGGAACTCAAGCACAAGAAGCTTTTCCTTGCCTATTCCCTCAAAGTGCTAGTACCATTCTTCCCTAATAATCATCTTTAAATACTTTTATTTGTTCTTTATTTTAAAGAGGCAATGCAATATATAATGGCTAGAGACAGGAGGACTTGGATCCAAACCATGCTTCTGACACAGCGGTTGGACAAATTACATCTCTCAGTCCTCAACAACTTTCAAACCCATAGAGAAGACTCTGAGTTCCACTAAGAGATTTTCTTCATCTACATGTCAATGAAATCATAGCTTCAGGTTATCTCCTGTGACCTGTATATATCCCATAAAAACATTTATGTGTACATACATACACAGCATCTTAAAAATGTTCATTTTGTATGTATGTATGTATGTGTGTGTGTGTATATATGTATACACACACACACACACACACATATATCCCCATCATTTACCACAGTGCTACCCACATAGCAAACACTTAAATGTTTGATTACAGCCAAAGAATCTGTAAAATATGTTGGACTATATAGTCCCAGAGACCAGATCTAATTATATGAGCCTACATCAGGAAATAAAAATACGGGGGGGGGGGGGGGGGGGGGGGGGGAACTAGAAAAAGTTTATTACAGGAAGACTTTGTGATAATCAATTATGAAGTTCTTAATTCAATCCCAATAAACTGTGGATGGAAACTGCCATAAAAATCCAGAGAAAGAACTATCAAGACTGAATGTTCACTTTTTTGTCCTTTTTCTTCTGTTTTTTTTTTTTTCCTCTCATGTGGTTTTTTTCCCCTTTTGTCCTGATTTTTCTTTCCCAACATGAAATATTATGTTTACCCAACATAAAAACATGTTGTTGTTTTTTTTAAACGAATACACATGTATAACTAGATTTTTTAAAAATTACATTTTCATTTGCATGATTTACTCCTGGTGTTTATTTAAAAAAAAAAATTAGTAGGTATTTCAATACTATTAACAATTTGCCACTGTTCAAACACAATAACTTCTTTGAAAATTATGTCTTTACTTGAGATGGAAAATACCTCTGCATCCAGAGAGATAACTGTGGAAAATGAATGTGGATCGAGACATAGTTTTTCCACCCTTCTCTTTGTTTTTCTTTGTCATGGTTTTTTCCTTTCTGGTCTGATTTTTTTCTTACACAACATGACAAATATGAAAATGTTTTAAAAACAATTATACATGTTTAACCTACATCAGATTGCTTCCTGTCTTGGAGAGGGGACAGATAAGGGAGGGGAGGGAGAAGAAATGTGGAACCCCAAATCTTACAAAAATGTAGATTTACTATATGAGAAACAATAATGTGGAACCAAGAATTTTAATTGCTGTACAATATTCATCGCCACTACATACAATCTTTTGGAAATAAAATAAACCCACTGCTCAACAGGTAAGAATTATTATTAACTAACAAAATCTCTTAAACACTTTTGAAAATGCTCATTTGACAAATAAGCTTGCTTTTAATTGAAGTCTACTATAGGTACACGAGTGGCTCCATTTTAGGGTATATAATGAGAATATAATGGCACAAAAATCTCCTTAACCCACTAAACAAATTAAGACGTAAAGGTTTTCCAACATGAATCAACTTATCAATTAATAACTTTTATTTCAATTTTGCCTATATTAAAAGTTGCATTACTTCCAATATTTATTACCTCTTCTTGGTGTTTCTTCCCCATCTGGAAAATCATTTCGAAAAACATCTTGATTTGCTCCTATTCTCTGATCTTGCTGCTGCTGTAACTGTCTTATCATTCCATCTAGAACAACCCTGGCTTCTGGATTTTGTTCATCCAGATCATTGGTATGTTGGCTTATTATTTGTTCAATGACTTCTCCATCACCTTGCAAGTAATGTGAAAAAACTGTTAATATTTCATCAGAAGAATGTAATTTGTATAACAGAATTTAAAGACTAAAGAATAACACCAGAATCTACAATTTCAAACTAACACCAGTTACACAAACTCCAACATTTGACTTGTTAAAAAATAAAAAAGTATTAAAAAAAAAAAAAAAAAAGAAAAACTCTCACCAGTATCAAGTGAAAAGACAGATCTAACCACTCATAATAGAAATATGAATCAATAAAATAACTCACAGATTTTATTTCATACCCTTCAAATTGTCTAAGAAGATAAAAGGAAATAATTATATTGGAAAGAGTGAGATGACAAGAACACTATTGGTGGAGCTGTAAATTAGTCTAAATGTTCTGAAAAAAAATTAGGATTATGTTAAGAAAAGTTACTACTCATATCTTCTGAACTAAATCCCACTACTGACCATTATAATAACTCAAAGATCCTAATGACATGTGATAAAGAAAAATGGTCTAATATACATCAAAATACTTATAACACACAACTTTGCCTAGTACCAAATATCTAAAAACAAAGTAGAAAGTCATAGATTAGAGAATGGACATTAAAAAAAAAGTTGTGGTACATGGATATAATGTGATAAATGAATCTGTTACTGTACTGTGATAAATGATGAATATGATGACTATGAAAAGCAGGTAAAGAATAATTCAGAATAATATGGGCAAAACCTGATAAATTAAACAATATGAATACAAGGAAAAAAAATAATCAAAACATAATGCTGTCAAAGAAAAAAGTGACCATGCCTAAACCCAAAAAAATGAAAAGGCAACTGTCCTTTGCTGAGGTGGAGGAGGATGGTGTATATAAAACACTGTATATCTCACAGAATTTCTGGATATATTGCTTTTTTTTTTTTTCTCTTTCAGACTTTCTTGTAAGTAATGGCTGAGAGGGAATAATTTTCTGGGAAATATATGAAATATAAAAACAAAATATAGCAAATTTTTCAAAATTGGAGATGGTATGGATTAACATTTCTATTAATTGGCACAAGTCAATACTTGAACATAAAAACATCTTTGAGATAGTCAAAATGCACTATTATTTGTAAAACTGAAAATTAAACTTTAAAGGTCTCACACTGTCAGTATATTATTTCTTTACCCAATTAGTTTTTTTTAAAAAAAACAAGTAATTCCTGATTTAGTAGAAGAAAGGAAAAATGCAGTCCCAAAAACAAGGGAGATATCTATACTAACATATTTACACACACACACACACACAGTTATAGAGGCATAGTGAACAGAGGACTGAATTTGTAGTCAAGAAGACGAGTTCAAATCCTGCCTTATTTAGTAATAATTGTGGGATCATGGGCAATAGATAAAGTGCTAGGCCTGGAATCAGGAAGACCTGACTGAATTTGTATACAACTTCAGACAAATGTAAGTTGTATGACCCTAGGCATATCACCTAGTTTGTCTGCATCAGTTTCTTTATCTGTAAATGAGAGTAAGAGCACCTATCTTTTAAGATTGCTATGAGGATCAAATGAAACAATTATTTATAAAACATTTTCCAAAATTTAAAGCACTACATAAATGCTAGAAACAAAGAAAAGAGTAAGCTTATTTAAAAATGAAAAGCCTTTTCATCTTACTTGTTGCCACATATCCAAGCTGTGGAACCAAATGTTCATCTGCAGAGTTCTCCCGACCAGGTACTAATCTTTGATATTTAGTTGGGTGAGGATTGCCATCTACATCCACCAAAAATGGGGGAGGCATAAGATGAGGAGCCTGTTGGGTTTGTTCATCTAAGACATAATTATTTGAATCACGAATCAGTGGTCGGTAGTCAGTATGGAAGAACATCTGATCAGGAATCTAGAAAAACAAAGATTTAATTTCAAAATGTAACAGAGTCTAAACAATAAGAAAAGGCTTAATCACAAATACCAAATTCTTCATAAATCAAGAGCACATCTTCCTTAAAAAGGATTGTAAAATATAAAGCTTTTTTAAAATTCAAAATAAAATATGAATGGCCTAAGAGTAATGAAATATAGCAAAATCTAAGCTTATATGTGATATATGACTATAATTCTACTAACAAATTTATTTGGCATATAAATTTTAAGTCACCTTCTCATAAGGTTTACTGCAACCAAATCCAAATATAAGCAGATGTCCATGAGAATCTGTACAAGCAAAATGCTGTCCATCTGATGAAAATTTACAGTCAAATACAGCTCCATGTCCTTGTCCTTCAATCTAGAAAACAGAATTTGAAAATACTGGAGGAAACAGTGACAATTTCGGTCAACAACTATTTTTTTCAATTAAATATTTTCTTGATTGAATATTTAAAGAATACTCTTTGGAAGATTAAAAACAGGTTTTACATTAAATATTATCATTAGTCAATTCATATTTTCAAACGAAATACAGAATTACAAAGTTTCAAAGCACATTAATAGTTAATAGCAGTTTTTAGAAATAAATTATTTTAGACTTATCAATAGCTTTCCTCCCAGATCATATAGCATTTCTCTAGAAAACTAGTAAAGAAAAAAAAAAGAAAAATAGACTAGTAGAATAGAACAGAAATTTAAAAAGCATATTAAAATCCAATATTTAATACTTATATGCAGCAAACAAACCTAGAGAGAATTCAATAAATATTAATAGGAACAATAATTTACAATATGGTAAAAAAAAAAAATACAGTGCAATATGTAATCCTAAAATATACCAACCTTATCATAGATATCAATATAATGAAACAAACTTCTAAAAATATTCAAAATGTTCTATCTCCCCACCCTTCTCCATCCCAAGCCATCCTTTATTTCTTTCAAATTTTTCTATTTCAGTAGTGGATATCACCATCCTTATAATCACCCAAATTCACAAGATGCATGTCACCCAGACTACCATTCAGTTGCAAAGTATTCTCATTTCTTTTTACTCTTGTACTTGTCCTCTTGTGGCAGAACCAGTGGAACTCTGATGTAATTATTTTTCTACAATGTCTAGTCTTAGTAGTTCTATACCTCTTTTCACATATACATGGATTTCTTTGTTACTCAGGATTTTTGTAACTGAAAGTGCACAACTTTCTTTCATAGATATAAGTGAATTGATACTACTGACTGAGCATCTATAGTAGTCATACTGCTTAGTTCAGGGATTTTTATCTTTAATATCAAAATGTTCCCGAAAACACCCTCGTCTCTACTCCACTATTAAAGGACAAACACAGAAAAATACCCAGAGCAAACAAATTCACAGTGAAGCACTCCTCTTCCTACCCCTGAACCTTCAGTAAATTTGAGAAGTACCAGGAATAATATTATTAGAGACAAAATCTCTGTGGGTAGCTTAAGGCAGACAGAGTTTCAGACAATAAGATGGCATATAAGGTCAGCTTTGAAGTGGTACTGGATGTCATGCAATAGCTTCAAGATGGGCCATTTCTCCCAAAAGTGAATGTAGGGGGAAATGTCTCCTGATCTCAAATGGAAAGCATTTCTTCATCTTTATTTCCCCATTTCTAGACATAATGAAATACCAAAATTAGAGGGGAGGTAAAAGGAGAAGATATCTTCTAAAGGTTATCTGTCTTATTTTCCATTTTCCTCCTCTACCATGATTATTCCATATGGCATGAATCCCTCTGTATCAGTCAATCAGAAGAAAAACATTTTAGTTTTAGTCAGTCATCTGGCATTTATTATTGTTCAGCAGATTTTAGTCTTGTCCAACTCTTCATTACCCCATTTGAGATTTTCGTGGTAGAAATAAATTTCCTTCCCTAGCTCATTTTACAGATAAAAGAAACAGAGGCAAGCAGGATTAAATGACTTTCCGAGAGCCATACAGCTAGTAAGGATCAGGCCACATCTGACTATAGGTCTGGAACTGTATCTACTGTGCCACCTAGCAGCCTAGCATTTTAAGATGCTAGTCAGTATGTTAAGCACTAATAAAAAAAAAGCACAATCAATGTATTCTCAAAGAACTTGCCCTCTAATGGAAGAGAACATGCACCAACTATGTAAAAACGATACAGATATTGGACAAATAGATAATTTCAAAGGTAAGACACTAAGATTAAGGAAGAATAGAAAAGATTTCTTTTCAGAAGGCAGGTCTTGAGTAGAGACTTGAAGAAAACAAGGGAAATCAAGAAATAGAAAAAAAGGAAGAACAACATTCTGGTAATGGGGGACAACCTGTGAAAAGTACCAGGAATTAGAAGACAAAATTTCCTATGTGAAGAATAGTATTGGATTGAAGTGAAGGAATAAGAGGAATTGTTAAACTATAAAAAGACTAGAAAGTAACAAATGGGCCAAATTATGGAGGAGTATTTGAAAAGCCAAACAGATATTTTATTTGACCTTGGAGGAAACAAGGAGCCACTAGAGCTTGTAAAATAAGATAGGACATGATCAGATTAACACTTTTTAAGATAACTTTGGTAGCCGAGTAGAAGATGGGCTGGAGAGAGAGACTTGAAGCAAGGAAATCAATGCAGACAACTGAAATGATCCAGGCATAAGTTAATAAAGGAATGAAGCAAGTCGTTTCAGAGAAGAAAAAAGAGGACATATACAAGAGATATTATGAATCCAAAATCAACAGGTTTTGGCAACATATTCATCTAATATATATGGAGTGAGTGAGCAGTTGAGAAATGAATTCAGGTGGGGTAATGAAAAATAAAGTGGTGTATTCAACAAATTTATCTTGGTAAGAAGGACAATGTGGTCATGTGAGATAGGAATAAAGTCTATGTACAATTACAGAATAGTTATAGACTTTTTTCAAAGTCAAACTATTTGCAAAAATATGAATGTCCTTAAACAGAGTCCTCTTCAGAGTTGCCTTTCTGCAAGGCAACTGATTATCAACATCAGTAACAATGCTACTTTTCATAACTGGGATGCCTAAAAAATACAAAAACTCAACTAAAACTTATTCTTACCTGAAACAGGCAAGAGAGAGCAAAATGCATGCATAGAACTTGGTGCAGACACTATACCAAGATAAAGTTGAAAATGGATTCACGATTTAGACATAAAGGGTAATACTGTAATCAAATTAGGAGAACAAGGGATAGTCTACCTCTCAGATCTGTAAAGAAGGAAGGAATTTATGGCCAAAGAACTAGAGAACTTTAACAAATGCAAAATGGATAATTTTGATTACATTAAATTTAAAAGTTTTTGAACAGAACCAATGCATCCAAGATTAGAAGGGAAACAGAAAACTAGGGAAAAAAAATGTTTACACTCAAGGGTTCTAATAAATTCCTCATTTCTAAAATATATAGAGAAGTGACTCAAATTTCTAAAAATATATGCCATTCTCCAATTGATAAATGATCAAAAGATATGAAAATTTTCAGATACTCTAAAACATTGTTGGTTAGAGAAATGCAAATTAAGACAACTCTGAGGTACCACTTCATACCTCTCGGATGAATTAAGATGATAGGAAAAGATGATGATAAATGTTGGAGGAGATATGGGAAAACTGGTACACTAATGCATTGTTGGGGAAATTGTGAATTCATCTAAGCAATCTGGAGAACAATTTGGAACTATGCTCAAAGGACTATCGAACTGTGCATATCCTTTGATCCAGCAATGTCTCTACTGAGCCTGTATCCCAAAGAGATTAATAAAAAGGGAAAAGAACCCACATGTGCAAAGATGTACGTACTAGCCCTTTTTGAACTGGCAAGAAACTGGAAACTGAGTGGATGCCCATTAGTAGCTGAATAAGTTATGGTATATGAATGTTATGGAATATTATTGTTCTGTAAGAAACGACTAACAGGATGATTTCAGAGAGGCCTGGAGACTTACATGAATTGATCTTAAGTGAAGTGAGTAGAACCAAAACAACATGGTATACAGCAACAAGATTATGTGATGATCAACTGTGATGGACTTGGCTCTTTTCAATAATGAGGTAATTTAGGCCAATCCAATTGACTTGTGGTGGAGAAAGTCATCTACATCCAGAGAGAAGAATGTGGAGACTAAGTATGGATGAGAATATAGTATTTTCACCTTTTTTTGGTTGTTTGCTAGTTTTTTCTTTCTCACTTTTTTTCCCTTTTTGATATGCTTTTTCTTGCAGCATGATATGAGGAAAAATGTTATAAGAAGTACACATGTTTAGCCTACATAGGATTACTATCTAGGAGAGGGAGGGAGGGAGAAAAATTTGGAACATAAGGTTTTGCAAGGATGAATGCTGAAAACTATTTTTGCATGTATTTGAAAAATAAAAGGTTATTATTAAAAAAAAAAAAAAAGAATTTAGTGCAGATGTACAACCAACTCAACTGGGAAATTAAAGGAAGAATTGTAGAGTTAAGATACCGTGGTAGGGAATTTCCCACAAAAACCTATCCTGCTTATCAAGACTATGGCTGCTGTTATCTAAAGATTCTTAGGCCTTGGTTTTAGTTCTTCTCGGTCAATCCATTAAGTACTTGGATCACAGGTTCTTTCCTTCTCAGCTCCAGAACTTTATACTGGAGATCCAGGTTTGGCACTCCTCCCCTGCTTCACCTAACCAATTGTATTTTGCCAAGCCCCAATCTTAGATTCTTTCACTTGTTGCTAAAAAGCAGCACAGAGCTCTGTCTCCCTATTTCATAATGCTTTCATAATTTTTCAAGTCACAACTTTAAATTACTGACAAAATTCTCATATATTAGATTTTTCATTTCCAATTTATATGCTACTGAAAGGAGCTGGAAAAAAATCATGTAACAATGCTAACTGGGTTTACTGTTACATAATCTCAACTGGATCCTCACTTCCCTAAGATAATCCTTTTATACATTCTTTAAAAATCCACTATCCCAACCACCATAGAAATAATTCCAAACCATTTCCCCAGTTCAAAAATCTCCCTTTTTTGGACTCCACCCACCCCTAGTATCTCAGCTTAACAACCCTGTTCTTTCTTACCAAAAAAATTTAGCCATTCACACTAAATGCTCCCTCTTCTTCTTTGTTCTTTATCCCACAAAGCCTAATATCTTCACCTACTATCTCTTCATTAACTCCTGTCTCACATGAAAGTAGTCCTTCTTGACAGAAGAGAAGAAAAATAAGAAGAACAGAAAAGAAAATTTCTAGCAAGAGATTTACTGTTAAGACACTGTATAGAAAGAGCATCATTAGTTTCTGGCCATAATTTAAGAAAGGTACTTAAATAAATATATGTACAGTATTAGTAAAAAATACAGATCTCAGGCAAAAAAATAGATATATTAGTGTGTCTTGATTGAACATATTTTGAAGTTTTCGCAGAAAATGACAAATAGGCCAAAATACACACACACACACACATACACACACAATCTCAGCTGAGGGAGAAAAAGCATTTAGAGTAAAATAAAGTTATTTTAATTAAAGTTATTTTAATTTTAAAAAATGCAAACACACACAACTCTGATAGGAGCAGTTATGAACCTATTGTGGCTTTATTTTGGTCACAGAGAGTTAAAAAACAAAATCTTACCATATTGAAGTAATGCTTTGTCTTAATGCCTTTTGTAATATCCCATATAAATATATTTCCATCATGACCTGCAGACAGCATGATCCTGGAATCAAAGGGATGTGTCTCCAAAACAAATACTTCATCTGTATGTCCCTTTATTGAATAGTTAAGGCAATGTATTATAGAGTTTTTCAGTTTAAGGATACAGTTTTTACAAAGTTTTTAATAGTGTTCTTTTTTATATTGCTTTTCTAAAGTTATATTAAGGAAATATAAATGTAAAGATCTGTTACAGAAAACAATTTCTATAACTAAAACAGTAACATCTATGTTCATGTATATTAAAATGAAAATTCAAACTATTAAATATTTATAGCCAATTTGCATAGTACATTTCCTCTAATTTATATATTCAGCATTATTATATCAAGATATTATTAAATCTAAATAGCTAATTTACATTAGATTACTTTGACTTTTTAAAACCAGATTCAAAATTCACATACCACCAAATTATGAAGTAGCTGTCCAGTATGAGAATTCCATACTTTGAGTACATGGTCGTTTACAGCAGTGACAACAAGGGTGTCATTTCGGTTCCAAGCTATCATTGTTACTTTCGGTTTCATAAATTTTTCTTCTTCTGAACATGAGTCACTAAAAAAAAATTTTTAATCAAATATCTCACTTATAAATAAAATCAAATAACCATTTAGATGGCAAAATGATACTATAATGTATACTCTTAAAACTAGCAGTAAAATAAAGAAATTTAGAAAACTCAGTTTTATCAACTACTCATCATCATGGCTAGACAAAAGTCCTTAAGAAGCAAATCTTTTAAAGACACAGTGAAATTAAGACTAGCTAGTATTTATATAGCATTTTAAGGCTTGCTAACCACTTTACAAATATTATCTCAATTTAGCCTCACATCCTAAAATGTATGTACTACTATATTATCCCCATTATAAAGATAAGGAAATTGAGGCAGACAGAGATTAAGTGACTTCCTCAGTTTCATTAAAGTTGGATTTGAACTCAGGTCTTTCTTACCCCAGGTCCAAGACCACTCACAATGCCATCTAGGAAATTTTATCTTCCCTTTTTCTTTTTTAGGTTTTGGTTGTCTGCACTTCAAGAAGGGCCTCAATAAAAAAGTCTTCACATTTGGCAGCCTTTGAGAAATACAATGTATGGGTAGCTAGGTGGTGCAGTGGATAGAGCACTAGCCCTGAAGTCAGGAGGACCTAAGTTCAAATCTGATCTCAGACACTTAACACTTCCTAGCTGTGTGACCCTGGGCAAATCACTTACCCCCAACTGTTTCAGCAAAAAAAAAAAAAAAGAAGAAGAAGAAGAAAAGAAAAAGAAAGACAATGTAGTGATAACAGTTAATTAAGTTATAACAAAAGTTTTTTTTTTTTTTTAAAGGCTATTACACCTTTAGAATTTATAACTAATTTTATTTTACAAAGCACTTTCCTCAAAACAATGGAAGCAGAGGGCAGGTGCAGTACAAATCATTGTCTTCATTTTAAATATAAAAAACCAGTTAAGTATTATCTGCCCAAAGTCACAAAGCCAGTAAATAGAAGCAAAGGAAGGGCTCAGATCTAGGTCTTCCGATTCAAAAATTTTCCTTCTTCATTATCAGAAAGCTGACTGACTTAGGTCCATAAAATTTACAAGTCCCCAGGATTTAATAGGAGTTATGTGATGATCAGAATTTCAGGATGAGGGATAAATTATCGTCAGATGAACTACATGCCTAGCCATTAATTTTAAGGTTGAACACTAGCTGTTTCCAAAAGGAACCTTGTTACTAAAGTACCCATCCACATCTCTTATTTCTTACACATTGGGAACCCACAGCAGAATAGCTCGTGTTATAACCTCTAGCTCAATAGAGGTTATATTCCAAGGATATATTCCAAATCTGGACTGCTTAAGTACATGAATTGGCTTCAGATGTTAATAGGTTAAATACCTGAATGGCCTTATTTCAAGTGAGGAGTTAAGATGATCCATCCTACTATGATTTATAAAAGTAGAAGACGGCAAGACAGTAGATTCCATCTAGATAAATTAATCTCTGATCAAGGTGAAGAATACCTCTAAAAAGTAACTACTTCTTTATAGTTCTAAAAGTAATAGCATCTCCTCTTATCCCAGTCTAAAAAGTATTACAATAGGTGAAAAGGCTTTGAAATTTCCCAACATCAGGTTAATCTGTCATGTATAAGGTAGCCCAGGAGCCTACCTAAACTGACAGAATACAAATTCCGATCTTGGCCGTAATGAAAAAATTTCTATAGTCAGAGATCTAAGAATATTTACTTCTGAGTCAAGAACATATCTCCTACATTTTTGAAGAAGACAGAGGGAGCACTCTGTGGGTCTCAGAAATTTGCTTTATAAGCAATCTTAACGATTGATATATAATAAGCCCTAAATCACTACATTCTCAAATCAAAAGCTAACAGAGCTATTTCCTCACTCTTAGAACTAGGTTAACTCAGTCTATAGGGGGCATGCACCATTCTTGCCACGGAAGATTAAGGTCAATAATATTCTAACCTTGGGCAGCAAGACAGACACCACCTGTCCTTTCCATCAGGAAGGCAACTGAAGAATAGAGTGAAGACTGAATAATGGCCAAGATAAGAACCAACTAGAAGTTATTTTCAAGAAGGGTCCTGGGTAATGTAATGGGAAGGGCACATTAGTCTTACACAAACAAGAGCATCTGGAAGACAACAGCAACCACAAGAACTACCTCTTTACAGCTTGGATGCTACATAACAGTGCAACAACACATTTAGCAAATACATTTCTACTTTAATCTTCACTTGTTTAGTCTGAAAATCAAATATGCTAATCTCTGCCATTTTTTCCAGGAAATAATTGTGATGAATGAACAAAAAAGAATTTGGTGGAATACTTCTCTAAAGTACTATGCTAAAAAGGCACAGAATACAGTCCTGATAATATACTGAGTTCTAACCAGTAGCCTCACTAAGTAGAGAGATAAGATACCAAGCTTGGGTTCCACTAGCACAAACTTCTAGAAATGATAGCTGCTTCCACACTACAACAAAGAATAGGATTTTAAGGAGGCTTTAAAAAAAAAAAAAAAAAAGGGTACATGTGTGTCAGAGAGAGAGAAAACAAAAGCTTTATGTGGTCCTTTTTAAATTTAAGCCAGTAGGAATACTCACAAATAAGTGGTAGCCTCCAAAGCAGTCACAACTTTAGATTATTATTCCAATGATGCTACCATTTCCCCAACTTTAGAACTCCTGTAAAAACTGCCTTCAGAGCAATTTATGATTTAATACCAGAAAAATAACTTTGAAATCAAGAACCATGAGAATTTCAACCCTTCTAGGACAGTAGCCATAGCTAGTAGCCTGTACAAATACAAGTTTGCAACTGTTTGCAAAACTATTAAAGATTTAGGGGGAAAAAAAGTTCTTGCCAAAAAAAGTCCTTGACATGATCAAATAGTTCAACATCAGAAACTAACATTTTATTGGTGGAAATGACATTAAATAAGAGGTATTACCATCTATGCAACCATTTCATCTAACTTGCAGCTGTAAATTTCCACATGCTGTCTTCCATCTTTCAAATATGAATTTGAGAGCAAAGACTGTCTTTTTAAACCTTCCTCTTTATATCCCCAGAACTTAGCACAAGAATAAAAGCTTAATAAATGCATTTTAAGAACTAATTCATTCATTGATTAGTTCAACAATGTTTTACGGAATACAAAGGAGTATGGAGACAGACTATGGAAGAGTTATGAATTAAATGACAAAAAGAGATATTTGTATAATGGAGGAATTATAATTGCTCTAGCAATAGTTTCCTAAGAAAATGGACATGGTCAAAACTGCTACTAAAAAAGTCATTTTGTCAACTATGTATATAGGAAGGATTGAATTGGGGAGAGACTGAGGAAACAGATGTATTAAGGAGAAAACATGTAACAGGAGACTATTCTAATAGTCCAGGTGAAAGGAAATTCAGGCCTAAATTAGGGTGAGATTCGCAGCTGGATAAGAGGGATACCATGAATTTAATAAAAATTGTAAATATATATACATATACATATAAGAAGAAACTAAGTAAATGCAGAAATAGAGTGGTACACCATAGCCATAAGAAAGTTAGAAAGAAAGATGGGTTTTAGAGAGCAATCTAGTAGAGAAAACTGAAGACAATGAAAAACACAAGAAGCTGGCCCTGGTGAAGAGAAAAGACATCTCATATATTATGTATATATTGTCTGTATATTATATGCTATGGATTATGGCACATATAGTATCTAAAAAGAGAAAATAGTGGGAGATAATATAAAAGTATTTTCTGAGATAAAGCATGAGGAAGAAGAGGAAACTTTCAACAAATAAACTATTTTTTCAGTAAAGTATTGAAGCAAATTCTTCTAATTGAAGTGTAGGGGGTATATAATGATGTTATGAGATAAGTTAGAAGAAAACAGAAGGTATAAAAGAAAAACAACAACCATGTGGACAGTGTCATCAGATTAGGAAGAATTAATCAAGTTGGAATAAAGATGATCTTGCTGAATCAAGGAACAAGCTTGAGATAAAATATTTGTAAGACTTACTCCAATATTACACAGACAGCGCAGATGGCAAAAAACAAGTAAAACAAAACTATAAATTAGAATAGTTTGTTGTTGTTTATTTTTTATCTATAACATAAGTCTCCGCAGGGTAATTCCCCAATGAAATTTGAGCTAAGATACATTTAGAGGAAAAAAAAAAATCCAATACTATTCTTCATAAATCCCACTGTGATGTCCCAAAACACAATGAAGATGACACTGTGAATTATGTCAGGTTCTATTGAACCTTGATGAAAAGATGTAAACTTGAAGTTTACATTCTTGGAAACATTATTTGTCTTTTTAGAACAGCTGAGAGGCTCAAATCAGAAGACATGATAGAATTTAACAGCCACAGCAACCAAGGAAACTAAGAAAATTAAATATTCTTCTTCTTAACCATTTAGTAGTAAAATGAAAAAGAAAAGAAATGGTTGGGAATAAAGTGTATAAAGAAAGTTTTCAGATTATGTATAATTATTAATCTATTAATTAAACTATTATTTTAATAATTACTAATCTAACTAATAATACAATTATTAATTCCTTTGTGTTTCAACAAATACAAAATGGAATTTGTTCTTTTTCTTCTAGAGCCAACTAATCTACAAATGAGATTTCAGCAGATATGCTTTAAACCATTCTTATAAACAATCAAAAAAGTATTTATGAAACCTGTGACCTCAAGAAGAACACATTTTTTCAATCAATAAGTTAACTAGCATTTCTTAAGCCCCTATTACTAAGTGCTAGACACCAAGATAAGGTATGGGGATACAAAAAAAAAAAAAAAAAGAAAAGAAAAAAGAAAAAAAAAGCAGCTTCTGCTCTCAAAGAGCTCAGTCTAATAAGAAAAACAAGATGGGAATAATTATAAGCAAACAAATTACATAAAAGATGAATTGGGGATGATCTCATAGGGAAGGCGTTAATATAAAGATCAGGAAAAGGCTTCATGCTTAATGCTTTGAGACTTTTTTAAAGACTAAAAAAAATAAAAGTGGTGAGGGTATGAAGGGATTAAAAGACAAAGAGAGGATTATCTATTTGATTCTAGAGGTAAAAAAGAGCCACTGGAGCTTACTTACTAAAATGGCATGATATGGTCACACTAGGATTTCAGAAAATAAACTGAAAGCAGTGTACAGAGGGGAAAGATGTAAAACAGTGAAATAAATCAGTAGGATACTGAAAAAGTCCATGTCTGAGAGGCAGAAGGACCAAGGCAGCTGGTTGAAGTTTCAAAGGAGAGGAGGCAGGATTTGACAGATGATTAGAGTAAGATGAGAAGAGAAAGACAAACCTGGGTGACTGAAAAGATGATGACGCCCTATACAGTAATGGAGAAGTTTTCTAGAAGAGCAGAATAATTGGGGGAAAAGAAAGGCCGAGTTTTGTACAAGCGAAAAAATGTCTACAACATAGCCAGTTTTACATGATAAATAGGTAGTTGGATATCTGGAGGCCATCAGACAGATAGATTAGGACTAGATAAATAAATCTGAGAATTACCAACACAAAAATGATAACTGAATCCTAGAAAAAGAAAGCGAAATAGTCTAGATAGAGAGAAGAAAGCCCAGGACAGAGTCCTGTGGCTCTCTCTCTGTTAGTGGGTATAAACTAGATGAAAACAGCAGTCTGATAAGGAACCAAGTGAATAAATGTTACAAAATCCTAGAGAAGAAAATATCAAAGAAAAGAGGACTATCAACAGTGCTAAAGTCACTGAGGAGGAAGATTTTTAAAATGTAGATTGGGCTTAATAAAGACAAATTAGTGATAACTTGGGAGTGGAGAAATTTGGAGAGCAAATGATAAAAACAAAAGCCAGAATTCATAGTTAAGACACAGGAAAAAAATTAAGACAATGATAGCAGATGACTGTCTGAGAAGACTCTCAAGTTCAGCTATGAAAGCGAAGAGAGATATAAAATAATATTGGGAAGTGAAGATTTTTTGAAGATGGGAGAAATAGGAGTATAGAAGAAGTCAAAAGACAGAGAGAAATTGAAGAACAATAAGATAAGATGAAGGGGCTGGGAGGGAGGGGCAGAGATTCTGCTAGAAAAAATAAAAATGGAATCACTTTGGTATAAAGAATTTAGCCCTCAGAAGAAGGCTCATCTCATCATGTGAAATAGTATTGATGGAGTGACAGAAGACATCTGAGTAATGGCAGACAAGGAGGAGAGATGAAGTAGTTCAGCAAATAACCACAATTTTTCAGTGAAATATAAGGCAAGGTTTTCAGTCGAGAGGGTGAGTGGAGAGATAGCCAGGGAGGTCTTTAGTGGAATGAAAAAGGATTAGAGAAAATGTTGAATGGGTCAGACAGGTGTAGGATTACCTTCCTGGAGAGTAAGGGGCCCAGTTGCAACAGAAAGTTGCAATGGATTTAAGCAGCATGGTTTCTTCATTCAGCAGCACATGAATAGGGACAAAGGTAGTGGATGGCAAGGCTGAAGGACACGGCAGTGCAAGTATAAAGCTGAACTGGCTCATCAAGGGGGTCAGGATGAAGAAGGGCAGAGACTATAAATAGTACAGGTATGATGATCTGGCAAAGAAGTGAGGGAGGGAGAGATTAGAGATCAAGATGAGAATCAACAAGGACAGGGCTTGCAAAGCAGTGAGAGAGGTAGAATGACAACAGATTGTGATCAAGGAAAAAAATTTAGGACTTTCTGAACAAGGGAGTAGAGCACACTTATAAGTGATACTAAGGTCAAGGGGTAAGACCAATTCTGTGTGGAGCTGAGCTGAGGTAGAGTAGGTAATGGGAAATGAGAAAATTCGGAAAATGAGGTGAATGAAAGAGCATCACTATAGTTCCTGAAAATGAACTGACCTCACTGAATTCATTTAGAATACCGTGGAGGTTGATAAACAACTACCAGAATTTTGACTGAATGATAAATATAATTGAATGAACCCCAAAGGAGAGAAGGTTACTGAGTGATGATGGGAGAGGGAGAGCCTATAAGTTGAGAAGCAATATTTCAACTCTACCATGAACGAGATGAGGTGAGATCTTTCAAGACAGTTGTGAAAATCGAGTAAGGCTTCATCTATTTCAAAATTTGAGTAGGCCTGAAGACTTTAAGCATTAAGTCAAGGGCATACTTAAGCCCCCTCCCTACTATCCTCCTAAGGGTATACTTAAATCCCCTTCTTGTTATCCTCCTATGACATCAGTGTCTTTCTGTTTCAGTCAAATATGGGCAACTATGTACTTATTGGTCAAGTTCAATTTCTTGGGTAATTCCTGCGTTTAGAATGTAAGATCCTCAGCCAATAAGGATGATGCTAGATCTCAATTAGTTTAAAAAAAAAAAAAAAGATGGAAATACTGACAAAGGAAAAGGTCTAAAATGAAAGCAAGAATGTCAGTTATTGACAAGGCATTCCATAGAGCACATTGGAAAGGGTAGGGGGCTTTAGAATAAGTTTTTGGGAAAGACATGGATTGAAAGGAATGGATGGGGATATTTCAATGACAGCCATATTGTTGGTGTTATGAATTGGAAATCACACTTGCTTTTGACCCACATTTTAAAGGTATCTGGTAAGATGTTGTTATCACATCTTAAGCTCAGAAGCTTCTTCACAGAAAACTAAAGCATGCACTGATACATTGGTGGTGGAATTGTGAACACATCCAGCCATTCTGGAGAGCAATTTGGAACTATACTCAAAAAGTTATCAAACTGCATACTCTTTGATCCAGCAGTGTTTCTACTGGGCTTATACCCCAAAGAGATAGTAAAGAAGGGAAAGGGACCTGTATGTGCCAAAATGTTTGTGGCAGCCCTGTTTGTAGTGGCTAGAAGCTGGAAAATGAATGGATGCCCATCAATTGGAGAATGGTTGAGTAAATTGTGGTATATACACGTTATGGAATATTATTGTTCTGTAAGGAATGACCAGCAGGATGAATACAGAGAGGACTGGCGAGACTTACATGAACTGATGCTAAGTGAAATGAGCAGAATCAGGAGATCATTATATACCTCAACAATGATACTGTTTGAGGATGTACTCTGATAGAAGTGGATCTCTTCTATAAAGAGAGCTAATTCAGTTTCAATTGATCAAGGATGGACAGAAGCAGCTACACCCAAAGAAAGAACACTGGGAAATGAATATAAACTGCTTGCATTTTTGTTTTTCTTCCTGGGTTATTTATACCTTCTGAATCCAATTCTCCCCGTGCAACAAGAGAACTGTTCGGTTCTGCACACATATATTTTATCTAGGATATACTGTAACCTATTCAATATGTAAAGGACTGCTTGCCATCTGGGGGAGGGGGTGGAAGGAAGGAGGGGAAAAATCGGAACAGAAGTGAGTGCAAGGGATAATGCTGTAAAAAATTACCCTGGCATGGGTTCTGTCAATAAAAAGTTATTTAAAAAAAAAAAAAAGAAAGAAAACTAAAGCATGTTTTAATGATTAAGTTTCAAACAAATAGCACATGGTGTTTTAAGGCTTGTAAGGCATTTTTTATGATACCTTTTATCATCCTCACAATAATTCTGTGAGGTAGATGCTACTATTATTCAGTTTACTGACAAGTGAGTTGCCCAAGATCACATAACTACTGTCTGAGATAAAATTCAAATTCAGGTCTTCCTGCCTCTATTCACTGTACTACCTACCAGTCCAATGAAATTGTTCAAAGAAGTGATAATAAAGGTATGAACCAAGGGGGTACTTGAGTAATTAGAAAGGAGGAGACATACAGGAAATACTTTGTAAAGATAGAAATGACAAGATTTGGCAACAGATTAGATATATAAGATGAGTGAGAATGAGCAACAGAGGATGATGGAAGGTCAGTTTTCCTTTCAATAATAAGGAAACTAGGAAAAGGAGAGGCTTGAAGGTAAATACAGAGTTCTGTTTTCAACTTACTGAAATTTAAAAACTACATGCAGAGATATCCAAAAGGCAGTTGTTAATATGAGAATGTCACTCAGCGTTAAGACTAAGGCTGGCTTTGGAGCCAAGAAAGATTATCAAATGAAAAAACAGAGAGAAAAAAGAAGACTGATGACAGATGTCTTCTTGGAAGACATTAACAGTTAACCTCCATGACATGGATTATTGGTTAGTGATAGTGTACTTAAGATAGTTAAGAACAGAAGCAGGAATTAAAAACCAACCAACAAAACCCTCCCAAAAAGCTATGAGGAGAGTATTCATAAGGAAAAAATAATGTCAAATCCTGCCAAAAGTTGAAGACGACGCTCTGAATGGGACTGAGTGGGTGAAGTTGTTTTCTCAAAAAGTCTATGATATGAGACTAGGCCTACATCACGTGATCCCTATTCCCAGAGGTCTGCATAGAGCCAGATGGATCAGGTTCTGGGCCCAAATTTCAGCAAGTCACATGATCTCTAGGCTTAGAAGTCTCTAAAAGTCAGCTACAGGAAGAGACGTGACCCATAGGAAGCAAAAAACATTGGTAACCATTGGTCAATGATGGTTACTTCCTTTTAGTCTATCCAATGAAAAGAGTTGGGTCTTTTGCGATTTAACTAGCTTTACTGTTTCCAGCTTGTCAAGTCTGGCACATATTGGGAGCTGAGATGCTTTCCAGTTTTGCTTGGGGCTCTCCCTGCAGGGACTAAATAAATGCTTTCTCTTTGTACCTGAAGATGTTCTCTGATTAGTTAACTTGGGGAAGGGAGTCTAGCACCCATCCCACACAGCTCCAAGTCATCTTCAATTCTTCAGTCTTTCTTATCTTAATCTTTCAGCTGAATATAAGGATAGTTTTCTTCAGAAAGGCAAAAGAGTTGGAAGAAATGGTTTATGTTCAAAAACTAAAAATATATTACCTCTAGGATTAAAAACAAAATCCTGTCAAAGTCTTCTATAATCTATCCCCCTTTTACTTTACTTCCAGTCTTTTCACATTTCATTCCCTGCCACATACTCTTCAATCCAATCACATTGGCTTCCTGGCTGTTCCATGAACAAGATTTCTTTAGCCATTTTCTCTGTGTCCCTCCTACTTGGAATGGTCTCCCTTCTTATTCCTACCTAATAGCTTCCCTGGCTTTTTTGGAATGGTCTCCCTTCTCATTCCTACCTAATGGCTACCTTGGCTTTTTTTTTGTTCAGAAATACTATTGATACACAATATGGGTTCCTTGTCATAAAGAAATTAGACACATGAACTAACTAAAATCCCACCACTTATAGGAAACTTTTCCCAATCCCTCTTAATTCTAGTGCCTTTTATAAATTATTTTCTATTTATCTTATGTGCACACACACACATGTGTGAGAGTATCTACACATAGATACAGACACACGTCACTCACATTTGTTTTCATGTGTGTATGTATGTGTGTGTTTGCTGTCTCCCTCATTATATAATGAACTCCTTGAGAACAGGGACTATCTTTCGACTCTTTTTGTATTTCCAGGACTTAAGAGTTTAGCATAGTATCTAACCAAGGTCACATAAGTGAATAAATATTTATTAACTGACATATCTAACAGCCTTGTTGCAAAGATAGCCATAAAGATTAAAAAAAAAAAAAGACTATGAGATACAGAAACCACAAGCACATTTCACAAAACTTACCCAACTCCTTTCCATAATAAGATACCTGCAATGATGCCAAAGAAGCCACAAAGAGCCAAAACACTACCTGAGGCAACAAAAAACAAAAACAAAAAAACACTACCTGAAGCAATAAAACTGAAAGAGATTATAGCCAGATACCACTAGAATACAAATTAACTTATTTGGGAGAGAAAAATCCCTACAGAGGAAGGAAGATTAAGAATACTATTATTTATTACACAAGGAAAGTGAAAACACATCTAAAAAAAGATTCAATCAACACTAAACTGAGCCACACCATTTCACAATCACTTACAGATTAACTGTCAGAGAATAACAAACAAACATTAAAACAAACTATCATTTCCATAATGTTCTATTTTTCTTCATCAATGGCCACAAAATTCATTTTGGACCCAGAAATCCCAGTCAAACTATCAGGCACTTAAGCCACTTCAAGCTTAAGATTTACATCTGGAAAAACAATTGAACACGTAAACATGATGAAAACAAATAATTCAAGTATTAACAGTCTTAAAAGCACTGAGGAACTTTAGAAGGTATATCAACAAAAGTAAGCTGCCAAAAGAATGGAAAAAAATTAATGAATAACTATTGGTACATGTGTCTAATATCTTATCTTGATGAGAATGACCTATACTGAGAATAAAAAGTATTTCTGCACAACAACAACAAAAATTAGAGCAGATATTTCCATAGATACCAAACTATTCATAGAAATTTTTTTGATAAAAATCAGAAAATGGGTTCACCAATCTGGGAGAATGAACAAACTGTGTTATGTAAATGTCATAGAATGTTTTTATGACATAAAAAATGAAATATTTAGAAATTTTTAAAATTATTTTGAGTATTTAAATAAATGCTTAGAAAGATAAAAAGAAACAACATATACTAAAAATATAGATTAAAAAGTTAGGATGAAAACAACATTAACAGGTAATCAAACTTGGATTAACACATCTTTTGGGTCCTCTCAGGTCCAGTGGGGTTAAAAAATTTGCCAGAGGGGCAACTAGATGGTGCAGTGGATATAGAGTACCAGCCCTGAAGCCAGAAGGACCAGAGTTCAAATGTGATCCCAGACACTTAACACTTCATAGCTGTGTGACCCTGGGCAAGTCACTTAAATCCAACTGCCTCAGCAAAAAAAAAAAAAAAAAAAAAAGGGGGGGGGGCAGTGGGGGGGGGGGGGAAAGAGGGAAGAAGATTTGCCAGAGATCAAAGAATTCAAAAAATTATTAAAAAAAAAAACAAAACAAAAGGCAGTGTTTCATAACTAATATTCACAAAATTGACTCACAAATATAAGAAATACAAAATCCTACTCTTTATTGTTTATTGATTATGAGAGAGACGGAGAGAAAGAGGCATGTAACTAAGTAGAGCAATAAATGGTCTTTGTATAACCTCTGAAAATATATGAATAAAAATCAGAGGAATGCAGGATTACCCTTGAAATCTCTTGTTAGGGGAAATGTCAGAATGGATAAGATTACAAATCCAATGGGGGCAGATAGATGATGCAATGGGTAGAGCACCAGCCCTGGAATCAAGAGGACCTGAGTACAAACCTGACCTCAGACAGTTAATACTTCCTAGCTGTGTGACCCTGAACAAATCACTTAACCCCAATTACCCCCCAAAATTACAGATCCAAGAAAGTACTGAAAAAAATGTTTAGAAAAATTATCATACGCAATTTTGATTATATAATCTATCAATTATTTATCAAATTTATGAATAACTTTCTAGAATTTAGTCTATGAAGAAAGCACCCTACTAATTCCTTTAATTAAAACACAAATTCATAATTTCTATAAACCAACCATTTCCCCTAATCAACAAACAAGTCACCCCAACTTACCTTGACAATCTCGTTGCCATATCCAATAAAATACTTTTCCATTCTGGTTGCTCAAATTTCCAAATTCTTGCTGTTCCATCTCTGCTACCACTTAAGAAGCTAAAAATAAATATTAAGAAAGATATTACACCTACACACTTCAAAGTAAATTTTCATTTCACTGAAGATCACAGGAAGATAGTTTCAGATCTGGAATAAATCTCATAAAATTCATCCATTCTCCCATTCTACAAAACGACCTCTAGTATAGGAGATCGTCTTGACCAATAACACAAAAATATTAAGAAGCAATAGTAAGGGACCAAGATTAGAACAAATGCAAAATTATTTTCACAGGACAAGTTTAGAATCAGACAAGATGGAAGAAATCATCCAGTTCACTCCCTCAATTTACAGGTGAGAAAACCAAAGCTAGGGATATGAAGTGCTTTCCCAAAATTCTCATAACAGAGCTGGAGTTTGAAACGAAATGTTCTAGGCTTCCAAATTTAACTGTATCACCATGCCTTGTGAGTTAGATTCCCACAGAATGTTGCAAGCTTCAAGGTAATGTAAGACAATAAGTATCTCTGATAAATGAGCTTTCAGAAGGAAAAACTGACGACTATAAAATTCTGATAAAAGAGGTCTAGGCTAGAAACAGGCTTTTAAACTGGCCAGGGTCAATGACCAAGAGAATACTTTTTTTATTGCACTTGCTTAACGAGGCTTATGCATATTATCTTCTCTGCCCAGCAGAAAGCAATAACACAAATGTAGACAGAATAGGGTGTAGAAGAGGGCATTTCCAGGGTGCACTAGGAAGCCAATTAAAGGTTAACAGTTAAGTGGGAAAGGACAAAGAGGGGACTAACCTAGAAAAGCTTGCCCCTGCTTCTGATTCAATATACTCTCGTAGAGAGTTAAGCCCACTTCTTACAAGAATCGAAGGCTTTGTCCTTCAATCTCTCTTACTCTTTCAATAGACCATCACAGACTGAAACTGAGTCTGGATCTTGTTTCACACAATATGGGGGCTTGTCCGGGACAAATGGGACCACCACAAGAGGTAAGATTTGAGTAGGCTGGGAAGAACACTCATGTTCCAATATTTGAGTTTCACTTCCCTCAGGGCTCCCCAAGTCCCAAACACAGCAGCAACTGCTACAAAGAGAATAGTTGGCAATTTAAGAGGACAGGAGGAGAAAGCCCACCAGCAGACCTGGCAACTTGATATATCAAACAAAGGTAAGGAATACTCTTTGAAGTTCCTTCCTAGTGGAAGTCCCAGCAGACAGCTCTGGGCTATGCCAAGCTTGCTGGATCTGCAGATGGGGGAATAGGGTCTAGGCCTAGGAAGGGGAGGAATCCCTGGGAGGAAGAGTGAGAGGATACTCCCAGGACTGAGAAAAAAGATAAAAGGAAAAATTGACAAGGGGAGCTCTGAAACTCTCACTCACTCTCTCTTGGACTTTGGGGGGAAAGCTTGGGAAACTCCCTCAGAGAAGGAGAGACCTGCCCATGGGAATCAAAATAAAGTGGTTTCATTCTTTTATCTGGATGGGATTAGTTGAGTCCAGGACCACTCCTACTTAGCTTGATCTCCATCTATTGAGATTTTTAAACAACCCTATTGAGTTGGAGATTAGTCCAGGGACATTCATTCAAATGGAAAATTTCTATTCAATTCCAAAAATCCCTGTCTGATTCCAACTCAAACTGCCCCCCCCCCCAGCCTCTAGCCATAAAAAGAGGCAACTTGGGGCTCATTCCTTTTGCAGAGAACCTAATCATACGAAGGAACTTCTCTCCCCTTGGCACAGCTGTAACCCTCTGCCTGCTGAAAAGACATTCTCTTTCAGTGTTATTCCTTCTTTATCTCTCTCACCTACTTCCCTAATAGGACCTTATTTACCTCTTTGCCAGGATTTTTCTGGTAGAAACTTTCTCTTTCTCTGTTAAATCTTTACTTCTATGTTGGGACCCTGCCACTAAGAAAGTCAGCCTGCAAAAGGTGACTTCTGAATTCTAATAATAAACTTCTTTTGCCAGTTTAACTTTTCAGGTTCTTAAATTCATTTACAAAGGACCTGTACCGACCAGAAAGGGGTTACATAACTCCCTGCCCTGCACTGAACCTCATTATTTTTGGCTCTCTGATTGGAAATCATCAAAATGACACAGGACTTTTGTTATGAATGGCTAGAAAACCCTAAGATAAGGGATTTAAAGTGTGCACACCAGAAAGGATCTCTAAATTAAACCATCTTATAACTGGACTTACTTTTAAGGGTTTTAATTGTATTTGTCTTGTTATTTTTTCTGTTCATTCCTCTGTGATGGCAAAATGTGTGTCATGTTTGTGCTGTGAGCAAATTTCTGTTATCTTGAATGATTTTAAATATAGCCAGAGAGAAAATCTTCTAAGAGGCTCAGTCAGAAAGAACACTAGGAAAGATTTATTAACATCCCTAACTTCCACCTTAAAGGGAAAAACCTGACTTTTAAAAATAATTAATTAAACTTGTAGAACTACTAAGACATTGTTTGGCTAAGATACCACTCTGTAGAATTAATTTTAAGGAAATTTAAGGAAGATTTTGAAAGAAAGTCCCAAAACTTTCACTCCTTATTGCAAGGATGTGTGAATAAAAGGTGGGTCTAATCAGAGTGAGAAAGAAATGAGACATGCAAGGGCCTTTAACCAAAGTACAGTGAAGGGATATTACATAGAAAGGTAAATAATAAAGTTTAAACATGTAGGAATGAAAAGAGCATAAACTAAAAGGGATTAGAATGTTTGAGAATCTTCGAGAAAACAGAAAAGCAGTAAGATACCACTTTAAAAACTCCAGGAAGCAAGAAACCTATAACTTTATTATCAGAACGAAGGCCTGTGAAACCATGCCAGGAAGAATCTCAAAGGAAAAGCCCATTTGAAGCAAAAACTGACACAACCCTTTCCTGGCTTACAAAAGTGAAAAAGTTTGTGTAAGATGGGAAAACAACTAAGAGATAATTGAGTTTGACTAAAACTTCAAGTTAGGAATCTCACAAAGTAAAGCACTGCTTAAATTTTAAAACTAAAATTGGTTTGTATTAAAATTTGGGAATTTGTCTTTTTATTTGGGTATAAGACTCAATAGTAGAAGCAAAGAAGTCTAGCACTAAGAGAAAATTTATATACAAAACTGGGAATTTTGACTTTAAAAATATGTATATATTAACTCATGGATAATTTTTGTAAATGCTAAGAGTATTGAGGTGTTAATAAATCTTAATTTGGTTTGAATTTTAAGCTAAATAATGGTCTTGAAGCAAAGTTATTACCATATATGAAAGTTATGAGGCTAGCTATTTTGTGATGGATTACAATCTATCTGAATTTTAAGAATTATCAGGAAGTAGGGTAGAAAGCCCAGATTTCCAAAGCTGCAACAGTGGGGAAAAGAATAAACTGAACAATTAAGAGAAGGTGGAAAAGTTTCTTTTATTAGCCTTGCTACCTCTGTTTTATAATTTTGTAAATGTAATTTAGGGAATTGGGTTATTTCCACCTTTGCTAGAAAAAGGAAATTACAGCTAATCCCAATTGGTTATTACTTATGAAAATTCTAAGACTCTTAATTAAGTTATTTATAATTACTGCCATTATGATAAAACCTAAAATTGGTTATTACTGTGTGGAACGAGAGATGGGTGAAGCAACATTGGGAAGAATCCATGATAGACTGAGAAAGGAACTTGGTGCAAAAAAGATATTCAAAATTTCCCCTTATTAGAGAGATGGGGAGTAGAAAAAGATTAGATCATGTTACTACTGTGGGAAAAATGGACACTTGGGAAAAACGGACACTTCAGAAGAGAGGGACTAGAATTAAAGAAGGAGGAAAAAGTGGTGCCCCTCTTACCTTTTGAAGAAAATGAATTAGAGGGGCATCTGGGGTTCCTTCTTTCTAGACCCCATCAGGAACCCCTAGTAAATTTGAAGGATGGAATTAACTGGGAGCAAAAAGAAGATTCAGTAGTTACAGGAGTAGAGAAATCCTCACTTTGTAAATCAGTCAGAATTTAAAGAACGTTTAATAATTGAGAGTAAAAGAAGATTTCCATGTATCCATTATAGAAATCACTCCTGTATATGGGAAAAATAAAAGGATAAATATCCAAATTTTATATATTTCAAAAATTGGGAGACAATTTGCTAGACAGAAATTTGATTATAAAATCGGGGTTGAACCATCAGTAATTAAACTTCACCCTCTTCTGATAAAATATAAATGGCAGAAATGGAGGGGCAGGGTTAAGGCTAATTGAGGTGAAAAGGCAGAAGCATCAAGTTCAGCAACTTCTTTAGGATCCCTGTTGACTCCTCTTAATTTGAAAGCTTGCTATACTTCCTAAAACCATCTTGTCAGCTCTGGGAAAAGAGCTTGTTTGGGTTTTATAGTTTCTAAACAAGGAAAGGATTTATTGAGAATCTAAAAGTTTGTTCCATAAAAATGATTTCTGATGATTGCCTTTTATACCAGAATGAATTTAAATTGGAGGAGGAGGAACAAAGGGAGGAGGAGTGATCAAAGATATTAAGTGAAATACCTTACATGAGGTTTACTAAACTGTTTAATTCATTGTATTGAATCATTTTTTTTTAATTTAATAATTACTTTACATTGACAGAATCCATGCCAGGGTAATTTTTTTACAACATTATCCCTTGTACTTGTTTCTGTTCCGTATTGAATCATTTTAAACTGTTCCCATTGTTTAAAGAGATTCTGAGAATAGTAGTCTTATGTTTTTGTCTCCTTGAACAAGGTTAATAACAGAATGTTTTTTAAGTATACAATTTAGAATTTTTTATTTCTATAACCTGAGACTTTTCTTATTAGTTATTGAGCATCTTCAAGCAAATGATTTCTGTAATATTGAACTTAAAACCATCTAATTAGATATCAAAATAAGCTGTGAATTTTCTGGGATGAATCCCTTTTTATCATTGTAAAATTATAGTCAATACTTATTTAGGATTTGTGATCCTTGAAAGCTAAATAAACCCACTTACTATTTGAGATTAAATTTCTTGGGATTTTAATTGATATTGTACGGAGTTTAGAATTCAGTTATGATTGTCTGATGAATTACTGCTAGATATATTTACAAACACCTCATGAAGCTTATTAATTATAGATTAATGCAACATAACCTTAGCTATAATCCAGCAATCCTTTTATTCACTTTCATTTCTAGTTAAAATAAAAGCACCCACAGGGAGAAATAAAGAGATGCCAGGCAAGAAAGACTACTATTACACCTTGACTATCATCATCTTTCAGATTCTGCTGGAGACAACCCAAGACCCTGCACCCATGAGCCATGGGAGTGTCAATACAATGTTTTAGGAGGCCACCCCAGTGGGGATAAAGACTTAGCAATAGCCCCTACTAAAGCAAAAACTTGAACATCCAGAACAGCAAGTTTTTGCCACTGAAGTCTTTGGCAATCAATCTCAAATGATTCAACATAAAAAAATGACCTAATTTTTATCAGTTAATGACATTAATAAGAGGCATTAACATCTGTAAAGAATATGAATGGGACCTTTCTACCTACTAGCAGCTAAAGCCTCCCAAGTGTTATCTACCTTAGTCATTTAACACAATGCTTTTCATTAGACAGTAACTATTTACTTCTTTCTTTAATCCCTTAACTATAAATGTATATTTATAAAAAACTATAATTTTCCTTAGTGAAAAAGCAATTGTTTCTGTTTCAGCCAGATACCCTTAGGGTCTTCCCTGCCTAGACTTTTTTTACTTTTAATAAAGTAAAAGAGACCCTTTTTTGCCTCAATTACAGATTGGGCATTGCTTCAGTCAAACTGAGACCTATTAAACACTTTAGTTTAAAAAGGTCAAAATCTACCAATGCATCTGGGGCCATCTTCAGTCCATTCTGATATATATTTTGCCACTGGACTTAGATGGTGACTACACAGTCCACCTTCATTTAAATCCAATTCACTTGCAATACAAATACAAATCATCTCCCTGATGTCATGTTCCTCTCCCAGAATGCAGAAAAAACAAAAGCAGCTCTCTTATCCACAGATAAGCTCTGACCTCTACTTATACTAATGATCCCACCTCCTTAATTCACTTTGTCTCTTCTAAATGTTATTTCTCTTCCTTGTGTTCCTTCCTTACTTCCATTTTAAGCCATCTATTACATGTCACTATTATTCTAGGCACACAGTTAAATATTAACAGACAGTTCCCACCCTTAAGAAGCTCACAATCTAATGGGGATTAGATAATAGCCCACAAACAAGCCATATACAGGGTAAAAAGTAAACAGGAAATAACCTACAGGGGGAAGATTACTAGCATTAAAGTCTGACAAAGACTTTCTATTTAAAAAAAAAAAAGATAAGATTTTAAGTGGATTTAGTTAATTTAAATTAAGTTAAGGGAAGTCAGAAAGCAATGCTGATACAAGAGACATTCTAGGCATGGGAAGTTCCAGAGTCCAGAGAGGAAATAAAACACAACCTCTCTGTGATACAGCCAAAATACTAATGTCATTGGATCAGAGTATATGGAATAAGTCTAACAGGACTGGAAAGATAGGAGAGGTGTAGGAGTTATTATGGGTTTTAAATGCCAAAAATGGCATTTTGTATTTGATCCTAGAAACAAGGAGGAATCACTAGAGTTTATGAATATGGGGAAATAGGTTCTGATCTCTGCTTTAGGAAAATCACTTTAGAGACTTAAAGGATTTAAGTGAGGAGACTCTCCTCTTAAGCTTTAATATTTGTTCAAGCTATCATTCTTCCTTCATACAAAAGTTTACAACCTTTTTTTTCCCTAACACCGTAACATAGACATTCCCCAAGGTGATGTCTTTGGCCTTTTTTTTTTTTTACCTCTGCTTTGATTATCCCATTTATCTCCTGAGATTCAAGCATCACTCATTGTGATTTGAATTCCAGCAAACCATTTTTAACTGCCTATTTAGAAATAATACCACCTGACACACATAAAGCACATTAGTGCTCATCAAGTTCTCTATGTACATTTCTCATCCCACTCTCACCTAAAAAAAACTCACTATATCTGTAATCTTATCTTTCCCATTAAGATATTATTATATTTTATATTATATCTATATATTAGAGCTTAATTTTTTATCAAAGATAAGAGAGAGTAAAATAATATTAAATTCTATGACTGCTAGGCTATATTTTTATTCAGAGTACATACATAAACATAATTATGTCAATATATAACTAGTTCAAAGTTTAATTTTTTTTTTAACATACCGATCACCATTGTTAGAAAACTGGATACTATCGACTTTGTCCTACAAAAAGAAAAAGCATTAAATTTATTCAATCGTTCATTTAAACATGAATATTCTCCTCATATGACTTCCAAAATAATCCCGTGTATCTTAAATACTTTAAAACTCTCTTCCACTTTTATGATTTAATAACTATAAGAATTCTGCCTCTTAGTTACAATAATAAAAAGCAAAAGCAAGAATTGTAAAATACAACCATGAATTTCACCTTCATTAAATAGTTTATCCGAAAGCATTGTGATATGTATCTACAAATGGATCAAACACACCCCTATGTTTAATAAAAACCTATAAAAAAGGTTAGTTATAATTAGGTAGAATAATAATCTAAGATTTTAAAAAATGAAATATTTATTCGAAAAATTAAACTTCAATGGAAAAGTTACATTAATGTCTCTCTTACTTAGGCTTAGAACCTAAAAATAATGTATATTCAACAGCAGCTCTAGCCAGATGAGCAAAAATTTCAATACTTATTAATATTTTAAATAAACTAATGCATATAATTAAACACAAACAGTACTTACAGTGTGACTTTCAAGTTCTGCTATTTTTTCAGGCATTTCAAAGCCCAAAAAATACATTCTGATTACATGATCAGTACTACCTGTTGCTAAGAACATGCCACCTGAAAAATAAAATTACAGAACACTGAAATGATATATTGTTTTTATAATACTTATTAATATGCATTTCAAAAACTCCCCCATCAAATTCTTAATAAGAATTTCTCTGAAAGCTCATAAAATTTTCTCAAATCCATTTTCCAGCAAATTTTTAATTCTAAAAACTAAAAAATGTGATCTGAAAACACTTATCATGCTCACCAATTACTTCATAGCTTTTGGTGATAATCACATAGGTGCCTTCTTTAAATTGTGGGGCAAAAAGAGTAATTTTCAAAGACTGAATTTTAGTCTATATTTAAGCTAAGCAAACAGTGACTAGCTATCTGAAATTCCATTATTAAATTAGAAAAAAAAAATCTGCAAAGAAAAAAAAATTCACGATTTTTCAAGAGGTGCTAAGCTAATAATCAACTATGATTTATAGTGTAAAGAAAAAGAGTAAAACTACTCAAAGTTCTGGTATGGAAGAGAATAAATTATATCACAAAAGAATTATATAGTTCATCAAAAAAGTTACAAATAAAAGGTCACATTCAGAGGAAACCTAACTTAGGCATAATATGTTGTTTAATTAATACCACCTAGTTATGGGACATTCCCTTACTGGGTTGCTCCAACCTTATTTTTTGACAATAGAGAAGAAAGCAAGCTAATATTTCTCATTCTTCCACTAGTTATGATGCCTCGATTGAAGCACAAAGAAAAAAAAAGAAAAGTTTTAAATACACAGGTTATATACCATAATTTCCAGCATATTAGGATCAATAAATGGTTTAAAGAAATTAAACATTAAAAGTCATTCATGTAAATTAATTTTTTAAAATATATTAAAATAAGTTACCTTACCAACACTAAAAGACGAACAAAGCATTTGAACCCCTGGTCTAGGTTTTTCAGTGAATTTCAAAGGACGATTACTTTTAAAAAATAAAAATGTTAAAAAAATAAATTAGCACACTGATATTTACAATCATAACTTTAATAAGTTTAAATAAAAACCTGGACTCTTTCTACATATGATACAATTGTATGTGCCAGCAATCAAAGTTTCCTAACATTAAAGCTACAGAAAAAGCCATTTAGTTGGTATAGGCAATATATGAAAAGACAAATTGAAATTCTAGAATTTAGGAATAGAAAGGCACCCATATTGTCCCATTTACAAATATCTAGAATCAATTAGGATCCTATCATAGAATCATTGAATCATACATTTAGTGCTGGAAAGATTATCAGAGGCTATCAAATCCAACTCCCTCATTTGAAGGGCAAAAAAAGTTAAGTTGCCCACAGTCACACCTCTTAAGTATCTAAGGCACGATTTAAATCCAAGACTTCTGAACATCCAATCAAGTTCAGTATTCTATCTTGCCTCCTATGGCAATATTAATGAAGAAAAAATTGATGTGTAGTCATCTTTAAACAAACTCACAAACCTGAATTTCATGGAATCTAAGTCCCACTGCCAAAAGCAAACTGTCCCATCTGCACCAGTAGACACCATGTATCTCTCAGAGCCATTAGCCTTTGGACTAAACTAAAATAGACAATAACACACATTCAGTTTCTATAATTTTATTTTATAAAAAAAAATCCACAACCAACTTCATTGTAACTTATTTTGAAAAACAGATTAACCTTTCAAAGTTGATCTCAAACGAAATTCCACGAGGAAAGAAGCTCTTAAAGAGTTTTTGTCTTTGAATCCCTAATGTCAACTATACACAATACCCTGAATATAGTAGGTACTTAATAAATGTTGCAAGAGTTGAAATGAATTAAAACTTTAATACTAATCAATAAAAAAGTCAAATATTCTTGAAATAAACTCATTTAAAAAAATATAAACCCAAATGAAGAAAAAATTCAAAATGACTTCCACTACCTAGAAAAAAAACATGCAATTTCAAACTTTCCTGTAATGCTAACTTATTTTTTTAAAACAAATTCTCCCTTAACCTTATTCAATTATTTTTTCTGGCTCAATTAAGAGCAAAAGATTGGGCACTGACTGACTTAGCTGGCTGCATTCTTATTCTTTTATTCAGGCATCTAATTGAAGTACTTGAAATCAGTAATAAGCACCAGGATTACAGTGTCCCAGATACCCAAAAAAACACCAAAATTAATATTTATAGAGTGATTACTTCAGGAATGAAATTATGTTAAATATAACAGAATACCAAAGTACAATAACATAACACTTTGACTTATGGAGTTAATAATCTAATTGTTAAAGTATTCATACTTTAAAATAAACAAAAATAAGATAACACAATGACCACATCTCAAAGCTATATAACAGCAGCAGAATATGAGTATTATTAAGATGATGGGTTTCTGTTTCTAGGAAAAGGCTCTTATCACTCAACTGCATGATGGTAAAGTAAAGATGTGTCCTATTACAGAAATTTACTGTTCCTAATCAGGAATGTCTTATTAGGGCTGCTATGTAACAATGGATAGAATGCTATACCTAGTTTTTGGAAGACCTGAGTTCAGATCCAGCCTAGAACATTCATTAATTTTGTGATTTGTGGGCAAATCAGTTGAATCTCTCTTTGCTTTAATCTACTGGAGAAGGAAATGGCAAACTACACCACAGTATCTCTGCCAAGAAAACCCTATGTTCAGTATTTGCAAGCCATGGACCACATACAGGGTCACAAAAAGTTGGACATGTCTAAAGAACAATCAAAACCCTAAAGCAAACATCTCCAATGCACATGTAGACTGAGCCTCAGATATTTTTAACTGATGAAAAAAAATCAATAATCAATGATATTTTCATTTGGTTGTTTATACAGAAGATACAAGAACTTTTTTCAATTCTTTTGTTGTCTTTCTCTTTTGATCAAGATATGGGGAAAGACAAGTGATTCTTACAACCAGAAGACAGATAGCTAAATCAACCTCTGATATGTACAACAGACATGATGTTGAGCAAGTCACTGCCTCCCCACACACGGCAGTTTCTCATCTGTAAACAAGGGGGTTGGACTAAATGTCCCCTAAGTTTTTTTTCCAGGCCTAAATTCATGATCATAAAGTTGTATTAATCTAATTAATGCTTAGTACACTCAAAACTGTTATCTCCAGCATAAACCTTATTTATGTCATATCTAATTGAGATATTTTTCACATTTTGTTTTCTCACCATTTCTACCTAATCAATGGGCATATCTGAAACTATAATGTTGGAGTCAAAAAATAAGCTTTACAGATCCTTTCAACTTTTTGTCAGCTTGTTATTTTCCTTCACTGTTCATCCATAAATGCCGATTGACTTTTTAAAAGAGCATTTCCTAAATTTCCCCATCTCCTCTCTCTGAAATTTTTTTGGATTTATGTAAAGGTAGGAAAGAACAGTCACAATCAAAATGAAGAACATGAGTAGTTACAAGATCTGTAGGCAAATGAAGATGCATTTTCATAGAATAAGAAGTCATTCTGCTCTAGCACTGAAATTCCTCATATGGAAAATGAATCAGTTGAATGGATACCTCCAAAGTCACTAACTGTATGAAAGTGAGCGTGTCACTGGAGTAATGTTTATTGGATTCCACTAAATTGGAAAGATTGAGAATCATATCATAAGCCCTACTATTTACAGAAGCAAATGGTTGTCTATTCCTCTTCTTAAATTGTTCTTTTTCCTTGCCCTTCTTATGATGTCCTTTCATAGAGCATCAATAACAGAAGATTAAGGACTATAATCTTTCTCCCCATCTCCAGGAATAGACGACAGCAATTTACAATGGCTTGCATCTGTGCTTGCTTACCACTTTACAAGGTAATTAAAGGACACTTCCTAAACTCAAATCTTCTGATCAGAAGAAAAAGGATTATGAACACCCTAGGACAATAAATGGAGTTAGGACATTCTTCAATAATTTATAGTCTCTTAGCAAGAAAAGGGAATTTTCCAGATTCTTATAGATCAGCTTCATGGGTATCCCCAAACTGGGGAGTTTCAAGTGCCAGCACACTTCTTTAAACAAAGATGATCATCTACAAAGTCCCTCTTTAGGGACTTCCTTGGTTAGTAAAACCTTAGGCAAAGAAGAGGATCACTCATATAGTTGCTGTATGTGGTATTCTATATGAGAAAGTAAAGCAAAAAAATTACTTGAATATGTACAGGTTTATGGGAAAGGAATCTTCTTTCAGCAGCTCTTAAAATGTTTACTCTTCTAGAAGAGTCTAAAACAGAAAGTGACTATATATAATGTAACTCTTTGGGTCTATTCTATTTGTGTCTATTCTCTGTATCCCCAAGGATAATATGTATTCCTTGACGAAATGCAACTAACTCACTATTGTCTCTGTATCCCGGACACATGCCAACATTAAGTATTTAAATAACTGCTGACTCAATGAATTTTAAACTCTTATTGTCATGTTGCCATAAATCTGTTATCAATTGAGAACGTGGATATCATGAAAAGTGGGAATTGAGATTAATATAGAAGAGCCTTCAAAAATGTATAAAATTTCTCCCAAAATATAAACTTTGCAATTATTGAAGTTATACTCCCTTAGAATAAGCAAAAACATTTTACTTTCTAATATTCTTTGATTTAAAAGAGAAGAATGTCACTTTAAAAACAAAAACACCTCTCATATATAGCAAAAAATACTCTTTCTTTCAAAAAATAGGAATAACTTCTATACTTCTTTAAAAGAAAATCAATTTTAGTCACATTATAAAACAGGCTAGTTACAAAAACCTGTCAAAGAAAATAGTCAATAGATTGGAAAAGGCAGAGTCTTCTATTCTAATCCCCTCGCTTTATAAACACATCAATAAACTTATTTCAAAGTATCACAGGTAAAAAGTAATAGAGGCCTAATTTGAAATCAGGCTCCTTTGACTCCTGTTCTCTTCTTTCCTCAATACCACACCACTTGCCACAAATCCAATAAATAACACTATCATGACCTCTTATAGACATAGGATGTATTCTTTATATAAGAATCCAATCACTTACACCAATCTGATCAATCATGTCAGATTTTTTTCAGAAGTTTTCCAACAACTTTTCCAAATCCAAAAAATTAAAACTAGGGGAAAAAAAAGTTACTGGCTCTTAAAATAAGATCAGGCTTGATCGACCTCAAAAGCACTGAAATATATCTTTAAAATCTGGACATAATTTCTGATGTCAACTCTATGTAGGGTAGTTGGCTACCCATCCTGTACCATCCTTCTAAATAATGATAAGAGCTTATTTTCTCTGTAATAAAACTCCTAATTTTTATTAGTTCAGAAAAATTTAAGTTCTTAAAGTAATGGGAAAAATTAAAAAATGGATCCTGAACTAAGAGAGAGTAGAAAACAAAAAAAATATATACTTACCCATTTTCCTGACTTTTATATTTATTTTTAAAATGTTATTTACATTATTTACTTTTATTTTATTTTATTTTTTATTTTTTTTGCTGAGGCAATTGGGGTTAAGTGACTTGCCAAGGGTCACACAGCCAGTAAGTGTTAAATGTCTGAGGCCAGATTTGAACTCAGGTCCTACTGACTTCAGGGCTGGTGCTCTATCCATTACACCAACTAGCTGCCCCTATATTATTTACTTTTAATCTTATAAGTATTTGTCACATGATAAAATTTAGAATGAGTGAATTTATGTATAAATTTTACATATAAATGTATATAAAACAAAAATAAATTCAATTTAATATATACACAAAATAATTTATTCATTTAACAAGCATTTAATTAATCTCTACTTTGAACCAGGTGAGCTATGTACTGATAATACAAAGATAAAAACAGAAAAAGCAGGGCCCAACCAAAATATACTTTCAAATAAATCCCTGCCAGAATGTAAAAGCAACACATTTAACTAGTATGATCATGCAAAAAAGGAGATTATACAAAAACAGAGACTTAATTTTACCTGCAGAGATGTAATTGAGCCAGTGTGTCCCTGAAGCACAGCAACTGGAGCACAAGTTCTCAAGCACCACACTCTAATTATTTTATCACAACTTCCTGCAGCAATCATAGTATTTTCATAGTTCACAGCCATATCAGAAATTTCTGCAGAATGGCCTCTTAATGTGGCCAACAACCTGCCATTATGTGTAGACCATATCTTTACCAAACAATCATCTGAACCCTTTAAAAAAAAAAAAAAAAGGCCCCAAAGTATGTCAATTTAAATTAGCTAATTAAACTAAATAATTTTTTAAAAAACCATTTGTTTACAAAATTAAATATAATTACTTCCTTTCCCCACCTTCTAAAAAAATGTAATTGCCTCTCAAAACAGCATGCCAGATAATGAAACTTAAATTTCACTGAAAAGATAAAAACTACTAGAGCCATGATATTTCTCTTCCACATAGTTTATAGTGCTTGAGATAGTCTAAAGTTGGTATTGAGGGAAATGATTGTGATAATTGAGTGAATCACCGGCTCTACTCCCTCCAGCTGCTGTCACCATGCAAGGCCCGAGGAGATTTAGGGCCTAGTCTGGAGGCCCAGCTCCAGCAGAGGCTGTGGGAGCTACCAGGCCTGGGTGCCACAGGAGCTGCTCCTCAGGGTCAGGCTGGGCCACTATGTGCACAGGAGCCATTTGGCATGGTAGTGAGACCTATGGAATCCTTCTCAGTATAATGTGTTTTGCCTATATTCATAAATGAAGGAAAAACTAAATTTCAATTAGAAATTGGTTAAAAAGAAAATGTGATTTTTCTCCACCTAAGTCCAAGGAATTCTGAAATCTGTCCATTCTGTAGCCCACTTAATTTTGAATAATAAATGACAAGATCCAGTAAAATTAAAGAATTTCAAGTTTTTTGTAGACTGAATTGAGTGGCTAATCTCACTTTAAAAGTTACTAAGTCTATCTTTCTAAGCTTTGATAACTTCATGCTACTATAGTTTTACTTATCTAAAGATAAGAACTAGTCTAGATGACTGACCTTAAATTTCCATTTTTATCCTCAAAAATTCTACCAAAAATAATTTTTAAAACACGTCATAAGCCAAATCAGATATAAATATGCCCACTTCAATTTTTTTTTAAAAATTCCTGGAAGGTTTAATTAACAGAATTTCAAACAATTAAATTCAATTTTTATTTTTATTTTTTTTTTGCCATCAGCAATTAGTAAATTGTTATATAGGTACAACATTAAAGTTATAATATTAACTCACAGTAAAGATTCTGTGCCCTGTCCTATCAAATGCAACACAGTAAACTGCAGAGAGATGTCCCAGAATCCTCCTATGCATTTTTATGTGTTGATACATACTTCCTGGAAATGCCATGCTAAATGAGGCACATCCCGTAAGTTGTTTTCCACGATTTATCTCCACTACAAAATAAAACAATTAAAATGGTTAAGGTAAATCTTACATAAAAACTTTTATTTTTTAAATTTTTTTATCTTCAGTTCTGAATTCTCTTCCTTCCTCCTCAGCCTCCTTCCCCATTCACTAAGAAAACAAAAATATAATATTGATTCAATATATGAAGTCATGCAAAAAATATTTCCACATTAGCCACTTTGAGGTGAGAAGAGAGACACAAAAAAGAGAGGGGAAAAAATATGGTTTGATCATAGTCTGCTCCCATCAGTTCTCTATCTGGAAATGGGGTAGATCATTGCATAGACCAGAGTTACCAAATTTGCCACAGTTGCTCATCTTTATAAATATTGATGTTCTTTTGTAAGTTCCCAGGTCTCTCTTAAACCATTCCTTATATAGCACAATAGTATCCCATCACATTCAAATGTCATTACTTGTTCAGTCATTCCCCAACTGATTCAGGGCACCCCTTCAATTTTCAATTCAATTCATTCTCAAAGAGTTGATTCAAATAAATATAGTACCTTTTTTTTTTTTTCTTTGATCTTTTTGGGATACAAACCTAGTATTAGTGATATAGCTGGGTCAAAGGGCATACTATTTTACAGCCCTTAATTCAATTTTTAAAGAGTTGGTTTAAATATTTTTATAAATGTAGGACCTTTTTTTTTTTTTCTTCGATCTCTTTGGGATACAAACCTAGTAAGTAGTGATATAGCTGGGTCAAAGGGAATACTGTTTTACAGCCCTTTGGGCAAAATTCCAAATTGTTCTCCAGAAAAATTAGATCAATTCACACAAAATTTACCTATTTTCCCATATTCTCTATAATGTTTATTTTTTAGGGAGTTATCTTAGTCTATCTGATGGAAATGAGATACCTCAGAGCTGGTTTAATTTGCATTTCTCTAATTTTTAATATTAACTTTTTTTACGGATAGCTTTTCTTCCTCTGAAAATGGGTCTGTTAATATTGCATGATTATTTATCAATTGGTGAATAATTCTTACTCTTATAAATATGGATCAATTCTTTATATATTTGAAAAATGCAATCTCTTACTAGAAAAATATTTTGCAAAGATTTCCACCAGTTTCCTAATTTTCTTCTTATTTTTGGCTGCAATGTTTAATTAGTACGAAACTTTTTAAATTTTATGCAATCAATATTATGCCATTTTACCTCCAGTAACATAAAAATTTAGAAAAAAATCAAATTGGAAAGATTTATCTTAAAACAGTTTTACTTGTACAAACTTTTCAACTATTAAACCAGTGGCAATCAACTTTTTTTTCCAACTAGTGCATTACATGACAGAACAAGAAAGTACTTCCAAAGTCATAAGAATATACCACCCACCATAAAGTTATCACTGTATGGATAACAAGGGCGTAGTTTGGGTTTTTTTGAACTTTGGAAAAAACAAAAATGTAATGACCACTCTCAGAATATAAAATGACACACTTTTCTTTTCTCAGGAGATAAATGAGAAAATTACTGATATTGTTTGAGAGTTAAAAAATGTTAACTGGTCCTATATAACTTTTTGCTTTTGTTGACAACAAGCAATTGATGATTCAAAGACATTTTGCTAGGGCAGGGTCTGTGGTGGGATGAAGTGAGGAGGGATGCTGGCGAATAAAAATTTTAAAACACAAAACATATCTATAGTACTAATGAAAAGATTATACCTCTTACCAAAAAAAATACAAAAATATAATTTCCAAATACAAAGAACAATAAAGATTTTTTAAACTATATAATAAATTTAACAAGATAAAGTACCAAGCACTAACTTCCTTGTCTATGTCCACTTATGCTCTCCCCTTCTGAGTCTTTTAAAAAATGTTCCATTGTCTTCTTTTTTTGGCATCACTATCACTACTCTTCTACACCCACCTTAAGACCTTTCTCAAGTGGCCCCATCCCTTAAAAAGTGGGGTGGGAAAGCTCGCTCTATTACCAAAGTAAGTATCATCAATCAAAATGATAAGGAATGTATATCTTAGGTTCCACTACTAGTTCATCATCAATCTGCAAAGTTATGGGAAGCATATTCCATTATCATTCAACTTCTAAGTGATCTAAGTGAACGAAAGTTCTTAATCTTTCAAAATTGTTTTCCTTACTTTTTCCTCTTTTGGCCTTCTCTTTTTATAAAGGAAGAGGTAATGAAAATGAGAGTCAAGAAATTTAACAAATGGCTGAAAGATAAACTTACCAAGATTTGGTGGGGAACCATAATTTACAGGCATTTCAGGTGGTCTTCCTCTATGAAGAGCAGCAAAAGCAGAGCCCTTCCAAACGGTAGCTCGGCAATCTTTAAAATGAATTTCGGATGTCAAAAAACCTTGAAAGTTATTCTTTAAGAGAAAGTCTGTTTATAGGTTTCCATAATAGAATGTCTCACGTAATTAAAAGCTTAAAAGGTACTCACAAACCAAAGAAATAACAAAGTGTAAATAACATTATTAAATGTAATATATTATTTATGACACAGCAAAAAAATGTAAGACTTCACTCTGAAAACTATTCTACAAATTTTTTTCTTCTCATTCTTAAGTACAGATAGAATACGCAAGAGAAGCAACAAAAATTTTAAAACAAATAATTTCTCTTAAAAATATTGACAAGAGTAGCAGCTTCAATGTGAGGCAGAGAAAGGGCAAAATAGAAGATTAGTAAAACACAAAATTTCCACTGATGTTAAATGTCCCAGAAGAGCAAAAAATCCATTTATGTAAATGGATTCACTCCTTTTCATCATCACTATGATGACAAACCATGTGGCAAGCTATCCTTCATGATACTGGTATAGAGCGAACTAATCTAATAGGACATAATTAAGAACATCTTGGACTACCCAACTAGTAGGATTTGAAGCAATAATCATGCAACCCAGTTACGTTTAGATGGTCATGTATAAATCAGGAGACCCCCAAGAAATAAAATAAGCTGAAATGGAATATTTCCAGGGTAGGAGTAAGAATAGATAAGAACTATTTGTTGTCTTGTCAGAAACAAAGAAAGCTTAACAATTTGAATGAGTAGGAAACAACTTTTAAAATGTAAAGTGGCAGTTTAATCTACATAAAATAAAAAGGGAAATTTCTTTCTTTTTTTTTTTTTTTAAAGCTAAAGAGCCTCAGGAGCCAAAAGACAATGTCATAAATAAAAACAAAAACAAGCACTATTATATAATTACAATCACTAAATAAAAGGATTCAAATAGTTGAACTCAAGGTAGAAAATACTAAATTTTTTTCTATTGAGATTTTCAGCTGAATTCATACAAAGTATATAATTCACCAGTGTGTATGTTTATCATGATCATAAAATCGTCAATTAATTAAAAACTGAAAGGGGTAACTAATATCCCCAACTTTAAGCACTTATTAGTTCTGTGACCATGGGCAAATCAAGTTAATTAATTTCTGACCTCTCAGGTCCTTTCCTGTTCTAAAACTCTAAGAACGAGTATCCAAAATATTTTTACAACCTGAGATAATAGATCAAATCTAACTAGAAGAAATTTAACGAGGATAAATGTTAAATTCCTATGTTTTTAAAGAAAAAAAAAACAGGACAGGACTTGATTGAATAAAAATTCAGTATGAGATACGTATATATAATATAACTGCCAAACGATTCAATGTCATGTTAGGTTATATTACAGAAATATTGAAAAATGGAGATGGTAATCTAAATTCCACTAATAAAACCACACTAGTCCAACATCTGGAACATTAAAAGTTTACACACATTATCACTTGAACCCCCCAAAATTCCTAAGTTAAAAATAGAAGTACCAAAGAACGTAAGTATTGGAAGGGACCTCATAAATCCATCTATAGTCCAACCCATACCTAATCAACTTCCTCAACTATGCCTCAGGAAGCAGTTGATTCCACTTTGGGGTAGGTTTAAATGGCTATGACTGTAATAAAAGGAAAATAACATTTCTATTTTTAAATAAAGAAACTAAAGTACAGAGACATTAAGTGACTTGTCCTTGTTATAGTACTGGTAAATAGGAGAACCAGGTCTTGAATAAAACTCCAAGACAAGTGTTGTTTCCATTACAGGTTACCTCTTAATAAAGATATTAACAAAATAAAACATGTTCTAAGGACAAATTGCGATGTATTCAACATGACCATGTCTGATAGAAACTTACATCATATAAAAATGAAAGGAACTATGAATATTTAACTTAGATAAGAAAATAATTAAAATAGGGATAGGGAAGGGAATGATCCCGGCTATTTCCATGTATCTTAAGAGCTTTTACATAGAAGAGGAATTATATTTCCCCACTATTAAAATGTGAGCTTGAAAAAAAGAACATGTTTTCTATTTGTATCCCTAACTCTGAACTCAGTGCTTGCACAAAAGTAAACATTTAACACTTTTTAAAGGAAAAATTAGGACTTGTGTAGAAGTTAGTGTAAAATTTCAAGAATAATTAGATAATTAGGGTTCACCAGAATACAGTACAGATCATCTCATTAAAAGAATGACTGGAAGATGTTCAAACCTGAAGCAAAATACTAACTTGCTAGCAATGCATGTGAAAATATTCAAGCAATTCCTTCAAACAACAGGTAAAAGGTCTGGGTTAATTATTCTATAAAGCACTAAGATGGAAATTATGTATTTTAGTTTTAAGCTTTAGCAACTTCAGATGCATAAATGCTACAAATTTACAAAAAAGATACCTTAAAATTTAATTATTTTGAAATTTTTTTTGCTTTGTGAAATTTGAATAATAAATATGAACAATATAGAACATCCTGTCATTATGCACTGTATGTATAACAGCTTCAGGATGCCATTTTCTCAGATAGATGAATCAGCAGAGGTGGATCTCTTGCTTGATCACTTACTTGCTTTATGCTTTATCTCCATTTTTATTTCACTCATTTGATTTCCATTAGACTTTTTCCTCTAGAGTCATATCAAAATATGCAACAAAACTTTATTCTCGGGAAAACCCCAAAAGAAGTCACAAAAAGTCAAATACAACTGAAAACAACTGAACAACAGTATTTAATTTATTAAAACTTCAACTGCCTTAAAAGGACTTTTGGGTCATATCAAATACACTTTACACACAGAGAGATATATAGAAACATGCACATATAAATATTTGGGATATCTCAAATAGTTTTTTTTTTAACTCAATAATTACAAGCATTTTAATTTATATTATTTCTTATGTAATGTCTAACAATCTTCTTAAATGTAGTTAACTACTTAGACGACTAATAAAAGTGATTTTTGCAAAACTAAGAAAAGGAATAAGAATTTTATTATTTTAACGGAGTAGTTCTTGGGAAAGATGATCTAGTTTTATAAAAATACACAAGGTATTAAACTTTTGGTAATGATTACTTTGAAATTCTGAAGTCAGAATACTGAGGTATCACATATTAAAAGATAATTATAACGTGAGTATCAAATACAAACATTCTTTTAATAAAGCTAAGGAGAAACATAGTAAAGATGCTAAAATAAATTATGCCTGATCTCCAAGTTTAGAAAGACCTCAGAAATGTCGCTAATAAAATGTAACTTTTATGAACCTAACACCATCATCTTTAATCCCATAAATTTTGTATTTAAGACAGAAGATTTAAAAGCATTAAAAAGGGCTTAATAATATTATCAGACTTTCAGGTTCAAACTAAAAACCAAGAATTATTTCATAATCTATAATTTATCATTTGCTAATAATGTTTATATTACTTTACAAATAATACAACTTACTAAAACTATTGAATATAACCCAAAACTTCATAAAGATACCTTTTGCAGTACGTAGCAAAGACTGCCTTCCTGCACCAAGTAAAGATGTAACTCTGGAAATACAGGGTGGAATTTCTTTATCCAGTATAGGGCCAATACGCTGACAGATTTGCAACAGATGATCAGGTGCCACATGTTTATTTGACAAGACCTAATTGGGATAAAAATTTAAAGGGTATAGGCTAAGTTTATAACTTTAATATATTTATATTTATCATGCCTCCTATGTAGTTTGCCAAATTCTGTTAAGTCTGCCTATAAAAGATACTTTCCTTCAAATACTATATTGTAGTTACTTTGTATATATTCATTATGTGTATATGTATACCACAATAAAATGTTAACTACCTGAGGGAAGGGACTTGTTATATTTGTCTTTGAATTTTCCATGCCTAAGTATCTGATACACAATAGTTGGTATTTAGTTACTTTGTATATATTCATTATGTGTACATGTATACCACAATGAAATGTAAACTACTTGAAGGAAGGGACTTGTCATATTTGCCTTTGTATTCCCCATGCCTAAGTATCTGACACAATAATTGGTACTTAATTTTCTTGATTAACTGATGCTAATCAATTTCAAGCCATTATTCCTCTTAGATTACTATAATCTAGTACACCTATTTTGAGAGTATTTTCCCTCAAATCTAGACTTCACACAGTTGTTAAAATAAAAAACAGGTACCACTTCTCTTTTCAAAAACTGTCAGTAGTTTTCCATAACCTGCCAAATAAAACACAGATTAGCCTGGCATAATCCTAAATATGCCATCCTAAATATGATTCCACTTCAACTTTACAAGGGCAGCTGGTGGCTCAATAAATAAAACACTGCGTCTGGAATCAAGAAGACCAGAGTTCAAATCCAGCCACAGACACATACTAGTAGTCTCACCCTGAGCAAGTCATTTAACTTCAGTGTTTGCCTCAAATTACTCAACTGCAAAATAAGGATAATCATTTATCTTCTAGGATTTTTCTGAGGAACAAACTACATATCTGTTAAAAAATATTTATTTAGCACAATACCTGGCACATCATAGTGCTATATAAATGTTTATTCCCTCCCCCTCTCCTCTTTTCTAGCCTTATTTCACATATTTTATATGTTTAGCCAAACAAAGTATTCCCCAATCTCATCCAGGATTCTCACAACCTCTACTATTCCCTAGAATGGAAATGGCTTCTAAAATTGCTTACCAAACATAAATTCTGCCTACTGATATTCTTTCCTTAGTTCATGGGTCTAGCTTGCTTACTATTCCCTCCACACCTAGAAGATATTTTCACCCTACTTTGATTTGTGCATTTAAAAATCATTTGTTACATGTTAAGTTATCCACGATACGTTTTATCTCTTTACTACACTGTAAGCTTCAAGCAGGCAAAGACTGTCTTGGTATTACTCTTTGTATACCCCAAACCTAATAAAATAGTAAATTTGCAGAATGTATTAAGATGGTAGGTCAAATTACAACAGTGTTATTACTACTAAAGGTGTGTATTTCTGTTAATATATCCAATTTGAACACTGAAAATAAAATTCAAAACTAATTTCAAGTCACTTCCCCAGTTAATTTTGTAGCAGTCAATAAACAGGAACTAAATATGTATGTTTCTGTATATATTTATCCACATACAATAACTGTAGTATAATGAGTACACAAAGTGGTAAACTTTAAGACTATAAGAAATGAGTTGAGTCCTGACTCAGACATTAATTGAGATATTGATTAAAAATTTCCATGAATTTATCAGTCTTATCTTGCTCATATGTAAAAGTGGGGTAATACCAGAAGTACTTACCTCACAGATTTGTTGTAAAAATTCAATGACAAAGCATCATATTACCCTACTTTTTAAAAAAGTATATAATATATATATATATTTTTTTAAGAGCACATATATGCCTTCTTAATGGAGAGTGGAGGTAGACAGAAAGGAAGACTATCTGGAACTCAAATTTTTAAAAATGATATAAAAAATTGTTTTACATGTAACTGAGGAAAATAAAAATATTGAAGGAAAAAAAGAACAGATATATAAGTTTAGCAGTGAATACTTATAATTTGTTGGCCTGAACTTTTTTTAAGATCTAAGAAATTTCCAAAATTCTTTGTTGTTAGGGAAGGCCAAATAAGTTCCAGAGACCATCGAATAGACTCTTATTTTGTTACACTTATTTTTCGTGCACTGTTGTACGAAATAATTTTTTTTTTTTTGTGCTTCCTTCATGTAAATACCTCATTCTCTCAAAGTCTACTGTTAGCTACTGAGGCTCCTTTACCCTTATCCAATGCTGAAGGAATGAAGGTTCTTATGAAAACTACATAGCTTGGGAGAATATTGTTAACCTATTCTCAAAATTATTGAAATGAAGGAACAGAGATCTAGGAAAGAAAAGAATCCTAAGGAAGCAGTTATTTTAAAAAAAAAAGTTTAAAAGTTGCTGGTCTAAAAAGTATTTAAAAGCACTAAGAGCTTTGTTAACTTTTAAATTACATAGTCATATTGCAGGTTCTTCCAATTTACAGTCATCAGATTAACCATCACTTACAGATTCCTCTGCACTTAAAAAAAAAATCTAGTTTTATTTACATATTGGCTGGTGAAAGTATTTTTTGGTTCTCTCAGAGTGAGTTGGTTTTGGTGAAAGCACAAAAGGATTCTGGACACCAACATCAGACTACGCAAAAAGCAGTATATGAAAACTCACAAATTCTACTTAGTACAAAAGTCTGGAAAGCAGAAATAAAAAAGAAAAACTTAAACAGTATTAAAAAAAACCAACTAACAAACATTTCATACCAGTACACTATTGGAGCTGTGAATCAGCAATTTGAAATTATGACTATAAAGTGATTAATATAGCTATGTCCTTAACCTAGAGATTCTGTTATTAGGCATATACTTCAAGAGGTCAGTAATTTAAAAAAAGAAGATCCACATAAACACCAAAATATTTATAGCAGTAACTTTTGTTGTAGCTAAGAACGAAAATAAGCATTTATTAAAATAATTACCATGCTAAACTCTGAGGATACAAAGAAAACTCAAAAACATTCCCTGACTTCTAACAGCCTACATTCTAAAGAAACAACATGTACATAAATTAGTATATGCAAAATACTAGCATGTGGAAGAAACCAAAACAGGTTGCCTGCTGGAGGCCTCATTTAATTTGATTCTTTAAGAATATCAGATTCTGAAGTCTATAAAGAGAACTGCAGGAATAGGGATGACCAATGTAAAAACATGGTTACAAGTAATAGTTTCGTATATGAACAAAAAGTAGACCAATATATATCAATCTATCAATAAATATTAAGTGCCAACTAGGTGCCAACCATTGACCAAAGATAGTCCCTGTCCTCAAATATGTTGAAAGCAAGCTATATACAAGGTAAACAGGAAATATTTAACAGAGGGAAGGCACTACCATTAAGAGATTTTAGTAGAAAATAGATGAAATTTTAGTTACAAAAAATCAGGAAGATCAATATAGTGGTGGTGGAGGAAGGAAAAATATGGAGAGAGAGAAAATGCTCAATATACTAGATGATAGAGAGGAACACATATACAAGAAGACTGGAAAAATAGCAAGATGCTAGATTTTATGAAAGTTAACCAAAGTTGGGGCAGCTAAGTAGCACAGTGGCCAGAGCATCGATCCTGAAGTCAAGAGGACCCAAGATCAAATTCAGCCTTAGTCATTTAACATGTTAAGTGCTGTGTGAACCCTGGGCAAGTCACTTAACCCCAACTGCCTCACACACACACTCCCTCCCTCCCCCCTCCAAAAAAAAAAAAAAAAGGAAAGTTAAACAAAGTTTACATTTGAGTCTAAATGAAGTAGGGAATCATAGGAGCTTATTAAGTAGGGGAATGAATACTTTAGCATGTATGTAAAGAATGGATTTGAATGAATGAATTCTGAAGGGAAATTAATTAGAAAACTACTACTACTTTAAAAGTTCAAGGGAGAGATGAGGGGCTGACCTAGTGATTTTGTGGGGGGGGAAAAAGGGTACATATATAAGAAACATTGCCAAGACATAAATCAAAGATTGGCAACTGATCAGATCCATGAAATGAAAATGAGGAATCAAGAATAAGGGATGAGGGAATGAAAGAGCAAAGGTTTTGACATGAAAAATTTCAGATACCTAACGGACAATAAGTACGTCTAATATTTATTGGGCTGCTAAAAAGAACTGAAGAAAACCACGAAACCATGCTTGAGCCCACTACAAATGAGTTACACACTTTCAACCAGATCATCCCTGCAAGGCAATTTTTTTACATCTCACTAATCAATTTGCACTCATCACATAGGATATGTGATGATATTTCCCTATTTTCCTTCAGGGTAAGATAGATTTCTATGTGTGTATTTTACCTCTTCTTTGAGCCAATTCTGATAAGAGTAGATTTCATTCTCTCCTCCTCTTTTCATCTCTACAATAAAAGCTTTTTTTTTTGACTCTTTATGGTAGATAATTCATACCATTCCACTTCTCCCTTTCCCTTTTTCCCCTCTACATTCGTATCTCACCACTTAACTTCCATTACTTTTAAAGATATTTTCCCTTCATATTCAACTTACACTTGTGCACTTATTCTATCTGTACTCCTAACTGCTCTAATAATAATTTTTTAAAAAGTTCTTATGAGTAAGAATGTAAATAGATTAATCTAATTTATGTCCCTTATGATATCACTTTCCTGATTAACTTATACTTCCTTTTCCTGAGTCCTGTATTTGAAAATCAAATTTTCCATTCATCTTTGGGCTTTTCATCACAAATATTTGAAAATCCTCTATTTCATTGATTGTCCACCTTGGACCCTGAAGAATTACACTGAGTTTTGCTGGACAGGTGATTCTTGGAATACAAACTCTTTAAGCCCTCCAGTTCTTTAATGTAAAAGGTGCTAAATCTCATATGATCCTGACTATGGCTCCACTATACTTGAATTATTTCTTTCTGGATAATTGCAATATTTTCTCCTTTACCTATGAGTTCTGGAATTTGACTATATATTCCTAGAAGTTTTCATTTGGGGATCTCTTTCAGAAGGTAATTAGTGGATCTTACTTTACTCTCTAGTTGTATAATAGCAGAACAGTTTTCCTTAATAATTTCTTGAAAGATGATGTCCAGGTTCTTTTTTATAATCATGACTTTAAGGCAAACTAATAATTTTAAAATTATCTCTCCTGGATCTACTTTCCAGGTCAGTTTTTTTTTTTCCCATTGAGATATTTCACTTTTTCCCCCCATTTTTTTCATTTTTTTGTTTTGCTTTATTGTCTTGATTTTTCATCAAGTCATTAACTTCCATTTGCTCAATTCTAATTTTTAAGGCATTATTTTCCTCAGTGAGCTTTTGTATTTCCTTTCTCAATTGGCCAATTTTGTTAAGGCACTCTTTTCATTAGCTTTTTCATTTCCTTTTGTATCACTAAATTTTTATCTAAGAATATGTCCTTTCATATCCCGTGATATGAAACATTTTAAATAAATGGAACAGAAAACATGTTTATCAAATTTACATATGACAAAATTTTAAAGAGTATCTAAAATGGTGTATGGCAGGACCCAGAAAGATCAATGGGCTAAAACAGAATAAAATGGAAAAAAATAAAATAAATTTAGCAGGAATAAATCACTGGACATTTTAGTTGGCAGGAATTTCAAAGGCTGTTTATTCTAAAACATACCTCAACAAAAATTCCCACTATATCATACCCATAATATAATGGCTGCCTGAGAATCTCCAGTGGAGTTCCAAGCTCCAATGGTGATCTCTTCCATTTTTGCAGTTTTTCATTTTAATAAGGTTTTCGAATCCAAACTGGCTTCTTCACAAATTTAACTTATTCTAATTCTGTCCTCAAATGTAATGAAGAACAAGGCTAATCTCCTCTATATAACAATCCTTCAAATACTTGAAGTGAATTACTTTGTCACCTTGTTGTAGGTTAAGGCCAAGCCAGTTAGTCTAATGATTAAGGTTAAAGATTGGAATGAGATGAGATGGTCATAGACGATGTGTCAATTCATTTAGCCACATCATGAAAAGGATATTCAGCAAAGACACAATGCTCTCTCACTTCAGATCAAAACCAAAGTAGAAACTAAAGAGCTGCAATGTCTTTGTCTCCATCCCAAAACATATCTGATCAATAGGGTGTGTTGATTTGCTCTGCAATTGAACATCTATCAAAGTCATGATAACAACGCCTAGGGGCCTTTTTATGCCGTAGCCAACAAAGAAGTTGTGTCAATGGCTGCAGCCTTAGACCCACAAACAAATCAAATACGATTGATCTGATCCTATGAGATGTTATGGGCCAGAACTTGAAACAAGGTACTAAGTAGTGATAGAAACAATGCTTGTGTTCACACCTTTAGAGCTCATATAAGCAAGAAGCTCTTAGGACCAGAGAGCACTCTGGGAGGAAACCCATAATCCCACTCTCGGATCAGCCAGTCAAGTCAGTTTAGAGAGAAGTCCTGTCTCTGAGGCAAGAGAGATTCATTCATGCTGGCTGGAGGCTGAAGAAAGCAGAGGCAAAGGACTAGCAGCAAGAACTCTTGGAACCAAGCAGAAAGATAGGCCTCTAAGAAAAACTAATCGGGCTATTTTGGAAGGAGAAAATAAACGTTTGCATTTTATCAGCTGGCTGCATTTTGGAGTGATTATTGCTTTCAACTGAAACTAAGGCTGCCTCCAGAAAAGCTCCCCAAGAAACCTGCTCCTAGAGAACCATAATATTTTAAAGAAGAACACCACAGAGGGGCTGCCACTTTCTCCTGGTAGAGGCAGGTAAATTTGCCTTCACATTCAACTAGAACTCAAGAATGCCAATAAATTATGTATAGAAACCCCATTCTTCCAGATTAAGAATACATACTCCACACCTATATAGTTTCACCTCTCATATTAAAAAACAAGATAGGATCTATCAAAGAATACAACCCCTTCATTCCTCCAAACCCTTTCTAGTAGGAAATTGTCAGAACGACCTCAAGGTGGGAAAAGCCAAGCTACTGGGGTGAATCAGTGTGTGTGGAATTCTCAGAGAAGACAGACTCTGGTGGGCCTGGTCAACCCTGCATAAGGAGGGAGAAAGAACCGGCTCAAAGTGGTCATCCAGAACTATGCAGAAAAGGAATTTGTCCTCATGAATTAGGTACTATGAAAGCTGGAGGAAGGGATAGGTGGAGGCAAAGAATGAGCAGAAAAACCACTGGTCTAGATAGCCCTCTTTCTTGCTTAACATGGAACCAATTTGTTAGGGACATGTCTTTTTCAAGAAATATCCAACCTTGGAAATCAAGAGATATAATGAAAATGAACTGTGATTTAGAAAGACAAATCACTTTGTAAGAAGGGAAAAGACCAATTTGTCAAATGGGGTCAGATTTATGACCATGAAGGAGATAGAAACCCTGGTTGGCATGAAGAACTTTACTGGGCAGGAGTTGATTATTCATCCTTAGTTTTTTGGGAGGCATAGGATGTCAGATTGTACACCACCTTGTACAACATAACATCAGGGACCCCCCACTATGATCAAATTGACTAAAAAAAAAAAAATCAAAAAGTCATAAACTTTTTTAAAAAATTAAACAAGACATTCTTACTTGGAAGCAGGATAAAGGTTTAGACTATTGACATGTTTTATTTTTATTCTCATCTGAGAATAAAGCAACTGAGAAGAACTCCAAGAGCTCCTGGAGGCATAGTTAACCTTGCAGCCTCTCCTCCTGATTGGCTGGTTCTTTCCAGCTCCTCCATTTTATAGAAGATACTCATGTCTCCATTCCTGACTCTACATTTTCTCTGCCATTCTCCACCCTACCTTCATCTCTTTTTTTCTTTATGTACGGTCTTTCTCTATTCCTTATATGAGCTCCTTGAGGAAAAAGTGTCTCTCTTTTTACTTGTATTTCCATTCCCAGGACTTAGTAGAGTGCTTGCCACATAATAACCACTTAATAAATGCTCCCTGACTTGACTTAATAGATCATAAATAGTAAACTATAGATTGTTTGCTTTTAATACTAGAGTTTTCAGCAGTCTACTAAACAAAGGTTGTATTACTTACTATATATAAAATTAAGCAAGTTGTAATCTCTCTTCTAACCTCAGTTATTACACTCAGAAAGGCAGAGCAATTGAGGAAATAGTTTTTACCAAATAAACTTTAAAAGGTATCAACATCTTCCCTGTACTCTAAACCTGCTTATAATCAGTAAAGCAATAGTTTTTCCCAACTCTATGAAGCAAAGGTCATCCCTTTTTACATAAAAATGTCAACTCCATTGATCATTTTTATAAAAAAACTATACAAAAAATTTTCTCATATGGTATTTATTTAATACAAATAAAATTTGAAAATTTATAACAAATCTTAGACAATAAAAGCACAAACTTATTGTTAAAATTTCTTATAGTTCTCAGATTCGTAACTCAAAAAATAAAAACCTTTAAATTATTATTATGCATCAATTTTTTCTTTTGGATAATCTTAAACAATTTGAAAGCTATACATAGCTCCTTGCTCATATTTCTCAACAAAAGTTATTAAGCTAGAGCATTCAAGGGTCAAAATTACTTGAGGGACCATATTTTTAAATTACTTGTATATGTGTATTTCAACCTAACATCAAATAGGCCTCATCACTGCTGAGCCCAATGCAATTTTCCCATCTTATTTTCATTGAAGAAAATCATTAAGAATTTTCTCTTTGCTAAGTGAAATGAGCAGAACCAGGAGATCATTATACACTTCGACAACGATATTGTATGAGGACATATTTTGATGGAAGTGGATTTCTTTGACAAAGAGACCTAACTGAGCTTCAATTGATAAATGATGCACAAAAGCAGTTACACCCAAAGAAAGAACACTGGGAAACGAATGTGAACTATCTGCATTTTTGTTTTTCTTCCCGGGTTATTTATACCTTCTGAATCCAATTCTCCCTATGCAACAAGAGAACTGTTCGGTTCTGCAAACATATATTGTATCTAGGATATACTGCAACATATTCAACATATAAAGGACTGCTTGCCATCTAGGGGAGGGAGTGGAGGGAGGGAGGGGAAAAAAATCGGAACAGAAACGAGTGCAAGGGATAATGTTGTAAAAAAAAAAATTACCCTGGCATGGATTCTGTCAATAAAGTAATTATTAAATAAAAATTTAAAAAAAAAAAAGAATTTTCTCTTAATGTGGCATTTCCACCAAATGTTTGAAAAGTTAATACCATCCATGGCATCAGAAAGTATGTCCCACTCTGTTACTCTGAACAAGCCATCTTTAAATCTATAAATTAGGCAGTAGGAGTGGAGAACATCAAAAAAGTTAACTAGGGGTAGAAATGATGGAAACCCTATATTCTGGCAAAGCAAATATCAAAGGGTCTAGAGGGTATTAGAAAACAAATAGGATTTCTTGCTTCAAAAGGAATGATTCAGTACAAGTCAACCCAGGAGAAATGGGATAAGCACAAGAATGAAATTCTAAAACACGAAAGAAAAAAATTCCAATAAGGATGAAAAATGAAATGTGTCTGAAAAGATTAATGTAGACACAAAAGTAATTCATCATCTTAAGATTTTAAAAAGAAACACATAAAACACAGAAATAAGAATAAGTAATATTAAGTAATGTTTTAAAAAACTGTCAGGAAAGTTGAAGTTCAGAATGAGCTGCAGCTGGCAAGGGAAGTGGACTAGAACAAAAAAGGGTTTTTTAAGCTGTATTAGAGGATCAACAAAGCAACAAGACCTCTACTTGGAGCACTTGACAAATAACAAAATAAAGGGGAAACCACTAAATTTGCATTTTGTTTTCTTTGCAAAGAATGATTTTTACATTGGAAATAACAGGACCAAAGTTACTTAACAAGTGATCAATACCCAAGCCAAATAATCAAAAAATAATGAAAATACTTCATTGGCCTTGATTAACTCAAGGCACCTGGATCAATTTAACTATATCCTTGAGTCCTGAATAGATGTAACTTCTAAGCTATAATTTCATGACATTTAAAAGATTACAGAAAACAGTAGCAGTACTAGTTTGAAAAAAGGCAAATGTCCCAGTTTTCAAAAAAGGGAAAAGAGCACAATCTGCAAACTATAGATCAACGAACTTAACTTTGATTCCTGAGAAAATGATTCTAGGAAGTTTATTTTAAAAATTAAGTTTGTAAACATTTGGGGGAAAAAAAGGAATAATTATAAAATACCAACAGGGTTGCATCAAAAACATATCATAATAGACAATCCCATTTTCTTTTTAAATTAGTAGATGATGGGAATGCCAGGATGTAATTTACTTACATTTTAGCAAAGCAGGATTCTGAGAAGATGGTGGAATTAAGACAAAGTAGCAGGCTCTCAAAAACTCTCCCACAAACAACGTAAAATGCCACGTCAAACAAAGTAAACTATTAAATCACATAAATAATCAAAAGTTGCAGTAAAGAAGTTGTATTCCTAAAACAACTGGGGAAGACCTCAGGAAAGACCTAACTTCCAGAATATGTAGGACCGAGGTTGCAAACACCTTAGGCATACTCTGCTGAATCAACAAACAGGCTACAGTGCAAATGGATCTGGTAGCCATTTTAGCTTCAGAAAAATTATCTTCATAGTGTGGAGATGAGACCATTAGGCAATGGAAGGTTGAAGGATGCTTCACTGTTACAGGACACCAGGCAAAGTTGTACTCACCAGACATGGCCTAGAACTATATAAAGTGTAGTAGTTGACACTGTGAGCACTTGCAGGAGAGGGGAGTTTGGCTTGCAGGGCAAATGTGTTATCTGAAGCTTGCAGTTGAGAAAAGGACATTAAAAAGGAACAAGAGTATTTGTGGTGACACTGTAGCTGCAAGTCCTAGAAGTGGTTCAGGGTCAGAGTAGAAAGCCTGAAGTAAGGCCATGAAATAGTGCTTAGAAAACAACAGTACCAAAATCTGAAGCCTGAGCCATCATTCCCTATCCCTTCCATCCCTATTCCAGTACACACCCTGGGACTCTATAGAACCTATAATATACTAAAATAAACTATTTAAAAAAAAAATTTTTTTTATTGACAAAAAAATAAACTACTGAATGTACAAATAAATACATAACAAGTGAGTGCATAGAAAAGAACCCAACAACCCAATCACAGACAGTTATTATGGAGACTGAAAACACCTGAATTCATACTCAGAAGATGATGAAGTTAAAAAAACAAAAACAAAAACACACCTATTTCAAAAAAAAATGTTCATATAATCACAAGCCCAAAAAGAATTCTTGGAGGAGCTTAAAGAGGATGCTAAAAATCAAATAAGAAAGGTTAAAGAAAAACAAGGGGAAAAAACGAGAGCAATCTAAGAAAATCAATAAAATTATGAAAAGAAAGCCAACCAACTGGAAAGAGATCAAAAACCTTAAGGAAGAAAATAACTTCTTAAAAACTAGAATTAAACAAGGGAAAACTAATGACTTACAATACGTCAAGAAATAATCAAAGAAAGTCAAAAGAATGAAATAGAAGAGGTTGTAAAACATCTTCATAGAAAAATAATAGATCTGGAAAACAGAGTTATAATCAAAAAAAGAATCTAGATATGATATTAAAAGAAATAATCACGGACAATTTCCCTGAAGTTCTAGAATGAGAAGGTAAAATAGAAGTAGAAAAAAAATCCATTGATCACTACCCAAGACACTCTAAGATGAAACCTCATGGCAATATTATAGCTAAGTTTTTAAGTTCCCAGGTCAAAGAGAAAATACAAGCACCAAGACCAAAACAAACAAACCCCACAATTTAAATATTATAGAGCTAGACAAGATCTGGCAGCTTCTACATTAAAAGATTGAAACATTTGGAACTTATCATTTCAAAGAACAAACCAGTTTAATTTGCAACTAATTATAACTTACTCAGCAAAGCTGAATATAATACTGAAGGGGAAAAAGAAAAGGTACTTAATGAATTGAAAGACTTGCAGGTATTTCTGATTAAAAAAAAAATCAATGGAAAATTTAGGAGAAACAAAGTAAACATTAAAGATCAACTACAGGGACTCAATAGGTCAACCTGTTTACTTCTTTTATGGGAAAATATTATCTGTACTCCTAAGAACGATATTATTACTTGGGTAGTTGGAAAGAACATACATAGAAAGCTTAGTGTTGAGTTATGATGGGATGACTCCAGAAAATAAAAACTTGATAGGGAAAAGTAAAATGGAATAATTATCTCATTAAAAACAAGACATAAAAGGAAGAGCTGTGACAGTGCAAGTAGGTGGGGGTGGACCTGAAGAAGGGACCCCGAAACTCTGAAAATCCTTAAAGGAGGGGGATCATGGTGGTGGACAAGAATAAGTGTCTCACCTAAGGTGGCAAAAAAGGAGCCAAGAAGAAAATGGTTGATCCATTTTTTGAAGAAAGATTGGTATGATGTAAAAGCACCAATTATGTTCAACATTCGCAATATTGGCAAGACACAGGTGACGAGGACTCAAGGAACAAAAATTGCCTCTGATGGTCTCAAGGGTTGAGCCTTTGAAGTGAGCCTTGCTGATTTGCAGAATGATGAGGTTGCTTTTTGGAAGTTCAAGTTAATTACTGAAGATGTTCAGAGTAAAAATTGTTTGACCAATTTCAATGGAACAGATCTTAACACGGGAGAAAATATGCTCCATGATCAAAAAGTGACAGACTACAATTGAAGCCCATGTTGATGTCAAAACCACAGATGGCTACTTGCTCTGCCTCTTTTGTGTTGGTTTTACCAAAAAGCACAATCACCAGATCCGTAAGACCTCTTGCGCCCAGCACCAAAGGGTCCATCAGATTTGTAAGAAAATGACGGAAATCATGACCTGAGAGGTGCAGACAAATGACTTCAAAGAAGTTGTCAATAAACTAATTCTAGATAACATTGGCAAATGACAATCCATTTACCCTCTCCATGATGTATTTGTTTGAAAAGTCAAGATGCTCAAGAAGCCCAAATTTGAACTGAGAAAACTAATGGAACTTCTTGGTCAAAGTGGTGGCTCTGGAAAACCTTCAGGAGATGAAACGGGCACAAAAGTTGAAAGGGCTGATGGCTATGAACCACCAGTTCAAGAATCTATCTCTTTTTTTTTTTTTTTAAATAACTTTTTATTGACAAAACCCATGCCAGGGTAATTTTTTACACCATTATCCCTTGCACTCACTTCTGTTCCGATTTTTCCCCTCCTTCCCTCTACCCCCTCCCCCAGATGGCAAGCAGTCCTTTACATGTTAAATAGGTTACAGTATATCCTAGATACAATATATGTGTGCAAAACCAAACAGTTTTCTTGTTGCACAGGGAGAATTGGATTCAGAAGGTATAAATAACCCAGGAAGAAAAACAAAAATGCAAGCAGTTTATATTCATTTCCCAATGTTCTTTCTTCGGGGGTAGTTGTTTCTGTCCATCCTTGATCAATTGAAACTGAATTAGCTCTCTTTATCAAAGAGATCCACTTCCATCAGAATACATCCTCAAACAATATCATTATTGAGGTATATAATGATCTCCTGGTTTCAAGAATCTATCTCGACTAAAAACTTCTAAAGGTTGAAAAATAAAAATTTATCTTAAAAAAAAAAAAAAAAGACTTGGGGCAGTGTCCCTTATTGAAGCAGAGTTGAAGGAGATTTTATCCTTCAAGGATTTTCAAAGTTTTGGGGTCCCCTCTTCATTCCTAACTTTAACCTCATCAAAACATCTAGAAGGGAATAAAAGTCTTCTAAATATAAAGACACAGAAAAGCAAGGAGCCAAGATAAGGGAGGGTCTTTTAAAAGGGCACATAGCTCAAAAAGGAGGAAAATGGAAGGAAGAAAAAGGAGAGATTCTTAGAGGGATGGATAGATGACAGAATAGAATGGTAAGGAGAGAGAGTAAGGGAGGGATTCTTTTTAAAAACGATGGATTAGGGAGGTAGTGGTTAGAATTAAATTAGACATGTGAGGAGAGACAGGGTAAAAATAGAGTGAGAAGGACAAATAGTAAGGAAAAATAAGAAGGATGGAAATACACCACTAGTAATTATAATTGTGAAGGTGAATGAGATGAACTCACCCCCCAAAATGAAAAAGAACAGCAGAATGGATTAAGAAAATCAGAATCTAACAACATGTTATTTAAAAGAAACACATTTAAAAATGATTTATGCAGAAAGAATCAAAATAAGGACTGAAGTACAATTTATTAGGCTTGAGCTACAAAATAAACAAATAAACAGGGAAAGCAATCCTGATTTCCAACAAAGTTAAAGGTAAAATAAATTCAATTAAAAGAAATAGGAAAAATACATGATGACAAACATCATAACAAAAGTTATGACAGACAAGGCAACAATATCAGTACTAAACTTATATGTACCAAATACTATTAGCATCTAAATTTTTAACAGAAGAGGTAAAAGAATCATAGGTGGAAATTATTAAGAGTCGAGGACTCTAACCTTTCTCCTTTAAAATTAGTAAATCTAACAAAAAAAAGTAAAGAAATCAAAGTGAATAGAATCTTAGATAAGCTAAATATGATAAATATCTAAAGAGAATTAAATGGGAATAAATAGACCTTTTTTCAAGGACTCATGAGACCTTAAAAAAAAAAAAAGCCATATACTAGGAAATAAAAACATTACAATTAAGTGCAGAAAAGCAGAAATGCATCCTTTTCAATTCATAATGCAATAAAAATTCTATTTTAAAAGGAACTATGAAAATATAGCTTAAAAACTAATTTAATCTTAATCTTAAATAATAAAAGGGTTAAAAGTTTAAAAAACTCATAGAAACAATAATTTCATTAAAAAGAACAATATTGAGACAACTTTTCAAAAGCTATGAAATATATTGAAAAAGCATTAAGAGAAAAATGTATATCTTTAAATGTTTATATAAATAAAACAGAGAAAGAGCAAATAAATTAGGGGAAAAATTTTAAAATCCCAATTAAATACCAAATTGGAAGTTCTAAAAATTAAAGGTGAAAATAATAAAATTGAGTATAAGAAAACCATTGAGTAATTAAAAATAAGAGTTGGTTTTAGGGGGGGGGGGAAACAACAAGAAAATAAACCATTGGTGAATATGATTAAAACTAGAAGAAAACAATCACTGGTATTAAAATTAGATTAGATTACAAATTGCCCAATTATATTTCCATATATTAAATAATTTAAGTGAAATGGAAGAAAATATAAACTATATTAACAAAAGAGGAAATATCTAATAAACTTATTTAGAAAAAGAAATTGAACAGACCATAAATAAACTTTCGGGGGAGCATCAGAAGAAGATTGATTTACAAGTGAATTTTACCAAATATTTAAAGATCAATTAATTCCAATATTAAATAAATTATTCGAAATATCAAGCAAAGAAGGCATACTACCAAACTTCTTTTATAAAACAAAAATATGGTACTGATACTTAAATTGGGAAGGACAAAATCAGAGAAAAAATTATGGAATAATTTCATTAATGAATATAAATGCAAAAATTCTAAATAAAATACAAGCTAGGAGACTATAACTATTTATATAGTCATTATATCATTAACAAAGGCAACAAAAAAATCATAATTATAACAACAAATACAGACAACCCCCATTTCTGTTAAAAATACTTGAAAGCATAGATATAAGTAGGTTTTCCCTCAACATTATAATAAGTATCTACCTAAAACCATTATTTGTATTTGTATTTGTTACTTGCAAGCATTATTGTTGGGTCTAAGGTAGAAGTTCTTCCTAGGAAAGTCATGAATGAAACAAGAACGTTCACTGTCACTTCAACATGGCAATAGAAATGCTAGCAATACCAATAAGGGAAAAAAAAAACAAATTGAAGCAATCAGAATGGTCAATGAAGCAACAAAACTTCTCTTTTTGCAGATGATATAACAATATACTTGGATAATTCTAAAGATTCAATTTAAAAGTGGAAATAATAATTTTAATAAAGTAGTAGGATATAAAATAAAACTCGTATAAAATCAGCATTTCTATGTTATCATCCACAAAATTCTGCAAAAAGAGATCGTAAGAAATGTCCTAGTTAAAAAAAAATATTTAAAATTTGGGATTCCACATTTTCTTCCTTCCCTTTACCCTCCCTGAGAGAGTGAGCAATCAGATGGAGCAGTTCTCTTTGTAGTGGCAAAGAACTACAAATTAAAGCGATGACCTTCAACTGGGTAATGGTTAACAAATTGGGGTACAAGATTGTGATGAAATACTATTGTGTTATAAGAAATAATTGAGTTCACGGATTTTAGAAAAACATGGAAAGACATGAAATAATGATGAGTGAAATGAGCAGTGTGTGAAATCAAAGAACATTTGTACCATAGTCTAGTTGAAACACTATCCCAAGAACAACTTTGAAAGATGAATTCATTTTGAGTATTATATTCAAATCAACTTCAAAGGACTTATGATCCATCTCCAAAGAAATGAGAAATAGAAACATATACATTAAGATTTTACACACACACATACATACACACACATATTTATGTGTACCTAATGGTGGTAATCGTTTATAGGATGAATGGGGAGAGAGGGAGGGGAAAAAAAAGTGCACAGCAGAGAAAAAAGAAAACTTAGAAGGAAGCACAGAAAAGCAGGGTATACTTGAAAACAATGTCTAGTATTAAATAGTTGTTTTTTTTTTTTTTAAGTCAACAGTGTGAAAATGAAATTCATGATTTTTTATTGCACTCTTTTTAGATTGTACTGTATACAAGAAAATGTTCTTTTGTCTGTTTTTGTTTAAAACAAACTTTAAAAATTTAAAATATTTTAGCAAATTTTTTTCTTCAAGTATTTCAATTCTTGTCAAGATGAAGATATGGATTAAATAAGAAAGTCACTGATTCAAAAATGATCCAATGCCAGATTCAAATTTAACCTGTTACTGTGTACATTTGTACTGTGTACAAATATCTGAAGGGCCATCACGTAGATAAAACATGTTCTGACTGGCCAGAGAATGAAAAAATATGTAGATGTTGCAAATAGACAAATGTAAGCATGAAATCAGCAAAAACTTACAATTCATGCACTCTAAAAGTTGAACAGACTGCCTAAATAAGAGATAAGATTCTCACCTTCTTGAAAATCTTCAAGCAAAGGCTGGATTTGCTGAGTACATTATATTGAGTTTCCTTTCATTTACTGGTTGGACTAAAATGGCCACAACCCTTCTAATTCTCATTAGTCTATGTTCATGTGAGATATAGGCTATCTTATAGGAATGTAAATGAGAGGAGATGGAGAATAATGTTTTTTTCTTAAGGAGGGAGATGTACGCATGTTTATAGGTTATAAGGAGCCAATGGAGGGAAATGATGAGAGGAAATAATTGACCATGGTCAACTCTTAAGTCCGATGATGGATAAGGACACAAGGATTATTTTTAGCAAGGGCCAGCCCTTCTCAGAGAACAGATTCAACGAGAGAACAGGAATGATAAAGAGGTTTTGACAGGTAACTTAAGGAATTGAGGAAGATCATTAAAAAATGACTTCAATTTTCTGAGTACAGCGAGAGATACAAGAGATCACAGAGAAAATTTACCCATAATCTGACATAGAGAAGTACAGTTTTGGAACAGCAGCTGTGAAGAATTAATAAAGAGGGAAAGACAATTACTATGTTCTAGTGAGGGTTCATTATATTTTAGTGGAACCATGTGGTATGGCTGTGGTTTCCTCTAATATACACCAGTAAATAAGAGGAGAAAGAAGTTGATGGAGATTAACCAAATGCTTTTTCTTGGCACATGACAGGCAACTTGTTTGGAGAACAATAAATTTCAGTTTAGAAGACAACTACGTGGTCAAAATAATGAAGAAAATAAGTTTGGAGTAAGGATGATAGCCTCAAGAGAAGTAGAATGATAATTTTAGTGTTAAAGAATAGAATTGTAAAAATGGAAGCATAAATAGTAATAGAAGGTTGGAATCAGTAATTTCAGAGTTCAAGACCACGTAGGCAAAATGAGTGATAATAAGATCAAGGATATAACCATCCCTGAAGAGAGATGTAGGGTAGTAATGGTCATGGAATTTGAGCATAATTAAACATGAGGCGAAGAGTTTGAGGGGATATATAAATGTGTCCTCAAGTATGAAAGGAAGATTCAGTGCATAGGGAAAGATTGGGGGAAGGAAAGAAGAGGTAAAGACAGAGGCACATAATGAATTCCTTGGTAAAGTTATAATAACGAATACAGGTAAAAGGCTCCTATAGATGAACAAAAAGAGAAACTGGATAGGATGATATAGTCCAATAGTAATTCTCAAAGAGAATATAGCAGATAAATAATTTGGAAATATCAGTAAGTATACCTAATCTTCTTCTTGGTACAGTGTATAAGGGGACACCAGAGAAGATAAGAGGAATACAACTTCTAGAAATCAAGTTTCTATAGTACAAAAAAGGTAAATCTAAAATAGTTTTGTCTTTTCCTCTTGCTCTCCTCTCATGTTTACTGCTACACTATGCTTTTTCATTATCTATTTACTATCTAACATTGTGGTAACTGCCCTCTTTAGCAAGTGCAAACTACTCTCTCTATTCTATCCTTTCTCCAGCATATTGACCCCTATTATCACTCCTACCTTCTGACCTACTTTAATTATGTCTCCTTGGCTGTCCATGTTTTCCTTCACCCTCAAAAAACTCAATCCATCCGTCTTTACTATGTATCTCATATCTCCTTCCCTTTTATGTCTAAACTCTTGAAAAGGCAACATACTCCCAATTCCTTTCATTGAGGGGGCACAATAGTGTTTGACCAAGAGTTGAGAAGACGTCAAATCCAACCTCACAAATTTATATACTTGTATTACCCTGGGTAATTCATCATATAACTTGTCTGCCTCGGTTTTTTTAATCATAAAATTAGAGTAACAGCACTTCTCAGGGTTACTGTGATGATCAAATATCTGTAAATCACAACACAGTGCTTTATCAGCACTTTTTAAAGTAAATAATAAATGCTTGATTCTATATTTTTGTCACGTTTAACATATTATGGATAACATGCTATCTAGGGAAGGGGGGGGTAGAAATTGGAACACAAGGTTTTTCAAGGGTCAATGTTGAAAAAAATTATCCTTGCATGTTTTGAAAATAAAAAAACTTCAATTAAAAAAAAAAAAGAAAGAAAAAGGGGACAAGTTAAGCTAAAAATATCAATGCTTGTTTCTTTTTATAACTCTCTGAAGCCTGGCTTTCACATCTTATCATTCACCTGAAACTGCTCTCTCCAAAATTATCAATAATCTAATTGCCAGATCTAATAGTCTATTTTCATCCTTCATGACTTCTCTGCAGACTTTAATACTTTTAATCATTCCCTTTTCTTTATTATCCTTTTATCTCTAGATTTATGTGACAATACTTTTAGGCTGGTTCTCCAACCCTATGACTTTCCAGCCCAAAGTATTCTTCCCTGATCTCTACAAAGGTTGTCTCCCCCTAACACAATGTAAGCTCCTGACTAGGACTATCACACTTTTGCTTTTATATCCCCAGCATCCAGGCCAGAGTTTAACATAACAGGTATTTAGTAAATATCTAATGGATTAGTTAGGGGAAAAGAGCTTTCCTCTTTAGCAGACATGCAAATATGAATCATACGGATTATAGAAGAATAAAGTAAAAATATGGTAGCCACAAGAAGGGGAAGAATTAATTGAACAGGGCAACTTGCATCTTCAAGGCACAGTGATGTGCAAATATGGAATGGATCTGTCATCTTTCAAACAGCAAGAAAAAGGTAGGTCCTCTGGGGCCTAAATGAAATCACATTCAGTATCAATTCTTTTCCTTCATTCTTAAATGGCAGGAGATGATGCACAGCCCCAAAATATACTGTCTATACAATATGCACTTGATTCCTCAGTAGGTTCACTGTTGGACTGAATATGGGCCTAACAACTAGTAAATGATCAAGGTAGCTGGCATGGTGTTGCTGCTTTTCTCAAACAATTCAGTGAATAGGGTGAAAGGGTGTCATCTACATACAGCAGTACGTCCCAGAACAAAATGTCTAAATTTAGCCTTTGGTGATCAGTGCTAAGTAAAGATTACATCAGAGTTTTAACCTTTTGTATCATGAATCTTTTTCTGGCAATTTGGTGAGACCATGGACTTCTTTTCAGAATATTATTTTCATAAAAATACAATTAGAGAAATTTTTAAAAACAAATTCAGACTCTAGGTTAAGAACTCTATAACACTGTTCAAAAGAAAGAGTAAATACAGCCTCCATAAAACTCTGAAATGAGAAATCGTCAAAATTTTGTCCCTAAAAGAAGCTGGAGTTAAAAGAGTTTTAAGTTTTAATAAAACTCTAGATGGAGTTATAAGAAAAAGGAATATAGGAAATTCTTGGGAAGATTTCATCATAATGACTGTTCCTCCCCTCATTCCAAAGCAAGAGATGTGAGAAGGTATAAGGAGAGGGAAAAAGCCTAAGGAAGAGAAAGGTCAGCCTCCAAACACAATTGCTGAACAATAAAGAGCATTTTTTATCACCATATGTTCCTAATACTAGCAAAGCTGCAACTAAGACCACCTGGTTCTGTCTCTCTGGCATATGGGATGGTAAAAAAACCCATTCTTCCCAGCATATGTTAATAAGCAACAGAGTTCATTGTGTTAGTAATTTAGCAAAACTTGATCCAGAACATACTAAGTTAATTCAGCAAGCCCACAAACCATGCAATAAGATGATGTAGTGGATAAAAAATCTGGGTCTGTCCAATAGACTTGTGATGGAAAGTGTCATCTGCAACTTTCTATGGAGAGAGAACTATGGAGACAATGTGGATCAAATCATAGTATTTTCATCTTTTTTTGTTGTTTGCTTTTTTTTTCTTTTCCTTTTTCATCTGGTTTTTCTTGCACAGCATGATGAATATGGAAATATGTTTAGAAGAATTGCCTGTTTAATCTATATTTGGATTGCTTGCTATCTTAAGCAAAGTGATAGGGAGCAAAATTTTGGACAAGGCTTTGCAAAGATAAATGGTAAAAAACGATTTTTGCATGTATTTGGAAAAATGAAAAGTACTATTTCTTTAAAAAAAAAATCTTGGCCTATATTCAAGAAGATCTGAGTTCAAATACAATCTTAGACACTTATTAAATTTGTCACTGTTGGAATCCTAGAATTAACTCAACTTGAAACAAAGTGATAACTCAAGGGAGATATTAGAATCCTAGTGTTAACTCAACTTGAAACAAAGTGATAACTCAAGAGAGATATTAGAATCCTAGTGTTAACTCAACTTGAAACAAGGTGATAACTCAAGGGAGATGTTAGAATCCTAGTGTTAACTCAATGTAATTGATACAATGCTTGTGTTCACACCTTTACTCATTGGAATGTACACGTTTGGGAGATTTCAGGGTTTAGTATGAGATATCCAAATTCACACCTCCCTTGAAGCTCTTAGGGCCAAAGAGCATTCTGGGAGAAAACCCATAATCCCATTCTCTCAGAAAAGTCATATATAAGCCCAGTCAAGAGAGTTCAGCGGAATTGGAGGCTGAAGAAAGCAGAGGTAGAAGCAAAGGACAAAGTTGCAAGAGCTCCTCAGAGACAAGACAGATTCAACTTGGTGCTGGCTCTGGAGGCTGAAAAAAGCAGAGGCAGAAGCAAAGGACAAAGCTGCAAGAGCTCTTAGAACCAAGGAGAGAGAGAGGCCTCTAAGAAAAGCTAACAGGGCTATATTGGAGATTGAGAGCCAGAAGCCCTCTCTCCAAGGCAAGAGAGATCCATTCCATTTTCTACTTGGTTGGCTGGAGGACTGAAGGACAAACCTATGGATTTGGAGACATTCGGAGGGAGCTCTTGGAACCAAGCAGAGAGTTAGGCCTAGAATTAACTCAAGCTAACCGAGCTATACTGGAGGCAATAAAAGATCTGAACTTTTATCACCTGGCTAGTTTTGGATGATTATTTACTCTTAACTGATACTAAGACTGCCTCCAGAAAACCTCCCTGAGAAACCTGCTCTCTCCCAGAGAGAACCATTATTTTATTATTTTAAAGAAGAACAAGAACTCCAACAATCACAATCTGTTTGTCTCAGTTTCCTCAACGGTAAAATGGAGATAATTAAGAATTATTGTAAGGTTCAAGTGAGATAATATTTGTAAAAAGAGCTTAGCAATATGATTCACACATAGTGTGAGGTACTATAAAGAACTAGAAACATTCCCTTACCTCTTCTCCCTGCTTAGTAATTAATCTCTGCTGTAAAGAGGGGAGAAAGGAAAAAAAGGCTAAGCAGTTATACAATTTCCCACAGTTGAAGATCATGAAACATAGTTTCATCCTCAGCAGAGAAACAGGTAAAATTATTATGTTAGAATAAAGTACACATGTTCAAAATGATAACTGTATTAGATTTGTTTCTTAATTTTTCTTTGTCACAAGGGAAGTTAATCTGGAAGGAATGTAGAGTTAAAATAACAGTCAAAAATGCATCAATAGAAGAGTTCCTTTTTAAAAAAAAAAGACTTCTTATAAAAAATTTAGATAGGAGAGATGAACAAGAACAAAATTTATTACCCAAAATAATTTTTAAATATTTAATTTTAGCTTACTTATCTGATCATTTCCTCCAAACCCACTAATTCTCTTAAAAAATTAATTGATAACTTTTCTAATCTAAGTATTGTTGTTCAATTGTGTCTAATTATTTGTGACTTCATTTGGAGTTTTCTTGGTAAAAGTACTGGAGAGGACTGCCATTTTCTTCTCCAGTTCATTTTGCAAAAAAGGAAGCTGAAGAAAACAAGGGGACTCTCCCAGGGTCACACTACTGATAAGTTTGAAGCTGGATTTGAACTAGGGTCTTCCTGACTCGAGGCCCAGTATTTTATTTATGCTACCTAGTTCCCCTTGTGTTACACAGAAAGACCCGAGTTCAAATGTGCCTCAGATAATTACTAATTGAATGACCCTGGGTCAATCACCACCAAGTAAGTGTCTGAGGCCAATTATGAATTCAAGACGAGAAGTGTTCCTGACTCCAGGGTCAACACTCTATCTATGTCAATACCTAGATGTTCCCCAAGGCTGACTATTTTAATAATTATTTTAATCTTGTAAATAAACTAGTTAGCATCAATAAGGTTTACAAAGATTGATTTCGTGCACATGCTATAATGGTGATGATAGTATTCAGCCTTTCAGTAATATCTGACCCCATGCACCATACTGTTTATAAGGTTTCCTTGACAAAGATAATTGGAGTAGTTTGCCATTTACTTCTCCAGGGGATTAAAGCAAACAAGTGATTTGCCCAAGGTCACACAGCTAATAAGTGTCTGAGACCAGATTGTACTGGCACATACATTCCATTGCTTAATCCTATAAAACTGCCAACACATGAAATAAGAACTGTCAGATTCTTATATAAAGAATTGGTGATACTTTACTAAGAAAGAAAATGGAAAAAAAAAATAGAACCTAGAATTTAAGTCCTTAGTTGTGTTCAGATACATTTAAAGGCACACACATAATAAAAAGTTAGAAAGAAATCAATTGTATATTAATTAAGATTTTCTGTAGTATCCTATTCTCTAGAATCTCTACAAAGGAGTTAAAACAATACCCATGTTTGTTAAGTAGATAACACACTAATTATTCTCCAATTTCAAGATCCTTGAAATTGACTTTTACTAATCAATAAGCAGTGAAGAACAGGTAAATTATGAGATAATGATCAAAGTTTCATTATCAAAATCCCAAAGACACTGAAAACCAACTAGAACAGGGATTGGGGAAATGTGCAGCTGCAGGCCATATAAGGCCTGAAAAATCATTCGATCTGGCCCAATCAATTGCAAGCTAAGATGAGCTGTAAGTTGGGTACAACAATCTCCCACTGCTTTAGTTTTTAACTTGGATTATTTTGTATGTCCCACAAATGACATTATATCCAAAAGGTCCTTGGCAGAAAAAAGTTCCCCACCCCAGACCTAGATGAATGATCCCTCCTTGTTAAAAATCACCTAAGACTTCAAATTCACAAAGTTATCTAAGTCTGTTGAGTCTTTTTTTGGGGGGAGGGGATTCTTAAAAATCTGCAATATACAATGCAAAAATCTCACCAAGTCCTCATATTTCCAGTCATGTTCATTGCCTTCCCAATCCAATCTCTTCGGCAACAACTAGAAAATAAAATGCACACGTATTACCAAAACTTTGATTTGGGATGATACAGTCAAATGACTTAAAAAGAGAAGGCATTACCCACAAGGCATGAAACGGGGGAGGGGACACGATAGAGTCGGGAGGGGGACGGGAGAGAGAAAGGATGTGATATAAGTACAGACCTGGTACTGTTCCAGTTCCTGCACCAGTACCTGCAACAAACAAGACACTTGGTTAAAAGATTTTTTTTTGGGGGGGGAGGGAGGATTTAGGCAAGATTCCTCTCCTACCACCATCTCCCAATCCAAAGAAGTGGAGAAGATATAGCTAATAATGCAATCGTTCAGCGTGGGGCAAAAAAGATAGAGAGGGACCCAACGCCTGTCCTCTTTACTTACTTGGGCTGCTCTCCGGCAAGGACCGGCAGACAGGTACCGAGCGATGAGGAAATAGAGCTCTGCGGGAAGAAGGGAAAACAAGATTTGAGCCGGGCCAGAGAGAGAGCGCGCCAGTTAGAGGTAGAACGACAGGAGAAACCGTCGGCTACAGGGAAAGGGACAGCAGAGAAGCCAACTGGGGAGCTCTGGTCGCTACAGAGGAGTAAATGGGAACTCCCGCCTCCTCTTACCCGACTCAATGGGCGGCACGGGATGTCTCGAGGCCGAGTGTTCAGCCATGACCGAGCGGAGAGGCTGAAAAGGGTAAAGGACTGGCGTAGGCCGCGCCAGGGCCTAACTGAGATATTCACTTCGGGGTACAACCCTCCCCCTCTTCCCAACTCCGACTCTTTCCTGCAGCCATGCAGCGCAGCGACCTCGCAGCGTCGTGACGTTGTCGACGCCGCCGACGCCGACGCCGCCACCACCGCAGACGGCGCGGAATGAGAAAGAAAAAAATAGTTCTATCTTTGAAGGATTTAAGGGGAGGGAAAAAACAGTGACTAAACCTCCTACATGAAAGTAAAAGTGACTTCCGCTTTAGTACTAAAAGCACATTTTGGGGTGTTGAGAAGTATTTCCTTTAGCAGCTTGTCCTGGGGAACGCAAGGGGATGGGAAAGCGCAGATGATTTTTGGAATTAGTGCGCGCGGTGAAGCGCCCCCTCCTTGTTTTCAACTGTAACTCATAGTGCTGTTGCATGGGCTGAGCCAGAACTGCTATGTAGGGTGTTTGCTGCGAATGCGGTGTTTGGAATCTGGAGTGCGGCGTTTCTGGAAGGTTCTCGAAGGGAGACAGTTGCAAATTTATCTCTGCCCTTATGGAGACCCTTGCTCCAGGCAGTTGGTAGAACGAGCATTGGGACTTAGTTTGCTGTCACGTGACCGACCCTTTTCCCTTATCCTAAGTGGATACGGATCTTCTAAAGTGAAAACCTGGCTGCCTTGTGGAAAGAGTAATAGGTTTCCTACCGTTTTTGATGAGGGCTCCAAGACACCCTACAGTCTTTGGGGTGAAGAAGTATATAGGGACATGCAAGTGATTAAAGATCACACTGCAGATCGATTACCAAGATTTGATGAGTGGCATACTTCATCCTTAGTGGTAGAATTCAATTATGTGGCTGCTGCCTGAATATGAAAGACAGAAAATACCAGCTGCTGAGAGCAGCTGCTTATTTCATTGTCAAAGCTAAAAGTAAATGGTAGTTCTTTGAAATTTAATAATTCAATATTGTGAGAGATCCTGTAAATGGCAACTTTTTCTAAATGGCACTTATCTTTAAGTGGAAAAAAAAAATAAAAGAAAATCCTTCATACATATGGTGTTTTAGAAGCTATCTTTAAAAACTTTTTTATCTTTTTTAGTTTTTTCCAAAAAGTTTTCCATCAGAAGCCACACACATTTTGTATCATCACTTTACCTATCTTGTCCTTTTAATAATTTTACATAATTCAAAGGGGATTTTCCATAGATTTGTTTTAAATATATTGCTTACCTTTGATATACAAATATTAATAAAAAAGGTGGTGAGAGAATACTACTTCATATTCTTATTTGATAACTAAATTTAATCGCTCTGTTGAGCAAAACTGTTGTCATTAGTATGTGCTACACTCCTATCTAAGATATCTTAAGGGAATAATTAGTTCACTGCTTAAATTGAGATTTGCAAATATGAAATTTAGATTACTTAAGAATAAGTATTAGAAATAAATGGGATCAAACTAATTTTTTAACTATTATAATTTTGAAACCAACCCAATTTGTAAAGAACAAATGAAATAAGATTATATACATGGTTTGCACCAGAGATCAGTGAAATTTACTAACCAAGAACAAAAAAACCACATTACCAAATAAAGTACTTTCCAATTCAATTTTTATTGAGCACCATTGTACCACAGGAAAATGAATGTACAAGAGGAAGTATATGCAAAGTATGTACAGGGGTAAAAATCAAAAATAATTTGGGTGAATGGGAAGTACTATTAACTGGAGAAATGAAAAAAAAAAAACCTTTTGAGGACGTAACTTTATATATACATATACTTTAGAGGAAACGACAGATTCTATGAAGAGAACATGGGAATAGCATGAAGAAAAAATTCCCTATAAAGGGAACAATCTGTTTGGGCAGCTTAGTAATTTGAAAAGAATGCCCAGATTTAAAGACAAAGGATTCAAGTTCAAACTCCAAGTTTTATACTTAAGAGGACATAAGGCAAATATTTTATCCATTTTGCATTTCTAAAATTTCTTTCCATATCTAAATATGATCTCAAGTATAGAACTTTGTTAGGGAATTCCTTGTACCTCTAGACAATTCTAAGAAAAAGATAAGAAAGAGAAAGAAAGTAATAACCAGAATAGTGTGAATTTGTGTATGTATGGGAATATAAGGGAGTTAATATGACTAAATGCAGAAGTCTCAGAAATACCACACTTGTTTCTGTGAGAAAAAAAATTAAACATCTTTTTAAAAAAATTATGATACACAATATCTATTTAAAACTAAGAGCTATATGTTATGGAGAAATGCTACAAGGCTTCCACTTTAGAAAAGAAAAACAAAAAACATTTCCTCCCTAATAATTTTATTTTCAATTAAAAATTATCTCCTCCTCCCACCATCTCATTGAGAACACAAGAAAAAAAAAAAAAAAGACACCTTACAAATATGTACCATCACATAAAACAAATCCTTGAGTTAGCCATGTCCAAAAATAGAAAAGAAAAAGAAATATCCTTCAATCTGCATCCTATGGATCATCATGAATTTTTTGAAATTGTGGTTGGTATTTGTGTTCCTTAGTTACTAAATTTTTCAAAGTAATTGATCTTTACAATAGTTCTGTTCCTGTATAAACTGTCCCCCTAATTTTGATCACTTTGCAACAGTTCATACAAGTCTTCTGGGTTTTCTGACATAGTATCCATATTCTATAACTTGTTCAAGTTCTTCATTTTATGATCCCCTCATTTTCCAATTCTCTGCCACCAAAAAGAGCTGCTATAAATATTTTTGTACATATATACCCTTAGCACTCTTCCTAGGTTAAAGAATAGCTTTGGAGCCATAGTTCCAAATAGCTTTCCAGAAATGATTGGCCTAGTTCACAACTACATAAAGTTTGACAACTATTTAACTATGTGGGGTGAACAAAAAGGAGGAATTGAGAATGACAATGAGTTGTGAACCTGGGTGATGTGAAAGATGATGGTCTCAAAGGAATGAGGAAGTTCAGAAGAAGCAAGGGTTTGGGGGGGGGGGGATAAAATTCAATTTTCTTTTGGACATATGGTCAGAAATTCAGTTCAAGTCCAACAAGAGACAGTGATTTGCTACTACAATTCAGAAAAGAGACTGATCTAAATAAATAGATCCAGGAATCATCTGCATAGGGTTGATAATGATATTATGACATCACCAAATAAGAAAGTGTAAAGAGAAAAAGGAAGAAGGCCAAGGGCAATCACAGGGATCACCTTCCCTCTCCTTCCCCTCCCCCATGGGAGCTTACAAATAACATAAATGAAGATCCAGCAAATCAGGAGCAAAAAGGAGGATTCCTAAAAATCCAGAGAGGAAAGGTAATTGTAAGTTTCAAATGCTGTAAAAAGATCAAGGAGTCTGACTATCAAGAAGAAGTAATTAAATTTGGTAATAGAGATCATTGTAAATTTAAAATTTACATAATATAAATTTTGTACATTTACATGTACAAATATAATGTAAATATGTAAATAATGTAAGAAAGATATTAACTGTAGATAATTTTTCAAGGAGCTTAACTGAGGAGACATATAGTACAATAGCTGGTGAACATGTTAGGTTCTAACTAATTAGCCCCTGATTATTACATGATTCAGCCTTTAGGCACAGAGTCTGAAGCTCTGTCACTTCCATCTCAAGAGGGAAAAGACAGGGACCACAGAAAGGAGGAAATGATATCCTTGAGTTTGAAGCCCCTACGTGAGGTATAGGGTTTTGGCAATAACAAGAAATAATTTCCCAGTAGTCCAGAGACTTGAAGATAAGTCTGATTCTGATTCCTGTTCCTAGAAGAGGAGAGAAACGTGATTCCCCCAACTATGGTAAGAAGTCAGGGGCCAACAAGATAGCTGCAACTTGATTCAGGTCCCTAAAGGAAAGGGAGATTTGTGATTCTTGTTCAGATAATAAGTAGTCAGATAATTCCAATCTTAGTCTTAGGTTAGGAGATCTGAATCTGTGCCCCAGAGAAATCAGAACTGGAACAACCACCAAGCAAAGATCTACCTTGATTTTAGTCAGAATCTAAGTCAGAATCTAAGAGTCATTCTCAGTCAAGGAAGAAAGCCTCATTATGGTCACTCTAATTCAGGTTCTCAGAACAAAGGAGATCAAGAATTCAGCCTCGAGTTGAGGAATAGGGAACTATCATCAGAGGAAGGAGGACCTCCTCCCCTTCCCTAAGGTGAGAAATAAAACCTAAATTTAGTAGCTATCATCTCAATTGCGAGAGGAAGGGGCATCTAATATTCCTCCCTAGATATGAAGGAAGGCCTCAGTTTAGTCTATTTTCCAAGAATAAATAAATTTAAAAAGAGCTATTATGGAACTTTCAGGGCATGTGAGTAACAAGAGTAACAAGTAACTAGACATCCAGTTCCCATGACCTCTCAAACTTCTCCAAAATAGAAATTATGCATTAAAGATAAAGCAAATTCAGCTATTTCCATAGTCTAGGTTACCTGGAATCCAAATAAAGATTAAAAAACAAAAGCTGATGTTTACTGAGCGATTTAGGATAAATCTAAATGAAAGATAAACAAAAGAGAAAATATTTAAGTGAAAGAATTTCTAGAGAAACTAGAGTTAAAATACTTATAGTGTCTTCTAAATGGGACAATGAAAGAGTATACATAATTTTTAGTACCACATGGATCTTTTACCAAAATTGATCTGATCTAGATAATGCAAACAAATGTAAAAAGGCAGAAATAGTCAAGACATTTTTAAAAGACTTTGTTCTTACTATATCCTTACAATATTTTAATGAATAGAGATTGGCTTGAAAAAAAAAAAAAAACAGAAGATATAGATCCAAATGAAGACTAAACAAGAAATCTTAAGTGACAAAATGACTTAGATGATTAAACCAATAATAATAATAATAATAATAGGAACAATAATTCTGTAAAAGAAAATGATGAGAGAGGGCAGAGCCAAGATGGCAGAGTAAAGGCAGGAACTCGTCCAACCTCTCTCACAAACTGTTCTAAATGTCTTCAAATAATGATTTTAAACAAATTTTAGAAGATCAGAACACTTTAAAAGATAGACTAGAATATGTTCCAGCCGAAAAAAATTTAGAAGAAAGGTCTGTGACATCAAGGTGGGAATTCAGTATGAAGTCCCAGTGCAGGCCAATGGTTGGCGCAGTCACTCTCCAGCCCCAGACTCAGTCCCAGATCCAGACCCAGATCCAGACCCAGACAGACTCAGACCCAGACCCAGTCCCAATCCCAGACTCAGACCCAGACCCAGACCCAGACCCAGACCCAGACCCAGACCCAGACCTAGCCAGACCTCTGAATCAGCAGCCATCCTGGTGGCTTCCAGATCTCTCAGCTCAGAGACATCAAAGAGGATTTGAGCAGAAAAGGGCTGTGGAACAGAGTGGGAGCCTAGTGGGTAAAGCCAGCGCAGTCTGCACCAGCATAGGTCCACTGCCCCCCAGCATCAGCAAGGAGGGACCTCTGAATCAGCAATAATGCTAGAGGCTTCTAGACCTTTCAGCCTCAAGAACACAAAGGAGGATTAGGAAAGTCAATGGAGTGTATCTATGGTAACAGGGTGAGAGTCCAGTGTGCAGCTCCAGTGCAGTGATATTGCAGGCCATTCTAGGGCTAGCTCCAATCCTAAAGTCTGAGCATCAGCAAAGCAGAACTCTGTTGATTTAGCACACTAGATTTTACAAGCTACTTTAGGGTGGGGATACATCTAACAGCTTCAGGGAAGATTAGATTGTGATTAGATTCCTCTAAGGCTCTCTGAAAACATCTGCACCCTCCACCCTGGAAACACAGCCCTACTTTAACAAAAAGTTAAAAGCCAAGTACTAAGCTAGGAAAATGGGGAGACAACAGAAAAATATTCTGACAATAAGAAGTTACTATGGTGATAAGAAAGATAAAAACAGGCTCTCTGAAAACATCTGCACCCTCCACCCTGGAAACACAGCCCTACTTTAACAAAAAGTTAAAAGCCAAGTACTAAGCTAGGAAAATGGGGAGACAACAGAAAAATATTCTGACAATAAGAAGTTACTATGGTAATAAGAAAGATAAAAACACACATCCAGAAGATGATAAAGTCAAAGCTCCTATACCTAAAACATCCAAGAAAAATAAGAATTGGGCCATAGGGGATCTCAAAAGGGAGTTTGATAATCAAGTAAGAGAGATAGAGGAAAAATTAGGAAAAGAATTAAGAGGGTTGCAAAAGGAAATGCAAAAAGCTAATGAGGATAATACCTTAAAAAACAAAATTGGCTAATTGAGAAAGGAAATACAAAAGCTCACTGAGGAAAATAATTTCTTAGAAAAACAGAATTAAGTAAATGGATGTTAATGTCTATGAGATGCTGTGAGAAATTAAGATAATAAAGCAAAACCAAAAAGTAAAAGAAAAAAAAAAAACAAGAAAAAAATGTGAAATATCTCATTGGAAAAACAACTGACCTGGAAAATAAATCCAGGAAAGATAGATTTTAAGTTATTGGTCTACCTGAAAGTTATAATCAGAAAAAGAGTCTGACATAATTTTTCAAGAAATTATCAAGGAAAACTATCCTGATATTCTAGAACCAGAGGATAAAATAGAAATTGAAAAAAATACACTGATGACCTCCTGAAAGAGATCCCAAAATGAAAACTTCCTGGAGTATTATAGCCAAATTCTGGAACTCCCAGGTTAAAGAGAAAATATTGTAAGCATTCAGAAAGAAACAATTCAAGTGGAGCCACAGTCAAGATAACACAAGATTTAGCAGCTTCTATATTAAAGGACCAAAGGGCTTGGAATATGATATTCTGAAAAGCAATAGAGTTAGAATTACCACAAAGAATCACCTAGCCAAACTGAGTATAATTCTTCAGAGGAAAAAGTCATTCAATGAAACAGAGAATTTTCCAACATTTGTGATGAAAAGATCAGAGCTGAATGGAAATTTTGATTTTCAAATACAGGATTCTGGAGAAGCATAAGGAGGTAACCATGAAAGTGATATCATAAGGAACTTAATAAGGAATTGTTTATATCCCTACTAGGGAAGATGATACTTGTAACTCATTAGAACTTTCTCATTGTGGCAATTGGAAGGAATATATATGTGTGTGTGTGTGTGTGTATATATATATATATATATATATATATATATAGACAGAGGGCACAGGGATGAGTTGAATATGAAAAGATAATATTGTTTTAAAAAATGAGGAAATTAAGGAGTGAGAGAGGAATTTACTAGAAGAAAGGAAAAGGGAGAAGTATAATGGTACAAATTTATGCCATTAAAAAAGATTCAAGAAAAAGGTTTTTAGGGGAGAGGAATAGGGGGAAGAAAGTGAACCTTACTCTTATCAGAATTGGCTCAAATAGTTAAAAAACATACATACTCAATAGGAGTATAAAAATCTATCTTACCATGCAGAAAAATAGGAAGAGAATGGGATATGGGAAGGGAGGAGGGTGATAAAAGAAAGGGCATATTGAGGGATGGACTAGTCAGTAACAAAACACTTTTGAGGAGGGAAAGAGTGAAAGGAGAGGATAAATGGAAGGAAATACAGTTAGCAATAGTAATTATAAAAAGAATTTTGAAACAAGTTTCTCTGATAAGGTTTCATATCTTAAACATAGAAGGAACTGAGTCAAATTTATAAAAAATAAGACCCATGCCTAATTGATAAACTATCAGACGATATGAACTGTGCCCAAAGAGTATAAATTTATGCATATCCTTTGACCTAATATCCCCATTACTTGGCATGAATATCAAAAGAGATTTGGGTGGGGGGGAAAGCCACGAAAATGACCTATATGTTCAAAAGATATTTACAGCAGCTCTCTTCTCAGGGCAAAAAAAAAAAAAAAAAAAAAAAGGAAATTGAGAGGATGCCCATCAATTGGGAAATGGCTCAATAAAATATGGTGTATATTTATGATAGAATATGGGAAATGATGAGCAGGATGCTCTCAAGAAGAAAGAAAACCTGGAAAGTTCTCCATGAACTTAAGCAAAATGAAATGTACTATATACAAAATAATAGCAATGTTTTAGTATGACCAGCTGTGAATGACTTATCTATTCTCAGTAGTATAATCAACTACAATTACTCTGAAGAACTTATGATGAAAAATCATCTCCATACCCTTAGAAGGAATTGATTGTGTCTGAATCAATCAACTGAGGCATTCTCTCTCTCTCTCTCTCTCTCTCTCTCTCTCTCTCTCTCTCTCCATATATACAATCTCTTTAAAAAAAAAAAAACTTAATTTTTCTTGAGGGTTTATATTTTGATTAGGATAGATCTATTTTTTTCACAACTTGACTTTTATAAAAATGATTTGCATAACTTCACAAGTGATTTCTTAATTGTGGGTGAGGATAAGGGAAAGAACTTAGAACTCAAAATTTTTAGAAACAAATGTAAATTTTTTTTTGTTTTGAATGAAACTGGGGGAAAATTTTAAATAAATTTTTAAAAAGCTAAAAAGAAAATAAAAAAAGGATGAAAAAACATTATCAAAATGTCTATGATGCAGCTAAAGTAGTTCTCAAAGAGGAAAAAATCCTATCTTTGTAGTCATACACTAACAAAATAGAATAAGAAAACATTAATGAACTAAATGTATATTTTTTAAAATTAGAAAATTAACAAATCTAAAAAAATACAAAACAAAAGGTATTTTTAAAAATTAAAGGAGAAAGCAGACAAAATTACAGTTTGTAAAAAGTTACAGTTTTATAAACCCTATAGAAATGATAAATAAAACAAAAGACTAGATCTTGGAAAACACTAATAAAATTGACAAATCTTTATATACTCTAATAAGAGGGCAGAAAATAAAGGCAATTAAATAGCAAATAATGAAATCACAGTAAAACCAGAAGGTGTAAAAAAAATAATAACCAGAATATGTTACACACAGTTATATGTTAAAAAAAAAATCAAGGACAGAAGAGAAATAGAGGAATATCTTTAAAAATTTAAAACACGCAAATTATCAGAAGACTAGATACAGATTTTAAGTAACGCAATCTCAGCAATCTCAGTTGAAAAGAAACTACCAAAGGTGGAGGAAGAGAGAAGGGAACAAAACTCAGGGTCTGATGGATTCATAGGAGACTTCTATCATACTTTTAAAGAATAGATACTACCCATACTTCACAAATTATTCTGAAAAATTGAGAAAGAGCCTATAATAATCCTTTCATAAGACAAATATAGTCCTAATACCTAATCAGGAAAAGATAAAATGCAAAGAGAAAACTATAGGCCAATATCATTAAAGAATATTAACTCAAAAAATTTAATTCCTATTAAAAATGATAATAACTATTGGTCCAAGAAATCATTCATGATCAAGTGGGATTTATAGGAATGCAAGCATAGTTCAATATTAGGAAAACAATCAATACAAATAATCATATAAAAAACCAAAACATTTCAAACCATGTTATCATTTCAATAGATATAGAAAAAGCTGTGATAAGCACACTCCTTCATGTGAAATACCCTATGAAGTATAAGTATAGATGGATATTCTATTAATAATATAAAAAGTATCTAAATCAAAAGTGTCATAATCAATAAGGATATAGTAGGATCTTTTTCAAAAAATATTTTTGATATAATTATGGAAACACTATCAATAGCATTTTAAAAAGAAAAAGGAATTAAATTGCAATGGAGAATAACCTTTTCTTTTTGTCCAAAAAAACATATTTATAACATCTTTCTTGGGTCATAAAAAAATTATCATCTTAAATAACTGAAGCTGTTAGCTCATCATTACCACATTGCCTTAGCAAATGATTTTGAAATTCTGTGGTCTATTCCTTGCATCTGAATTAAAGGAATAAAGATAGATAAGGAGGAGATAAGATTTGCTAATGCTGTGACTGTTTATTTGGAAAACCCCACCAAATCAGCAAAGATACTAATTTGAGGCAACAGCTTCAATAAAAATGTAAGCTACAAAACAATCCTCCAAATTCAATAGTATTTAATATAATAGTAACAAAACATAAGCAACAATAATAGAAAGGGAAATCTCATTCCAAATAACTAAAAAATGCACATAAAATATTTGAAGATCAACCTCCCAAAGCACACAAAAGATTTGTATAAATTCAATTATAAGGTGCTCCTTAAAGAATTAAAGAACAACTTAAATATCTGGAGGAAAATTTGGTGCTTATAGGTAGGCCTTTTCATGATAACAAATATGACACAACAAATAAAAGTAATTTATATTTTTAGTGATGTACCAATTAAATTATCAAGATGATGCTTTCCAGAGTTTGTTAAAATCATAACAAAATTCATTTGGTAAAACAATAAATCTAGAATATCAACGAAAATGATAAAAAGAAGGAAGGATAAAAAGAGAGCAGCACTTCCAAACCTCAACTATATTATGAAGCAGCAATCATCAAAACTATCTGATATTAGCTAGTAGATTGATTAATGGAACAGACTAGATAATGGAGATTCAGAATAATAAAAATTCAACAACCTGATGTTTGATAAAGCCAAAAACAATTTGCTTTGGGTAAAACTCCTTATTTGGAAGGAAAAAACCTAGAAAAGTGAAAAGTAGGAAGAAATTAGATTTAGACAACACCTCACACCACACTCCACAATACATTCTAAAAAGATACATTACCTCATTATTATACTATAAAAAATTAGATGAGAAATAGATCATATATCTTTCACTGCTTTTTAAGAGATGTATTTTTTTTTTTTTTTTTTTTTACTAAATAGTATGTTATTTTTTTCCAATTGAAATATAAAGGTAATTTTCATCTGGGTAAGATTTTGAGCTGCAGATTTTTCTCCTTCTCTTCCATCCCTTCACCCTATCCAAGACAGCAAGCAATCTGATATGTTAAATGTGTACAATCATGTTGAACATATTTCTATGGTAGTCACTTTGTGAAAGAAAAATTGTATCAAAAGGGAAAAACCACTAAGAAAGAAAAAACAACAAAAATGAAAACAGTATTTGATTTGCATTCAGTCTTCATAGTTCTTTCTCTGGACGATAGCATTTTCCATCACAATCTTGGATCACTGCATTGCTAAAAAGAGCTAAATAGTGAGCATGTCATACAATGTTGCTATTATTGTGTACAGTGTTCTCTCCTGGTTCTGTTCACTTGACTTAGTATCAGTTCAGTTTTTCTAAACTCAGCCTGCTCATCATTTTTTATAGAACAATAGTATTCCATTACATTCATATGTCATACTTTGTTTAGCTATTCTCTAATTGATGGGTATTCTCCTTAATTTCCAATTCCTTGCAAGCACACACAAAAAAAAGCTGATACAAATATTTTTATATATGTGGGTCCTTTTCCATTTTTTATGATCTCTTTGGGATATAGATCCAGTAATGGTATTGCTGAATCAAAGCATATGCACAATTTTATAGCCCTTTGGGCATAGTTTCAAATTGCTAAGAGATGCATTTTTTTTATAATAATAGCTTTTTATTTTTCAAAATACATGCAAAAATAGTTTTCAACATTCTTTTGTTTGTTTTTTTTGCCTTTAAATGTTTTGTTTCTTTCTTTTTCTTTTTCTTTTGGCGTGGATTCCCTATAATTATTATTATTATTATTGTTAAAGCTTTTTATTTATAAAACATATGCATGGGTAATTTTTCAACACTGACCCTTGCCAAAACCTTCTGTTCCAAATTTTCCCTTCCTTCCCTCCACTCCCTCCCTTAGATGGTAGGTAGTCCAATACATGTTAAATATGTTACAATATATCAACATTCACTCTTGTTCCAAATTTTTCTCCCTCTTTCCCCATCTCCCCTTCTCTAGACAGAAATAATCCTATATAGATTGAACACGCACAATTCTTCTAAACATGTTTCCACATTTATCATGCTGCACAAGAAAAATAAGATCAAAAAGGAAAAAGTGAGAAAGAAAAAAACAACAAGCAAACAAACAATATCAAAAAAAAAAAAAGGTGAAAATACTATGCTGTGATCCACATTCAGTCTCTATGGTCCTCCCTTTGGATGCAAATGGCTCTTTATATCACAAGTCTATTGGAATTGCCTTGAATCACCTTGTTATTGAAAAGAGCCAACTCCATCTCAGTTGATCATCACATAATCTTGTTGTGTACATTGTGTACAATGTTCTCTTGGTTCTACTCACTTCACTTAGCATCAGTTCATTTAAGTCTTTCCAGGCTTTTCTGAAGTCAGCCTGCTCAGCATTTCTTAAAGAAAAATAATATTCCATTACTCTCACAGATCATAACTTATTCAGTCATTCTTCAGTTGATGGCTATCCACTCAGTTTCCAGTTCCTTGCTACTATAAAAAGGGTTGCTACAAACATTTTTGCACATGTGGGTTCTTTTCCATTTTTTATGAAAGAGATGTATTCTTAATCAAACAAGAGATGGAGGCAATTACAAAATATTAAATAGGTAATTTTGATTACTTCAATCTGAAAACCTTCACAGACAAAATTAATGCATTTAGGATATGGAGGAAAGCAGTTATATGGGAGGAGGGAAAGCTGTATAAAAATTCTCTAATAAAGATTTGTTACCCAAGATATATTAAAAATTAATAAACCTGTAGAAGACCAATAGCATTTCCTAACATAAATTGTCAAAGAATATGAACAAATAGTTCTCAGAGGAACTGTGTAGTATTCACAATGCCAAGAAAAAATGCTACAAATCATTAAAAGAAATGTAAATCAAAACAGTCCCAGGGTTTTACCTTAACACCCTTCAAACTGGTAAAAAGGACAAAGACAATAATAATAAATGCTGGAGGGGTGTGTGAAAATATAAGTACACAAATACATTGGTGGAGCTTTGAAATGGTGAAACCATTTTCTGGGGTTTGTTTTTTGGTTTGATTGTTATAATTAACATTTTATATTTATTTTTAATCACTTTTCTAAAAATTTTGAGTTACAAATTCTCTTTTCCTCCTGCCCCTCCCACACACATTGCAATATGATTTTGATTATATATATATATGAAATCATGCAAAATATTTTCAGATTAGTCATGTCAATAAAGGGGAAAATATTCAGTCTCCATAGTTCTCTGGATGTGCATGGCACTTTCCATCACAAGTCTATTGGAATTGCCTTGAATACCTCATTGATCACTGATCATCACATAATCTTGTTGTTACTACATACAATGTTTTCTTGGTTATGCTCAGTTTACTCAACATCAGTTTATGCAAGTCTTTTCAGGTTTTTCTGAAATCAGCCTGCTCATCATTTCTAATAGAACAATAATATTTCATTACCTTCATATACCATAACTTATTCAGTCCAACTGATGGACATCTACTCAATTTCCATTTTCTTGCCACTACAAAAAGACTGTTACAAAGATTTTTGCACAGGTGGCTCCTTTTCCCTCTTTTATGATCTATTTGGGATACAAAGCCAGTGGAGACGCTGCTGGATCAAAGAATGTATACAGTTTGATAACCCTTTGGCCATAGTTCCAAATTGCTTTCTAGAATGGTTGGATCATTTTGCAACTCCACCAATAATGTATTAGTGTCCCAGTTTCCCACATCCCCTCCAATATCTATCATTATCTTTTCCTGTTTTCTTAGCCAGTCTGAGTGATGTGGAGTGGTATAAAAAAATGTACTCTAAAAGGATAGAGATAGGAACTTAACCTGTAATTTCATTGTATAGGAAATTCCCAAATAAGGAAGTGGGGTGTTTTTTCTTTTGGCCAACGTAGGTTAATTTTGAAGAGTTGCTATGAATTGTCAACTTTGAATTTCATTAATTGATAGTAATTTAGAGCATTTTTTATCATGACTAGAAATGGTTTTGATTTCTTACTCTGAAAATTGTGTGTTCACATCCTTTGACCATTTAGCTATTGGAGAATGGCTTATATTCTTATAAATTGAGTCAATTCTTTCTATATTTTAGAAATGAGGCCTTTATTAGGAATATTGGCTACAAATTTCCCCCCCAGCTTTCTGCTTCCTTTCTAATCTTGGCTACATTGGCTTTGCTTGTGCAAACCGTTTTTAATTTAATGCAATCACAATTATCCATTTTACATTTCATAATGTTCTCGAGTTCTTTGGCTATAAATTCCTCCCTTCAAAATCTGAGAGGCAGACCATTCCTTGTTCTCCTAATTTGCTTATAGTATCTCTTTATGTCTAAATCATAAACCCACTTCAACCTTATCTTGTTATAGGGATGAGATGTTGGTCTCTGCCTAGTTTCTGCCATACTATTTTCCAGTTTTTCTAGCAATTTTTGTCAAATTGTGAGTTCTTATCCCAGAAGCTAGAATCTTGAGGTTTATCAAACACCAGATTGGTTTTTTATTTTGTGAACCTAACCAGTGATTCACTGCTCTATTTCTTAGCCAGTACCAAATGGCTTTGATGATTATTACTTTATAATCCTATGAACCCTGGTTTTCTAATTACAAACAGAAAAAAATCACATGGTAATATTAACCTAGATAATTAAGGATATATGTTATATACATCTTAATAATTTGGTATCTTTAACGTACTCTAGTGCAAAAATGCCTAATAAAGATTTGCCTGTGAACATGGAATGGGACCATTCATTTCTGTCAATATAATAAGAGTAACAGTTACATAAGTGCCATAAAATTTGCAAAATATTCTAATATAAAGTAGATGTTATTAAACCCATTTTATGAGGTTGATTGAGATTAACCTCACATAACTATTTTAGAGTCACATAACTATTAAGTTTTGGAGGCAGTATTTGAAGGTCTTCCTGACTCCTAAGTTTAGAACCTAGTCCACTGTACCATCTAGCTATCTCATCCAAATTTGTTGGGGAAGTTGTTTAATTACTCCCTCTAGGCCCAAATTTCTGATTAGTAAGTAAATATAAGAATCTCTTCAAACAGCTGTCAGGTAATCTGAAGTTGAAGATAGTCACAAAAAAGAGATGGCTATTTGAAAACTCTGAAACAGATTTTTTTTTAAAAGTATTTTTACATGACTGCTTAGCAGTTTTTTCTTTTTGTTTATTTTTGCTGAGGCAATTGGGATTAAGTGACTTTCCCAGGGTCATACAACTAGGAAATGTTAAGTGTCTAAGGCCAGATTTGAACTCAGGTTCTCCTGACTTCAGAACTGGTGTTCTATCCATTGTGCCACCTAGTTGTCCCCATATTGTGTCTTTCTATACAAGGATTTTTCCTCTCAATGGGAGGAAGAAGGAAAACAAGGAAAGGGGAGTTAGAGACAGGCTTGTTAAAATGCTTAAGAGAACAGAAGGAATCAAACACGAGTTTTAAAGGTTTTATGATGGAATTATTGTATATGTAAACAAAGAAAAACAAACTCTACATAATAGGAATTTACAATTTTATGTATGAACCCCTTGTTTTTAATCCAGTATTTGCTAAATTCAGAAATTTAAAAAACACAACATTTAAAAACATAACATGAATCAATTCACATATAAATATGAAATATATAAATTAGAATATGATAGTGCATTGATTCCCATCTTGGTTCTTCAAGTATTATCTCCACGTCCTTGGGAAAATCACTTCATTTCTGAGATGTCTGCTTCTTCAACTTCAAAATGAGAATTGAATTAAATAATTTCTAAAAACTCCCGTGGAATGAATCCAACAGCCAAAAGATTTTAGATATCTAGAGTCTATCACAACCTGGCCCTAATCTACCTTTCCATTTTTTTTTCACATTATTATTTTTTCTTCCACTTCAACCAAATAGGCCTTAATGTTCTTCATATACAGCATTATCTCCATACTTAAAATATATTCATCTTTACTTTTTGGAATTGCTAATTTCCTTTAAAGTCTGGTTCAAAGACCACCTTCTAATGGAAGCTTTTCCAGATTCATTCTCAAATCTTCTCAGCTAGTATTTTCTGCCCAAATTATCTTATATGTTTAGCATTTATTTTGTATCCACCCATATAAGTCCAGGTTGGTTCACCGACTTTCCCTTCTTTGTCCTGGCCCCTCCTGGCCCTGTCCTGGCTTCTTTGTTTTTGAATGCTTATCACTTGATTTTCTCATCTGTAATAAGATAATTAAATCAAGAACACGTCATTAATTGCCATAAATATTTGGCTTATCCAAACAACTTTTATATGTCTTTAACTTTATTATAGAAAAAAAAGTCAATATCTATAAGTCTTTAGTCATTATAGTCTTATTCCAATAATAGTCATTCAGGATACCTTCAGAGGGTTTGCAGGTAAATGTTTAACAATCAGCTTGAGGGGAAGAGAGAGAAGGAAAATGTACACATGAATTATAGTTTTATGAGAGCTACATTCTTAATATTTTCTCATCAATTCTTAAGTCTTGACAAAACAATAAATCAAGCCTTAATTTGCCAAAATGCTTATGATGAAAATTTAACAACTAATTCTAGAAAGCTGCTTTTCTGTACACTAATGATTTTCCTGGCAAAAAGCAGTGCAACTAGCTCTCAATGTTACTGGTCTTTTGCTGTTTTGAAGAAATCTAATGGAATCAGGACAGACTTCGGTCTCTGGAAATTCTCCTTCAAGCTTTTTAAGGCATCTTCTAACTTTATGATTTTGGTTTCTATCATAGAAAGCCCTTCTTTCACATTTGGGGGGTCATTTTTATGAGATCAACTCTCATTTCATAGTATTAGTTATTTATGTATGAAATAAGATTTAGCAAGTATGCCTTTGTGAATATAAAGGGCAAGATGCTTTAAAAAAAAAAATCTGGGATAATTTTTTCTTGCAATTTCCTTTAGTCTAAAAAAAAAATTTGAGGAAAATTCCAGCTAAGTACACTTAATGATTTCATATTTGAATATAGTACTATAGTTGCTCCATTGAAGGCTATTTTAATAACAGAATTACAACCAGTCAGGTAATACTTTTGGATTTTGCCAAAAAGAATAGAGAAAAACCTATTTCTTCCTGAAATAAGAACAGAAAGAATACTTTACTCACTCCCTTGTCTCAAGTCTTTAGAAAAACTAACATCTGGTGGAGCTGTGAATGATACACTCTGGAAAAGAATTTGGACTTATACTTGTTACTACACTGCATATGACCTCTGTCTCACTACTACATAGCTAGGGAATTTTTGTAAAAAATGTTAAAAACCCTATCTTACGTTGGAAATAATTTTTACAATGTTGATAGCATTATCAAAAAACCAGAATTCAAATTGTAAAACAGATTCTATCAATCCATTTCCTCATCTACAAAATGGAATAGCACAGACCTTAATTTTGTCGTGTGGTATATAAATGCTAGCTACTATTGGAATTAAGATATTCCACTACTAATACCAACATAATGTTGTCATTTTGGTCCTCTTCATGGAATCAAGGACTACAAACAAGCTATTCTAGTGGATATAAGCCTATTATAAAGAACATCCAAATTCAAAGTCAGTTTCAAGATATTAGCTATGTGATCTTGGGTAAGTCATTTAACCTGTTCTATCCATTCTGTAAAATGGGAACAGCATCTAGTTTTCAGGGTTTTGAGGCACAAATGAGATAATTGAAAAACATCTGACCTATTTATATATTTGTTTATACATGCATAAATAAATAAAATGACACTGTTATTACTTTTTATTTAAGTACCTAAGTATTTGTGGCAAACCTTAAGTCTTAATGTCAACCTCAAGGTTACTATGTTTGTGTTAATAGCAAAATTTGGAAACCCTGATGCTGGGTCCCCATTGTCTTCCCCACTTATATGACTATGTGGGCAAGGAAAAGTTAACATACTTACCTAAAAGTAGAAATGCAGACCACATGGATGAAAATTTGGAAAGAAATTAATAGATAACTCCCAAGTAGTCAGTGGGACAAGAGATCTCTCTAAGGTTCTATCATTTAAGATTTGGTTCTTGGTGGCTCTGTAGATAGAGTACCAGCCCTGAGGTCAGGAGGACCTGAGTATAAATCCGACCTTAGACACTTAACACTTTCTAGCTATGTAACCCTGGGCAAATCACTTAACCCCAATTGCCTCAGCAAAAAAAATTCTCCCCCATATTTCTTGTACAATACTTAGTTTCTCTCAATAAGATTATTATTATTTTTTTAAGTACAAAAGCTCTCAGGAACCAGGAATAACATCTCTATGTAGGTAGCTTCAAGTCATAGAAAATTCCTCTCCTGTGCAAGGGAAAAAAAGCAGTTTCAAATCAAAAGAATTCCATTATTTTGGTTTTACTATGGTTTAGTTACCATTTTATGCAAATATTTATACTGCTTTATGCTTACTTTTCTTATCAAATCATATTTTGCCACTGAGGAACAAATATTTGAATGCTTTTTTAAAAATGTGCATTCTGTAAATGGAAAAGGACCATAACATAACTATAGGTGTATTTCTTTATAAAAAAGAATAAGAAACGTTCATTTTGCTTTATAATGAACTAGTATATTAAGATATTCATAGGATATAGTGATTTCGTTGATACGTGGAAATCCCAGATGAAGAAACTTTGCCTAATACAAATTGTTACCCTTTCTAAAACGGTATTAAGACTTGTGTAGAGAATAAAAAGGTCAATGACTTTCCCATGATTACACAGCTAACATCTCAGAGGTGGGGACCTGAATGCAGGATCTTGGATCCTAAGCCAACTATCTCTATATGCACTATAGATTGGGAAAATCACCATTGCCTCTCTGCATATTCACATAAACTTGAATACTTATATTCATACTTATAATATATACATAATAAATCCATTACAAATGGATCATGCATAAAACTTGACATTAAAAAAAAAAAACCCAAAATATGCCTATTTTAAATTTAATACATGGGTTATGAAACAAAAATTCTTTTATAATCAAGATTTTATTAGTTTGTTTGGTCATCAGTACATAGACACTATGAATAAATTGTACATTTAAAAAATGCTAGAAAAGTCTAAAAATTACATAATTGTAATCCTTTTCTAAACTGTTATTCCAGTGACTTTCTTACTTTAAATTTGGAGGCAACTCTCCCTAAAAAGAGGTTATCAAATACCATCATCCTGACATGAATAAGGTATTAGGTCTTTTACAAAAAGTTCCACTAATTCTGTATTTGATAAAACTACACTGATACACATTTTTCAGTCCTTTTTTTAAAAACCACATTAACAAAGTTATTGGGGGAAAAAAAAAACTGTTCCACCTCTACCAAAATGACAATGTCACAGAGAGCACACGGTTTTGAAGGGGAGATCCAACACTAGGGAGCAATTTTATTTAGTAAACAATTGTACACAAAATTTGTAGACAATTGTAGACAAGATGGATACCGATCAATCAAAATTAAGATCTTTTAAAATTCATAGTCACAACTCCAAATTGCTATCTATCCTTTATTTAATATGATGTAAAAACTGCCTACGGAATGTTAAGTCTATGCACAAGACACCATTTTCCTAATCAACATTCTATTAATTTCTGGTTGTATTAACAGAAACAAAAATATCAAATCGACAACCAGCACATGATTTCACCTCTTTAAATAGGACTTTAAATAAAGCCACTTTAGATTGGCTTACATTTATCCAAATGTTTTAAAAAATTAATGTGATGAGGTCGGATTGCCTCCTTCTTAAAAATGTGTTTCTAGAGCTACTAAAAAACTGGCATTTACAAAATAGTTGATAAAAATATTCCTCTGAATTGTACAAGGGAGGTAACAGGGACAATTGTTAAAAGACTTGGTATAAGATGTTATTCAGATTTGGTTTCTTTCTCTCCTGCTGAATCAGAGACTGGAACCTGGAAAGAAGATAAAACAAAAAATTATAAAATTGCTCATTATATTTGATATACCTACAGAAGGGGCTATTTGTATAATATTTCCAAATAAATTAGTACTTTGGATAAAATTAAAATGTTAAGAAATATTTCAAGCTGGATGTTACAAAGACACCTTAATTTCACAGTATCTTTTACTCCAAACATACTCATATACCAAATTTTCTTTTCAAAGGCACTACCATTCTTCCCAGTCTCCTAGGTCTGTGATCCAAATTATCCTTTATTCATCATTCTCATCACCCTATATAATTAATATAACCAGACCTTGACATTTCTAACTTTCCGTCTCTTGCATCCAAACCTTCTATTTATATATTTGCTACTTTAGCACTAGCCCTATTACCTCTCATACAGATTACTGCAGCGGCCTAATTGGTCTATTGACTCAAGTGACCATCTGCTCCAAGCTATCTAAAGCTGCCAAAGTGATTTTCTTTAAGCCTAGACTTGACCCTATCAATTCTCTACCTCAATAAATGCCAGCATCTCTCTAGTATATTTGGGCTCAAATAAACAACTTTGGCTTTCAAAACTCTTTGCAACTTAACATCAACCTATCTTTCTAGAAGTTCCCCTCCTGCATTTATGATCAAGCCAAATTGGATATCCTTGTTCCTCACACATCATATTCTATCTCCAATCTCCATTCCCATATTCCTGTTGTCTATTTTAAATGGTCTCCCCTCTGTACAGAATCCCCTTATTCCTTCAAAATATAGCTGAAGTGAAGAAAACCAGCTAGTTGTATCTACTCTCCCTAAATACTGTGCACTCTCTTCACATTTATTCTTTACAGATCTATAGTATATCCTCCAAAAGAAGTTAAGGCATTTAACTGGATGAACATGCTATTTTCTTATAGTAGGTATTTAGGATGAATTGGGAGCCAGGGTTCAAATCTTAGCTGTCACTTACCACCTATATAATCCTGGGAAGAATATTTATTTTCAGCATGTTTCCTCAACTGTTAAAAGGACAAGGTTAGCCTAGATGATTTCTTCTTCTCTAAATCTATAGCACTTATACTCGTAAAATTCTGTCCATATGCAAATATTCTGGTTCAGTCACCTAAAATTCTAATAGAAATTTATGATAACTAAATACACTTGGAAATATTATACAGTCAGAAACTATGACAATGAGATGTTTACCTTATTTCACAGTACCGCTGTTTTTATTAACAAGAAAAATTGCTATCTGAGAAAGTCAAAGCACATGGCAACAAACAAGTACTAACCTCTTCATTTTTAGTTTCTCCATTTTCTGCAGGCAAGTCTTCTTTATTCTCTTCTTGGTTAGTAGCTTCTGCTTGTTTTCCTTTTGCTCCTTTTTTCCCTTTTGTATGAACTTTTTTGTCCTCAGATTTATCCTAAAGACATTAAAAAGGTGCTTTACATTTAATACCTCTTCTTAGGTACTGAAACTACACTGCCTATTAATCTGAATTACATAATAATTTTTTTCTATGAGCAAAACCCAAAATCTTACCAGGGTTACTATGAGGCTTATTTGAGATAACATAGATAAAACACTTTGCATACTTTACAGTAATATAAAGGTCATCCATACATTTCCTCATATTTTTTGAAAGATGCTATTAACCTGCATTAAATACTTATTCATAATCCTCTTGATAAATCCAAGTGTATATATCTAACATGATCCTAACTTTGTACTTAAGGAGAATGAACTATACTTTTAATTTTTAAATAGCACATTATTAATATTCAGTACACTTAATTTATTTGTTTTATATAGCTTCGGATTAAGCAGTGTTTTCGAAAAAGTCCTATGTCTTTAATAGCTCAATGAATAAAGCATTTAACTTGGAGTTCAAATCCAGCCTCAGACATTCATATTTTTGTAACTAGGCAAATCATTTAACCTGTCTTCCTTAAACCACTGAGAAAGTTAAGAAATAAAGAAAAAAAAAGGTAAACTAGTTATCTCTGCAAAAAACAAGAAAACCTATTTGGGATCACAAAGTGTCAGACACAATTGAACAGCATATATTTTCAATGATGCACCATTTTTCATATATGAATCATACCTTTTAGTAGGGTATAAACTTGAGTGATTTTTTTTTTTTGTTGTTTGTTTCTTTCTGTGACAATGTTGAATCTGTCACACATACAATCAAAAATAATTCATTTGGATGGAGGTAAAAAGGGAGCTTAAGAATGTAGTGTATCTTTTACATGAAATACTTTGTGCAGTTAGGAATAGGAAATTTTTAGAGAATTCATTCACTAAACTTGCATAACTCTTACAATGTGAATCTTATTTCTATTCAAGTTAGCCAAAGCTGAAATATAATGATTTATATAATTTCATATATAGCATTAAAACAACCTAGTTTTACTTTTTGTTTGGGGATTTGCTTGTATAAAGTAACTATTGTAAGTCTGACTAGGGTGAAGATCGTGCCATAAATTAGTAAAAGAATAAAGCAAATTTTAAAGCATTCTATTCAATCAATGGTTTTTCTAAGTAAAACAAACATTTAAAATAAAGCTGGCATTGTTTTCTCAAAGAAAACTTGAATGTTGTCCCATACATCTGTATCTCTAAAAGTAAAGTGGTGACTATTACCAAAAAACTAATGTCAAAAAAGCCCAAAGAGAAAGGAGAGTAAAATATGGAGAGAAGAAATTAAACACTATTCATGTAAACAGCTTGAAAAATTTTACTGGCATTTCTAAAATTGCAATTGACATTACAGCTGGTTAGAAGTGAAATAAAACAATCTGAATAAAATTAATCTAATGCTACTCTCTCAATTTGTTATTCTCTTGTGGCATTAAAAACCTTCATCAGTTTAACATACTCATACCTTTCTTGGGCTTTCTTCTTTTTTTTTAAAAATAGCTTTTGATTTACAAGTTACTGCATTGACAATTGCCAAACCTTTTATTCCAATTTTTCCCCTCCTTCCTTCCACCCCCTCCTCTAGATGGCAGGATGACCAATACATGTTAAATATATTATTAAAGTATAAATTAAATACAAAATAAGTATACATGTCCAAAATGTTATTTTGCTGTACAAAAAGAATCGGACTCTGAAATAGTGTACAATTAGCCTGTGAAGGAAATAAAAAATGCAGACGGGCAAAATATAGGGATTGGGAATTCAATGTAATGGTTCTTAGTCATCTCCCAGAGTTCTTTCACTGGGTGTAGCTGGTTCAGTTCATTACTGCTCCATTAGAACTGATTTGGATTCATCTCATTGCTGAAGATGGCCAGGTCCATCAGAATTGATCATCATATAATATTGTTGTTGAAGTAATGATTTCCTGGTCCTCTTGGGCTTTATTCTTATACCCAAATTTCAAAAGTACCAAATAAAGATTTGAATTTTAAAACTCATTTTTATTAAAAACAGTAAATAAGAATGAAAAAAATCTATGGTAATTTATTGTCAAATCAGCACATATCTGTGATGGAAAGAGTCATTTACATCTCGAAAGAGAACTCTGGAGACCGAGTATTTTCATCTTTTTTGTTATTGTTTGCTTACCTTTTTTCCCCCTTTTCCTCCCCCTACCCTTTTGATCTGATTTTTCTTATGCACATAATAAATGTGGAAATATATTTAGAAGAATTGCATATGTAGGTTGGATTACTTGCTGTCTGGAAGTGGGGGAGGTAGTGGGGGAAAGGAAGGGAGAAAAATCTGAAACACAAGGCTGTGCAACAGTGAATGTTCAAAATTATCTGCATGTATTTTGGAAATAAAAAGCTATTGTAAGAAAAAAATCTGCACATAAACAGAAAATATTACCAAAACAAAACAAAACAATTATCCACCTGACATATAGATTTAAAAACAGTTGTGCCATTATTCTCTAAACTGACTTCAAAGCCAAATAAGTAATTAAATTCTAACAGAGATTAAAAAACTATAATGGCAGTTTTGTTTTAGATGAGCAACCTAACTCAACTAATAAGATTATGATTTCATGCCACAATTTATATCAGATGCAAATTTAATAATTAACTCTTCCAAGAATAAATATATATTTGGGTTCTTCTGAAGATTGATGTAATAGTATTTTTTGCTGTATGCTTTTTGAGTAATATATGAATTTTTTTCTCTTCACTTTGGATGGCTTCTCAAAATGAAGCTTATAAAGAAACTATTCTTGATTATATAATTGCTTCTAGCAATTTAGACCATATTGAGAAAAGCGGCAGTTCTTTTAGACACTTAAATGAAAATCAAGATCTAATTAAGTTTCTAAGTTTAGCAAAATTGAAGACTTTTAAAACACTGAACTGAGAACTCAATGTTATGTGTTTATCTCAAAAGAATTTATGATTAAAAAACATATTCTGATTATATTTCTCTTGATTATTGCCAGAGGGAGAATAAAAGGATATGGTTTTCTAATGGATTCAGACACTGAGCCATAAATAGAAGTGTTGGTGTAATGGAAATGGGGAGAGAAGCATTAAAGACAAACTTAAACTAATACTTTTAATACTATCCAACAATTTCTAGGTCCTTTTCCAATCCCCCCTTTTTGGAGGCAAGGCAATGAGGGTTTATTGACTTGTCCAGGATCACACAACAAGTCTTAAGTATCTGAGGCTGGATTTGAACTCAAGTGCTCCTGACTCCAGGGCTTTCCCTTCCTCCACCGAGTCATCTAGCTGTTCTTCTAAGGGCTTCTCAGGTACAACATCTTACCTTCCCAACTGACTTTTTGGGTTTAGGTTCAACCTTTGCAAGAACTGGTTTCTGGAAGACAAAAGTATCTGTAAGTTGTCTGAAAAGTAATAGAAAACAAAGGTGAGTAAAGTTGGCTTTACTTACAGCTGACAATCTGGCTGATCTCCTCTTGGGCTTAAAAAACAAAAAAGAGTTATTTAAGATATGCATGTAACTTAATGCTTCATTCCCCAAGAGTCACATTTCTTAAAATTAAAACACTCTTACCTCCTCCCTTGCTTCCCCTTCTGCAGAATTGACCTAGTCAAAGAAATACAAAAGTTAGTATCAAAAACACCAAATGAATCCAAATCCAGTCCCAAATTAGGGGGGGCTTTTTGCCCCCTTACCTTCAGAATAAGCTTAAATAGAAATATTATTCAAATTTCAAACTTCAGGCCAACTTGAAGTAGAAATTTTGAGGCCAATCTCATTGGCAGATGTCATTACAGTAGAGGGCAAGAAATCAGACATATAGATAAATCAAAACAAAAACACCACAACTCCAACTCTCCATCAGTCAAGTCTTTTTAGAAAGACCTTCAGATTCCCCAAACCAGGTCTCGTTCCTACTGCTACAGGAGCTGTTGCCCACCAGTTAGTTCTAAGTAGGAGAAAAGTAAATTTGAGGAAGCAGTGGGGATTGCAAAGTTCAAGGGGGGGGGGCAGAGAAAGGGGGAGAAGGAGATGGTGGTAGGCGTAGAAATTTCATTCTCCTTGCAAGGAAGCCACCATAATTGAGGTCTCCAGATCTTCCTGAGGACAGAGGGATGACAAGGCCTTTCCCCCAGAGGCCTTTATCTTTAATGTCTGTCTTGTGTGCACATATGTTTATATGTCTCCTCCATTAAGACTGTGAGGTCCAGCAAGGCAAGACCTTGTATTTGTATACCTAACGCATCACTTAGTGGAACGCAAGGAAGGCACACTGGAGGTGCTTAATCAACGCTTGACTAGACTTTTTCTAAGAGCAAGGCCTAGAGCATCATACGCCTTGGGCTCCCTCGGGCAAGTTATTGCCTCTTTATTTGCGCGTCCCAAAAGCTTTCCCGGGAACTGCACACAGAGCTGGTCACGCGTGTCAAGTTCGCTCGCGGCCGAAGGAGTGCGGGGCCGGCAGTGACCCGGGAGCCGCTCACTCACCTTCCTCTTGGGCATCTTGATTGCGAGTGTGGATCAACTCCCTTTCCCCACAGCAGGGCGAACAGCGACGGGAGCCACAGGGGTGGGAGGCAAGAAGCCGCGGCCGCGAGTGCTTCTTCTCAAAGCAAGGCTGCTGGGCCTAGACGCTCCTCCTCCCGCCGATGGGCTGCTAGGACCCACAGCGGGAGCAGTCCGAGAACTAGATGGAACCGGATTGGAATCCCGCCTCCTCCCCCTTCTTCCATCTCCCTCTTCCCGCCGGCCCAGGCTACTCTCCGCCAGCGCCAATTGGCTAGGCCTGCCCACCTCCTGCCGTTCAAACGCCGACAGAAATCTGGCATAGGCGGGAAACACAGTCACTCGCAATCTCTGCTCCACCCCTTCACCCTCCCATTCCATTCTTTCTTGTCCTCACTTTTCTTCTTCCGGGATCCTGGGACCGGAGGAGGAAGCGAGGCTGGCCACCCACCAGCAAACCGCTACTCCTTCTCTCTGTCTCTCTCTCTGTCTGTCTCTCTCTCTGCTCCAAGCGGCACTGCCGGCTCGGTCTCCACTCTCATTGGCCGAGATCAGCCACGTGCCTTTTCTTCGTTCCGGGTTCTTACACTCTAGCCCCAACCTCTATGTGCCGACTCGTTTTACGTAATACTTACACTCCTTACTCCACCCCCACCCCTGCCTTGTTGTAGAACCAGAAAACTTAAGCTTTTCCTGCTGCTTTTACCAAAATGACGAAGTTTGAACGCTTTTTGCTATTTGAGCTTATACTAGAAGAATGGGGGAAATCATATTAAAAAACATAGATGAGTGTTTGTTTTTCGCCTTTACCCCATATTTTCCCGAGATGTGAAAAGAAGGTAGATTCCTAGAGATAGTGGTGTAGGAAGAATGCTTAATGCCACGAAAGGAGGCGCCATACTCGGTCTGAAGCCGGGAAAGTGGGGCGGGGGTAAAGTCGGAGTCTTCGTGCGCCGGACTCACCTAATCCTGAAGCACGATTGCGCAGGCGTTTCAGCGCGGGGAATCCTGGGCAGATTTCTCTGCAGGACCCCAGGAATCTTGTGAAGATGACTTTAGAGGAGAGAGAGGGATGCGTTTGGCTACTCGTGCTTAGCTCTGTGTTTGTGTGTAATCTACTTAAGCTTCTCCTCCCCTCCTTCTCTTCCGTCGTAAGTAGCTGCCTTTACCGCATCCCCAATTCCCAGGTTTCGCGGAGCCTCGGTGAGGATCGGAGATCTTGAAACTCCTCCCCCTCCATTCTCCCACCCCTACCACGTTAGGCCGGAGTCGCCAGGTTGCAGCTTCAGTTAGTTGGGCATCAGTAATCTGGCCCGGCCGGTCCTCCTCTTCTGGTCTCCTTAGGAACCGGAGGTGGAAGGAAGACCGGTTTTCTTTCAGATTCAAGGAGCATTTATTAAATATTATGTGCAAAAAAGACCAAAACAAAACAAACAAATAACAAAACCCCCCAAACTCCCATTGTTCGTTCCTAAGGTGTTTGCTTATTGTCAACTGGAAGATACATTTTAAGTAAATTTAGGTGTAATTTGAAGAGTGTGGAGATAGTAACTGCCTTCCGGGATAGTTGAACTGGTGGCACTAATGGTGAATTTTAGAAAGGAAATTGGGCTATAGAGGTGAGGCAGGAGGGGGAGGATCACGAAATTCGAGGCAATGGGAAGGGGTATGGAATTCCAAGTAGTAGGAGCATAAGTTGGCCAGCTTCATTGGAAAACAGACAGCACGAATCCAAGTAATGTGAAGGAGGAAGGAAAGGAAACAAATATTTACTAAGTCCCCATTATATGCCAGGCACTGTGCCGAGTACTTTACAGTTATCCCATTTGATTCTCACAGCATAGGTACTATTATACTATCCCCATTTTACAGATGAGGCAACTGAGGCCAAGGATGGCTCAAATATTAAGTGTCTAAGGTCATATTTGAAATCAGGTCTTCCTGACTCCACGTTCACAACTCTGTACACTGTATGTATCACAATGGACTACAATCGATTCCCTAAATTGGATGCCTACTTAAAAGTTTTTTGCTTCCACAAAGCTGCCATGGATATTATAATATTATATAGTATCTGGCTTTATGTCTTGGATCTCTTTTAGGTTTGTGCTCAGTAGTGGGAATTCTGGATCAAAGGATATGAGCAGCTAATTTAAATTTGCTATTTTTTTTCTAGAATGATTGGACCAATTCATAGTTTACCGTGTATTAGTATGCCTTTCTGCCTTTTCAGCATTGCCTATTTCCATCTTTTTAAATTCTTGACAATTTGCTGGGCCTGGGGATGAAACCTCTGAATTGTTTTAATTAGCATTTTTCTTATTAATATTTTGAATAATCTTTCCTATACAGGCAATCCTCAACTTTCATGGCGGTAACAAGTCTAGAAATTAGCACAAATGTAAAAAACATAAATGCTGATACATTAAACCCATGGGAATTAGAGGGTTAGGTTCCTGTGACCACCAAAAACTAATCTTTTACTAGAGATTGCTGATAATACTTTTGTACACGCATCTTTTTTATAATAAAGCATCAATTATGATAATATATGTGTTTCCTAACATAGTAATTGTGAAATAACTCAGAAAATGCAATACACCAAAATAAAATTGGTAACATACAGAACATTTTTGTTGCTAGTAATTTCCTATAATTCTGTGACCTTTTGTTCTAATATCTCAATAAAACAAAACCCAAAAACATTGATTTCAGATGATACTCATTTTTCCCAACATGTGAAATCTCCACTATCATAAATACTGTACAGTAAATAAAATTGTTAAAACTAAAGCATTTTTTAACCTGAATCTTACCTTCTATAATGTCACATGACAGTGTGAGAGCTTTGCACTATATAGTATACTTTCCTCCTTTTTGTATTTACAAGAAATCATCAAAACTTTTGGCCCACAACTGCAGAGATTCTGGCACAAAGTTTATTTAATTATTTTCTCATTAGGTTGCATAACTGACTTTGCACTTTTGGGCTGAAAGCTTAAAGAATTTACCCTAGCTTTGGGGACATAATTGTAAACGAGGCAAACAACAAAAATAAATTCTATAGCTGCAAGGTAAAGTGCATAGTAGAATACTAGGAGCTTCAAAAACTTGTACATATTCTTAATTTTTTTTTCTCGACTGCGCATAGTCCAAATATGCACAGTTGCAGTACAAAAGTAAAAATGAAGTTACTAATAAAATCATGAGAATGTTTTCAGACAGTATTTGAAGTTAAATGAGGGAATATAGAGGACTGGCTGTAGTTGTTGATAGTTCATGATTTTTCTTTTGAAAACTTTGTTTCTATTCTTGGCCCAGTCCATGATCTACTTGCTGTTTGTGGTCCTTGGAATACACTTACTGACTTTGGTCAGTTAGAATCACTTGCTTCTTTCAAAGATTAACTCAAGGGTCACCCCCTTGGGAAATTTATAACTGCATTTACTTTTATATGTATATAATTTTTCCCTACCTCCCTAACATATAAGCTTGATGAAAGTTGAAAATTTTTTTTGGTCTTTTTATACTAGCACATAATGGAATATCTTAGGTGATTATTTAATTGAATTTTGACCTATTACTAAATGAGAAACTAAGGTGGATATTATTAAGGCCTCTAATTGTAAACAAGGACTTAAGCAAATGTTAAACAGAGTCTACCTAAGCATAGAGAAAATAATTTTTTTTTCAGAATTAAAAGCTTTTATTAAGTTGAAACATTTCAATTTTTAAAAATTTGTTAAAAGCAGCTTTAATTTACATTAAACAGGGGCATTAGGAAATTGGCTAGCTTCTGTGATGGGACTTTCTCAGCTTTTGAGAAAACTGTCTTCTTTCCCTCCTAAACTTTGTTTACTGCATTTGATTGTAGAGGTAGTCAAGTCAGCAAACATTTATTGAGTGCTAAGTTCTAGGGACATTTATATTCCCCAGTTATTTGTATATAGGGATATTTGCCTAGAAAGGCAAAACAAAAAGAACAAAATAGAACAAAATACTCTTTGTTATCAAGGAGCTCACAAAAGTGCAAATTGCTACGTATAAATAAAAATAGATGAATTATCTTTAAAAAAATTGGACATAATCACAGAGAAGAGGCCATAGCATTAAGAGAGACTAGAAAGTCTTGGAGAAGAGGAGATTTCAGCTGACACTTGAAGGAAGCCAGGGCAATGAGGAGGCAGGGCTGAAGGTAAAAAGAATTGTAGGTATAATGGACAACAATAAAATACCCACATTTAGGAAATAGACTATATGGTTTGAAGAACACCAAGGAGACCAGTGTTACTGAGATTGTGTGACCAGTCTCACAGAGGAGAGTAAGGAATAAGAAGTCTCCAAGGTTATGGATTTTTTTTAAAGCAAAACAGGATTTAATGTTTTGTTATGGATTTCAGGCTTGAAGTTATAAGAGCTTGTATAGGAGAGAAGGTAGAAATGATAGGAATTGGCAACAATTTAGGGAATGAGAAAGTGAGAGTTAAGTATGACACCATGGATTATGAAACTTTTCTCTCCTGGTCCTTCTACCCGATTGCAATTTCATTCAGGTCTCACTAACTGGCCATATCTACTATTGGACTTTCTGTTCTGTCTCTGTACTGTTTCTCCTGGTGATATCATCAGTTCCTCTGGATTCAATAATCATTTTCATGATGATGATTCTCAGATTTATTTATCAAGTCTTAACCTTCCTGCTGACTTCTAAACTCACATCTCCCATAACTCATAACTGCCTATTCACTATCTAAAACTGGATGTTTTGTAGATATCTTTTCAGCATCTCTAAAACTGAACTTTTTACCTCCCCCTTCCCCCCCAAGTCCTTCCCTATTACTGGGGAGGGCATCATACTCACAACTGTATCCAATGTAGGGATGATGGTCTGAGAAGCAAGTGAGAGGTGAAGGGATTAGAGGTCATGGTGAGGACCAAGAACAAGGTTGAAGTTTGCAAAGCAATGGGAAAAAAAGATTGATAGATTGTGATCAGAGAAGGGAATTTCAGAGTTCAATGGAAGTGAAACACTTATGAATGATAGATTAACTCTCTTTGTTGCTGAAATGAGGTGGAAGAATAGGTTGTAGAAAAGGAAATTGTGCAACTAGGAAATTAAGGTGGTTGAAGCAGCATTTTGTATGAAGTGTCTATATATTGAACAGGGAGTTGAGAAAGAGCAAGATTGTGAGCGAGGCATTGAATTCCTTGAATAAAGGATAATATCCTGAAGTAAAATAAACAAAGAGCTAAAATAATCTTGTTTTGATGATAAATATAGATTGAATGAACCTTAGAGGAGAAGAGGTTATTGAGGTATGGTGAGAGAGGGCAGAATGAAAGTTGGAGAGCAAGCAACATTCCAACTCCACCACAACCAGTGATTTGGGAGAGGAAGAGGAGAGAATGGTGAGTGTAAGTGCAGTCACTATTGGAAATGGTGGTCAAGGAACCTCTCATCAGAAAACTAGATCTCATTGAGTGTAAGAAGATGAAGTTTAGAGAAATCAAGGTGACAGAAGGCTTCTCAGTTATCGAAGAGGCAATCCATAGAATATATAGCAAAGAGTGAGTTGCTTTAAAATGAGATGTTGGGGAGGATATATGAGAGAAATAAATGTGGGATGTTTCAATAACAGCCATGTGTTGGTAGAACTGTGCATTGCTGGGAAACACTGTAATTTTTATTTTTTCTTTATTATTTCATGTTCTCCTAATTGAATGTAAAAACAAAAGAAAGCCATAAAGAGACATAAAGTAAAAAAAAAGGTATGCTTTTATCTGCATTCAGACTCTAGAAGTTCTTTCCTTCAGAATTGTCTTGGATCATTTTATAACTCAGAGATAATAGTATGAGAATAGCTAAGTCATTCACAGTGGATCATTGAATAATATTTCTATTACTGTATACAGTGTTTTCTTAGGTCTGCTCATTTCACTTTGCATCAGTTCATGTAAATATTTCCAGGTTTTTCTAAAAGCATATTGCTCATCATATCATTTAGAAAAATAATATTCTCTAACAATCATACACCACAATTTGTTCAGCCATTCCTCAATTTCTCTGTATTCCCTCAATTTCCAATTCTTTGCCACCACTAAAAGAGCTGCTATAAATATATTTATGTATAGATCCTTTTCCCTTTTTAAAAAATCTCTTAGTAGACTATTACAGAATCAAAGAGTATGCATGGTTTTATAGCTTTCTGGAATAGTTCAGATTCTTCTCCAGAGTTGTATTTGACAGTGTATTAGTGTCTCAGTTTTTTGTATCTCATCTAACATTTGTTGTTTTCCTTTTCTGTCACAGTAACCAATCTGGTAGATGTAGGGTGGTAACCCAGTTTTATTTGCATTTCTCTGATCAGTAGGTATTTAGAACATTTTTCATATAATTATAGATAGCTTTGATTTCTTTGTCAGAAAATTGTCTGTTTAATATCCTTTGACCAGTTATCAATTGGGAAATGGCTTTTATTTTTAAAAGTAAATTTGTCTCAATGATATATTTGTAAAATGAAGCCTTTTTCAGAGAAATTTGTTACAATTTTTTTTCAGAGTTATTACTAATTATAATTTTCTTCTATCTTATATTCCCCTGTTTATTCTACTCTCTCTTTTCTGCCCATCCTCAAAATTGTTTTGTTTCTTACTACTTCTAACTATCTTTCTCAATCTGCCCTTCCTTCTATCAGTATTCTCCCTCACTACCCCCACACATACTTCTTGTTCCTCTCCATCCTGCTTTCCTGGAGGGTAAGATAGAATTCTAACCCAAATGTGTATGATTATTATTCCTTCTTTGAACCATTTAAATAAGAGTAAGGTTCATAGGTTCCCCCCTTCCTCTCACCTCATCCTCCTCTCTACTGTAAAAGCTCTTTGGTGCCTCTTTTTTTTTTTTTTTTTTTTTTTTGTGAAATAAGTCACTCTTTCTGTCACTCCCCTCTTCTCCCAGTGAATTCCTCATTCTCATCCTTATATTTTATTTTTTAGATATTTCATACATTCAAGTCAAACCCATGTCCTTTGTCACATTTATTTCTTTTTTAGCTGCCTTAATATTGAGAAAGTTCTTAGGAATTACAAGCATCATCTTTCCAAGTAAGAATGTAAATGGAACCCCTTTTGATTTCTCTTTCCTGTCAGCTCTGGTGTTTTCTTTAAGAATGCTTGGAAGACTTCCATTTCATTGAATGCCAGTTTTTTTTTCCCCAGAAAGATTATACTCAATTTTGCTGGGTATGTGATTCTTGTGTAGGTGATGCTTGAGTAGATAATTCTAGCTCCTTTGCCCTCTGGAACATCATATTCAAGGTTCTCTAATTCTTTAATGGAGAGATTTCTAAATCTTGTGTTAACCTGATTGTGGCTTCTCAGGATTTGAATTGTTTCTGTCTGGCTGCATTCAGTATTTTCTCCATGTCCTGTGAATTCTGAAATTTGACTACAATAATACAGTTTCGATTTTATTCTCTGATTCTAGGATATCAGGGCAGTTTTCCTTGATAATGTTCAGGCCCTCTTTTCTTTTTTCTTTCTTTCTTTTTTTTTTTTTTTTTTGGATGATCCAATGTATCCAACAATTTCAAGCCCAATAATTGTTTAATTATCACTTTTGGATCTGTTTCAAATCATTTGTTTTTCCATGAGATAATTCAATTCACATTTTCTTCTTTTTTTTTTTTTTCATTCTTTTGATTTTATTTTATTGTTATCTGATTTCTCATGGATTCATTAGCTTCTATTTGCCCAATTCTAGTTTTTATAGAATTATTTTTTTCAGTGTGCTTTTTATATATTTTTTATTTGGCCAGTTCTATTTTTTGAGGTGTTCTCCATTTAATTGGATTTTTTGTGCATCACTTACCAATAGGCCTATTCTGTTTTTTAAGGTGTTATTTTCCTTAAATTTTTTGTCTCCTTTATCAAGCTGTTTGATCTTTTTTTGTTATTTTCTTGTATCACTGTCTTGTCTTTTTACATTTTTTTCTCTTGTTTCTCTTATTTGATTTTTAAACTTTTTTAAAAGCTCTTCCATGAATTCTTTTTTTGGGGGCCATGAAAAATTCACATTTTTCTTTGAGGCTTTGGATGTAGCAGTTTTGACTGTTAACTTCTTCTGAATTTGTGTATTGATCTTCTTTGCCACTGTAGTAACTTTCTGTCTTAAGCTTCCCTTTTTGATTGTTATTTGCTCATTTTTTTCAGTCTATAGCTTGATTTTTAACTCCTTTAAAAAAATTATAGCTTTTTATTTATAAGATATATGCGTGGGTAATTTTTCAGCATTGACCCTTGAAAAACCTTCTGTTCCAACTTTTTCTCTCCTCTCTCTCCCCCCCTTCCCTAGATGGCAGGTAGACCAATACATGTTAAATATGTTGAAGTATATGTTAAATGCAATTTATGTATACATATTTATACAGTTATCTTGCTGCACAAGAAAAATCAGATTTAGAAATGAGATAAAAATAACCTGAGAAGGAAAACAAAAATGCAAGCGGACAATAACAGAAGGAGTAGAAATGCTATGTTGTGGTCCACACTCATTTTCCATAGTTCTTTCTTAACTCCTTTTTCAAGACCTTTCTTGCTGGTACTCTTAGAGGTAGTTTGGGGGCTCTGTAAATTTTAATTTCTTCCAAGAAATTAATGATCTGAGGAGAGATATGGTCACTACTCTCCTGGCCTGTGCTCTGGTCTATGAGTGACCACAAACACTCTTTTCCACTGTCTTGTGACCAGGATCCCTGCTCCCCTGCAGCCACAAGTTTTGGTGTACTAGTGCTCCCAGGCTTCTGACAAGTTATGACCTTCCTTAACATCTGTGGGCTAAAAGCTCTGGAATCCTCACCTACTTCGTTGATAGTTGCCCCAAGAACTTTTGCTGGCCTATGTAGACTATGCTTCACTTTCATCTTAGTAGTAAAGACTTTTCCTACTGACCCTAATAAGTTGTCTTGGGCAAAAAAATTGTTTCACTCCATCCTTTTGTGGCATCTATTATTCCAGAATTTGTTTTGAGGTATTACTTAAAATTGTTTGGAGGGGAATTTAGGAGAACTCAAGTGAGTCATCTTCTCCCAACACTATAATCCCCATTCCCCCTTTTTATTGTTTTCTTTTTTCTGGTTATATAAATATATTAGTTTTTAAAAATAACATCTTTATGTATCATATTGAGAGAGAAAAGTCAGGAAAAAAACCATGAGAGAAAAGAAAAAAGTGAATATAGCTGATGTAGTTTTCTATCAAAGTTTATTGGAATTGCTTTGTATCATTGTACCTTTAAGAACCAAGTCTTTCATAGTTGATCATCACACAGTACTCTTACTGTATATAATGTATTCTTGGTTCTACTTATTTTGCTCAGTATTCGTTCATGTAAATCTTTCCAGGCCTTTCTAAAATCAGCTTGTTCATCATTTTTTAATAGAACAGTAATATTCCATTACTTTATACACCATAACTTATTCAGTCATTCCCCAATTAATGGGCATTACTAATTTTCCAATTCTTTGCCATCACAAAAAGAGCTGCTACAATATTTTTGTACATGTGGCTCCTTTTTCCTCTTTTTTGATTTCCTTAGGATGCAGACCCAGTAATAGCACTGCTGGATCAAAGGATATGCATAGTTTTATTGCCCTTTGGCCATAGTTCCAGAGTGCTCTCCAGAATGGTTGTATCATTTCACAACTTCACCAACAATGCATTTAATGTCCCAGTTTTCCCACATCCCTTCCAACATTTATCATTATCTTTTCTTGTCATTTTAGCCAATCTGAGAGTTGTGAGGTGGTACCTCAGAGTTATTTTAATTTGCATTTCTCTAATCAATAGTAATTTTTTCATATGATTATAGATGGCTTTAATTTCATCATCTTAAAATTGTCTGTTCATATTCTTTGAAACACTTCTTATTCAAGAAAAATTCCACTACTGAACACAAATCCTGAGAAGTAAAGATAGGAAAGCACTATATATACTAAAATTTTTCTACCTTCACTTCTATGATAGCAAAAAACTAGAAATAAAGTGAATTCCCATCAATTGAGGACAGACTGAGCAAATTGTGATACATTAATGTAATGTTATTTTGTTGTAAGAAATGACAAATATGAAGAATTTAGAAAAACATGAAAATACTTGTTTAGAGGCTTTTTAGGTCCATAACCAACATTTGTGGTAAATAGAATTTGCAGAATAGTATACTTTCTGACTTAAATAATGTAAATGGAAATGTTGAAAAGTAGCTTAACTCCTGATTAACTATAATGACTACACTAGAAAACAAATAATAACACATGGGCTTCTTATGTTGGTAGTGAAGTGTGTGAATAGGGGAAGGATAACTGGTTACAAATTACAGCTTATGTTCTGTAACTTTTAGAGATAGTTAATATGTAGGTTTTGGTAAATTTTTTTGATGTTTTGTTAAAAGAAAAGGTTCAAGGGGGAGGAATAGTATGGGAAAATGAGTAATATTTTTAAAAACAGAGGTAGTAATGTTTATTTTAAAAAGACCTTGGAGAAAGAAAAATTTCTGTTCTTTTAGTTACTAATAACAGTTCTTTATTTTTCTTCAAAGGGGCAGCTAGGTTGGTCTGTGGATAGAGTACCAATACTGAAGTGAGGAAGACTCATTTTCTTGAGTTCAAATCTGCTCTTAGACACTTTTTAGCGAAGTAACCCTGGGCAAGTCACTTAACCCTGTTTGTGTGAATTTATTTTGAATCCTGCAACTTTGCTAAAGTTCTGAATAGTTTCTAGTAGTTTTTTAGTTGATGTTCTGGGGTTCGCTAAGAATACCATCATATCATCTGCAGAGAATAATTGGTTTCCTCATTACCTACACTAATTCCTTTAATCTCTTTTTGTTCTCTTATTACTAAACCTAAAATTTCTAATACATTATTGAATAGTAATGGTGACAATGGGCAAACGTGTTTCACTTTTGATCTTATTGGGAATAGTTCCAGTTTATCCCCATTATGTTTGATGTTTGCTGATGGTTTTAAATAGCTGCTACTGAACATTTTAAGGAAAACTCTATTTGAATATTCCTATACTCTCTACTGTTTTTAATAAGAATAGGTGTTTGGATTTTGTCAAATGTTTTTTCTGTATCTGTAATGTCTGAACTAGCTCTTGGAGGACCTCAGGATGAGCCTGAGTCCTTGATCTTAGTGGAGGAGTGAAGGAGGCAGGACAGCCACCATGAGGCTGGTCAAAGATAGAGTCTGACATCTGAACTCTGGAGCCTAAAGTCTTTTCTGTGTCTGTGGCTGAGAGCTGTAGCTGAGACCTGTGGCTGAGATAGTCTTCTGTGTCTGAGACTCCCTTAAATAAAAGTACAGTCAGTACAATTACATCACTAGAACACACTGAGTACGCGCAACCGTTACATCACCATACTAAGTACTAAGTATATGCTTAACTAAAAGTACCTTGCTGACCTAGATTCAAGTACACCTTTTCAGAGTTCTAGTGCTCTACATGTTTGCCTCTGTTTCCTCATCTGTAAAATGAACTGGAGCAGAAAATGGCAAACTACTCTAATATATTTGCCAAAAAAACTCCAATTGAATTCATGGAGCATTAGATTTGGTAGAAAAATGACTGAACAACTTTGATTGCTTTATTTAAGTTTTCTTATTTGGATTTTGACTATATATTTTTTAATTCAAAATGTAAAAAAAAGCTTCAGTTTAATTTCTTATCTGATAATCACGATATGTGCTATGTAAAAAAGTGGTTAACACGAGGATGCTACTAATAATGATTTTTGATTGAATAGCACTTTAAATATTTGCTTTTTTTTTGGTCAGATATCCAAGCTGCTACAAAAGGATGTAGACCAAGAGTCCCAGATGAGAGCAGAAATACAAACCATGAAACAAGATCTTTCAGCTATTAGTATGATGGATGAATTTGCCAGATATGCCAGACTAGAACGAAAGATTAATAAAATGACTGATAAGCTTAAAACTCATGGTATGGTATTTATTACTTGCAATGTGCTTGCAGATAATTCAGATTGATACTTTTAATACAAGTTTTTCATTTCATGTAAAGTTCATGTGAAAATTTCTAGAATGATTATGAGTATTTTTTCCTGGGTAGTCTTTTTTAGTACTAGTAGAAATTTTAAAAAGGAAAATAATTCAACTAGAAACAGTATTTATAGTTACAATGTACTCTTACTTGTCAAGTACTAAAGAATAAGTTATCCCAGAGTTTATTTGGATATTTACTCTAGCATAGAATCAATCTGGATAAAATGACTTCAGACAGAAAGTCTCATGATAGATTATTAGGGATTTTTATTATACCTCCAGGAGGATGCCAAGGGTGAATTTTTACCACCAAAATAAAGGTGACATGTACAAATTTGTTTAGTTGGCATGAGGCTGAGTGAGGTATTATGTCAGCTCTTTCGTTAGGAAAGTTTTCTGCTATGAACTTATAACAAATTGCCTTTCTACCTGTAAATGGGAAAGTTAATCAGAATATTAAATAAAATTAGATAAATGTCTTCAACTATGAAGTGAATCTCATTTAGAGTCTATAGATTAAAGGGAAATTTATAAAGTCACATGTTGTGGAAATATACCAGACTTATTATTAAGGAGGGAAGGTTGAGAATAACACTTCAGAGTTTTAAAATCCTTATATAGTAAATCTTTTTAAAAAAGAAAACTTATTTCCATCTATATAAATTGTCCTTTTCATTCTGTCTTTTTCCTTCCAGTGAAAGCACGAACAGCTCAATTAGCCAAAATTAAATGGGTCATAAACATTGTTTTTTATATATTGCAGGTAAGCTTTCTTTGATTTTTTTTTTATAATTTTGGAAGTCTTATTATGTGCTATTATTAAGAATGTATGTGTTATTAAATCTGTTCATTTTTATATTTCATATTCTGTCTTCCAGGATAGAGGGCAAAGTATAATGCATTCTATGAAATATTTGGGAAATACCTAACAGTTATGTGCATTTTTCTTTGCTACCATGTTGAGGATACTTCTGGTATATTGCTCTGATATCGATATATAGGATGAAAATATATACACAGACATATACACATATATACTATACATAGAATGTAATATAAAGACAATTAGATCTGGAGTTTTCAATAGGTTTGAGTCCTGTCCCTGCCACTTAGTAGCTGTGTACTTTAGACAAGTTGCTCTACCTCTCAAGGCCTTCATCAAATTTGAGGATTTGTCAGTTCATTTAGATAGCAGAATTGAAAACATGGTACAGTAGAGCTCAGTCTAGATTCAGAGACTGAATTCAAATTCTAGGTCTAGTACTTATAAATTTTATGAGTCAGTTAACCTCTTTTGGCCTCAGGCTACTCATCTTGTAAAAGGAAGAGATTGAGTTAGATGATCTCTACAGTCTTCTAGCACAAAATTTTTGATCCTATAAGATAGCATCTTATGGTTTGGTCTGATATATAATGATATATACAAACTGTTGACTTTGAAACAGAGCTAGTCTGCTTGGCCACAGGAAAGGTGATGTTTGTGTTTAAAGCTATCTGGTCACTAGTGAAATGAGGATAAGATGCGACTATAACAGCTGAAGCTCAGTGGCAGAGTGTCATAGAAATGCTTTAGTGGTTTTCTAGGGAATGAATTTCAGACAATGGGATAGCTAGGATATGGTACTGTAAGCTTTAGAAAGTATTTTATCTGTGTTTTTTCTGTGTATTGTTTGATCTTCTTAATAATCCTTTGAGGTAGATGCTAGTATTATTATCCACATTTTACAGATGAGAAAACTGAGGTACATGTAGCTAGTAAGTGTCTGAGGCAAGATTCAAACTCAGGCCTTCTTTAACTCCAGATCCTGCATTCTATTTCTTGCTCCACCTAGCAACCCAAGGAGACATATAGAATTAGAGTAGAAATTCCACAGATCCAGATCTAGAGAGACTCCAGAAGACAGGTGAATCTGATTTGTGCCAGGAACACAAGTACAAAAAATAAAATAATCTCTTCTGACAACTGAAATATCAACATAAAATGACCCGAGTCTCAGAGGAATCTTTGTGGGAAAGTCGGGCTAACGGCCACATCAGAACAAGCAAGTCAGGGAAATTGTTTAGTAGAAGTACAACTTGCTTTGCAGGTAGCTCCGTAGCCTGTGATAAGTCTGTGCAAGAGTTTTTGACTGAATGAAAATTTTCTTCTCTACTTTTGGGTTAGAAATCTTTGAATCTTCATCTGGCAGCTATCCTAGGTAGAGTTGAGGTAGAAGGAAAAAATGGGCTGTATGTCCTATGAACCGCATAGACTCTGTGACTAGACAAGTGAAAAGTCTACTGCCACTGAAACTACTGATGATTTTTCAACTGCAGAATCCATTGTTCTTTTCTCAGTTTTCATCCTTGACTCCTCTGCAGCTTTTGATATCACTGGTCTACCTTTTCCTAGATTGTCTTACTCCTTTGGCTTTTCTGACATACTTTTCTGTTTCTCCTCTTACTTGTCATTATCCATATTTCACCCTTTTCTAGGCTTTGAACTAGATCCCTCTTCTTTCTCTACACATATTCTTCTGGTGATTTTTCATTAGCTCCTATGGGTTCAGGTAGTTATATGCAGGTAATTACCAAGTCTTTACAAACATACAAAAAAACTATTTTATTCTCTTTTCTGTATTATACCCCCTCATTACCAACTATTCACCAGACATATCTAAGGCAATATGCTATCTTTTCCTCTCAGAAATTCCAATACCCCTTCTATGGGAAAAAAAAAAAAAAAACCCAACCTAAAAATCATCCCTCCTTTGAAACTACTCTTTCTTCTTTTATGCAGTGTTTTCCAAAAGATTCTGGGAAATTTAAGTTTTAATAGCTTTTTAATAGCTTTAAACATCTTTGGGACCTCCTATATGGAGGACACCATTAACTTTCCAGTTGCTTAGGTTCACAACATCAGTATTATCTTTGACAATTCTTCCTTACCCTTTATATCTATTAATTTCTAACTTTTGTAAATTCTTCTTCCATGCCATATCTAGTTTTCATTCTTTTTCTTTCCAGTGCCTCATCACTTCTCACTTAGGCTATTGTACTAGCTTCCTAATTGATATCCCTGGTCCAGTTTTTCCCATCAATTCAAGTTTCCATTCAGTTGCTAATGAATCTTTATAAATCTTAGTTCTGTTTTCACTCCTCTGCTCAAGAATCTTCAGTGACTCACTATTATTTCTAAAAATATGATATAAAAATATAATAACTCTTTATTCTGTATCTTTTTATTTTTTTTGCTAAGGCAATTGGAGTTAAGTGAGGTGCCCAGGTTCACACAGCCAGGAAGTGTTAAGTGTCTGAGACCAGATTTGAACTCGGGTTCTCCTGATTTTAGGACTGGTGCTCTATCCACTGCATCACCTAACTGCCCCTCTCGTTATTCTGGATTTAAAACTTTTCACTCTCTGATTCCATTATACCTTTCCAGAATTATTTCATGTTTTTTTCCTTTACATATTATACATTCCACCTATACCAGACTATTTTTCTCTAAATTCAGCACTCTGTTTTCTGCTTTTGTGCAACATGTTCCCCCATGGATGGGACTTGGAATATATTCTTTCCTCACATCTGCCTTTTAAAAAGTCTTAGTTTCCTATGAGGCATATCCTCAGGTGTCACTTCTTACTCAGAATTTCAATTGATAGTCTTCTGGGAGTAGAGACAATATGACAGAGTAAAGAAAACACTTAGCTAAGCCCTTCAAACAACTTTAAAATAATGCCTCAAAACATATTCTGCAGTGGCAGGAGCCAATAAAAGGGTCAGAATGAGACATTCTAGCATAAGACAGCTTAGGAGTTACAAAAGAGAGATCTGTTATACAAGAGTAAAGGATGGCCTGGAGCCCATGTGGATGAAACAACTATGGTGGGGCTAGGTGGTATTGAGAGAATGAGCAGCAGCTTTGTGAACTCCCAAACCAGAAATGCTTAGCTAAGCAGATTTGGAAACTGGTGAGAAAGAGAGACTACAGAGGATCACAGTAAATGAACCTATCACTTTTTAGCAACTCCATTGCCTATAGCTATTTTGCCTATTGCTTACTTTTAGATCATATTTCAAGGTCAGGGAGAATTATTTTCAGTCAAGAGTGAGGGGAAACTGAGGGGAATCTGTCAATTCCATTGTCTGAAACCACTTTTGGGTCATAATTCAAGGGTATGGAGGAGTACTTTCAATTAAAGAAACCATCCAGTATCACTTTAAGTCCTAAGGGATCAGGAAAACTTTTTTGGATAAAAATAAGAAGGTAGGTCAGAGAGCAGTGATCATATCTTCCTTAATTTGCATTCCCTTAAAAGCAACAAATACTTTCATATCTTCAGAATAGCGTAATACAGTGGACTTTCTACCTCTGTGACAGGGTAGGATATTGGACCAAATCTGGTAAGAAGATATTTAGAGGATTTATAAAGTTCATATAAATTGAGTTTCTGTTCCATGGATCAGGGAGTTAGACTATTAAAAAAGTTTACCAGTAGAAAATATAAGATAAAAGAGTTGGGGAAGAGCTTTTGACTTTGTTTCCAAACTAATTCAAAGAGAATGTATTCTATCTCAATTTAAAAAAAAAAAAAAAAGTCGAGACCAAATACAGTGAGTTAATGAGGCATTAGCTGTTTTGGTTATGCATCAGTTATAGGCAGTAATCCCTGCAGAGATTGGCTTGTAATGTAGTTAAGTGGAAATATTTCATAGAAGGCTTCATGACAGTTACAGTAACATTATGTGATCAGCTATGATAAATGTTAACTCTTCTCAGCAATACAGTGATCCAAAACAATTCCAAAAGACTCTAGATAGAAAATGCCATTTATATCCAGAGAAAAAACTATGGATTCTGAATACAGATTGAAGCACTGTTTTCATTTGTTGTTGTTTTGTTTTTTTCTTTCTCATGTTTTTCCCTTTTGTTCTGATTCTTCTTTCACAACATGACTAATGAGGAAAGATATTTAATGTGATTGCACATGTATGAGATTGCCTTCTTGATGATTAGAGAGGGAGAAAAATTTGGAACTCAAAATCTTATAAAACCTGTTCATGAACCTTAAAATTTTTAAAATTCATTTTGAACTTAAATACAAAGAGACTAAAAAAAGGACATTCTGTGTATATAGCACAAATAAAAAAAGATTCAATATAAAACTATATATTTCCATTTCAAACTATTAAAAAAACCCCTATATAATCTATATAGTTTCAAAGCTGTGCTACTTTTCTGTATTTCCTTCTACGTTTTCTTTTATTCTCTTTAATGCCAATTTTGGTTTTTTTCCTCCTTCCTCATCCTACCCTAGAGAAGGCTAACGTTAGACACAAATATATGTGTCTATACAAATATGTATACATATATGATATATGTATGTACATATATAAATGTTTATGTAAAACTATATTATCCATACTTCTTTTTATCAGTTTTTCTCTAGAAGTAGATAGCATCTTCCTTCATTGATCCTTAGTAGTTGATTTGAGTATTTGTAATATTCAAAATGAATTAATTATTCAAAGTTATTCTTTGAACAATATTGCTGTTATGGATGTACAGTGTTTTCTTGATTCTGTACATCTCACCTTAAATTACTTGCAAGTCTTTCCATGTTTTTCTAAAATCAAGCAGCTCATTATTTCTTATAGCATAGTAGTATTTCATCACAATCAAAAACCACAACTTGTGCCATTTTCCAATTGATGGGCACCCCCCAAATTTCTATTCTTTGCTATCACAAAAAAGAACTGCTTTAAATGTTTAAGAACATAGAGGTTCTTTTCCTTTTTCCCTGATAACTCTGGAAAATAGATTTAATAATAAAAATAAATTTAATAAAATTTAAAAATTACAGGGTCAGAGACTATACACAGTTTTATAAATCTTTGAGTTTAATTCCAGATTGTTCTCTAAAAAGTTAATTCACAATTCTAACAGTGAGTTGATGTCCCAGTTTTTCTACATTCCTTTCAGCATTTGTTGTATGTGTAATTGGACAAAATAGTTTCTTATAATTGTTTTGGTTTCATCTTCAATCATGATATATTTACCCTTTTTGTTTTTAATACTATTGATTTGGTTTTCTTTCTTTTTAAAAATCATGTTAATGAATGGTTTATCTATCTTATTGGTCCTAATTTAATGATATATTCAGTAGTTTTCTTAATTCAGTTTTATTAATCTTAATTTTCATTTTTAAGATTTCCAATTTGATTCTTAGTTGGGATTTTTACTTGTTCTTTTTCTAGTTTTTTGAAAATTACACATTCCAGTTAATTGAGCTGTTCTTTCTCTATTGATGTAAACATTTGGAGATGCAGATTTTTTTTTGATTATGGCTTTTGCTGCATTCCATAGATTTTGATATGTTACTTCTTATTGTTCTTCCATAAATCTTATATTAATGCTGTATTTCACTTACCAGAATTTTTTTCCCTAGGCTTTATTAATGATTTCACTTATTTGGAAATATTATTCGGATCCTGTGACTGTGCTACCAAGTAAATGGATAGCTCCATTAGAACGGTTAGTGGCATTTCCTACTGGAGTAGCAGGTAAGACCCTTTGGCAAACAATTTGATATTTGATAAAGAATAAAGTTATTGATCAGTAGAATAGATTAACTGCACAGTATACAGAAATAAGTGATTGCAGTAATCTAGTGTGTGATAAATCCCCAAATCCAAGTTATTGGGGCAAGAACTCACATTGTTTTCTAATTTTCCAGTAGTTTTTATTCAATCTGGGAGAAAACAGGCATATACCAACATCTCACATTATACATCTAGAAAAGATCAAAATGAATACATGATTTTGACAAATGGGTGATATGATAAGCAAATTAAGGGATTATGGAAAAATTACATGTCAGAAGTATGTATAAGGGAAGAGTTGGTGATCAAATAAGAGATAAAGAGGATCACAGGAAGTAAAATGGATAATTTTGATTACTTTTAGTTTAAAAGGTTTTACACAAAAACAGTGCAGACAAAATTAGAAGGAAAGTAGGAAGCTGGGGAAATCTTTACAGCAAATTTCTCTGATAGAAAAGGTCTCATTTCTTATATGCATAGGGAATTAAAACCAAACATATAATTAAATACATGTATACTATTTATATAATTAAACCAATTATATAAATATAAGAGCTATTTCCCAATTGACAAATGTCTAGTGGATATGAATAGACAGTTTTCAGTTGAAGAAATCAAAACTATCATTATTCATATAAAAACAATGCTCAAAATCACTAATAATTAGTACCTCCCAGTTATTTCAATTTTGATTTATCTTATACCTCTATGACATTTAAGGAAAATGAAAAAAAATTTATAAAGTAAAAATATTTTATTATATTTTAAACCATAATTTATTCAGCCATTCCCGAATTGATTGATATCTACTTATTTTTCAGTTCCTACCCACTATAAAAAGGGCTGTTAAAAACATTTTTGAACATATGGGTTCTTTCCCCTTTCTATGATCTCTGTGGGATACAGATCCAGCAATAAGGCATCTGGATTAAAGGATATGCATAGTTTTATAGACCTTTGGGCATAGTTCAAAATTTCTCTCCAGAATGATTAGATTAGTTCACAACCACCAAAAAATGTATTATTGTCCCAGTTTTCTTCTTCCCTTCCAACATTGATCAGTATTTTTTTTCCTGACATCTTAGTCAGAACTATGAAATGGTACCTCATGGTTATTTTATTTTGCATTTTTCTATTCAATAGTGATTTAGAGCAGAAAATGAAAATTTTTAAAGGGGATGTGGGAAAATATATACACTGGTGAAGCTGTAAACTAGACTAATCATTCTGGAAAGCATTTTGGAATTATATCCAAAAGATATTAAACTTATGCCTACTGTTTAATCCAGCAACATTATTACTAGGACTGTAACCTAAACTAAAAGAAAAGGACTTATACATACAAAAATAGCTCTTTTTTTTGTGGTGACAGAAAATTGGAAACTGAAGTAATGTTTATCAATTGATGTAGAGCTGAACAAGTTGAATATATGAATATGAATACAATTTTGCTAAGTGTTAGTTTCAGAAAAACCTAGGAAGACTTGTATGAGCTGAAAGTGAAGTGAGCAGAACCAGGACTACATTGTACGTTATAACAGCAATATTGTAACAGCAATCAACTGTGAAAGACTTTGCTACTTTGATCATACATATCTCTGACAATTTCAAATACACTCAATTATTTTCTTTCATTTTGCTTATTTTTCTTGCTTCACCCCCTTTTCTTAACATGTGGAAATATGTTTTTCACAATCTTATATGTGTAATGGATATTATATTTCTTGCCTTCTTAATAAGGTTCAGGAGGGAGGGAGAGAAATAGAAACTAAAAACAAAAATTTTTAAAAATATGTTCTGTGGTGAAAATTAATGAAAATATATACTAGTGTAAGTAGTGTAAATTTTAATATACATGTACATAGGAGAAGAGAAATTTGGCTCAGATATTTTTATAAACAAAAATTTCTGTTAAGAGAATTATATCTGAATTATATTTTTTCCCCTAGGTCAGCCCCTCCTGGGGTTGTGAGTAAGACATCTTATGAATAATATGTATAGCCCATTAAAACAAAATTTTAAATAGCTATATCTAAATATATACATACATCTTATTTTGCATCCTAAGCCCATCATCTCTCAGGAAGCATGTAGTATTTCTTCATTTGTGATTCTCTAGAATCATAGTTGATCATTGTATCAGTATTCTTAATTATTTCCGAGTTACTTGATTATACAATATTGTTGTTATTGTATAAATTGTCCTGCAGAGTCTCCTTACTTAACTCTGCATCATTTCATACATTTTCACATTTCTCTGAAATTTTCCCTTCCATAATTTCTTATGGCACAGTAGTATTCCCTTATATTCACATGTGGTAATTTGTGCAGTCATTTGTCAATTGTTAGTTTTTTTTTTTCTTTGCTGCTACAAAAAAGCCACTGGAAATATTTTCATTCATATGAGTCCTTTTCCTCTTTCTTTAATCTCTTTGGTGGTATAAGACTGATCAAGATATTACTGAATTAAAGGGTATATCCATAGTTTAGTAACTTTGGAGGGATGGTTGCAATTTGGTTTCTAGAATAACTGGACCAGTTTATAGTTCCAGCAATTGCATTAATGTATTTTTCTCCCGATAGCCTCTCCATTCTTTGTAATTTTCCATTTTATGATCATTCTTGTCAATTTGATGGTTATGAGGTGAAACCTCAGAGTTGCTTTAATTTGCAATTATTTAATTGTCATTGATTTGGAGCAGTTATTTAATTGCCATTAATTTAGAGCATTTTTTTTCCTATGGTTGTAGGTAGCTTGGTTTTCTTTTCATATCCTTTGATCATTTGGTAGTTGGAGAATGGTCCCTGTTATATAAATATTTTGAATCAATACCTTATATGTCTTAGAAATGAGACCTTTGTTAGAGAAAATTATGAAGATTTTTCCCCCCAATTTAATTGTTTCTTTTCTGTTCTTAATGCATCAGTTTGCATTTGTGCATAACTATAACTAGCTCTCTGGAGGGCCTCAGGATCGGTCAGTCAGGATCAGTCAAAATCCTTGGTCTTTAGGAGGAGAATTGAAGAAGGTAGGCAAGCTGCCACATGGCTTGCCAAAGATGAATCTTGTATTCTGTAGTCTGGAGCTTGAAGTTTCTCTCCAGCTTGTCCTGGACAGAGCAACTCTGACCTCTCTCCCTCAGCCTAACAGTCCTTGCCTATGATAACCTCACCACCACACATTCAGCAAGCACTAATTGTGAGGAGAACCATCACATCACCATCTCATCTAAATATATGTATATAGAACCATTATCTCACATTGAATAGATAATTAGCCTTAAGTACTATGCTGTCTCAGATTCAAGTACACATTTTCAGAGTTTCAGCCCTCTACACATGAACCAAGTTATTTTAGTTGAAGGTTTTCCTGAACAATCCAGAATAACAACACTTTTTGGTAGTGATTTTATGTTAGACATAAGACATATAAACACATATATGTATGTGTGCATTTGTGCATATATGTGTGTATGCATATATTTCCATTCCAAAAGTAAATAAATGAATACCCACAAATATATGATCCAGACTTATAATTTTTTTTGAGAAAGGTACTTTTTTTTTTTTTTTTAATAAGGAAAACTCCCTTTACATGTGAAGATAGGCAGATGTTCTTCAATCTATAGTTTTATAGATTAGGGCTTGGGACACTGAAAGATTAAGTGGCTTATTTGGAGTTTTGGAAATAATTATAGTGTTGGTCAGAGATAGATTTTGAACTTAATTATCATATTGGGTTTTTTGTTTTTGTTTTTGTTTGTTTTTTGCTGAGGCAATTGATCAAAAAACAAACAAAAACAAAAACAAAAAAAAAATTTGGAGGCAATTGGGGTTAAGTGACTTGCTCAGGGACACAGCTAGGATGTGTGACTTCAGGGCTAGTGTTCTATTCACTGCACCACCTAGTTGCCTCCATCATATTGTTTTTTATAATTGTTTTTTAGGTCTCTCAAATGGTAATGTGCAGAGTAGTTCGATATTTAAAAAGTGCAAAAACAAATTGTGAAATGTCTTTTACTATATTTAGGAATATAGACCTTTGCTTGTATAAAAACAAACAAATGATTTGAGAATAAGAAAATATGAATTCTTTCTTTGGAAAATTTTGTCTATTCTAAGTTAGTTATAAATTTAGTAATGATAGCCTATTATATGTAGATTTTTTTTTTTTTAATCATTTTTCAGGTGGTGTCGGAATTACTTGTTGGCTTGTCGTTTGTAATAAAGTTGTGGCTATCATGCTTCATCCTTTTAGCTGAAAAGAAGAATGAACTCCAGGACTTTAAATTACTTTTCCACTATCAGAATTAAGAATCTAGTTTAAAGTTTTTCTTTCTACAATATACCTTTTTCTGGAACGTAGGTATACCAAGGCTAAGAAAAAAATGTTTATTATTGTTATAATTGAACCAGAAACATTTTGATCTGAATATACATACATATCATAAGTTCAATGCTAATTTGTTTTCTTTAATAATGGTGGCATTTATGAGATATTTAATATGATCTAGGATTTTTTTTTTTTAGTAAGCACTGTCAGAAAACTAGGTGTTTTAAAATTGCCATAAAAGTACTATAGAGTGTTGTTTTAAATCCTGATTTGCTAAAGGAAATAATTTTAATAACACCAGTACTAAAACATGACATTTTTTTTTAGTCTGGCTCTACAAAATATATTCACTAATACTGAAAGCATTCTTGTTATTGCCAAAACTCCACTTTATGTTGTGATAGTTGTTGGTGTTAAATCTTTATCTGTCTTTTCTCTAAGGCTAAACTCTAGATTAACTATAAGTCTAGGTTAAAAAAAGTTAGATTTTCATTTTTTTATAAATGTTTGCTATATGTTTTGTGCATGAACTGCTTTTGTATGTAAAACTTATGAAATTTGTCTTAATATTATACTGAATTTAATATTTATGCTCATGAAATGGCCTTGTTCTGTTAAAAAAAAGTTAATTGAAATCTGATTAAATTATTATATCAGATTCCATTTGAACTGTCTATAAAACAAGATTGTGTTAAACCTGTGTTATTGGCTTAATAGTTAACTAAAAAGCTTTTTTCAAAGGTTTGTAGTAGTTTTTACTTCCCCAACATTTGTTCATTATGGTAAATCACTGTAGGCATATAGCTTGCCTTTATGTGGGGTTACATAGTTCACAGAGCACTTTCCTTACAAAAACTCTATGATATAATACAAATATTATTGTCTTCATTTTACAGGTGAGTAGAATAAGGTTTAGGGAAGTTAAAATTTGTTAATAAATGTTGGAATTGGATATGAACCCAGATGATCTGAACATTTAAATTCATTTTACATTACTAGAATGCTTTTAATTTTAGATTGCCAGTCAAAACATTTTTATTAAGTGCTTACCATGAATCAGGAACTATGATAAGTACTGAGAATATAAAAGAAAGCAAAAACAATCCCTGCATTAAAGGATCTCATTCATTTGAAAGAGATATAACTCCATGCTCATGTGGAGGGGACAACATAAAACTAGGTACACACATACAGGTTAGATGAGAGATAATCCGAAAAGGGAATAATAATAGTTGAGATAACCAGAAAAAAGTGCCCTGTAGAAGGTGGAATTTGAGCTGAGTCTTGCTAGAAGCCAGGGAAGGTAAAACAAGATAAAAGTCCAGGGCATTCCAGGTATGAGGGACAGGTAGTGCAAAGGCATAGATAGAGAATGGGAGCTAGTGTGTCATTTTCAAGTAGTCTGGTATAATTAGATTGTATAGTGTTTGGAGGGGAACAAAATATGAGGCCAGAAACATAGAGAGGGGCCTCATTATTGGGAGCTTTAAATGCCAGAGGGAGTTGATTGTATTTTGTTAGAATTCTTAAAAGGTGCTAGGTCACTGGAATTGAGAGAGACAATAATTATCTAATTTAGCATGTTCCAGGAGATTCACAAGTCAGAAGCCCAAAGGCCCACTCTTGGAGGCGGAGTCAGATTCATTACAACTTCCACCTTTGTGCTGACTGGAGATTCAGAGGTTACTAGAGGCAGAGGCTGGAAGAGACAAAGGACTAGCAGCAAGAGCCCTTGGAACCAAGGAGAGTGATAGGCCTCTAAGAAATCTAACCAGGCTATTTTGAAGGAGACAATAAAGGATTTGGATTTAACTCCTGGCTGCATTGGTATGATTACACTGGATTGAAACTAAGGCTGCCTCCAGAAGCCCCCTAAGAAACCTACTCCCAGAGAATATTATAATTTAGAGAAGAACATTACAGTTTTTGATCCTGGAAGAAATAGAGAGCCACTGGAGATCATTAATTGTAAGGAAAAGGATGAGGGACAAAAGGAATTGGGATGGGGAAGTTCTATAACATGATCAGATTTGTGCTTTAGAAAAATCACCTTTGTATCTGAAGGGAGATTAGGTGGAAAAAGACATTAGGCAGAAATAGCAATTAGAAGGTTATTGGAATAGTCCATTGGTGAAGGCCTGAAATATGGTTGTAACTGTATGAGTGGAAAGAAGATGGGAAGTTAAAAACAAGATTTGGCAATGGATTGAATATATAGATTAATAAAAGTGAGAAGTCAAGGATAATATTGAGGTTGCAAGCCTGTGTGATTGGGAAGATGACTATGCCCTAGAAAGTATAAGGAAGATAGGAGGATTTTGAAATAATGACAATGAATAAGTATATATTGAATTTGAGATGTATGATACATTTTGAGATATATTAAAAAGGGAATTGATGCATTGTTTTCCCCTCAGTAGTTAACATGTGAAGTGTTATTTTAACAATCAGTTGATGAAATCCTCATAGTCAAAATAGCAAAAATAGCAGATGTATAACAGGATATATAAGAGACTGCCAGTTTTAGCTTGAAACACTTTTATCCAAAGACATGGCAAAGGTAACTGAGAAGAAGCTGTTTGATAGAAGAACCAGGAGAGAGCAGTGTCACAAAAACTTAGGAGTCTAAATATCTAGAAGAAAGTAATAGTTCTGAGAATCAAGGAGGATCAGTATTGAACAAAGTCCATAAGTTATACCTCACTATATCCTTTTTAGCATTATTGGGATTTTTCCTTCCTCTGGCACAGATCCAACCAATTTTTTTCTCAAATATTTACTTAAATGAATGCATGATTTTCTCTCTCTGGATGTTTCTTCCAGTGATACATATGCCAACCCATGAATACCTTTGCATCTTTTAATGTTGTCCTTATTTTCTTAAGTGCTTTCCACTGGGAAACCATTCAGTGTACTAGAAGACTTTCTTGTTTTCTCCACAAGATGATAAATTTTTGATTTTTAAAGTTTGCAAATTACATATATTATTTGATCACAATGCTTTATGAGGTAGATGCTATTATTATCTTCATTTTACAGATGAGAAAACTAATGCCAAGAGACTTTTAAGTGATTTATTTAGTCATATGCAAGTGTGTGTAAGAGAAATCAGAACTTCTCAGAACTTAGAACTCTCATTAGGTGTTTGAAGTTATTTTATTGAGGAGGGTGATGGGCAGTGTGTGCGTACCTTATTGCCTATTTCAATTAAGCTCTCTGTTCTTAATTTACTACTAAATCCTCCTTCATATCTTTGTTTCAATAGACATTTATTTTCCAAATCTAGTGCTCTATTCACTTAGCTTTCGTGAAGAGTTGATCCACTGTAAAATGGGAAAATGAGACATTAATGCATTGTTGGTGGAATTGTTAAGTGATTCAGCCATTCTGTAAAGCAATTTGGAAGTATGGCCAAAGGGCTATAAAAATCATGCATATCCTTTGTTCTAATAATACCACTACTAGGCATATATCCCAAAAGAGATTAAAAAAAGGAAATGTACAAAAATATTTATAGCAGTTCTTTTCTCATGGCAAAGAATTGAAAATTGAGGGGATGCTTATTAATTGGGGAAATGGCTGAATAAATTGCATATGATTATGATAGAATGATATTGTTCTATAAGAAATGATGAGCAGAAAAACCTGAAAAGTCCTCCATGAGTTCATGTAAAGTAAAATGTTCTCTTTACAAGCAATAGCAACAGCAAAGTTATGGGATGATCAGCTGTGAATAACTTTGCCATTCTCAGAAATATAACGATCCAAGGCTACTTTGAAGGATTTAGGATGAAAAATGCTTTCCATGCCCAGGAAAAGAACTGATTGTGTCTGAATGCAGATTGATGCACACTTTTTTTACTTTATTTTTCTTGAGAATTAATATATTTTCTTTGACAACATGACTTCTATGAAAATGTTCAAGGACCAAATGATATATATGTGATGTAGATACCTGATGATGGCACCAAAAGTTAGGATTCAGTTATGTGAAGAATTCACAGTGGTCATTCTCTTTGGCAAAAGGTAAATTTATTTAGGGGAATAGTTTACAGACAAAATAAAGGGATACATACAGTTGTGAGAGTACATGAAAGATAAGTTCCTCAGTAGAACTCATAATTACCCAGGAGAAAGGAAACACCCCATGAATTTGGGGCATGTCTTTAGCTGGCAGGCTAAATTGTGAAAGGGACTTAGTACCCTATAAGAGTTAGTTATAAAGAGGAGGAGTGAGATTGAGAAACATAATAGATTTAGGGGAAATACCATGTGGCATGGGGAAATGCGTAAGGAGAAGGACATCAGGAGGCAGTGTCATGGCGGACTGACCTAAAGAAAGGCAGCAGCCATGAGATGGCCCATAAGTAGATTTTATAGGGAAAATTTAACCTCAGGGACATGACTGGGATTTCTGACAAGGCATGATAAGATGAGATTGTTTGAGACCCCTATACAGGATGTGTAGCAGTTTGACATGGATGCCAGACAGGATGACCTCCCCAGAGGATGGGACCATGGAGTTAACCTGATCTCAAACAGTGCCTTATACTTTCTCTTTGCCTGCTTCAGGGATTAATTTTTATCAATTCCTCTGCTAACCAGACGTAACATTGAAGACCTCATCAATATTACAATTTCCATTTATAATTCATTTAACTTTTCATTTAAAATTTAGATATTATAGCAGTTGATACTTTTTAGTATTGATATTGCTTCATTTTCTATGGTTCCTTTTATCATAATCTTCTTTATTTCTTTTAATTCTTTTAGCTTTAACTTTGAGATCATGATAGCTGTCCTTCCCCCTTTTTAAACCTCAGCTAAAGCATAATACATTGTACTACAGCCCTTTATTTTAACTATATATGTCTTAAATTTCTAAATTTCTTAAAATGTATTTTCTTTTTTTTTTTTAATTTAATTTTATTTAATAATTACTTTGTATTGACAGAATCCATGCCAGGATAATTTTTACACAGCATTATCCCTTGAAATCACTTATGTTTCGTTTATTCCTCTCCCTCCTTCTGCCCCCCCCCCAAGATGGCAAGCAGTCCTATATATGTTAAATATGTTGCAGTATATCCTAGATACAATACACATTTGCAGAACCGAACAGTTCTCCCGCTGCACAGGGAGAATCGGATTCAGAAGGTAAAAATAACTCAGGAAGAAAATCAAAAATCAAATAGTTCACATTCATTTCCCAGTATTCCTTCTTTGGGTGTAGCTGTTTCTGTCCATCATTTATCCAATGAAACTCGGTTAAGTCTCTTTGTTAGAGAAATCCACTTCCATCAGAATACATCCTCATACAATATCGTTGTCGAAGTGTATAATGATCTCCTGGTTCTGCTCATCTCACTTAGCATCAGTCCATGTAGGTCTCTCCAAGCCTCTCTGTATTCATCCTGCTGGTCATTCCTTATAGAGCAATAATATTCCATAACATTCATATACCACAATTTACCCAGCCATTCTCCAATTGATGGGCATCCATTCATTTTCCAGTTTCTAGCCACTACAAACAGGGCTGCTACAAACATTTTGGCACATACAGGTCCCTTTCCCTTTTTTAGTATCTCTTTGGGGTATAAGCTCAATAGAAACACTGCTGGATCAAAGGGTATGCAATGGGCATAATTCCAGATTGCTCTCCAGAATGGCTGGATAAAATGTATTTTCTTGTAAACAACATATTGAATTCTAATTTTTAATCCATTCGTCTGTTTTATTTGTGAGTTCATTCCATTCATCTTCTGTTGTGATATGGGAACTATCTGCCAGTGGCTGCTGGAGGCCTAACTCAGACCTGTAGAATGGATCTCTTCATGTGAGAGGATGATGATGATACAAGGAGACTGAGAGGAAGTTGCTGTTCTCTGACCTCTCTATTGAGAAGCAGTAGCATTGTCTGACCTCTCTACTCTTCCCTCTTGCCTCCAATTTATTTCATTCCCAATCCACAAGGAACATCTGCATTAGTAAAGGCTGCTTTGCAACTTCTTCAAGTGTTAATGATTCACAGCTGTGAAGGCTCTCGAAGAATTGACCTACCCCTTCACTTAAGCATAGTCCTTAACAATCTTCAAAGTTATAATTATTAGTTTTGCATTTCTTTCCATCCTATTTTTCCTAACTACTCACCCTCTTTTTTTACTTATTCCTCCTCACACATCTGATTAATTTCTAATGCCACGTCCTAAATTTGCACCCTTTTAAAGAATTTCTCCCTTCCCTCATTCTATTCTACCTCTCTAAGAATTCCTCCCTTATCCTATCCCCACCCCCCATTATCCTACTTCTTGATCTACAAAACATTCTAAAAGTTTCTCCCTTATTCTGTCAAATCATCCTCTTATTTATAAATTTAAATGTTTTCACATCCTTATAGATGTATATATTATTCCCTTTTTGACCCAGTTATGTTGAGAATAAAGTTCCAGCACTACCAGCCCTCCACTCCCACCTGTTTTCACTGTAACAGGTCTATTCATGCCTCATTTGTATAGAATAATTTTTCCATTTTGCCTCTCATTACCCAATTTTATTTTCTAGAATCATTCCATCATACTCAACTCAGTCGCAAGCTTTCTATGTATGCTCTTTTAGACTACCCAAACAATGATAACAGTACTAAAAGTATAGATAACATTTTCCCATGTAACATTAAAAACCAATTATAAAGAACTCAGTAAGGTCAAACTATTGAGTCCTTTATAACTGGTTTTTAATGTTTACCTTAAGTTCACTTACCTCCTAGATCTTATATGTTATTTTCCATTGAGTTCTGGACTTTTTGTCATAAATACTGCAAATTTTTCAGTTCATTAAAGGATTTTTTTTTAAAAAAAATTCATGATTCTGCTTTTATGAGTGAGTTATTCATAGTTGCAAACCCAACTCCTTTGCTCTTCACAGTATAATGTTCCAAGCATTTCCATGTTTTAACATAGAAATGCTAGATCTTGTGTTATTCTGATTGTAGCTCCACAGTATTTCAAATTTTTTTTTTTTGGTTCCTTGTATTTTCTTCTTGACCTGGGAACTACACAATATGAAATTGATGGGATACACTCCTAGGGGAAACAGCATTTTTTGTATGTGTCTGATTCTCTATGAAGAATGTCTATCATGTTTGTTCTGTGAGCTAGATTTTGTTGCCTGGAAAGATTTAAAATATAACCAACAAGAAAAAACTGTATGCTGTAGTTAGAATTCTGGGAAAGATTTCCTAATATCCTTGACTCTGACCTCAAAAAGGGAGAAATCCTAACTTTTTCCTGTGGACGTCAGCTCTGGTGAAGCTGGAGGCTACAAAAATAAAGTTAACTAATTAAAAATAAAATAACATCTCAGCAGATTCTCAAAGTTTTGAGAGCAATGATTAAGAAATTTGGCAATTTGTCATTTTAAGATTGCAAAAAAAATTCCTAAAACATACCAAGAATTTACCCTATTCTGAAAGAAAAAGGAAAAAACCCAAAGTAGGAAAATAGCAACTTTTTGCTTACCCTTCCTTGACTCCGATCTCGTTCACTATTGTTTTTGAACTTTGATTATAGGGATAAGTTGTCTGAATTGTCATGAAGCCAATAGTTGAAAATGGCATGTGCTATAGTCTGGTAACTGCTAAAGGTGGATATCTATGCTTGGAAAAAGTTTTGAACACAATCTTTGCGTATTCTTGACCATTTCCCTATTGTGCTATTTCCTTTCTGAAAAATTTCCCTACCTGGTTAATTCTGGGCCTTGCTTTCAATACTCACTGATTACATGATTGACTATCAAATCTGAATAATGCCTGGAATCAAACAAAGCTAAGGAGTTTCCCCCCTTTTATGATACATGACATTGTTATAACTATGTTTTTTTAATTGCAAATTTTTATAATCTATTAATTTTCTAAGTATACCAAATCTATTGTTTTCAGATTTGATAAATATGTTAGATTTTTATAATCTATTAGTTTTCTAAATATAATACCAAATCTATTGTTTTCAGACTTGATAAATGTCTCAACAAGAGGCTGTTTCATGGGGGTGATGAGAGCCCTGAAACTCTCTAAAACTCCTTGAAGGACAGGTTCTCCTTGAATCCTGCCACTGTAAAGACTGCCCGAGGACAAACAGCTTCATTCTGTAATCTAGGTGGGGCAAGCAGAGTCCCGGAGTTGGAGATACCAATCCCATTTAATTGGGGAAACACTCAGTCAATTCTAAGATTCCAGCTCAAGCTGAAATCCAGCTTGTAGTTAAAAAGAGCCAACTTGAAACTCCACCCACTAGCCCCCACTAGCCTCCTTTGGCAGCTTCTATTATAAAAGAGCCAATCTTTTTTTTTTTTTAATAGCTTTTTATTTACAAGTTATATGCATGGGTAATTTTACAGCATTGACAATTGCCAAACCAATTTTTCCCCTCCTTCCCCCCACCCCCTCTTCCAGATGGCAGGATGACCAATACATGTAAAATATGTTAAAGTATAAATTAAATATAAAATAAGTATATATATCCAAACCGTTATTTTGCTGTACAAAAAGAATCGGATTCTGAAATAGTGTACAATTAGCCTGTGAAGGAAATAAAAAATGCAGGTGGACAAAAATATAGGGATTGGGAATTCTATGTAATGGTTCTTAGTCATCTCCCAGAGTTCTTTCACTGGGTGTAGCTGGTTCAGTTCATTACTGCTCCATTAGAACTGATTTGAATTCATCTCATTGCTGAAGATGGCCAGGTCCATCAGACTTGATCATCATATAGTATTGTTGTTGAAGTATATAATGATCTCCTGGTCCTGCTCCTTTCACTCAGGATCAGTTCATGTAAGTCTCTCCAGGCCTTTCTGAAATCATCCTGCTGGTCATTTCTTACCGAACAATAAAATTCCATAATATTCATATACCACAATTTATTCAGCCATTCTCCAACTGACGGGCATCTACTCAGTTTCCAGTTTCTGGCCACTACAAAGAGGGTTGCCACATTCTTGCACATATAGGTCCCTTTTCCTTCTTTAAGATCAAAAGAGCCTCTCTTAAACCCTCTCTTTGCAGAAGAGTTAACATGCCAACCTTGGCATAGCAGCAAACCTCTGCCCACTGGGATGATATTCTCTTCTAGTGCTACCCTCTCTTTATCCTCACCTATTTCCCTAACAAGACTTTAAGGAGACTGTTGGGATTTCTCTATTAGAAACTTTACTTCCCTGCCAGGACTTTGCCACTAAGGAATTTAGCCTTTCTATTAATGCATAGCAAAGGCTGACTTCCCAATGTCTATAATAAACTTTTACCAATCTAGGTTTTTTGGGTTTGTAAATTCCTTTACAAAAAACCTCTTTGCTGCCAGAAGAGGGTTCCCAAAACTTCCTACTCATGTGCCGAATTCCAAGGGGATTTAGGGGAGCCAAATCTTCATTTGGTTCCCTGAACCCCAAACTTGCTGCTAACCTTATTTCCCTCACCAGCTTAAATCTAGACCTCATCATATTTTGGTTCCCTTACTGGGAACACTGAAATATATATATACCTCATCAGGGCCACTGTACTACTAGTGGAGCTTCTAAAACCAAACACATGTCCTTTCAACTAAAAGAGTAGCACCTATACTCCTGCAGCCACTGAATCAAGCTGAGTGGAATAATTTACTATAGGGTACAAATACAAAAAGAGAAAAGAACATGCTAGAATTTGGGAATCCCAATGCAGGAGTAACACCATCTCTAAGGACAGTCATATTATGATTCAAGCTGTGAGGGCTCAGGAACACACAGCCTTTGGTGAAAGAAACTAGGGGTTTAATGATCTCACCAAAATATGGAATTCATTGCCAGTGATATCTGGCTACTCCCCAAATAGCATGCAATTGACTTCCCTGACTTTAAAGCTTATGTAAAATTCCACCCTTTCCAAAAAGTCTTACTCAATTCCTCAATGCTAGTGCCTTCTCTTCTTTTTTTTTTGCTTGTTTGTTCACAATTATTTGCATACGGTCTCCCCAATGGATTGTGGACTTTGTGGACAGGATCTGTTTTTTACCTTTCTTTGATTCCCTAGTGCTTAATGCAGTACTTGGCATGTAGTATGGTGCTTAATATTGATCTCCAAAAAAAATTAAAATTTTATGTATCATTAAAAAAGAAATTCACTATTAACAAAATTTAAAGCACTTCATCTTTCTTTGTAGAGATAGAGGACTTAGATTAGATGGTAGAATTTTGACTATGTTAAATTTTCTTGGTGGTTGGTTTTGAACTTTTTCCTTTTTCATTTTTGTTCCTTGTTTAAGGAATGGTTGAGTAGTGGAAAAAGAGGGACATGTTTGGAAGTGAAAATTATATAAAAACAGATTTCAAGTTTTATAAAGTAAATAAAGCCTTCTCAAGCCTAATGAAAAGAAATTGATGAAAATAGCTTCAGTTTTGAAAAGTGGATATGTAGTAAACCCACAAATCACCAGCCTTTCCATCTATCACAAAAAAGTTGCAAAAAAATTTATACTAATGATAAAATGTATCAAGTAGTTGTCTATTAATATATGTATATAAAACCAAACCTATCCAAAGATAAGAAAACATTTTAAATATAAAGAATGAAATTACTGGAATATTTTTGACAAAAAATTCTAAAATTTGGGAAGGACTAGGAACTGAGTAATTCCAAGGAGTAATAATTACACTAATGCATAATTTATTGTTTCTATTTTTAATCTTTTTATAATAAAGATAACTGAAAGTAAGCCAGATGGAAGGTTACAAATGTGTGGTAAAAACCAGAGGTACGATAATAAAAATACTGAATATTGCCCATTTGTTAGTTTTAATTTTCATAAAATATGATGTCCATTTTAGCCAGATAAGGAAAATTTCTGAAAGAGAAGTTTGTAAGGCCAACACTTGGCTATTGCTGAACATTTCTTTGACAAAAGCAACTTTTAGCTGCAGAATCATTTCCTGGTTTTGTTGCTCCTTTTCAAGTTGCCCTCATCTGTTTCTCTTACAAAGGAATTCTTCCTTACGCTGTTTTGACATAAGCCGTTATAAATTATGGTGGCATACTAGTGGGAAAGAAGGAGAAGATGATAGGTATAGTTTTCAGTGTCAAAATTGACAGATATAATTTGGAATTATGACTTGGCTTCTTTTATTCCTTTCAGCTATTCCACAAAATAGAAATAAATTAAGACTTTTTTTCCATTCCAAATACATTTTTTCTATTTTTGAAGACAAAAACCAAACAGTTCTAAAATATATACCATGTGCTAAAAATCTAATATCTCTTTCCTATTACTTTATTGATGAAATGAAAATTTTCCCAGTTTGACGTGAAAACATTTTAATTTTATAGTTGTTCCCTTTGTGGGCTTCCCTGTAGAGCAAATACTTAATCACAAAAACGGACTGTTTCTTATCAAAGTTTTGATTTTTTATTTAAAAGTTTTCAAATTTATATTAAATGCATGGAATAATAATATTACTAATTGTCTTATAACTAAGAAAAAGATAGACAAATATATATATATATAACTGTTGTAAACAAATTGCTCAAATCAAATTCTTTCTTTAGGAATATTTTTGTTTATCTAGACCATATCAACTTTTCTAGCAGGCAATGAGTAGTCAAAGTTAGCATGTATAGATCTATTACATAAACTATGAAAAATAAATTTCCTTAAATTTGGGCATCTGGATTTTCTTAAGTGAAACACAGTTATAATTATCTTTATTCCAATTAAGCATTAACATATTGAAATTATAAATACTTGAAATAATTTTTTTTAACACAAAACTAAAATATATTTCTATAAAGCAGTAATGAAAGACCATCAAATTGGAATACATTCATATGTTAACTGTATTAAAATAAACTTTCTCTTTTTCTTCTGTGGATGAATATGATTTAATAGGCTTTACCATAGTTACCTTAGAATCTCCAAAAGCATTAATGGCTGAAGATCGATAATTATGAGGATCTTGCATCCTATCACTTTCCAAACTTTCTTTTTCTTTATTAGGTGATTTAAGATCAGTATTTGTGGGATTGTTTTTTAAGACACAATCTGATCCAAAGAGTTCTTCCATCAGATTACTTTTCTTATCCCTCAAAGCTGTATTTGTACAGTTCCCATTCTTTTCACTTGATGAATCTTTTGTTTTTGTTTTAGAAGATTTACCAAATGATGGTTCATACCTACTAACTGAATTTTCTGTCTTCAGGTCAGTTGCATTACCTTGTTGCTTGTTTATAATTTGACTATTTCGGCTGGCTCCTAAACTAGATGTACCTGAAGTAGGAATTCCATTGTGCAAATTTTCAATGGCTTCAGTGAAAGAGTAATGTTTTCTTTGCCTAAGTGGAATTTTACTATTTTGAATGACATATTTATTATGCAGTTCATCTGTGTCATGCATTGATACACTAATTTTAAGATTTTCTTTTCCTACATTAAGATGATGATTGTTTTCCCTTAATGGAGTAATTAAACGTTCTCTTTGTGCTGATGTCGCTTGTTCTTCTTTCAGCAAATTAGGTATCTTTTCTAAAAAATTTTTCTCTCTTTGCCTTCCATTACTCTCCAGTGGTGTTTGTACTTCCCTGTGTATGTCTTCCTTTAGTAAATCTACAATAGAGAAATAGGTAATATACAGTCTTTTAAAATTAAAATTTTTTTGAAATAACTTAATTGAAAGTACACTTAAACTATAATTTTCCTAAATAAATGTAATTATTAATGGTACTATTACTACTTCTCCTAGTTCTTTTATTTCCATAATAATCAAAGATTTGCAATATAACCATTGTTACTATTTGTCTTGTGTTCATACACAAAGTCTCTTCAAGTGCAAAATGGTTAATATTTTGCTTGAGGGGAAAGTCAAGCCAAAGATGGAACAAATGTGGGTAGCTGATAGTATCCATCCTAAAGGAAGATTTAAATCTTCCTTCATTAAAAAAAAAAAATCAACAATACCTTTTCATGATGATATTAAAGTTTATTTTTAAAAGGTTTTATTGATAGGTTGTTTTTGGTCATTTCAATGTGATTTCTCTTCCCCTACAAAGAGCACTCCTTTGTAACAAAGAAAAATGGTTAAGCAAGACCAATCTATATAGCAAGCACTCTAACATTCACAAAGGTAGTTCTCTCACCTCTCTGGAGAGAGGAGGAAAGTAAATTTCATTATTTATTCTGAAAATTGATCATTGTAATGAATCACTTTGGATGCCTTCAAGTGTTATTTTGGGGGCAGCTAAGTGGCTCAGTGGATAAAGCACCAGCTTTGAAGTCAGGAGGACCCGAGTTCAAATCTGGCCTCACTTAACATTTCTTAGCTGTGTGACCTTGGGCAAGTCATTTAACCCCAATTACCTCAACAAAAAAAGCAAAAAAAAAAAGTTTTCAATTATATCATTATAATAATTGTGTATATCATTGTCTTACTTCATTCTGTATCAAGTTTTTCCAATTTATTTTTCATTCTCAACTTCTCTGAATTCTTCCATCTGTGTTGTTTCTTATGATACACTAATATTCCATTTATATACCACAATTTATTCACACATCGCCCTATCAATAGGCACCTTTTGCGTCTGTTAATAGTTAGCATGCAGATAGTGCTTTAAGATTTACAAATTGCTTTATAAATATCTCATTTTATCTTCACAACAACTCTGGTAAGGAGGTCATTATTAAACTCATGTTTTACGGATAAAGAAGTGAAGACAGAGATTGAAACTTGTCTAGGCTCTTCTCAATCCAGGTCTAGTGATTTGTTCATTATGCTACTTAGCTATCACCAAAAAAATGTTCCTATGAATATTATCTAAATATCTAACTTTTATTATTGACTTTCATATTCTTAGATTTTGCAGAAACATATTACATTTTTTCAGTTTAACCAAATACTAAGAAATACTTTCTTTAGCCTAAAAATCTTTCTAGACTTTTCTTTTTAGGAAAATATACAAAAAAAGATCAAGAATCATGAACTTTAGAAGCAACAGATAACATCAATTGATGCAAAAATTTGCTAGGTCTTTCAGATATTCTTAACTTTTAGTAATGTATTACATTACTAGTCTATTAGACTAGAGGATGGCAACATAATATTGTGGAAAGTCAATCAGTCAATGAACATTTATTAAGTAATACTTATGTCAGCTAGGAAGCTAGGTGACTCAGTGGATAGAGTGCTGGACCTTCAATCATGAAGACCCGAGTTCAAATTTGGCCTCCAACACTCATTAGCTATATGAATAACTTAGTCTTTGTTTGCCTTAATTCACCAGAGAAAAATGGCAAACTAAGGCCAGTATCTTTACCAAGGAAGTCTCATGGACAGAATTAGCCTGCTTTGGTCCACATGATCACAAAGAGTTGGACATAGCTTAACAACTGAACAAGAACAACATAACAATGGCAGAACCATGCTAAACACTAAGGATACAATGAAAAAATATAGTCCCTCCCTTCAAAGATCTCACAATCTAATGGAGAGAGATAATATAGAAACAACTAAGAGTCAGTTAAGTGGTGTGGATATATCCTTAAAGCAAGAGTCACTTCAAATACTAGCTGTGTGGTCTCAAGCAAATTTCAACTCTGCCTTAATTTTTTCATCTATAAAACTCAGATGATAATAATAATAACACAAAACACTTACCAGGGTTGTTCTGAAGATAAAATGAAATATTTGTAAAGTGCTTTACAAACCTTGAATATATATCTATACATACATAGACACACATACAAATATTCTATTATTATTATCATTGTTACTATGGGAAAAATATTAGATTAAAAATATTGGGTAAAATCGAGATTATCCACAGATGAAAGACACTAGCATTAAGGGATTGCAAAAAGATGGGATTTTACTTGAGATTTGAAACCAAAGAAACTAAGGCAGGATCAGGAGGGAAAAATTCCAAATGTGAGGAATGTCCAGAAAAACAAGAGTGGGGAGATGGAAGATTGTGTGAAGAGCACAAAGACCAGAGCCACTATCAGAAAGTACATGAAAAGTATAAAGTGTAAGAAGACTGGAAAATTAGGAAAGGGCCAGATTATGAAGGATTAAAAACTAAACAGAAGATTTGATATTTAATCCTAGAGGAAACTTCTGGAGTTTATTGAGAAGAGTAACAAAGTCAGATCTAAGTTTTAAGAAGATAATTTTAATAGCTAAGTGGAAGATGATCTTTGTAAGAAGGGAAAGGGTGTGCAATGAAAGCTATTGTGAAGATAGAATGGCAGTACTTGACAAATGATTAGTCCTTAGTTTCTTCATCTGTAAAATGAGAGGATTGTCTTTTCAGATACCTTTCAGGTATATCCTATGACTAATTTATGATAAATGCAAACCCTCAACACACTGAAGGTATTTATTTTTTAAAATAATAATAAAATTGGATAGGAATGCAGTAAAAATGTGATTTAGTCTCATCTCATACCATGAACCACAACAAATTTCAAATGGATCAATGATTTAAGCATTTTTCATGAAAAAATAGACAATGTCATCATATAATTTTGATGTTTGGAACTTCCTTCAGTACTTGGAGCCTCCTTGTCCTAGAACATCTACTCATTCCTGTGGCCTTTTCACCCTGAAAAATTTTTCCTTCATGCATCTTTTTTTCATTGGTTAGTTCCTCCATTTATGGTGGGCCCAGGCCAGCCACCTTCATTCCTCTCTAGGGAATTTTGCTCCTGACCTTCTACACTTCAAAGTCATATGCTTCTGTCAGATACCTTACAACATCCTGCCCTTTCCCATTCCCTTTTATGTTTAGAATATAAGCAACTTGAGGGGAGAAGCTGGCTTTCTTTTTTCCTTTTACAGTATTTTTTCCTCAGCATTTATCATAGATGTAGCAGATAGCTACTTGTTATTTTCCTTCTGATATTGTGAAGAGGTAGAAAATTCTTAGCTGTTCAAGATAAATATAGATGACATTAGATATATCTAATTATAGAAAAATAAAGGCTTTTCACAACTAAAAGCAATGTATCTTGGGGGAAAAAAGGAAAACACTTGAAAAAAAGTTTTCCATTTCATGCCTAGTAACAATGAGTGTCACCCATAGTTCTGCCCTGGTCTCTGTTTTCTTTCCTTTTCTTTTTATGTTCTCTCATTTGGTGATTTTATCAGCTCTTGTGGGAATTATCTTCTCTGTGCAGAGTATTTCTACATCTTTTGTCTGGTCTGGTTCTCTCTCCTGTTCTACAAGCACTACATCAATAATTATCTGTTGATCATCGCAAATGGATATTTCATAGGCATCTCAAACTCTTCATGTCTAAAATAGATTTTATCTTTCTTCCCAAAACCTTTATCAATAGATTTTATCTTTCTTCCCAAAACCTTTATCTTCTGAAACTCCTTATGGTACTATCAAGGTCACCACAATCCTTCTAGTTGAATAGTTTTGCAAGCTTGGTGTCAATCTCATTTCTGCTCTTCTGCTTACCACATATCCAAATCCATTGCCAAGTTTTATAATTACCTTTTCTTTTTTTTTTTTCTGTTTTTTTCCCCCATAAAGTTTCTTGAATAGGTTTCCTTTTCTTTACTGACACAACTACCATCATAGATCATGTCCTCATCATTTCTTGCTGCAATAGCATCCTAATTGATTTCGTTACCTCAAATCTTTCTCACTTTAATCCATTCTACAATAGCTACCAAAGTGATTTTCCTAAAAGATAGGCCAGACTTTGTCATTCCTTTACTAAATAAACTTCATTGGCTCCCAGGATCAAATGCAAAGTTGTTTGGCATTTAATTTCAATTTGGCATTCTTCACAACCTAGACCCTTCCTACTTTTCCAAGTTATTACATTCTAATTTAATTCTATGACAGTAAATTAATTTATATATTGCTATTTTTAGTATTACATATTGATGTTATAGCCTCTTTCCTCATATTTTATTTAATATTTTTGTGTCAATGTTAAAGATAAGGATCAATAATTTTCTTTTTCTGCTTTGTCTCCCCCTCGATCAGTTTGCAAGACTACATTTGTATGATGGTGTTTAGAAAAAATTAACTATTTTTTAAGCATTTGACAGAATTCATTTGTAAATAAGACTTTACTATAGTTTTTTCTTCTTTCTTTAGGAGTACATTTATGACTTGGTCAATTTTTCTGATATTGGGTTATTTAAGTAATCTATTCTGTTAATTTTGGGCATTTTTTACATATTTGTAAATATTAATCTATTTCATTTAGATTATCAGTTTTGTTGTCATGTAATAATTAGATAAAATAGTTTGATAGTTTTCCTTATTTCATTTTCTTTTTAATTCAAAATATTGTGTTTTTCTTTTCTTTTTTAAAAAAGACTTCTATTTTATTCATTTTTTAAAAAAAATCTAGCTTTATTTTCCCCTCTTTATCTTCTACTTTTGTTGATGCCTCCTCTGGATGGTCTTTAGTCAGGCTTTTTGGGGTTTTTTTCCTTTGTTATTTTTTCAGTTGTTTTTTAGTTGTATGCCTAATTCATTGATTTCTGTTTTGTTGATGAAAACATCTAATGACCTAAATTTTCTCCTAAAACTATTTTGGCTGCATATCATGAATTTTGGTATGTTGTCTCATTGTTTTCATTTTATTTGATGAAATTTTATATTTTTTTTGTTCTTTAACCAGTTCCCAATAATTAAATTATTTAGTTCTATTTCCTTTTATAATTTCAAAGGCCCTTTACTGAACATAATTTTTTATTGTATTATGGTCAATAAAAGCAATATATTTTGAATGAATGTTTTCTGCATTTATGAGGCTTTCATAAGCCTTAATCCAGAAATTCTTAATTTTTTTGTGTGAGTCATGGGCTCCTTTGGCAATCTAGAGAAACCTAATAACTACTTCTCATAATGATATTTTTAACTACTTCTCATAATGATATTTTTAAGTACATAAAATGAAAGTAAATTGAAGTATATAAAACAGAAATAAATAAAAAAATAAAACACACAGGATTATATTAGAAATTATATTGAAATTCACTCATCAAAATATTTTTAAAATAAAGTTCACAGATCCCAGGTTAAGAACCCCTGCCCTATCCTAATATAAGACAAAGTTTTATAAATTTGCATAGCTGGGACAGATGTAAACTTTTTTTATTCTGATTCAGTAAATAACAATGATATTTCATCTCCAAATTTTTTAAAGCTCTATTTGGATACTTCCTTTTCTGTTATTTAATATTTTATTGTCTCCCTACCCCAAGTTACATATAAAACAAGTTTTTAAATTTTTAAAAAAACTTTTGAGTTCACTGGGCTTATATCCCAAAAAGATCTTAAAGAAGAGAAAGGGACCTGTATGTGTAAAAATGTTTGTGGCAGCTCTCTTCGTGGTGGCTAGAAACTGGAAATTGAATGGATGCCCATCAACTGGAGAATGGCTGAATAAATTGTGGTATATAAATGTTATGGAATATTATTGTTCTGTAAGAAATGACCAGCAGGAAGATTTCAGAAAGGCCTGGAGAGACTTACATGAACTGATGCTGAGTGAAATGAGCAGGATCAAGAGATCATTATATACTTCAACAACAATATTATATGATGATCAATTCTGATGGACATGGCTTTCTTCAACAATGAGATGAACTAAATTAGTTCTGTTTGTTCAATAATGAATAGAACCAGCTACACCCAGCGAAAGAACTCTGGGAAATGAGTATGAACCACTACATAGCATTTCTAATCCCTCTGTTTTTGTCCGTTTGAAATTTTGTTTTCCTTCTCAGGTTAATTTTACATTATTTCAAAGTCCGATTCTTCTTGCACAGCAAAATAACTGTATAGATATATCTACATATATTATATTTAACATATACTTTAACATATTTAACATGTATTGGTCTACCTGCCATCTGGGGGAGGGATTGGGGGGAAAGAGGGAAAAAGTTGGAACAGAAGGTTTTGCAATTGTCAATGCTGAAAAATTACCCATGCATATATCTTGTAAATAAAAAGCTATTAAAATTTTTAACAAACAGAAAAATATGAACTAAAACAACTAATTATGGTTTAAAATGATACAGTTCAATGCAGACAATTCTATGGAAGAACAGGTACATTTTTATACCATTGCAGACTGTGAATTGCTTTTGAAAAGCAATATAGTTTCAATATTTCAATGACCTATGATTTCACTGGTGATGGTGTAATTCAGATGAATTACAATGAGTACAATGTCTTGGAGAGCTGTGCCTGAAAAATTTGTCATCAATCTGATGATATGCGTCACTAAAGTTAGGTAGTCTACTACTTAGATAAAAGATGTAAAAAACCCATCCTTAAAGTCTTTCCAGTTTGGTAGAATTCTTAGAAGCCACATTCTGTTAGCAATATCACTGAGAATTCAGGGTTATTCCTATTCAATAATGAGTCATTTTATATTATGTGACATTTTACAATAGCTTCAAAATTACTAATACTTTTTGGTCCAGTGATCCCACTATTAGAACAATATCCAAAAGAAGCTACTGATTTGACAAGAAATTTCTGTCTGTTAAAAAATATGTCAATAGTACTATTAATCACAAAATATGAAAATAGAAAACATATCTAATGTTAGGGAATGATAATACAAATAGTGATACATGAAAGTAATGAAATATTACCCCATCATCAAAATTATGGATATTAAGACTATGAATAAAGAAAGACTTATATGAAGTGATACAGAATGAAGAAAGTACAATCAAAATAACAGTATACACACAATAATATGTAAATGATGATCATGATAATAATAATGAGAGCAAAGAAATATTTAATTAAATATAAAATTATTATTAATAATTATTAATATTAAATATTAATTATAATTAATTTATATTATAAAATAAATATTAAAAATAATTATAATTATTAAAATTATATAAAATATAATTATATTTTAATTATAAAATTAATATAAATATAAAAATTTAAATATAAAAAATTAGTTAAATATAAAAAAATAGTTCATAAGGAGCATGGGAAAAGGCAGGATGTTTTATTGCTAGCTTGTTAGATTTAACATATATCCATTATAAAATAGCTTAAAACAAATTATAAATGGAAGTTTATGGTTTCATGTACAATATTTAAAAATTCTTTTTTGTGATTTGAATGTATATTTTTGTTGATGTTCTAAATTTACAGTAAACAAAAAAGGGAATTTTATCTCATTTTATTTTAAAGAAACTTTCCCTTCAAAATATCTTAAACTAACCATTACAATTCTTTCTGCTAAATATGTGACATATTACTGAGGTTTATTGTTATTCTTTGCTCTCTTCCTAGCATAAACAAGCTATATATAAAACATAAGTGCCTTCCTTAACATTAGAAATTTAGAAAAGTTGTAAAAATCCTTGCTAAATAAAAATATCAATAACCTACCAATTCCTAAAACAGCAAGCTCAGTTCACCTTGAAGTAAAAAATAAACAATCTTTTTATCATAATTTTGATGAAAATACAATATAATATTTTTAATAAGTAAAGACAAGAATAATCATCATCCCTAAACATGAAATTTATGTTTTACTATACTTTTGGCTCATTTATATTTTTATCCTATTGAATCATTTCAAACATAGAATTTTTACTAATATTTTTAATAGTAAAATCTTTTGATTTTGCATCAAAAGTTTATGATCAGAAACCTTCTTTTAAATTATTTAAACATAATCCAAATTAAAAAAAAAAAACAACATGGCCAAAATCACAATAACAGGGTCTTGGATTTTGACACTGTCCATAAATTCCTAATGAATAATTTTGTATTGCCATAAGATTCTATTTTTCATTTATTTATGCCTGGCCTCTTGCCCAATCATAATGTAGACTGCTTTCAGTTTTATCTCAACTAATAATTTTATTCATTATCAAACTGCTTGTGATACCTTATATATCTGGAATATTCTTAGTGATGTCATCTCCTTTCATTTTCCAGCTGTACATTTCACCTTCTGTGTATATATATATGTAAAGTATTTTTTTAAAAAGAAAGCTAAATTAATATAATATTTACTCCATCCATCAATCAAAAAGCATTGAGTGAGTGCCTCCTATATGCCAGGCACTGTACTAAGGCATATAAAAGCAAAAATGAAACAGTACTTTCTTTCAGAATGTTAATATTCTAATGGAAGGAGACACTCACTCTCTCTCTCTCTCTCTCTCTCTCTCTCTCTCTCTCTCTTTCTCTTTCTCTCTCTCTTTCACTACATATATATATATATATATATATGCTGAATATATGGTATATATATTTATATTATATAGACTGAATATATGGTAGTTTTGGGAAAATAGTATCTAATATCCACAATCATCAAAATAGGCTTTAACAGATTATTAATTGGATTAAGGCTTTCCCTTTCTACTTATTAAGAAATAATCCCCTGTAGGTAATTTAGCCAGTCTCTGAAAGACATTTCTTTTATGTGAGATTGTTCAATTCCTTGTGGTATATGACTTTTAATTTTGGCTGGGATTGTACCTGACGAGGAGACCTTACAAATAGAATCCAGTCTAAATGAGATCTTGTCTTTAGGAAGTAAGGCCCTGTCTGTCCTTGGAATTTTCCATTAGAATTTAGGGTGACCCAGCTTATGAAGGGGAAACTCAACCAGCAAAGTCTGGGTATAGATGAATTCTTTTGCCCAGACTGCTGGAGGTGGTTGAATCTCATGATTAGATCATGCTTTCTGCAGGAAGATATTTTTTGTCCCCTTCTTCATTACTATGTTCACCCTCTCAATGACTGTTAAGCAATCAAAGTTAGTTCCCATGCTCAGGACATTCCCTTTTTCAAAGCCTTTCTAAACATTTAATATTTTCTAAGAAGACTTTTTGGTTTATGAGAGAAAACCAAATGAACATCCTTTTATTATTTGCTAGTCATAATTAATAAAATGATTGTTAATCACCCAGAAATTGTCTCTCAGACTTTTCATACATCCTAGCTCCAAGTAGAAGGGGATGTTTAAATGAGTTTTGAAGGATACAAAGAATCTCAAAAGGCACAAATGAAGAGGGAAGAGTATTCAGGGAAATGGAATCAGTGAAAATGCAAGGAGAGGTGGAATGTAGTGTTAGGAATGGAAAGTATGCCAGAATGGCTGGATTGTAGTGTGCTTGGGAGAGACACATGTGCAAGAAGATTGGAAAAATATGGGAAGGGAGAAGGTTAGATTGCATGTGTGTTTAAATGCCAAACAGAATAGTTTATATTGAACCTAGAGGTAATAGGGACCCAGGGATGTTTATTGAAGTGAAGACTTGGGGAGACTAGTAAAACTTGTACTGTAGGAACATGTTCATCTTTGGAAATTATGTAGAAGGTAGGCAGGAGAGGAAAGAGGTTCAAGAAGACCAAATTGGAGAGAACTATTTCATACTGAGGTAATGAGAACCTGAAGTAGAATGTGAGCAGAGTGTAGATATGTGTATATATGGGAGAGATATTACAGAGACAGAAATGGTAAGATTTGGCATCTGGTTCGATATGTAGGGTGAATGAAGAGTAAGGTGTTAAAAATGACATTGAACTTGGGTGACTGGAATGACCATTGTAGGGAAATGAGGAGAAGAGTGAGTCTGGGGACAAAGATAATGATCCTATTTCATATATGCTGAGTTTGAAATACCTATAGGATATTTTAAAATGCTATTTTATTAGGTGGTTCATGATATAGAAGTGAAACAAAAGAGAGTAACTGGGGCTGTAAAAGTACATTTATTTCAATGAAAATTGAGTAAAACTTTTCATAGAAATGGAAAAATGCCCCTTTTCTTCACTAGAAATAAAATAAGATCAAAACAATTCTATAAAATAAAATATTTACTATAAAAGATCTCCCTTTGGAGGCATAAGCCATAGAATACTTAGTTGTACAGAAAACAAAAAATAACCATAGTTCCTTGATCAAAAGTGAGATAGCAGAGGTCAATAGAACTTAATATAAGAGTAAAGATTTAATAGAGTATTTTAAAAATCATGCTATTTCTTGTGATAGGGTGGATTTGGGATATTCTTTGGCAATAATCCAGTTCTCTTACTGTGAGACAATTTTTTTATTTATAAGAGAGATGAATTATTGTCTATAATTCTGAATCTGTTGTTTTATAAAATGACTCATAAAATGAGGAAATGAATAAATAGAACAATTTTTATTTTGACTTGAAAATGTATGGAAACTTGAACGAATTATTCCCTTTGAAAAAGAAAAGAAAAACTCAATGAATCCCAAATGTGGTATCAGAGAATTGCATTGGATGGTAACTCAGGGAACATTCGTTTAACTTGTAAATGAGAATATCTTGATTCTAGAACATGTGATAATCTTAGTCTTAAAGATCTTCAGTGAAGCAAAGCCTGCTAATTCCTGAGGACATCCATTCTACTTTGAAAGAGCTTTAACTGTTTAGAAGTTTCTCCTTAGAGGCAAGCAAAATTTGCCTTTTAATAATTTTTAGCCTTCTCACTTCTTTCTATCTTCTGGGATTGTTGAACAAATCTAATATTGTTTTTACTTATCAGTCCCTTAAAGATAGCCATCATGAAGAGGGAATATATGGAGGAAAAAAGATAAATATTCTTTCTTCATCATATTTAGGTTTTGCTAAGCAAAATATAATTATATTCTCAAATCCAAGAAAAAGTCATGATGTACTATCCTTAAAGATACATTATTCATAAACTATAAGACTTCCTATATCTTTCTTGGAATAGTATTGTGTTCCAAATGCAATGTTCCCATTTTAATTTTTAATGGAATGTAATGTTGATTCAAAACTTCATTTCAAAGCTGATGACCCTTCTTAATATATTGTTTCCCACTAACTTTTGCTTGTTCATTAAAAATGGACACTTTTAAGAACTTATATGTATGAATTGTATAAAACTTTATATTGATATAGTTAAATTTTATTCTTATAAATTTAAACTCTTTTATTCTATAATATATCCATTACTGATTAACTGTTAAATCTAAACACATCACTTGTAAGCATTGCAAAACCATAAGAGTAAGTTTCTGTAGTCCTTCTATGGATAGTTGCTTAGTTATTTACTTATGCCCAACTCAAGGTGGACTATAGGATGCCAAGAATGTTCATGGAATTTTCTTGGTAAAGGTAATTGAGAGATATATCACTTTTTTCCTCCAGTGGTTTAAGACAACAAGAGATTGTGATATGCTCAGCATCACACAGATATTAAGTGTCTGAAGTCTCCCTGGCCACTGTACTATTGGGCACTGAGATTGTTTATATTTTTTTAATTACAAAAAAAGACCATTTTGTTAATCTTTAAAGATATTGATCCTTTTTTCTTTGTTTTTCTTTTTCTGATAACATTCTCATGGCATATAAAAAACATTATTAGATAAAAGGATGTGATTATTTTTGTAACTTTATTAAAAAGATATCAAAAAAAATTTTTTTACTATGTCTTGCATTGGAAAGAATGCTTTCTAAAAATGTTATGCAACTCTGCAATTCATCTATATTGTTTCTCTAGACCACCAACTACAAGTTTTATTACTTTCAATTATTTCTGCCAATATGGTTGCTTTTCCTCCCTTATAAAGCAGTATCTTGGAATTTAAAAAATTTTCATCTTTTTTGATTACTAGTGAAGTTGAATATTTTCCAAGTGGTCATTGTTCTTTTATCAACTATCTTAGAAACCTTATTTTTAAAAGATTTTGTTTGTAAAATTCTCTTATAAACATTAAAGACTATGGGAATGGAATCCATTTCTATAAGGAAAAGTATTTATTTCTCCAATATGCACAAAATCAAAAGAAACTTTGAGACATACCTTTATATATTTTTTCAGGATCTTCTTTATTTGGTAATTTATAGACATCATGGATTACTTCATGACTGACATGAATTGTTTCTTCCTTTTCAGCATCATTTCCTGTGGCTTTTTCCTCCTGAAATTCACATTAGATTTAGAATATTTGCAAAAGATTAATTTTGCAAGTAATATAAATTTTAAAAATAACTAGTGAATAGAATTATTTATTATAGCTAAAATCATTTATATAAAACCCCCCTCAAAAACTTGCATCCCCTCAAAACTTGAGGGAAAGAAAATAACATAGAAAACTTGAGATTTCAAATTTGTTGTACCTTAATTAGCAGAGATACACTATCTTCTGTATTTTCCTTCAAATGATGTGGAACTATACATGGAAATAGACGGTATTTCTTTTCTGCTTTTATGGATGTAGTTGGTGAAGAAACTACAAGAAAAATTAAAAAGAAAAAATATAAGCCACAAATTAAAGGTAAAACATATTATAACCTAGGTTTCTAGCCAACTCTAGAGTATTTTGCATGAGACTCTCTTTTAACTGGTAGAGAAAATGACATGACACTGTGTGACTACATTGGGAGGAGTGGAATTGGTATAAGAGCTTTGGAAAGACTTTTTTCTAATTTAATATTTTCAAATATTTGGCTCTAGACTGTCTGTAGGAAAAGACTCAAAGTGAAAGATTTAGTAGTGACACTTCAACAAGAGTCTCTCAGTTAAGCTGAGATCTCAGTTCCCTGTCATTTAAAAATATACATATATACTTATATATAACATATTTTGATCTGCATGATTTATCTGATTTTGGTTTGCCTCTGTTTGGTTACTCTCTATTCCTTATTAGTAAAACCAAACAGGAAGAGGATTAGAAAGTCTGTGTAAACTTGGAACTTCTGCCTCCTTTAAAGGATAAGTGACAATATGGTTACAAAATATAATACATCACCAACAAAATCCAACAGCAAGAGATACAAAGAGAAATTCCATTCAAAATAACTGTTGATAGCATAAAATATTTGGGAATCTATCTACCAAAGGAAAGTCAGGAATTATATGAGCAAATTTACAAAAAACTTTCCACACAAATAAAGTCAGACTTAAATAATTGGAAAAATATTAAGTGCTCTTGGATAGGCCGAGCAAATATAATAAAGATGACAATACTCCCTAAACTAATCTATTTATTTAGTGCTATACCAATCAGACTTCCAAGAAAATATTTTAATGATCTAGAAAAAAACAACAAAATTCATATGGAACAATAAAAAGTCGAGAATCTCAAGGGAATTAATGAAAAAAAAATCAAATGAAGGTGGCCTAGTTGTACCTGATCTAAAATTATATTATAAAGCAGCAGTCACCAAAACCATTTGGTATTGACTAAGAAATAGATTAGTTGATCAGTGGAAAAGGTCAGGTTCACAAGACAGAATAGTCAACTATAGCAATCTTGTGTTTGACAAACCCAAAGCCCCTAACTTTTGGGATAGGAATTCATTATTTGATAAAAACTGCTGGGATAATTGGAAATTAGTATGGCAGAAATTAGGCATGGACCCACACTTAACACCATATACCAAGATAAGATCAAAATGGGTCCATGACCTAGGCATAAAGAACAAGATTATAAATAAATTAGAGAAACATAAGATAGTTTATCTCTCAGACTTGTGGAGGAGAAAGAAATTTGTGACCAAAGATGAACTAGAGATCATTACTGATCACAAAATAGAAAATTTTGATTATATCAAATTAAAAAGCCTTTGTACAAACAAAACTAATGCAAACAAGATTAGAAGGGAAGCAACAAACTGGGAAAACATCTTCACAGTTAAAGGTTCTGATAAAGGCCTCATTTCCAAAATATATAGAGAACTGACTCAAATTTATAAGAAATCAAGCCATTCTCCAATTGATAAATGGTCAAAGGATATGAACAGACAGTTTTCAGATGATGAAATTGAAATTATTTCCACTCATATGACAGAGTGTTCCAAATCATTATTGATCAGAGAAATGCAAATTAAGACAACTCTGAGATACCACTACACACCTGTCAGATTGGCTAAGATGACAGGAAAAAATAATGATGAATGTTTGAGGGGATGGGGGAAAATTAGGGCACTGATGCATTGTTGGTGGAGTTGTGAATGAATCCAACCATTCTGGAGAACAATCTGGAATTATGCCCAAAAAGTTATCAAACTGTGCATACCCTTTGATCCAGCAGTGTTACTACTAGGCTTATATCCCAAAGAAATACTAAAGAAGGGAAAGGGCCCTGTATGTGCCAAAATGTTTGTGGCAGCTCTGTTTGTAATGGCTAGAAACTGGAAATTGAATGGATGCCCATCAATTGGAGAATGGCTGGGTAAATTGTGGTATATGAATATTATGGAATATTATTGTTCTGTAAGAAATGACCAGCAAGATGAATACAGAGAGGCTTGGAGAGACAAAATATAACGATACTGGTCATTGCCAAATATTAAACAATACTTATTTTCTAAAGAGCATATTGAGCAAAGCCAATAATCCAGGAGCTGTAAAGGCAAGATAATTTAAAAGGAACATTTCCTGTATTATATTCCTTATCTTGCAAGTGAAGGAGGAAAATTTGTTACAGATGGTGGACATCTTTAATGCTTTGTACAGGATTTTCTCACTTTCTATCTTTATATATTTTGGGGATGTATGGACAGTCAAAGGTACCTTCTGGGACTCCTTCAGAAAAGGTTAAAAAATTGACTGATCTGATTTGGAGTTAATATACAATACCTTAAGAAACGGATATCTATTAGCCTGGAGATTTATAGAAAGGAGTCAGTCTCTCTCAGTTTTGGGTTAGCTAGTACTATTTCTGTGCAGTTCAAGTGTAATTATTTTCTTATACTGATTTTTATACTAGATGAGTTTAAACTCAAGAAGGAGGGGAAAAAAAGAAGAAAAAGATGTTGAGTTTTTGAAAAACTTAGTAATTTCTTTTTATTGTTTACTATTATTGCAACAACATGAGAGAAATAATAACTGTATCTAGCCCTAAACCGTGATTAGTGAAATGTGCTACTGAGGTAAAATCTCTTGGTACTTTAATTTGATGTTGTTCTGAGTTCTGAATACAAGTAGGATTATCTGAATTGTCAATTGTCGATAGTCCCTATTTAAGAAGAACACTATAGACTACCCAAAGAAAATGTGGTCTGAGAATTGTTAAAGGTGAGTATCTATGACTGGAAAAGTTGAGGGGCACAGGCAGAGTCCTGTTGACTCAGTTTCTCTATTGTTATTTTCTTTCTGAACAGGAAATTTTCTCACCTGTCTTAATTCTGGGTCTAGATATGATACTCTCTGAATGTTGCAAAACTTTGCTTATGACTTTTACCTAGAATCAAACAATTAAGGGAGTTTGCCCTCTATTATAGCTTATGGTAGGTCAGTGTTTCCTTGAAGGGACATTCTTGATATTATAACGATGTTTCTCATGTTTTCTTTCATAGCAAATTTCTAAAATTAGGGCAGGAGAACTGTATATTTTGTAATGGCAATACTGAATCTCTTCATTAATAGATTAATAATAAAACATACCTCAATTACTATAATAGGATAGAAGTATAAAATATCTTACTATTTTAAATCTGAATTTGAGATCAACTCCATATTCTAAATAATTAGGGAAATGTGTTCTTAGGCTTGTCATCTCCTTGCTAATAGTTATATATTCATGTATAAATCAAGTCCTTAAAGTGCCTTATTCTTTTGGGATGATATGAGGATAACATACATACTTTAAAGCAATGGATAAGATAAATATTAAAGTTTTTTTTTAAACTCGATGTATTTTAACTCACTACATACACACACATATATATATACACATACTTATACATATAATTACCATGTTTCCAGTAGGAAAACAGGTTCATGAATATATTTTAGAAATAAGTTCTCAAAATTGGATATAAAAGTTTACATTAAAAATTGCATTAATAATTGCAAAGAAAATTTTAAATCATCTCTTCCCCACTTCAATTTTGAGGTCTCTCTCTGTCTAATATTAAAAGACAAAAGGATTCATTTTACAAGTGAGACCTTCACTGATTCCCGCCCATCCCTTTAAAAAAATTTTTAAAATAGTCTTCCTTTAATCTATTGATGGCATTGTTCTTATCAAGTACAGATTGGGTACCAAGGACAAGTAGTATGTAAAAACTGAAATTCTCTTGATATTTCAGGTGAATTATGGATTTCTAATTTGATGGTAGTCTTCTAGCTCTGTCATTAATAGGATTAACTTCATAAGGTCTGAACTGATTTTCACCACATGAACTGGAAGGCCAATATAATTAGATTTTGTTGGGTTTTACTAAATTATACTAAGTAATTATACTAATCAGAATTTATCAACATTACCTAGAGAATTTCCACTTCTCAGGAGGAAGTGATATGGAACTTAGTGATGGTTAAGAAATCACTTTCACAAACTTGATCAATATACAGATGCTTAAGAAATACAAAGGGAATGCTTGCTAGACACTTGAACATCATAGAAACTTCAAAAGGACTTGACATCCCTAAAGCTAGTTACATTGTATTTTATTATTCATCTTGTTTTATTTTGCTTGTTTTTATTAATTCTGTTTGTATTATGGACCTATTACTAATTTTAAAAGCTACATATATCATTTCTGCTTGAAACATATTTCTCTTTTTCAAAGCTCTTGTACCAATTTCTCCCCTCTCACAGTCACATAGTGCTGTGTCAAGATTTTCTTCACTCTCATATAAATCTCATGTAAAATTCCCCAGACTTAAGTAGAAAATTAGGTTACAATATAATTTGGAAGTACAATGAAAACAAGTAAATCTTTGAAAACTATTCTAATTACTTATAACATTTTCTCTTTTTCCTTTTCCTTTTACATTCATCTTGTTTTGCATGCTTTTTGGTTATATGATTAATATGATATGAATGGAATAAGGCAAGTAAAGTGTGAAGAAAAATGAAAATAAAAGCCTTGAAGATACAGTAAAGGAATACAGGAATATAGTAAAGGTATAGCAGATAATATTGTTCCTGCTTATGGTGAACATATTAAATCTTTGACTATTAGCAAGAGATCATAGCCTTATTTCTTCTGTGATGAAGTATAAATCTCTAGATTTCAAATTAGTTGTGACATTATCTTCCTACTATACTTAAATAACTGTTGTCAGCATCATTTTAATTTGCTATTTGAGTTATAAGTTAAAGCTCAGCAGAAATTACATTGAAGAAAATTTGAGATTTCTTTCTCTGAAACTAAAATATTTACTTACCTCACATGCTAAAATATGGGTGAGAATTAATGTCCTCCTTTTGTGTAGAGAAATATTTAGGCATTAAGCATGGCAATTAGGTTCCCTAATCAATTTATAAAAACTTACTTAACCTGTATGTTCCCATGGAAAATGCTTTAACTTGGAATAGCAAACAACCAAAATTCCCCTCACCCCACCCCATCTCCACACCAGTATTCAAGAGACCTCCACCTCCTCACTATATATAACCCTTGCCCACAGCTTTCATTGACAGTTACTTCTTTGGTTTTAAGTCTTGATGGAAATTCCAAATATATGAGACAAGAGTTCTAGCTGGTTATGAGGGATAAAAAGGTAGGGATTGGAACCTAGGTGACTAGGCAGAGGTTTTAAAAAGGTGAATCAGGAACTGATGCAGAGAAATAGGGAAGACAAAATTTGTGGTGGATACAGAACTCTGGGAATTAGAAATGAGATGAATTGTGAGTGCAAGGGGCAAGGCTAAAGGCTGTAGAGTAAATCAAGGAAGTGGTTGGTTATTCTAGGGTAAATTAAGGCTAGACAAATATCTGAGTGAGGTGAAGTTTAAGAATTCAGTTTTGAAAAGATACATTAATGTATCCTTTACCAGGCCCTGGGGATACTTTAGAGAGTAAGGGTTAACTTTAGGAGAGACAAGACTTCTCAACAGTAACTCCTTTTTTTTTCTTAAGATATTTTATTAAAAGTTTAACATTTAACATTAATTCAACTAACTAGACTTGTCAATAAGAGTAAGATATGAATAAGATGAGGTGAGATCTCTCAGGACAGTTGTGAAAATAGGCCTGAAGGTCCTTGAGCATTGATTCAAGGGGATATCTAAGTCCCCTCCCTGCTATCCTCCCATGACATCATTTTCTCCCTACTTCAATCAAATATGGGCAACTATGTACTTATTGGCCAAGTTCAATTTCTTGGGTAGTTTCCACGTTTAGAATGTAAGACCCTCAGTCAATGAGGATGATGGTCAGTGGTGGGAGGGTTGTTTACATTAGGGACTATTTGAAGTGTAAAACCTGTCCCAAAAGATGTCTCTTTATTTTTATTGCTTGCTCCACGGGAGGGATGCCCACATCTTGTGAGAATGTACAATAAACTTTGCTTTGCTCCTAGAGATCTCTCCAGATTTTTATTAAATGGTGACCACTCACCATTCTGAGCCACACAGATATACTATGTTCATTTAATTTATTAAATTTCCTTCCATACTAACCATTCTTACCTAATTGGGTCAGGTAGATGGGATAAATACAGTAAAGCCTGAGTTTTACTAAGGTTCTCCTATCCCCTAGAATTATTGTTATAAAAATTTTACCAGAAATACCTAGAATCTCCCAAGTCCTTTTGCTGATAATTGTTTTTACTTTGAAGGAACTGAAAAAGAAATGGCCAGGAAGAACTCCAGGCATCCATTTTGGCTACAAAGTGTATGTGCTTGCTAGAATGTACTAACGAAGAGGAGCATAGGACATTGAAAGAGAGATCACTAGGACTGGAACTGAGATGCTGCTAATTACAAGCTGAGGTTGTGACTCAATGTGGGCCACCAGTGAGGACAATAGGAACAAGTAAGGCCAGATCAGAGAGGCACTTAAGCCTAATACTATAACACTGTTCTTACCTTTTTTAGTCTCTGAAATAGTGAACCTCATCTCTGTTCAAATGTTTAGCTGTTTTTCCTCTCATTTCCTTTCTGAACCAGGGTGTGGAAGGAGGCAGCAGGTAAAGCAATTGTCATTTGGAAGTTTTATTTATTAATATCTTCTTATCTTTGTGTGATTTGAAGTTGTAATTAAAAACAAAACCCATAACTAATATGATTTTGATTAAGAGCAGGCCTGACAAAGGGGAAGCCAAAACCTAACAAGGAAAGGTTTGTTTTTTTCCCCTCTAAGGCAGGTTGGATTAGTGCTGTGCAAAGGAGGGATTCTATCAATATGTTACTGACATGTGAATAATAATAATTTTAGTTTCCAAAGTATATAATACATATTCATGTGTCATGCTTCTGGGCCTTTTGCTTTTGATTCCAGAGAGACAAGGTTGATAAGGAAAATGACAAGATTTGGTGTAAATTTTTGCTTGAGGGCACCTAAGAAGGTTGTCAGCCTTTCTGGGCACAGTCTTGGAACACATTTATATTCTACAGGACCTCTTTTTATGAGATCCATCCCTACTTGAAGATATGATACCTGTGTTTCTTCATCAGTAAGAAACTTGGTTCCTTTTGACTTTTTTTTAAGTGCTAACAGACTGCAAAGATAGGTCATCCTCATTTCAGAATTGGATCCTAGCTACAAATGAGAATTTGAATTTATCATTTATAAGAAAGCAGTTTCTAAAAAATTACCTTTGAAAGATTCAGTGGTCTTCTCATGGTTTCCTAAAATAACAAATAATCAATCTTAGTAAATGATGTTTCTTTCTTCCTTCTTCAAAGTAAGGATTTAAATGAGAATTTAGGCTAATGACTGCTGTGTGACTAGAAATGATAGCCAAAAGAAGATTTTTGACAATACCTGGACTAGAAACTGAGAACAAATTGTAACAATTTTGGATTTTGAGGATGGGTTGTATGAAAAATTTCAATTTAATACATGATTTTATTTTTAAAATAAAAAAGGAAATGCATTCAAATTTACCTTTTAGTTGTTCATCTTTGTCATATAAATTTTTAAGGAACCGGTTAGTATATATATTTCTTATATCAAGTTCTCGATCTTTTTCCTAAAATAAAAGCAATATAACACTTTTAAAAATAATAACTCATATTCATATAGCTTTTATTATGTGCCAGGAATTGTTCAAAGTGTTTTAAAATTTTTATTCTCCTTTGATTCTTACAATAATTCTAGGAACTAGGTGCTATTATTCTATTATAGTAATTAATAATAATAATATTATATTATTATATTATAGGCTATTATAGAAAAAGCCAAGACAAACAGTTTAAATGACTTGCCTAGAGTTAGTATGTATCTGAAACTTTATAAATTCAGGTCTTCCTGACTCCAGACCCAGAACTCTGTCCAATGTGCCATTAAGGACTTCCTTTTATCATCCACTATTGAGTGAATATGATGTTTCTATTCAGGTATTAAAAATACTAGTTTGAAGCCAATACTCTGGAGGAATGTGAAATTATCACCTGTTTTTCTTCTTTAAATTAGTGTGAAAGTAAAATTAGTTTACTGGTATATTAGTTTATTATTAGGATAGTGGCACATACCTGTATGTCCCTCCTTCTTGAGGGGCAGAGGTTTGAGTTTAGGAGTTTTGAGTTGTAGGGAGGCTAATGCTGCTGATGAAGTGTCCATAACAAATCTGATAGCAATTTAGTGAAGTTCAGGAATCAGGAGGCCAGCAGGCTTCCTAAGGAAGGGCAAATTGACCCAGGTGCAGATGAAAGATTCCATACCATTCAGTATTAGAATTGGAATCATGAGTGGCAGATTAATTTTTTCCCTGTGTGAGATAGTAAGACCCAGTTGCATATATACATTTGTTTTATCTTTGCAACTGGGTCTTACACACACACACACACACACACACACACACACACACACACACACATTTTATTATATATGTTTATATTATATATAAATTCCACTTCAATATCACAAAAACCATATACTAAAAAAATACATTTTACTCACCACAGAATACTCATACTCCCATTTAATAAATGATAACACTTAAGTTAGATCCTCTGCTTGTTGCTATCTCCAGCATACAAACTTAAAAAATTTGAGAGGCATATTCAAGTTCAATTATCCAGATATACAAATCATTTCAACTAACTAATATGATTCTATGGAAAGATCTCAATACTGTATATACATATAATAGATAATATTTTTAAAGAAATACCTTAAGTTTTTGTTGAAGGCACTTTACTTCCATTTGAAGGTTCTTTGAAGTATTTTTAGCTGTTATAGTCTTTCTGTTTTCAGCAGCTAATTGACGACTAAATGCACTACTGTTCAGTCTCAGTTGTCTTTCCAAGCTCTAAAGAAAATATATTCTTATTTAAAGTTTTAAATCATAGTGGAACCAATCAATATTCATGAAGTCACATCTTTAGACATTCAAAAATCACTTTAAAAAACCCAGGAAATTCAAAATTTGCATATAGAACAAATTATCAAGAAGTTAAAAAAATGAATTTTGTAACAAATTATTCCTAACATTATTAGTGAATATAACCAGAAGAGGCAATATAGTTTACAGTAAAAAACACTGGACTAAGAGTTAGATCAGGGTTCAAATAATGACTCTCTGTAACTTTTATCACTTAATTTCTCAGGGCTTGTTTTATCACCTGTAAAACTGAGAGAATAAGTTGCTTCCAAGTTTAAATTCTTTAATATCAAAAAATCTATGCTGGAGTACTTGAATACTGACTGTAGTTCAATATCACTTTCCTTTTAATAATGAGGAAAACATTCTAGAAAGAATAAATGACTTGTGCAAAGTCATGTAAATCTGTTTTACTTGTATAAAAATTTCATAACATAATTTCACTTAAAGAAAGTAAATAATAAAGGACAAACTGTTGTCCAGATCTACTAGAGCAGTCTTTCTGTCATTGAGATAAAAATTAAATATATTTTATTAAGCAAAAACATATGCTGTATTAACTAGCTTTCTAAAAAATTATTAAAGATACAGAGTTTCTATGACAGTGTCTATGCAACAATTAGGACACGTTTCTAATGTGACTATTGAACTTTAAAAACCAATCATTTTAGTTATCTTTTGTGATTGATATGTTTGTTTTTTTAATAGCTTTTTATTTTTCAAAATACAAAGATAGTCTTCAGCATTCACCCTTGCAAAACCTTGTGTTTCGAATTTTTCTCCCTCCTTCTCTATCTCCTCCTCCTTTAGGTAGCAAGTAATACACTATAGGTTAAATATGTATAATTCTTCTAAATTAATTTCCATATTTATCATGTTACACAAGATAGATATTATTGATATATTTGAATATGAAAAGTATACTTCATTCAATCATCCATATCCAACATTAAGTATCTGAAAAAATGTACCAGTAATCAAATGTTTTGTCACCTATAAACATAGCTCAAATGAGTTGGGAGGAAAGCACTTTGTAAACTATAAGGCAGACTTTTCTAAACTATGAAGAGACTAACCATTCCTCTTCAAAAGGGATAAAGTGTGAGAGAGAACTTCTCATAGACATGTGAACAATGACTAAAATTATTAGATTTTTAAAAGCTCCAATTTCTCCATTCACTTTTTAAAATTAAAAAAAATACTAAAACTCAAATCAACAGAAATGATACTAACATGATGAATTCATCCTGACAGTGAATACCAAAAAAAATTTTTATGCCATAGACAAATAAGGTTAAATCTGAATTGGTACATACTGAATCCACATACAAATCTTCACAAGTATGTGATCTATATCTCTTTCCTGCAGCTACTGTCACAGTTGAATTGTGTTATAGTGTTACTTATTGGATTTGAAAATGAAACATGTAAATTTAAAGTTAAGTAATCTTTCCAGGAAAGATATTTTGATATTCTTCAATGTTATTTACTTTTAAGTACAAGATGCTAAATTGATTTTTAAAAACTAACTTAAAAAGTTGAAATAACTGAATAAAATTGTAAGTATTTAGAATTTCATTATTTAAATTTAATATGGTATAAAAGTGGGCCTCAGAGTTAGGAAGATTTGGACTAAGTCCTCTCTTTGACACATAGTTGTGTGACCTTCAACAAGTCATTTAACCTTTCAGTGCTCAAGACTACTCTTTAAAACTGTCAATAATTTCATTAAAGAGAAGAACAAAGTGAGACAACATACAAAATTTATGGGATGTTTCCAAAGCAGTACTTAGGGGAAAAGAATTATTGTAATGGCAATATGTTAAAAGCCTTCCCAATAAAATCAAGCATGAAAGCAAGGATGCTCATTTTATTTTATTTTTTTTTAAAGTGCAAATCTTCTGCACAAGAAAAATCAGATGAAAAAGAAAAAAAATGAGAAAGAAAACAAAATGCAAACAAACAACAATAAAAAAGTTGAAAATGCTATATTGTGATCCATACTTAGTTTCCACAGTCCTCTCTCTGGGTAAAGATGGCTCTCTTCATCACAAGACTATTGGAACTGGCCTGAATCACCTTGTTGTTGAAAAGAGCCATGTCCATCAGAATTGATCATAGTATAATTTTATTGCTGTGTACAGTCTCCTGGTTCTACTCACTTCACTTAGCATTAGTTCATGCAAGTTCTTTCCAGGCCTTTTTGAAATCATCCTGTTGACTGATCATTTTTCATAGAACAATAATATTCCATAACATCCATATACCATAACTTATTCAGCTATTCTCCAACTGATGGGCAGTCACTCAATTTCCAGTTTCTTGCCTCTACAAAAAGGGCTGCTCTAAATAATTTTTTTAAATTGCTAGGAAAACAGTATGAAATTAGGTATAGATCAACAATTTATAGTCTATACCAAGATAAGATCAAAATGGGTATGTGATTTAGACATAAAGATCCAGGTGTAATAAATTTAATTATTACGGTTCCAGTTTCAAGAGAAATGTTTTTCTCCCAAGAAGATGCTCATGATGTCAGAATTTATTCTACTTTTTGACATTAAGACAAAGTAAAATTCATGGATCAGTTAATTTGTTAATTGTGTAATCTTAAAACAAATTACCTCAATTTACTAATCTGTAATGTAAAGATGGTACTTAACATTTGATAATTCATTGTATTAGGACTATTAGTAAAGTGGGTACATTTTTTTAAAAGTCTGGATCCTTTTGGGTTATTGATTCAATTTTTATAGATTCAGTTGTTGCAAGAATGGTCTAAATTGTGTTTGAAACTTCATTTGGAACTGCAATAGTTGATAATGTTTTTACTATAATTTTGATACAGGCGAAATCTCATTAAGATTTGAAATATATCCTCCTGAGATCAACAATGGCTTATAATCTTGAGTTCTGCATATCTTGAATTGACCTAACAGTTCTAAATTTAAACTGGTAAAGCCTTAATATGTATCTTATAATTTTACTGTGAGATTCATTTGTCTTCTATGATCTCATTTAGCCTATGTTTTTGTTATGTTTTTGCTACTTGAGTCTTTAATGAAATGTATTTTATACTAATGCTTTTCCAAACTATGGAGACTGTGATTTTAAAAGCCACTTGTAATAAGAATGATTTTCTACATAAGGGTAACTTGGAAATATATTTGATTGGATTAGTATGGAATTTTATTTTGTGTTTTTACATTTATGATATTGTGACCTATTATCATGTTTCTTATAAATTCTGGAAAACCATCTGTTAAAAAATGCCAATAAGGGATAGCTATATTATATCACTGCAGATTTTAATTTCTTTTGGTTTAGATACTATGAATTATTAAGTTATTAAATAAAGGTTATTGTCATGATATGAAAAAAATTTAAATATATATTTTTTGTTAATAAAGAATTCTTTATAAATAAATAAATATTTTGGTTAATAAATAATTTTTATTTTTTTATTATAGCTTTTTATTTACAAAACATATGTAGGGATAGTTTTGATTGATCCTTGCAAAACCTTCTGTTCCAACTTTTTCCCTCCTTCCCCCTACCCCTCCCTAGATGGCAGGTAGTCCAAATACATGTTAAATATGTTAAAGTATATATTAAATACAATATATGTATACATATTTAGTTATCTTGCTGCTCAAGAAAGATTGGATCTAGAGAGAAGGTAAAAAAAAATCTGAGAAGGAAAACAAAAATGCAAGCAAACAATAACAGAAAGAATGGAAATGCTATATTGTGGTCCACACTCATTTCCCATTGTCTTATCTCTGGGTGTAGATGACTCTCTTCATTACTGAATAATTGGAACTGGTTTGGTTCATTCTCATTGTTGAAGAGAGCCATGTCCATCAGAATTGATCATCATATAGTATTGTTGTTGAAGTGTATAATGATCTGCTCATTTTGCTTAGCATAAATGGATATATTTTAAAAGGGAAAAAAAGTTGTTCATTTTTTTGGGAAAGAAAAGGGGAGTGCATGAAAGATCTATAAATCTTATTTGTAAGCCAACTAGCTTTAACAGGTCATGAATTATTATTAATTCTGTGAAAGAATTTGCATGTTTTTTTTTATTTTGGAAATATGTAGTTATATTTGGAATTGTCTGTGCTGAAGTTACATCTTGAACCAACTTACTCTTAACAGAATCTAGCCTGAGAAACATATTTTTGCTTTTTAAAGCAAAGTCTAAGCAACTATCATATATTCCCTATGTAAATTTATGTAATAAAACTGCTTTGTTAAAATCTTATGACTTACTTCAGGTTGAGTTTTAAGCTGTATTTAGGAAAAGGAAATAGAAGAATGTTAAATAGTTTTTTGTGTGATTTTTTAAAGAAGGTCTAATAACATTTTATTTGCTAGCTTATTTACTGCAACAATTTGTGGAAGAGACTCTGAGGCCACTGACTTTGCACAATTCTGGTTCATTCAAGTCTAATTTATGTGTGAGTCAAAAGACATGATCCATACCATTTATGCCATTAAATATTATCATTTAATATTTTCTTTTGGTGTAAGACATATTGTAGCACAGGGGAATTCAGATGAAAAGCATCAGCCCAGAGACAATTTTAACTTTTATTGCTACTCCTAAGGTAAGGAAGACAACAGGTGTTGACAAGGGCAGTTTTAGTGTGTAATCTCCATGCCCATAGTAGTAGTGGGCAATATATGGGCTCCAATCAAAGACCCTAACATCTCAATGTTATGTATCATTTTAGAAAAAGAGCTAATATGATATCAGTTGATAATAGTTGCCCTGTTATCTTTAGAATAAGTTAAATGAAGGTATCAACTAAATTATGTAATAAGGAAATTATAATGTAGAACACTATAGTAGGAATGAAGAAGAGGGAAGTAAGAAAATTGACTTTAACATTATGATTTAGTAAGAGACTGAAATGGGATGCTGGGATCATACTAATCAAATCATATTTCACTGGTTCACTTATATAGTATTTATTACTTTAAGGAAAGGTCCATTTATTCTTTTCTAAAAAATATATCTAAAGTTAAGATCAGTAGAAAAATGTAAATACAACACAATTACATCAATCATGTATCGATCCCAGGGAAATCTGAAGTCAGCAATGAAGTGCTATATGCCTTTCCTCTCCTCAAAAAGAATTTTTAAAACTCACACAAACTTATAATCTCATTGGTATACACTCTCATTACAAATGATTCATACATAGATAATGGGTATGTATAATCTTTGTTAATGAAAAGCAGAAGCAGCCATTAATTATTAAAATACATTCGGTTACTGATAACTAGTTGTGCTTTGGCCAGAGATAAATCATGCTGCAGAAGAGAAAAGATATAGATTCCCCCATAATGAGAAAATTTTAACACTGCAATGTTGACACAGGTATTTTTAATACTGGAAAAGCACAGCCCTCCAATATATCTCCATGTTTGCTCTCTACACTCAACTAAAATTAAAATGATTAAAAGGATAATAGTTGTAAAGTTTACTTAAGTCTTTTTGGCCACAGAAAGTGCAATGGAAAAAATGTTGAGTTATTTTCAAAACAAAACTAAAAATGTATTCTTTTGATAACATGCATTTTTGGAAGGTCTATTGCAAGATACATTTATTTTTTTGATTTTCTAAGCAGTATCAGCTTTGTAATTTTAAGAGCAATTGTGTACATTTGAATAACAGTGCACAGCACAGTAAACTTTTCCACATTGGCATTCAAACCCAATCAGTTTCTTTTTCTTCCTGCATATGAAACAACCTTAATTTTGTTGTTATTGTTGTTTTAGTTTACTATATAATTTGTTTTGCTCTTCAGAGGGCTGCTGTGCAGTGTCTGATACTGAAGCTTGCAGATGGTCTGTTTCAGATACTACCTTGTCCACAAATGTATTTTCCCTTTGGGTAGATGCTATGGAATCTGATAAAAGCAAGTTATTATTTGGAGCACAGGCCTGCTACTTTACTAAAGATGTTTTGTAGTTTACTGTGCAGCTGTCCCACTGTCCTATATTGGGACAATGTCCATTTAGTCTTATGTTATTTAGTTTTTTTTCTTCTTTCGTTTGTTTTATTTATTCATTCATTTACTTATTTATTTTTCAAGAGGATACTGGAGTTGCAACTTGCCCAGAGTCACTCAGCTAGTAACTATTAAGTGTCTGAGGCTGAATCTGAACTCAGGTCTTTACCAGTGCTCTTTCCATTGTACCATCTAGCTGCTTCAGTTCTGTTTTTTAAAAATAGAAATGGGTGTTGTATTTTGTTAAAAGCTTTTTCTATTTTTATTGATATTAATCTTATGATTTTTTGGTGAATTTTGTTAACGTTATGGTTATCATTTTCTTAATATTAATTCCTGGTATAAATCCAAAGAGGTTATAAATATATAATCTTTATAGTGTTGATTTGGACTCTTTCCTACTTTATTTAAAATTTTTGTATCTATGTTCACTAAAGGTATTGATTTATAACATTTTTTTCTATTTTGATTTTCTGTAAGCAGTAAGACTAGTCATAAACAGTATTTTCTTATTATCCCTTTTTCTATTTTCTAAACAACTTATATAATCGTGGAATTGTTCTTTAAATGTTTGATAGAATTTGTTCATGAATCCATTTGGTCCTAGAGATTATTTTATTGAATTTTTTTTTGGGGGGGAAGTTTGGAGTTCATTTGTGATTTATTCAATTTCTTCCCCTGAATTTGGTTTTTTACATTTTCTATTTCTCTATTGTTTTGTTAATTTGGGTATTCTGTATATTTGCAAATTTTTTTTACTTCACAACTTGTCAGTTTTATTGAAACTTATGCCAATATAATCAATTTGGGCAAAACAGTTTGTAATAATATGTTTTAATTCATCTTCATTTGCTGGAAATTCTTTTTTTTTTTTTTGACACTAGTAATTTGATATTCCTCTTTCTTTTTAATTAAATTAGCTAATGGATTTAAAATGTTAATTTTATTAATGAGTTTTGGATTTTCTTTTTATTAATTTCTTCTTAAATTTTCAGCATTTCTTTTTTGGTGTTTAATGAAGTTTTAATTTTTTTTATTTTAAAATTTCTAAAAATTGTTTTCTCAATCCACTGGTCTATTCTATCTATCTTTCAACAATAAAAAATAATTTAGAGATTTAAATTTTCCCTTCAGGATTGCTTTGGCTACCTCTCCCTAATCCTAACCCTAACCCTAACCCTAACCCTAACCCCTACATTTTGGCATATTGCTTCCCTACTGTCATCTTTAGTCAAGTTATCTATCATTTTTTTCTGTGACCAAACAATTATTTAGGATCAAATTATTTAATCTCTCTACCTTTTTTTTTTTAAATGACAAAAAATAGGAATCTAAAAAAGAATGATCATTAATTAGGGAATGGCTGAACAAGTTATGGTAAATAAATGTGATGGAACAATGTTGTAATGTAAGAAATTATGAAGGGAATAGCTTTAGAGAAACATGGGAAGACTGTATTGATGTCTGAATGATACAGAATGATATAGAATGATATAGAATGAAGTGAATGAAACCAAGAGAATAATTTATGCAATACAAAAGACTTGTGCGTTGACCACCCATGATTGAAGAGGAATACTGAAGAAACATGCTCATTAGCTGATAGTGAGGTGAATGAGGAGTACAGAATGAGACACATGTCTCTATGTCTATGTGTATTGTGCATATGAAAAAGTACATATATACATCTATTTTGCTTGACTACACATGTAACAGAGGTTCTGTTTTCCTTTCCTTCTCAATTGGATGGTGGGGTAAGGGTTGAGAGAAGAAAGATTTTTTTCTGATTAACAAGATAAAATTCAATATTAAAAATTTAAATCCTAGTTGGTTTTAATCCCTTTCCAGTGATCCTTCCAGTGACAATATAATTTGATTTATATTGTGATCAGTGAAGAATGGTTATATATCCATTTTTCTGCATTTATTTCTTAAGTTTTTATGTCTTAAGACATGATCAGCTTTTGTGCACAACTGAGAAATGTGTAAACATGTAATTGCTATTCCTTGTTTGGTTAAGGACATATCTCCTAACCATAGTTATGAGAAATATATATGGTCTGCTTTTCTTCTATTTTTACTAGTCCTATTCTCTGTTAGATGTAGCAATCTGTAATATTATCTCCGCTGAGTGTCTTAGTGCTTTGTTTCTAGTCTTTTCCCCTTCCCTTCCCCTGATTCCTTTAGTCCCCAAGGTTTTAGGATGACTGGTCTGGGAGGTGAACACAAAGTCTCAGTGAGTATTACTCTGGTGGATGATTGCTTCCCGGTTCATCCCTTCAGGACTAATCAAACTATCTCAATTCCATTCTGCTAGGCTATTGTGGATAGGAGGAGCTAAGTGGAAAAGCAGGTAAGTGTCTTGGATTTGGGAGTCAGGAAAACTAATCTTCAAATATAGCCTCAGACACTGACTCTTTGTGTGACTCTGAGCAAGTCACTTAACCATGTTTGCCTCAGTTTCCTCATCTGTAAAATGAGGTGGAGGAGAAAATGGCAAACCACTACAATACCTTTGTCAAGAAAACGCTAAATGTGTTAATTTGTAGATCGATGTAGTTATTTAAAAACCACAAATTTTAGCATTTTCCAATTTTTAGAGGACATGACATTTTTTGTAAATGTCTCAGTTGTATCAGACACTCCCATTTCAGACTTTCTTATTTATTTTTTGCAAGGTAATTGGGGTTAAGTGACTTGCCCAGGATCACACAGCTAGGAAGTGTTAAGTGCTTGAGCCTTTGAACTCAGTATCGGTCCTGACTCTAGGGTGGTCCTCCGTCCATTGCACCATCTAGCTGCCACCATTTCATATTTTCTTGGCAAAGGTATTAGAGTGATTTGCCATTTCTTTCTCCAGCTCATTTTACAGGTGAGGAAACTGGTCTGTTTAGGAAGAAGGAAGGAAGGAAGGAGGAAACTGAGGCAAACAAGGTTAAGTGACTTGCTCAGCCACTAAGCTAGGGCAGTGTCTAGTGTCTGAAGCCAAATTTGAACTCAGCCCATCATTCTATCTATTGAACCATCTTTGACCCAAATTAGATTCTTTAATGCAGTGGTTCTCAAATTTTTTTTCCAGTATCTTTATCCTATTAAAAATTATTGAGGATCTCTCCAAAGTGGTTTTGTTTATCTGGATTATATTTATAGACATTTACTATATTGGAAATAAAAACTATTTTTGAATTTGTAGACACTCTAAAAGGGTTTCAGAGATCCCCAGGATTCTCAGGGGTCCTCAAACTTTTTAAATAGGGGGCCAGTTCACTGTCCCTCAGACTGTTGGAGGGCTGGACTATAGTAAAAACAAAAACTTTGTTTTGTGGGCCTTTAAATAAAGAAACTTCATAGCCCTGGGTGAGGGGGATAATCGTCCTCAGCTGCTGCATCTGGCCCATGGGCCATAGTTTGAGGACCCCTGCGAGTCTAGACCATACTTTGAGAACCGTGGCAGTTTAATGAATTATTATCTGGCAATTTTTGTTTTTTATGGTGGTGGCAGTGGCAAGGATATGGATCTTGTGATCTGAAGGCATAGGTTAAGTATTTTATCTTTGTCTTTTTCCTTCCCCCAATTCAGCCCCTTTTTTTTTACATTGTATCTTTCCCTTTCTTTCTCCCTTATATGCTCTTAGCACATATGTAAAATGTGTTAATGTGATTTAGTTATTGGATAGAATTTTACATGCTCTATTCATTTAAAAATATTTTATATGTTCATTGTTAAACACTGCCCTCCCACTAAATTTTTTATTTTATTTATGTAGCCATGACTTAATTTTTTAAAAGATTGATCAGTAGTCCTAGATGGAAAATAAGTTTCCTGCTACTGCTTCAAAATAATTTCTTCATACAAACATATATTGTCTTTTCCCACCATATGACTTAAATATTAGCATTAATATCCCTTTTTCTCTCTTTAATGCCTATAGTGATTTCAATATAGTTTTTTTCTTTCATCTTTTGGAACCACTTAGACTTAAAATCTGGATGTTATCGTTTTACTTACCAGCACAGCTAACAATGTTTCCAGTATACCACATTGCCTCATATATTACAAAATACCAAATAATACTATTATTACTATGGAAAGGACATTTTTTATACATAAAATATAGCTATTGTTATATGAAGAATTTTAAATCATAGTTAAAAAAAAAACAAACCTGTATTCTTTTGTCATTGGCCTCCATTTTTGTGCTAAGTGCAGACAATTTTTGCGTAAGTTCTTCTCTCTCTGCGAGACTTTTGTCTTCAGAAAGTTTCTGCAATGTTAACAAGGAATCTTTGGTCTTTAATAACTCACTGTCAGTGTCTCTAAGTTTCCTGGACACATTTCTTTCTTTCTCCTGAGATTTTCTAAGAAGTTGCCTTAGATTTTTTACTTCACTATGATGTTTAGCCATAAGCTGGGGTAAATTATTTTGTGAATTTTCATATTTTCCTATTGCTTTCAAGTGCCTGAATTGAAGTCGTTTCAAGAGTTGGTTTTCTAAGACAGTTGCTTCTAGTTTACGATGAATATCAGCTAATTCATTTTTCAGTTCCTTAATCTTATGAAGCCTTGCTGACATTATGCGATGAGCCATAGCATCTCTTTTTTGGGTAATGATACTAATTTGAGAAGTTAAGGCTGTATTCCAGTTCTGCAGTTTTTCGGGTGAGATTTCCTTAAATCCTATATAAACAAATTATTCCATTATTAACAAAACATGTAACACAATACAGTAGTATACATATATACATATAATACACATAGTTATAGGAAGTTCATGTAGAAATTATATTCATCTACATATATATGGAAAGTTAAAACTATGTAACTGGTTAATCATTCTAAGTCATGAATAAATATGTATTATTTAGCAAATGGCATAGTTAATAAACATACCCTTATTGTTATTATATAGTAAGAGAAAAAAAATGAGAGGCAGGATGCTTTCAGGTTTGTGAAGTGGCTGTATCTTACTATGTACTTTACTGGTCTTAATCAACCTGTTATAAAGAACTCCTGTGTACTTGTTGCATATTTTAATTCTTTGCCTTTAAAACTCAAGTTTTGTGTTGCAATTATGCCCCCAAAATACGTGGAAGTCTTTTGGGCTCTAAATCTTATGAGAAAACTCTTCAGTTGTGAGGAATTGTGAGAAAATTTTATTTAGGTTTGAATCTGACCCTGAATGGCTGGGAAGCTGAACTACCTAGTTATGCTTGCTAGAAATCCAATCAAGTGTAAAGTTTAAGAAGCTATAAGTAGTTTTCTCACAATTATACATCTTACCCTATATTGGCCAACTAATTGTTTCTTTGATTGAAGGGGGGAGTGGGATACATATTTTTATGATTTCATGGAATGACACTTTTTGTTCTTTCCTTCTTAACTTGAAAAGCCCCTAATCTTTCCTCTAATGGAAATCAGATTACTGAAACATATATCTTGGCTTATTTCTGATTCCTTTAATGCATTAAAATCTGTCTCTAGTGGCAAGCTGAGGAGGCCTGGTCCCAATTTATTATATAATTGGCATGCATTGTTTAATAAAGTGATATACTCAGAAGCTCAAACTAGTTTCCTCAGTTATTTCATATTGCAAGGCACTCTTCTTGGTATAGAGATTGGGGTCTATGGCTGCTCCCTTCCTTAGAATATCATTCTGGGGTACTCATCTCTTTAGTTCCACCTTGTATTTATAATACAGGGCTGGAGAGTTGCCAAAAAAGCTACTAGTTAGCACCTGTTCTCACATCCTGCATGTCTTGCTCCAGTATGGGATCTTCTCTTGCTCTAGTGCATAATCTTTCCCTGGGCACTGCAGTGCTCTGTGGATAGTGTGATAATAGTAAGAAGTTGTCCCCAGTGTCCACAGATCTCTTTGGAAGAATCCTAACAATATGCCTGCAGTATGTGTGCTTGTGAAGGAGGAGTCAAAGAAAACTTCCTAGGAGAGGTTGCATAAGAACTTCACCTTGAAAGATTAAAATTCTGAAAAACAGAGATAAGGAGAGAATATATTAATTACTGGAAATTGGAATGGAACGGAACTGGAAGGAGGGAATATGATTTGTAAAGAAGAATATTATATTTGGTATATAGAATATCTAAAGAAAAATAATGTCAAATAAAATTTGAAAGGTTTGAAAGTTGTAGCCAGATGGTGAAGGATTCTAAATTTTAGGTTGAGAAGCTTTTATTGTAGTAGAAGCAATAAGAAAATACTGAAGGTTTTGATAACTGGATGGAGGCTGTCAATGAGAAGGATAAGACAGTAGTTCAAATGAGAGATGATAAACTGGAGTTGGCTGTGTGGAAAGAAAAAAAAAGACTTGGCAAGCAGTAAGATATGGGGGAGTATAAGTAATGACATCAAGTATCGAATTACAAAAAACAGTGACTAGGAAGTTTGTGCTATCAGTGAAAATAAGTAAACTCAGAAAGGAGAAAAAAGTATAGGGAGGAGATAAGTTCCATTTTGGAAATGTTGAGTTTCATATGTTGATGGTTCATCTAGAAAGAAAAAAACCAGCAGGAAGCTGGAAATTCAGAGATGAGGTTTGGGCCAGATATATAAATCTGCAGTCATCTGAATAAAGATAATAACAGGCTATGCCAGGAAATAAGATTAATCAAGGATGCACACCACACACATGCATTTCTATGTAACTGTATATATACATTTATTTATATATACATTAACATATGGGGAAAGGGATGAAAAGTAAAATAGGGAGGAAGAGAAAGGAGAGAGAATGAGAAAGAGAGAGAGAGAGAGAGATTAAAAGGAGAAAGGAAGGATGAAAGAGAGGGAGGGAAAGAGGGAGAAAGAGAGATAGGGAGAGATGGAGGGAATAAGAGAAAGAAGGAGGGAGGGAGGGAGGAAAGGATAGAAAGAGGGAGAGAAGGGAGGAGGAAAGGAGAAAGGTGGGGAAGGGGAAAGGAAAGGGGAAGAAAGGGAGAGAGAGAGAGAAAAGAGAAAAGTTTTATGTTTTACTTTATTTTTCTATTAGACTATAAGCAAATTTAATGAAAGCAGGAATTATGGAATAACAGAATTTAAATTGGGAGGGACCTGAGAAGTCATCTAAACCACTTTATATTCTTAGAATATAACACATCTCAAATGTACTTTAATTGTTCTAGCATTAGAATGACAGGGAAAGTTAATACAGAATGTTGGAGGGGATGTGGGAAAACAGGGACACTGATACATTGTTGATGGAATTGTGAACACATCCAGCCATTCTGGAGAGCAATTTGGAACTATGCTCAAAAAGTTATTAAACTGGGCATATCCTTTGATCCAGCAGTGTTTCTACTGGGCTTATACCCCAAAGAGATCCTAAAGGAGAGAAAGGGACCTGTATGTGTCAAAATGTTTGTGGCAGCCCTATTTGTAGTGGCTAGAAGCTGGAAAATGAATGGATGCCCATCAATTGGAGAATGGTTGAGTAAATTGTGGTATATGAACGTTATGGAATATCATTGTTCTGTAAGAAATGACCAGTAGGATGAATACAGAGAGGACTGGCGAGACTTACATGAACTGATGCTAAGTGAAATGAGCAGAATCAGGAGATCATTATATACCTCAACAATGATACTCTTTGAGGATGTATTCTGATGGAAGTGGATCTCTTCGATAAAGAGAGCTAATTCAGTTTCAATTGATCAAGGTTGGACAGAAGCAGCTACACCCAAAGAAAGAACACTGGGAAATGAATATAAACTGCTTGCATTTCTGTTTTTCTTCCTGGGTTATTTATACCTTCTGAATCCAATTCTCCCTGTGCAACAAGAGAACTGTTTGATTCTGCACACATATATTGTATCTAGGATATACTGTAACCTATTTAACATGTATAGGACTGCTTGACATCTGAGGGAGTGGGTGGAGAAAGGGAGGGGAAAAATCGGAACAGAAGTGAGTGCAAGGGATAATGCTGTAAAAAATTACCCTGACATGAGTTAAATAAATAAATAATTTTTTAAAAATGTTCTAGCATTGCTAGCAGTACTTACAATGTAGTAGACATAAAAAGATTTGAGTAGAATTTTAAAAGTTTTTATTGATGTTTTCTGATTTTTACACTTATAATTTTCCCCAATCCTTTGCTCTGTCTCTCCCAGAAAGCTATCTTATATATGAGTATTTTTTGAAGACAAAAAATAGGGGAGGGGAAAAAAGGAAAAAAAAAAGTACCAAATGATCAATGCATTGAAAAAGTTTAAAAAATGTACAATGTATAATGCCTGTGGACCTCTCAACCTCCACAAAGGGGTAGATTGGGGGTATTCACTTATATCTTCTTTCCACTCAAGCTTTATCTTTATAATTTTGTTACTTTTACTTTGTGTATGCTCTATTTACATTGTAGTTATGTATACTATTTTCTTGCCTTTGTTTCTGCATCAGTTCAGGTAAAATTTTCTAAGTTTCTTTATATTCATCACTTTCATAATTTTTTTTTTCCTAGCTGAGGCATTTGGGGTTAAGTGACTTGCCTAGGGTCACACAGCTAGGAAGTGTTAAGTGTTTGAGGTCACATTTGAACTCAGGTCCTCCTGACTTCAGGATTGATGCTCTAGCTATTGTGCCACCTAGCTGCCCCACTTTCCTAATTTCTTAAATGCACAATAATATTTCTATTACATTCATGTCACACAGTTTGTTTAGCTATTCTCCAATCAATGCATCTATTATCAATGGCTTCCTAAGCCAAATAATGGGATTTCTGGTTTGAGGAGCATGAACATTTTAGTTACTTTGCTTATAAATTCAGAATTATTTTCCAAAATCATAGCTCCACAAATGATGTATTAGTGTGTCTAACATTTCATAATCATTTCAACATGGCTATGGCAATTTTTATTTTAAATAGTATTTTATTTTTTCCAATTACATGTGAAGACAATTTTTAACTTTCATTTTTTAAATAAAATTTTGAAATTAAAATTTTTTTCTCTCTTTTCTTTTTCTCCCTCCTCACTAAGATGGTAAGCAATTTGATATAAGTTATATACGTATACAATCATGTAAAACACATTCCCCTATCAGTCATATTGTGAAAGAAAAAATAGAACAAAATGAAAAAAGCTAAGAAAATAAAGTGAAAATAATAAGCTTCAATATGCATTCAGACTCCATCAATTCTTCCTCTGGATATGGATTGCATTTTCCATTATGAGTCTTTTGGAGTTGTCTTGAATCATTGTATTGCTCAGAAAAGCTAAGTCAATAATATTGGTTCTGATTATTTGATATCACAGAAAGAACTGCTATAAATATTTTTGTATAGAGAGTTTTCTTTTTTCTTTTTTTATGATTTTATTGCCAATTTAAAACTTATCTTTGCAAAATTGCAGTTGTTTTGATTTGCCATTATCTTTAGTGATCTAGAATATACATAGATGTGGTTTTGAATACATTGAAATTCTTATTTTGAGATTAGTTTCTTCATATCCTTTGATCAACTTTTCATCTTTTTATTCCTTATTCCCCAACATGTATTCCAGTCAAATGACACTAGCCTCCTGGATGTCCACCAATAGATAGTTCATTTCTTGGCTCTAGGTATTCTTTCTGGTTATCCTCCAAGACTAGAACATTCTCCTCTACTCCAAAAACTGTTCTCTCTGACTTTTAATTCTCAACTAAAATTTTACATTCTATAAAGAACCTGCCTCAATCCTTTTTAATTCCAGTGTGTTCCCTCTGGTATTTCCTATTTATCCTGTGTGTAGTTTACTCTGTATATACTTATTTGCATATTTTCTCCCCCATTAGACTGTAAACTTTTTGAGGACAAGAACTTGTTGCAGCTGTTTTTTAAGAGCTCAAAGCATATGAGCCCTTTGATCTCAGAGGCTAGATGAATGAGGTGGGAGACTCATAGAGTGTGAAAAGAGCTTCAGTTTATTATGCCCTACAGCCTTGTTGATACACATTTTTGCAAGCATGATTAGCACTTGAATAGTAGGCAATCCCTAATCACCATTCAGAGAAGCAGCATATGCATGGTATCTGCCAATGGGAGGACAGCCCATCCAGCAATTCAGCAACCTGCTCACAGTGTCCTGTCAAGGCATCCCTCCTCATGAGCAACTAGCTGTGACCCTTGTGATCACAAATCATTGCTTCTTGTTCAATATGGGTGTTTCTGCAATGTGGCAGAAAACTTATTGTGCATCAAAGGTCAAGGCGGCCTCAGTACTCTCCCTCTTGGCAGGGGGTCCCATAACTCAAGAGGAATTCTTTTGCCTCATTATGTATTCATCTTAGCAAAGTATTTAGCACATAGTTGGTATTTAATAAATTTTTTTGGTTGACTGATCTATTGGGAAATGGATGGTAAATCATTTATGAAATATATATATATATATACTGTTGGAATCTTTACAAATTGTTAAGTCATTAAAGTTGACAGAGACAATAATTATCTAATTTAGCATGGTTCAGTATCCTCTTACAAGGAGATGTTTTGAGCCAGAACCTGAAACAAGGCACTAAGTAGAACTAATTGATACAATGCTTGTGTTCACACCTTTACTTATTGGAGTTCACATGTTTGGGAGATTTCAGGGTTTAGTATGAGATATCTGAATTCACACCTCCCTTGGGCCAGAGAGCATGCTGGGAGATATCCCATAATCCCATTCTCTCATATATAAGAAACAGACAGAGTTTATAAGAGCCAGATAGAGGCTCTCAGAGAGAGTTCAGCTGAAGATTGAGAAGGGAGCATCATTTCAATTGAGGAGAAGCACTCTCTCAGAGGCTCAACCAGATTCATCTTCATCTCACACCATTGTAGTGGCTGGGCTCCTGCACTTCCCCCACTGAGACCAAACTGGTCTGAAAGACTCTCTAGAAAGCTAGCCGAGCTCCAAGTGAAGGAGACAAGAGATCCATTCAATCTTTGTGCTGGCTGGAGGCAGAAGAAAGCAGAGGCAAAGGACAAGCTGCAAAAGCTCTTAGAACCAAAGAGAGAGAGAGGCCTTTAACAAAACTAACCAGGCTTTTTTGGAAGGAGAAAATAAACTTTTGCATTTTTACCAGCTGGCTGCATTTTGGGTGATTATTACTCTTAACTGAAACTAAGGCTGCCTCCAGAAAACTTCCCTGAGAAACCTGCTTCCTCCCAGAGAGAATCATCATATTATTATTTTAAAGAAGAAAAACACCACAATATACAATATATATTACATATATATTATGTATGACTAGTGTCAATGCAGAAGTTGTTCAGTTACAAGCAAAGCTGTCTAGTTTATATTTTTAAATTGCTTCTATCTTTTATTTGGTTAAGAATTTATTTCTTAATCATAGCTGAGAAGTATATGGTTCGCATCTCTTCTATTTTTTCCATATTATAATCTTCAATATTACAGTAATATATTCATTTAGAAAATATGTAGAATATAGTGTAAGTTATTAGTCTGAGTCTAATTTCTGCCAAATTGCTTTTCAGTTTTTCTAGAAGTTTTTATTCAAACAGATTTTTCCTAGGTAATTTATATTTTCTATTTTATCAAATGCTCCTCAATCCTTCCTCTTCAAAGTTTCATCCTAATTCTGCCCAGTCCTTTTATTGTTCCCCTTGAAATGCTTATTCCATAAGCAACAATCTTCCCTTCATCTATTCCTCTCCTACTCTTTCCCCTTGTGACATATCCTCCCTGATCCAATTTTTTTTAGGATTAGCTGTACCTTCACTAATTCTCATCAGCTTACTCCTTGAGGTGGGAGAGTTCTTGTTTCCTATTGCCACTTCCCAACTTCCCCTTCCTCTATCATCCAGTAACCTATCTTCTTTTAAGGTTCATGCTATTCATATCTACCAACCAATCAAAATCCTGTTAGCTATTGTCTATAGATCTCCCCGCCTTAGGTCACTCTCTTTCTCAAGAGTTGACTCTATGAGCTACTTCACCCCATATCAGCCACACATAAAAGATAATCATATTTTTAATCTTGACATCACTCACAAATAAATGTAGCACCCTTCATGTTCAAGATATCTGCTGACTATAATCAAATGGTTTTTCAACTCTTTCTCTGCCTTCCTTTACATAACCCTACTCTTCATCAATCTTCCATAACCTCTAATTCCTTGACCTCAATTTTCTCCTAGGCCATTTCTTTTGTATTAGCCACTCTTCCTCTTCTCTCCATCTGACTTCTTGGGGAACCAGTTCCTATGTCTCTTTTGCCCTTTGAGGAAAATTAATATTTGTTATATCATTTGATAATATTACTCAGTAATTATTTCCCCTATTTTGTTAAAATGCTTCTTAGTTTAGCTCAAAAGATGTCACCTAGCCTGAACGAAAAGTATAAGATATATACTCAGTCCTACTTCTCCCTGCTTAATCTACTTGTTAACCAGTTTAAAAGTGAAACCCTTGCTTCTGTTTACCCTATTTTGATTTGTTTACCCTAGTTTGAGCTAGGCCCTCTCCAGGACATGAGTCTATTGTACTTGCTTCTCCTTTGCAAGGTTAATGGTGACTTGGTCTTCAAGAGGAGGTCAAACAAGTAGAAAACTGATTGAGATTTTTTTTTTTAAGCCAGGATGGCTGGAGGCAAATGGGTCTCATAAAGCAATTAGCTTTCTGTAATTGCCAGAAAGGAATGTGATCAGCCATACTTGAAGGTCAAATCACCTTCCCCCAGCTGTAGACTAATCCTATTATACCTCCCAAAGATGAAGTAATAGGGAGGAACTAAGGTAACTCTCAATCTACTTCATTAAAATGTCTACCAACGGGTTAAATCTGTGCCAGGTGAATCAGAATATTGTCTATACTGTCAGGCCAATCAGAAGACACACACACATAGATACAGCCCTATTCCAGGTCTTTGACTATCAAAAGAAACCACCTACCCAATTTATTGTTCAATGCTAGCCTAAAAAATTGACCATGCTTAGGTCCCTGGCTTCTTATTGAGGTACTTACTCCCAGAACTTAGCACAGTGCCTAGAATATAGTAGGCACTTAATATTGTGTGAGATGGAAAGATGAAGAACTTACAAGATAAGTATTGTATGACTACGTGGCTGGACCGCCCACTTCTCATGAGATTCTACAATAAGCAATTTTCTGCTTTCTACTTTGAGTGATCTCTGAGTAGTCATTTTTGAGTAAAGGTCTTTACATCCCCACCCAGTTGGGGGCTTGTCTGGGATTGGGGTCTATTAAGGAGATGGCTATGCACACTGAACGAGGACAGGCGTGCCCATGGAGTAGTTTTCTCCATGGTCTCTGGCTCTGAGTGTGCAGCCTCCCTCCCCTGTTAAGCAATGACCCGAGGTAGAGGTACTCAGTGGTAAGTAGAATTGAAGACTAGAAGGAAGTAGTCCTGACAGCCAGTGAGCAGTCTGAAAGGCTTACATGTGTAACTCAGAGTAAGCTCTTGGGAGTCTGGGGTCTATTGGCTGGGTCAAGGGAGACCCGAGGAATTAGCTCTCTTAAATTTGTTCTTGGTGGGGATTGCTGTCAACACCACTGATAAAGTTTCCCGAAAAAGCTCTCGGGTGACTGCTGGTGTGAGGGTGACCTCTGCCAATACCTGGTTTGGGGCCAGGTTGAAAAATGGGACAAAAGCAGTCCAAAAATCAACGTCAGGACCTTAGTCAGGGAATTCCAGTCGACACCCCTTTTGGGAGTCAACTTAAAGACTGGGATGAACTTCCCAGGTATAAAGGGAAGGATAGAAAGATGATGATTAAATATTGTTTTGTTTGTAGTATCCAGGATATTGGCAGTGGAATAATTTGGCCAAAATATGGCTCCTCTGATAATTGGACAGGTCAACAACTAAATTTATATATTAATGGGAAAAATCCCTTCAATCCAGAGGAATCAATGTATGCAAGCCTCTGGCTTTCAGGATAACAGACTAGCTGTTTCTAGAGGTTGAAGAAGGGCCAGAGACTAAGGTGATCCCATCTCACCCCTGGGATCTTTGAGGCTGCTTCTTTGGAAGTAAGGTGGGGAGAAGGGCAGCAGTGGAAAGGTGCTGCAGTGGAAAGGTGCTGCAGCTGCTTGGTTCCTTATGCTGAAGAACGCAATCTAATCTTTTAAAGGGACAGGCTGCTCTTACAAGATGTTAATTAAATATTTGTTTCTTTAGATAAATAATGGTTTCCTTGTTTAATGAATATGATCATAAATGCTTTCTATAGTTTGAAAGGGTTATTTCAAAAAGTTTAATTGATGGTTTTAAGGACTTTTTGGATTTTTTCATGTGAAAATGGGAAGTTTTAATTAACTGTATTGCTAATTATTTAAAGGGACTCCAAGAATAAAAGTTTTTGCCTTTGTCCTTTTGAAAATGTTTTTGTTATGGACAATTTATAGTTTGAGATTTTTCTGTCTATTGGGTATTTTAAAAGCAAAATGATTGGTATAATGTTCAACTTATGAAACATCTACTTGGGTATGCAAAAATTGTGTGAACTTTCTGGGATAGATTTCTTACTGTTATCAATATATGGTAAATAGCTGTTTGGCATTTATCTGAAACTTTGGTTAGTGGGATTTGTTATTGGAGATAAAATTTCTTGGGCTTATAGTTAATACTATTTGGGCGTTTTAAACCTCCACCCTCTGACAGTTAGTGGGACAATTAACTGGAATAAAACTAAGTTAAGGCTATTTTATCTTGTACTGCTTATATTATGTTATAGTCATGTCTGCCTTTTTCCTCCTATGACTGATTTCCATGATCAGAACAATGGTCAATAAGAATTGTTAATGCAATTCAATTATATCATACCTTGCTATTTCCAATCTAATTATATATAATCATTATATCCTAAATACTTAGGCAAATGAATATTTAGTCTGGTCATCTGTCTGTTACAGGATATTTGCATTTTTTTAAAGGTTTCTAAATGATAAGAGGACAATTAACAGTGGTCTGTGAAACCTAACTGCTGTTTTTATTGGGACTACAGCCATTTGCCTGCCCTGTGAAGCAAACTCAGCTGCTGGCTCTTCACATTTTGCAGCAGCCTTGTGGACCACGTCTTTCTATCTCAGACAGTTCTAACTTTTGTTAGTTTTGATTTTTTTTTTGTTCTAGATTTTGGTCCAATTACAGATTATTGAAACTCTTCTGGGACATGGATCAGCTCATCTGAAGCTTTGGTAGCTACCAGCATGCCACACCCACCCCCTGCATGGACTGAGAGCCTGTACCTATTCTCAGCCTGAAGCAGCTTAGATTGAGACCATTGCCCCTGCTCCTGATATAATTTGGACTGATATGGGGGAGTGTGAAAGTGGTTGATTAATTATTGTTAAAATTATAACTGTATTACTATGTGTTTAAGATTGGATGGAAATTGGGGATGGAAATTGTTAAAACTGTGTAACTATTGCTGTTATGGATGTATAGGAACTTTATATGTGGGATTGTTACTTGATGCTTTAGCTTTGAAATCTCTTATTCTGTTGGAATTGCTGTGGCAGACTGTTCTCTGATTGCCTGCTTTTAGGAAATCTCCAAGATATAGATACCTGTCTTGGGACTGGCGGTCTCTAAATCTGTAACCCCAGTTTCTTAATTAGTATCTTAGCATTCTCAAAGAACATTGCAGTTTTGAAATCAGGCCTCTAAAGTTAGGGGTTTGCCTGCCTTCATAGTCTAACTGCATATTCTGCTCAGAAATCTGGATCCTTTCTGGATCCTAGTAGCAGCACCTGTTCTTTTAAGCAGGGACAGGTGGAGCTACTCCAGGCCCCACTCTTTCTCTCCTTTGGAATCTCTTGACAGACTTGGGGTGCCCCTCCTAGCATGGGCAGCATGACTGTCTCGAGCCCTGCTACTCCCTATATAAGCAGAGGCTGAGTTAAGGGCACAAATGACTGCAGACACCTAATACAGTGAACTGTTGTTCTTAAACTGGATTCTCTGGCTGAGATGGTGTTCAACTGCAGAAGACCTGAAATGCTGCAACAGGGAGCCTTTGTACTGCTGAAAACTCTGGGGTTGTCAGGGAGAAACTTGCCCTTACCCTAAGTCCTTGCATTTTCTAGTTTTATTTTGATTTATTTGCTTCACATTGGCTTGGTCAAAATTATGGTGCTGAGACCTTCCTGATATCTAGGGTGAGATGATTCAATAATTCAAATATTCAGAAGGAGAATGTGTAATGTTGTGCTTCAGTTTCCCTAGATTGTCATCTTTATCTTTCTTTGTATTTTTATGTCTGCCAAATGCCAATCTGTTCTGTTCTGACAATTGGTGGAAGCAACTTTTATGGTATGGACTTATTACAATCAGTGGTATTATCCTGTTGCCACTACGCCTGCCTTGTATAGTTACTTTAGTAACCAGAATAGTTCAATGGTCTCTGTCAAAGATACTGCATACAGAGGATGCTATTAAAATGATGATTCTTTAGAAAGAAGGTTGGAATGTAGTAGAGAGAGATGATCAGCTTGATAAACAATGTGTAGATATGTTGACTGATTTTGAACAGTCTGTAAGTTCTTCATAGATATATGATAAACATCATTTACAAATTTAGGGGGGATTGAGTGAGATGGAAAGATGAAGAACTTACAAGGTAAGTATTGTATGAATTCCCTCCCCCTTTTTTGTTTCTTTTTGTTATTTCCCTGTGTCCTGCATAAGTATAAAATATGCAGACATATTTACTTAACATTAGTCAGTGACATTTATCAGTATTTGACATTTATCAATATTTAGTCTATTAGCTTGACCACTGTCAGTTCAATTATAAAAAGCCTGAAGGCCTAAGTTTCAATTTCCTAGAAGAAAGCTGATTTTGGGGAAACTGAAACCTTTCATTCTAATTTTTTCGGGAAGCAACATCCAATTAGATGGCCCCACATCTTTCAGTGCTCTCTAACTTGTGATGTAATTTCCTGTAACAAAATCTATAAAAGCTGTGTATATTTACTGATTCTTCAAATCTCCTACTGTGAGTACTTTCACTTCCCTTTTTCGTTCATGGCTGGACCATCCACTTCTCATGAGATTCTACAATAAACAATTTTCTGTTTTCTACTTTGAGTGATCTCTGAGTAGTCATTTTTGGGTAAGGGTCTTTATGTCCCACACAATAGTGAGTTCTGCTGCTTCCGATTCTCCTTTTTACAATTTGTCCATTGATTTGCCTCTGAATTTTCTAATTAATATCCCTATAATTTCTGCTTTCTAATAGTTTTAGTTCTGGAAGTGCTATTTCTGCTTTGTTTTTCCTTCTTTTCATCATTTTCCTTGATATTTTAGAACTTTTTGGTTTTTTTCAATGAATTCTTATTTTATTAAGTTCTCTTGACAATTTGATTGATATAACATTAACAATGTTAGTTAACAGTTAGTTAAGTACTGTTATAATTTTTATTATATTGGCATTTGTAGATATGGATACTGAATACTCCTCCAGTCATTTAAATTATTCTTAAAGAGTACTTTGTAATTGAAGTATGTAACTCTTTTATACACTTAAGTAGCTCAGTCTCCAGACACTTTATGAAATTTGTAATTTAGTATGAGATATCTATTTTTAATTCATGGATTTTGTGATTTTTATTTAGAAGTGCAGTTGAGTTTTGAGGGTTTGCTTTGTAGCCTGCAATTTTCCTAAAGATATTGTCTTGATTAGTCCTTGTTGATTTCCCTAGGACTTTCCAAGTAGATCATCATATCATCTGCAAATAGGGTAATTTCGTTTACCTTAATGTCTTTAATTTCTTTCTCTCATCTCAATTGCTAGAATTTCTAGAATTCTATCAAATAATAGTGAGGAGAGTGGGCATGCTTGCTTTAGTCTTGTATTTATTGGAAAAGGTTTTCATGGATTATCATTGCATATGATACTTGCTTTTGGTTTTAAAAAAGTCCTATGTTTTTATTCTTTTTAAGATGACATACTTTGCTAAAGACTTTTTCTGCAACTATTGAAATAGTTATGTGATTTTGGAAGCTTAAATTTTCAATATGATATTGACCATTTTCCTAATGTTGAACCATTTTTGATTTCCTTATTCAGCTTGTAAATCCAACTTATTTATGTGAATGAATTCTTTGATAAATTGCTGGGGTTTGTTTGGCAGGATTTTATTTAAAATTTTTGTATTGGGCTATAGTTTTCCTTTTGTGTTTTTATCATTACCTGGTTTAGGTGTTAGGACTATATTTTGTTTCAGAAAGGATGCTGGTGATGTGCTTTCTCAATTTTTAAGAATAATTTGTGAAGTATGGGTACTAATTGTTCTTTAAAAGTGTGATAAAATCTGTTAGGATCAGGAGTTTCTTTGGCATTTCCTTTATATCTAATTCAGTTTCCCTTTCTGAGATTTGCTTAAGATATCTATGTAATTATTTTACATTTTGGAAGTATTCCTCTATTTCTTTTGTGTTCTAGGTTTTGTTAGCATATAACTGTGGAAAACATTCTGGTTATCCTTTATATTTCTCCTGGGTTTTGATTTTACTTTGATCATTGCTATTGATTTTGCTTTTTTGACCCCCCCCCTTTTTTAAAAAATTTTTTTAAATTATTTAAAAATAATTTTTTAAAAAATTAGTCAAAGTTTTGTCATTTTTCAGTTTTTAGTTTTACTGATCATTTCTAATTTTTTTTTTTTTGGTTTTCAGTTTATTTTTGTTCTAATTTTTATTATCTTCTCTTTTGTGCTTATTTTAGATTTGTGTATTTGCTGGTTTTCTAAATTTTAAAAATATATATTCAGTCCATTAATCTCTTCTATCTAATAAATGCTTATTTATGGGGACATTATTTTTCCCTAAGGACTGCTTTAGCTATACTTCAGAAATTTTAGCATATTGTTTCATCATAATTTTCTTTCATATAATTATTTTTAAGATTTGTTCTTTAATCAAATTATTGATGATTTCATTATTAAAATTTCCATTTGAATTTGTATTTTTTGTTTGTAGTCTCTTAACCAATAACTACTGTTTTTATATTATAGTCTTTAAAGGATATATGAGCTATTTCTACCCCTCTTCTTTTTAACCTTTTGTTTGTTATTTCTGTGGCCTAATACATGGTCAATTTTCCATATGGTGCTAAGTAGTATATGCTTTTGCAGAATCATTTATAAGACATCATATGTCTTTTAGCTCTGTTTTCTCTAGCAATTTGTGTTATCTTTGTTAGACTAATTCAAAACACAGGGGGACATTGAAGTCTGTCACAACTGTGTTATTTGTATTTCCTTTATTACTGACATTGTTTTGTTTTCTATATTTCCTTTCAACATAATGTGGTTTTCTTATTTATCCCTTTTCAATTTTTGAATAGTTGTTTTACTTTGACTAATAGTATGATTACATTGGATTCTCTTTGCACAATTTTTCCCATCTTCTCAGTTTTACTTTGTGTATATCTTTGTTTTTTAAAATGTATTCTAAGCAACAGATTTTAGAGTTTTCTTTGTTTTGTCATATAACTTGGCTTTTTCATTTTATTGTTTAATATATTCATATTTAAATTTGTGAAGGAAAGGGAATAAGCATTTGTAATGCTTATTGGAATATACCCTGTATAAGAGCTTTTTACAAATATTATTTCTTTGATTCTCAGAGCAATCATGTAAATGCTTTTATTATCCCTATTTTGTGTTTGAGAAAATGGAAACAGAAATTACATAAGTTGTCCAAAATCACATGGCTAAGGAGTGTCTGAGCTAAAATTTGAACTGGTTTCTTATTCCAAGCCCATTATCTATGTATCTCTATTTCTCTCATGATATCTCAGATTTATAGTTAAATCTAGTGTTAGGAAAGTTAGGCTTATAATTTTCTCCATTTGACTCTAATATTTTTTTTCAGGTTATGATTTCCCCCTTTCTGCTATAATAATCTTTTACTTACTTTTAACTTCATTCACAGAAAAATACCAATTCCTGCAGTTGACAGAGAAGACACTCACCCATTGTATGACTGCCTCCTGACTTTGTGCTATTACAGTTCATGGCTGCTGCATTTGTTCATCTCTTTTGTATTTCTGTTGTCTGGGTATTCAAGGGGCAAATCATCTTTCAGGTCTATTTTTTATTCTAAGAATATTTCAAATATTATTGAAAAGCTTTCTTAATTATTTTAAAGCTCAGGTTTGTAGGTCTGCATCCTCAATAATTGTTTTTTTGGAACCCATTATTCCATTTCTTCCTTGTGTTATTCTAAGTTCTTTTACTTTTTATTTGAAGGCATTTCTCTGGATCACTGGTAGATTTTATTTCTGATTTGAATTGTTAAATTTAACATCTATATTTGCTTAAGTTTGTGGCCTTTTTTTGGAAATCATCTATGAATTTTTTCATTTGACACCTCTTTTGAGTTCAGAATTTTTTTTTTTTTGCCATTTCCTTCTTTAGCTCATTTTTACAAATGAGGAGACTGAGGAAAACAGGGTTAAGGGACTTGCTAAGACATTTACAACTAGTGTTTGAAGTCACATTTGAACTCAGACCTTTTTGACTCCAGACTTGGCATTTTATCCACTGTGTCATCTAGTTGTCTTATGTATAGTTATATACATATAATGTATATGCTTATATGCTTATACAATACACAAAAGTATAATTCTATATTATTATACTCATATTTCACAGGACATATTTATATGGGTGTGGGTATGTATATGTGTATAAGAGTCCCAATGTGGGTAGTAATTCCTTCAGAAGGAAAACAAATGAGTTTGCTAGAAAAATAATTCTCCCAACATTCTTTTTTTTTTAATTTTTATTATACCTTTTTATTTACAAGTTATATGCATGAGTAATTTTACAGCATTGACAATTGCCAAACCTATCTCCCAACATTTTAGTGAATTATGTTACCCCATATTCTTTGATTAGTTATCATTTGGGGAATGACTTATATCCTTATATATTTTGCTAAGAATTCTATATATTTGAGAAATAGGCCTTTATTAGAGAAATTTTGCATGAAAATCATTTCACATTTATGATTGTCTATTTTTCTTCATCCTGTTTTCTCCCATGTATCAATCTTTTTTCACCCGATCCATCCTCAAAAGTATTTTGCTTCTAACTATATCTTCCTCAATCTACCTTTCTTTCTATTAGTCCACCCCACTCTCTCCTCCATCTATCTCCTCCTTCTGTCAATCATTTTCTCTCTCTTCCTGTAAGGTAACATAGATTTCTATGTGCAGCTGAGCATGCATGTTTCTCTCTTTGAGCCAATAAGATTTAAGTGATCCTTCCATGTCTCCTATTTTCTCCTTCACTGTAAAAACTCTTTTATGTGAGCTAATTTGCCCTATTCCATCTTTCCCTTTCTTCTCCCCATACATTCCTCTTTCTCTTCCCTTAATTTTATTTTTTTGCATATCATTCCATCATATCCATGTCTTCTATGTATATTTTTTCCAATTGGCTTAATCATGAGTATTTTTAGGAATTATAAATGCAATAGAAATGTAAATTGTTTACAATTTAGAAAGGTAAACAGTTTAACCTTATGGATCCTTTCTGATTTCTCTTTCCTAATGACCTTTTTATGATTTTCTTGAGTCTTGAATTTTAAATTCCTTTTGGAGCTCCTCCAGGAAAGTTTTTTGGGTCTGAGACTAAGTCATATTTTCCTTTGAGTCTTGGGATGTAGCAATTTTGACTCTGTTGTTTTCTTCTGAGTTTGTTTTGAACTTCCTTGTCATGCTATAATTTTCTAAGGTCAGATTTTTTGTTTTTTGTTTTTTCATTTTCCAGCTTATTTGTTGACTTTTAACTTTATGTGAAAATGTTAAAGTGGGTTCTACGCCTAAGATGGAAGGGGCATTGTCTGCCTTTTCATCGCCATATTTGTCTCTACAATCTGATAAGAGCTATTTTATATAATATATATACATGATTACTCCATAAAAATCTGTACCAGCCAAAGACAATTTATTCTCAGTTATTGAAATTTAAGGAGATATTTTCAGTCCTTTTAAACCAGATGCCAATGGGCATTTCTACAATGTTAGGACAAAGATACAATCAAAATCGAAAAACAGTCTTGCCTCCTTATAAACCCATCAAGTCGATCAGATTCCCCAAGCAACTATTTACAAACAAACAGGTTCTCAGAATATAAAAATAATAGGAAAAAAGCAGAAGGAAATCTATTAGGAAAACTAATGTAACAAATCTGTCTGCCTATAATATCTATGGGAAAATATGTTCCAAATTCCAAATAACCTTTTTTTCTTTCTGTTCCTCCCTTCTTTTTTCCCATTTTCCCCCTCGTCCCTTCCATTGCCTTCTCTCTCTCTGATCCCACATCAACAAGCATTTATGAAGTGTCCACCATTTAGTAGGCACTGTGCTAAGTGCTGAGTATGCAAAAGGAAAAATACAAAACCATTACTCCTTTCAAGGAGCTCACAAATCTATAGAAAAGATGATATGCAAACAACTTGGACAAGTAAGATATATTCAGCATAAATTGGAGATAATCTTGGAAGTCATACATTAAGATTAAAAAGGATCAGGAAAAAATTCTTGTAGATTGACTGAGACATGAAAGAAACCAGAGAAGCAAGGAGATAAGAGACCAAGAGCATAGGGAACTGCCATTTAGAATTCATGGATGAATTGTCAGTTTAAGGAACAGATAGCCAGTATTTTGAAGTTTGAATTGTAGAATACATGGGGGAAGTAAGTTATTAGACGACTGAAAAGATAGAAAATGGTTGGCCTATAAAAGGCTTTAGAAGAAAAAAGAATTTTATATTTGTTCCTGAAAGTCTTAGGGAGCCACTGGAGTTTACTGAAGGTTTTGTGGTATTTGTAATATAGTTATATTTGCATATTAAAAAGATCAGTTTGACAGCTGAGTGGAGTTTGGATTGGAGTAGGTAGTTTTGAGGCAGGAAGACTAGCCAGGTGGCTATTGCAATAGTCCATGTGTGAGAACATCAGGGTAGTTTGTGAGAAGAAAAGAGGGCATATAATAAGATGTTATAAAGGCAGAATTTCTAGGACTTAGCATCTAATTGGATAACACTTAGTCTGGGTGATTTGGGAGGATGGTGGTACCATTAAGAAGAGAGAAAATTTTTGCAGGAAAGAAAGTTCAGTTTTGGACATATTGAATTTAAGATGTCCAAGAGACATGTCTTAAGAGCCAGTTTGAGATATCCAGTAAGTAACTGGCAATCAAGAGTGAGTTTGGGGCTATACAAATAGATCTTGGAATCATCTCCATATGAAAAAGATAACTGAAATAATAAAAGCTGGTAAGATTGCCAAGTTGAATAGTACAGAGGGAAAAGAAAAGAGCTAAAACAGAGTCATAGGGGGAAACTTATGGAATGAAACATAGGGGAAAATTCAGCAAAAGTAACTCAGAAGGAACAGTCACACAGGTAATAGAACCAGGAGGAAAGTAGTGTGACAAAAAATCTAAAGAGGAGACAATATCAAGGAGAGGATGACTGACAGTGTAAAAGGCTGCAGAGAAGTCAAGAAGGCTGAGGATTAAGAAAAGATCATTAGATTTGGTTTAATTGAGAGATCATTGGGTAAGGTAGATTTAGGTGAATAATGCATATTCTCGAGAGTAAGAAGAAATGCAATGGAGGCACTGATTGGAAGTGGTCTTCTCAAGGAGGTTGGTCATAAAAGGGAAGAGAGATATTAAGCAATATGGATAGAAGGACCTAGTGAGGGTTTTTTGAGCAGGAAGGGAGATGTGAAAATACTTCTACATAGTAGAAAAGCAGACAGTAAACAGGTTATTATTGAAGATAAAGTGAGAGAGTGAAAATGATAAGGACAATCTGCTGGAGAAAATAGGATGTAGAAAAACAGAGATAGAAATATAAAGGTTCTACACATTCCTAGGAAGAGGAAAAAACTATCATGTCCCAGAACAATGGAAAGAGTAATAGAGATCCAACAGTGGTTGAAGATAGGGTCATTTTGGTGGTCTGGAGAGGAGATGACTACCCAACAGGATAATACATTTGTAGGGACATTAAGTAGCAGAAATTACTACTACAGTAATAGTTTTTTTTTTTCACTCATTTGCTATTGATATCATTAATAATAAATGAAAGAAAAGATAGCGTTCTGTAGCAAAAGTTTAATTCCCCAAATGATAAGAAAAGACTATTTTTCAATCTTTTTCATTCACAGAGCATCTCTAACAGGTTCAAAAATTCAGTTTTGAGCACTATGTATATCTCACCAGACTTTAATGTAATCTGAATGGAGTGATACAGGTATTTAAATTTTGGTGAGGATTCAATATTTGACTATATATGTGAGTAGACCAGAATGAGAATATGACCTATGACTCCACAGAAAAATGTAAACTACTTTAAGTAAATGTACACAGCAAAAGAAGCTTCAACTATCCCAAGAAAAAACTTGCATGTGCTCTGGGCCATTCTGGCACCATGACTTCTTCATTCTATTTCTATATAAGGGGTTTGGTGCAGGGATCCATGATGTCACATTTTCTTGCTACTACCCAGGATGACTTATAACTTATAAGTAATTTCCTCTCCCCTCACTATTAACCCAATTAAAACCAATTAATAATCTAGCTGGTATGAGTCCCTCTATTCTTTGGCATCTCAGTATTCTCTCAGAGGCTATGTAACCCTACAATTAGTATAATTAGGGTAGGAGAGGCTGCCCTTTTACAGGCTCTTCAGCTAAAATGGCAGGGAAAATAGCAATGAAAAGTATGCAACAAGGCCATTTGTTAAATGGATTGACTTCACTAATAAATTCAATAGATAAAGTAATGGGACTAAGAAGTTCACTTTAATTCCAACACTTTCTGCTATCACTCAGTGAGGCTTAAGGGGAAAGCATAATAATACTGTTCCATTAACATTGTTAAAATATGAAAAAAATGTAGAGTACAATGCACAAAAATATGAAAGCATTAAATATGACTTTGTTATCAGCTGTATCACATAACTGTATCAACAAACCACTTTATTCCCAAGCTCCTAAAAAAAGGAAAAAAAAGGCAGCTGGTATGTGTGTATTATATGTGTGGTGGCACATAATAGGTGCTAACTACATATTAGATATTATTATTGTTATTATTAGTGTTACAAAACAAATATGAAAGCATTAACTATACTACAATGATCAGATATTTAGTCTATTTTTATTAAATTTAATTTTAGTCACTGGAACCTTTCCCAGTAAGATCTGGAGTGAAGCAAGGTTGCCCACTATCACCATTATTATTTAATATCGTATTAGAAACACTAGCCTCGGCAATAAGAGTCGAGAAAGATATTAAAGGAATTAGAATAGGCAATGAGGAAACCAAACTATCACTCTTTGCAGATGATATGATGGTATACCTAGAGAACCCCAGAGATTCTACTAAAAAGCTATTAGAAATAATTCATAATTTTAGCAAAGTAGCTGGCTACAAAATAAATCCCCATAAATCCTCAGCATTTTTATACATCACCAACAAAACCCAACAGCAAGAGATACAAAGAGAAATTCCATTCAGAATAACTGTTGATACCATAAAATATTTGGGAATCTATCTACCAAAGGAAAGTCAGGAATTATATGAGCAAAATTATAAAAAAGTCTTCACACAAATAAAGTCAGACTTAAATAATTGGAAAAATATTAAGTGCTCTTGGATCGGCCGAGCGAACACAATAAAGATGACAATACTCCCTAAACTAATCTATTTATTTAGTGCTATACCAATCAGACTTCCAAGAAAATATTTTAATGATCTAGAAAAAATAACAATAAAATTCATATGGAACAATAAAAAGTCGAGAATCTCAAGGGAATTAATGAAAAAAAAAAATCAAATGAAGGTGGCCTAGCTGTACCTGATCTAAAATTATATTATAAAGCAGCAGTCACCAAAACCATTTGGTATTGGCTAAGAAATAGATTAGTGGATCAGTGGAAAAGGTTAGGTTCACAAGACAGAATAGTCAACTATAGCAATCTAGTGTTTGACAAACCCAAAGCCCCTAACTTCTGGGATAAGAATTCATTATTTGATAAAAACTGCTGGGATAATTGGAAATTAGTATGGCAGAAATTAGGCATGGACCCACACTTAACACCATATACCAAGATAAGATCAAAATGGGTCCATGACCTAGGCATAAAGAACGAGATTATAAATAAATTAGAGGAACATAGGATAGTTTATCTCTCAGACTTGTGGAGGAGAAAGAAATTTGTGACCAAAGATGAACTAGAGACCATTACTGATCACAAAATAGAAAATTTTGATTACATCAAATTAAAAAGCCTTTGTACAAATAAAACTAATGCAAACAAGATTAGAAGGGAAGCAACAAACTGGGAAAACATCTTCACAGTTAAAGGTTCTGATAAAGGCCTCATTTCTAAAATATATAGAGAACTGACCCAAATTTATAAGAAATCAAGCCATTCTCCAATTGATAAATGGTCAAAGGATATGAACAGACAATTTTCAGAGGATGAAATTGAAACTATTAACACTCATATGAAAGAGTATTCCAAATCATTATTGATCAGAGAAATGCAAATTAAGATAACTCTGAGATACCACTACACACCTGTCAGATTGGCTAAGATGACAGGAAAAAATAATGATGAATGTTGGAGGGAATGCGGGAAAACTGGGACACTAATGCATTGTTGGTGGAGTTGTGAACGAATCCAACCATTCTGGAGAGCAATCTGGAATTATGGCCAAAAAGTTATCAAACTGTGCATACCCTTTGATCCAGCAGTGTTTCTATTGGGCTTATATCCCAAAGAAATACTAAAGAAGGGAAAGGGACCTGTATGTGCCAAAATGTTTGTAGCAGCCCTGTTTGTAGTGGCTAGAAACTGGAAAATGAATGGATGCCCATCAATTGGAGAATGGCTGGGTAAATTGTGGTATATCAATGTTATGGAATATTATTGTTCTGTAAGAAATGACCAGCAGGATGAATACAGAGAGGACTGGCGAGACTTACATGAACTGATGCTAAGTGAAATGAGCAGAACCAGGAGATCATTATACACTTCGACAACGATGTTGTATGAGGACATATTTTGATGGAAGTGGATTTCTTTGACAAAGAGACCTAACTGAGTTTCAATTGATAAATGACAGACAGAAGCAGCTACACCCAAAGAAAGAACACTGGGAAACGAATGTGAACTATCTGCATTTTTGTTTTTCTTCCCGGGTTATTTATACCTTCTGAATCCAATTCTCCCTGTGCAACAAGAGAACTGTTCAGTTCTGCAAACATATATTGTATCTAGAATATACTACAACATATCTAACATATATAAAACTGCTTGCCATCTAGGGGAGAGGGTGGAGGGAGGGAGGGGAAAAATTGGAACAGAAACGAGTGCAAGGGATAATGTTGTAAAAAAAATTACCCTGGCATGGATTCTGTCAATATAAAGTAATTATTAAATAAAAATAAAAAAAATAAATTTAATTTTAGTCTAATCTTACCTTTTTGTTGGGCAACATTACAAACATTTTTCTTTTTCTTCTCTTCTTTTTTTACTTTTGTCTCAAACAGATCGACACAACTGCCATTAACAGCTGTTGCAGAATATTCAGAGACAAAATCTTCTGAATAATCATAGTGAGAACTAAAGTTTCCACTTGAACCTTGGGTTCTGCTATAATCAACGCTTCCAGTGCTGTTGTTACTGTTCCTGGAAAAATCACCAGTGCCTAGATTTCTTTTGCATTCTGTAGGCTTGTCTTCTAATACTGTATGATGGAAATGGTCATCTACACTTGTTGTATCAATCAATGACATAGTAAGCAACCTAGTAGAGGTAAAGATATATGGTCATTTTTAGACATAAAAGTAAATTCATGCTTTTTTATATTATCATATTTATATTATATGATATCATAATATTATATATTAAAAACAATTATTTCTCCTATAATCATTAGATAATTTGGAGGAAAAGGGGAAACATGCAACAAAACATTTTATCATCTCTTTTTATGAAAGAAAAAGGTTAAAATTTGTTTTTTGTTGTTCTATCACCATTCATAAAATGTAATGGTCTTAGCAGCTTTCATGTGAATACTATTCAATTTTCAAGGTTAATTATATGAATAAAGTAGATCTCTTATTTGGTTTATAGAAATGATTAAATGAAAATGTTTACTGAGCTTAAATCCCTGGTAACAATATAAAATTCTGACATACTATTGGAGTTGTAAAAATATATTTACATACTGATTCTGATGTCAGGGTAAAACAACTTACTTAAGTTTTAAGAACTACTAATTAGTTATTCTTATTGTAGAAAACGCCAGTGACTGATACTTAGCTATGTCATGAAGCTATGTTATAAGAGTGGAGTACGTTGGATTTGTAATCACTGAACATGAGATTGAATACTAGCTCTTTACCTTACTACTTGTTTGATTTTGGGAAAGTCACTATTGTTTCTAGGGCTCAGTTTTCTTATCTTCAAAATGATGGTATTGGATAAGATGACCTTTAAATTCTCTATTTCTAAATCCACCTTGAAAATGTTTAATAACTATGGCTTTCCAAAATAAAATTTACATACAATATCCTTTCTATCTTTATTATTAACATTTTCTTAAATATAGATAATTGACAAAACAACAAATCAGGCCTGATTATAGATTTTCCCAATTTCCAAGCTATGATTTCCAAGGTTTCAGGTCACATTGAATCTTTTTGATTCATACACTAGAATCTTACTATAACCAATCTGCAATTAATTGAATATTATAGGGGCAGGTAGGTGACACAGTGGATAGAGCACCAGTCCTGAAGTCAGGAGGACCTGACTTCAAATCTGGTCTCAGACACTTAACACGTCCTAGCTGTGTGACCCTGGGCAAGTCACTAAATCCCAATTGCCTCAGCAAAAAAAAAAAAAAAAAAAAAAGAATATTATATAAATTCATTTTAACTCTACAAGAGTGTTTAATTTCTAATATTATCAGAAGAACCTTATGATAGGGATATAGCATGACTTCAAAGAAAGAATTATAAGTTGGCTTTACTATACAGTCAACATTTAATTACCTGTATTAATAAAAGGGAAAAATTATGATAGAAGATATAAAGAGTATGTAACTTCAAAACTATTTCTATTTTGATTTTGTCCCAAACTAATATATATTTTTAAAACTATAGTCAAAAGTAGATTTTCATTTGTAGATGACTATATTATCTTATACTGCAACTGAATGACTTATGCCATTACTAAGTATTTATGTTTAGAAAATGGGTCACTTTTCTTTTTTTATTTAAACTTATAACAATGGATGTGAATTCTATACACCAAGTAAATATAGGAGAAGCAATCTGGAAATCCAACAAGACTAACAAAAACTAGAAAAGCTGTTAGGCTAGAAAATTTGGAAAATGCATCATTTATATTAGGAGCAACTTATTCCCTAACTCTTACTTTCAGGGCAGATATCCCTGATAAAGCTACCCTAGATTCAAGTCTATGTCTGTCTGTCTCCTTACATCTGTTGTCAAGTCCTACCAAATTTACTTTTACAATATCTTTCATTTATACTCTCTCTCTCTCTCTCTCTCTCATTCTCTCAATATATATATTCATCAGCCCCTACTAATATGTTTATCTTTAGTAGTTAGCCTGATAGTACAATAGATTGAAGCAAAAGCATTTAATAGATTGGCATTATTTTTAAAAGTAGCAATAAAAATTTCCCTAGAAACTGAGAGTAAACTTGTATAAATAAACACACCATTAAAAGGAGAAGACATATTAACAACATGTGTGAAAAGGTACACATGTATGAAACACACAGTTTTATGTGTAACCAGAGTATATTGATAGGTGGTCCTATAATATGGTCAGGATACATGTGTGGGGTGGTATGCACATATGGAAGATGTGTGTAAGAACGTTAAAATGAAGTGGAGGAAGGGGTAGCTAAGAGGCCTTGAAAGAATCAAGAAGACTAATTCAAATTTAACCTCTGATACTTGTTACTTGTTAGCTATGTGATCCTGGGCAAGTCACTTAACTTTAACTGCCTCACTAAAAAGAGGAATGAAGGAGCAACTCATTTTTTAATGCTAAATGGCCACCAATGTCTTCTAGAAATATTGTTCTGCTACTTTTGCTGAGCCCTTCTTGCTGATCCTTATCAGATGCAGAGATTTTCCTTTATTATCTTTTGTTATCTTTTCCTCAGATGGAAGCCAGAGGCTTTTTGAAAAAAAAAAATAGCTCTTTTAGAAAAGTAATCACCCCTGTTTCACTCATAAGACTAGTATCCTCCCTAAGGGGGGAAAAAAAAAACCCAACAAATATTCCCAGCTTTATTGTTTTATGAAGTGGCCTTTTCATTTTCAACTTCTTTTTTAAAATTTTATTTTATATATATTTTATTATATATATGCACATGTATATTCTACATATTTAGATCTATTTTGTTTACACTTATAATTATAATATTTTATATTATAGGATTATGTTTTTTTTTAATAACTTTTTATTGATAGAACACATGCCAGGATAATTTTTTACAGCATTAATGATGCGGGAAAGATTCCTTTCTAGATTCCCACCCTCTCCTAGTTAATAATGTAAATTGCCCTTTAACTCACAAATCCTGGTCCCTTTGAATTCCAATAGAAGATCTGACCTGTTCCCAGCCCCACCCGAATATGAGCCAACTTTAGGGCTACACCTGAAAGCCCCTCGAGCTAAGTCTCCTATTATAAAAAGGCCACGCTGGGAACCCCTCTTTGCAGAGATTCCAAACATGGCTACCATGTGAAGACCCTTTGTCCACTGGACCCTCTGTCCAGTGCCCTCTTTATCTCTACCTTCGCCTATACTTTAACTTTGCTTATCTAATAATAAACCTCTTTTATCAATCTAGCTCTCTGGGCCAATAAATGCTTTTATTGGGAACTCGCGCCGCTACTAGACCCCCTTGCGTCGAATCTGTACCCCAAACTTGCCACTAGACCTTAACCCTAATTTCATTTAGGTATCCCAAAGGTAGACCTCAACATTATCCCTTGCATTCACTTCTGTTCCGATTTTTCCCCTCCTTTCCTCCACCCCTTCCCCAAAATGGCAAGCAGTCCTTTACATGTTGAATGGCATTTTCAACTTCTTGCCTAAAAAACCTTTCTATCCCTTAGTTGGATATTGTTTCTCCAGGTGCCAAGATTTTTAAGACAAAGAGCTGAACTAAGATTTCTCCCATCTGGTTATAGACTAGAGTCTTTCTCTTTTCTTTGGTCTGAACTTCCTAATCACATGGTTGGGTAACATTTCTCTAACTTATAATGAAAATTCCTTATTGTTGGAATCCTTACTAACTGCTAACTAATTAGAGTTGATCTAATCTTACAAGAAGATGTTTTGGGCAGAACCTGAAACAAGGTACTAAGTAGAACTACCCATAATCCCTCTCTCTGGAAGGAGCATAAATAGGCCAATGGGCCAGTTGGAGAGTGCTTGAGAGGAAGACGCTACAAGTCGAGATTTCACCGGAATGACATGAAGACTGGAGCTGGCTGGAGGCTGAAGAAAGCAGAGGCAGAGGCTGAAGGACCAGACCTTTGGATTTAAAGACATTTGGAGAGAGCTCTTGGAACCAAGCAGAGAGATAGGCCTCTAAGCTAACCGGGCTATATTGGGATAATAAAAGATCTGAACTTTTATCACCTGGCTGCTTTTTGAGAAGAAAAAGCTCACAACATTTTGGCGCCCTGAAGGTGGGGCTAACAGACCCTTCAGTGGATTTCAGTGGAAAAGCTACGATCCTGATTCAAGTGGAAAAGCCTCTGATCCTGATCCAGTGGAAAAGACTCTTCAACCCAGAAATTAGAGTGAGTACAACAAAGAAATTTTGTTAAAAGAGTTAAAGTAGAATTTCAGCTAAGATGGGACAGATATTTAGAAAACAGCCTGTTTCTGTTCAAGGAAAATGTTTAGAGAGCATTGTCAAAATTATGGAAAGCCAAGGTTTAATTATAAGTTTACAGCAAATCACTGAACTTTTACAAACTGTAAAGGACATATGTCCTTGTTTCTATCTTGATAAGGAATTAGATCTAAATGAATGGAAATTGGTTGGAGAGGATCTTTGTCAATTCTATGATAAAAATGGGCCTAACTCAATAATTAATACATATAATGTAATACAATTGGCTATAAGAAGTTATTTAAGTGATAGAATGATGAAAAGGAAAGTACAGGAGGAAGTGCCAACTTTACTAGGTGAAAAGGAGGATGAATCAGATGAGAATGGAGTTAATTACAATTCTGAGTATGATACTTCACAGCAGGAGGAATTAGGTGATTCCACATCTCATGACCCTCCCCCCGCAATTAACCCTTCATGGGTGGAACAAGGGGGAGGGAGAGAGACAGAAACACAGTCAGCTTCTCCTGTAAAGCAGAATTTGACAAGATTAGAAAAAGCATTAATTAAAGCAAAAAATGAAGGAGAAGATATATCTGATTTTATAAATGCATATCCTGTGATTGAAGAGCTCAACTCCTCAGGTCAAAAAGAGAGAAAATACACTCCTTTTAATTTGGGAAAAATTAAAGATTTGAAAAAGGGTTGCACTCTTTATGGGGCTACATCATCTTATGTGAAGATGTTACTGGATAATTTGTCTAATGAAATCCTAACCCCGAATGACTGGAAATCCATAACGAAAACTTGTCTAGAACCGGGACAAAATTTATTGTGGCTTTCGGAGTTTCATGAATTATGTAGGATTCAAGTCCAACGCAATAGGCAAAAAGGAGCTGTTGTACAAATCACTTTTGACCAACTAGCTGGTGAAGGTCAGTATGCAGAGAGTTCAGAACAGATTTATTATCCCATAACAGTCTATGAGCAAATTTCTAAGGCTGCAATAAAAGCTTGGAATTCTCTCCCTGGACAGAAAGATGGAAATAATGCTTTCACAAAAATAGAGCAAGGTCCCAATGAAACTTTTGCAGATTTTGTGGGACGTTTACAAACAGCTGTAATAAGAACCATTGGAGACAATGCAGCAACAGAAATAATGACTAGACATTTGTCTAAGGAAAATGCCAATGAGATTTGCAAGAGAATTATATGGGGGCTAGACAAAAATGCTCCTTTAGAAGAAATCATTAGACGCTGTGCCACAGTGGGCACAAATGCTTATTATGCCCAGACTATGATGAACATGGAAAGACAAGGTCCTTCTTGGCAGAGGAATTCTAGAGAAACTCGTCGATGTTTTCATTGTGGAAAAGTTGGACATTTGAGAGCTCATTGTAGATATGGAGATAGAGTGAGAAGACAGGGTGAGAGAAAACCCAAAACCCCATGTCCAAAATGTAACCGAGGCTTTCACTGGGCCTCTAAATGTATATTGACCCAGAGGAATGAGAGGCAGGGCCCAGCTCTAAAGTATCAATCAAAGGACAGGTGGGGCATGATAGCAGCTGAGGTTACACCCAGAGAGACTTTAGAAATTCAGAACTCTGATGTCATCAACCAACAGAAAAGCAATCAGGATTACAGTTGGGAAGAATACAGGCCTTTTAAGACAACAAGACAATATCCAATGCAAACAACTCCAATGTAATTACCAGATGATGAGGAGAAATCCCAAATTTGGTAAATAGAAGGGAATTAGATTAACTGCTTGGGGAAGAGAATCTGCTTATATTTCCACAGATGGAGAAAGAATCAGATGGCTGACTATGAAACTGTTAAAAAGACTTTTAAAAGCTTCAGGAATCATTGGATTTCCTAACACAAGATGAAACTGTTTTACTTCTTGAAAAACCAGCAAGAATCATTGGGTTCCCTGAGATGAAAAATTGTTGATGAGACTTTTGCAGTACTTCAGGGATTACAGGAACTATTGGATTCCTGGCACATGAACTAATGGACAATGGAATCCTATTGGACTGTTTCTAGGACTTATGGACATGTGTAAATTTTTAGGTTGATTCATGTTGTTACATTACTACTAGCCTGTGTTATATTGCTATGTACTTATGTAAATTATGTATAATGCCTCCCATATTGATGGATTTATGTATACCATGTATATCTGTTACAAAGTTCTGGCCCATATTGATGGATTTATGTGTACCCCCTCAGAAACCCCCTATGTTTTAAAACAAAAGAAAGGGGGAGATGTTGGAATCCTTACTAACTGCTAACTAATTAGAGTTGATCTAATCTTACAAGAAGATGTTTTGGGCAGAACCTGAAACAAGGTACTAAGTAGAACTACCCATAATCCCTCTCTCTGGAAGGAGCATAAATAGGCCAATGGGCCAGTCGGAGAGTGCTTGAGAGGAAGACGCTACAAGTCGAGATTTCACCGGAATGACATGAAGACTGGAGCTGGCTGGAGGCTGAAGAAAGCAGAGGCAGAGGCTGAAGGACCAGACCTTTGGATTTAAAGACATTTGGAGAGAGCTCTTGGAACCAAGCAGAGAGATAGGCCTCTAAGCTAACCGGGCTATATTGGGATAATAAAAGATCTGAACTTTTATCACCTGGCTGCTTTTTGAGAAGAAAAAGCTCACAACACCTTATGACTCAATTTCAATCTCCAGAGCCAAGGCAATAATTGAATCAGTATATAAATTTAGTAGAATTTACTTAATCAACAACCATAAGGTTCTATGGCTTGGTTCTCAATTCCCCAAACCCCTTCTATTCTTGCATAGATGAGCAGGAAGGAGAGAAGGGCATAGATATATTCCTATCTAAGAGTTCCATGCCCATTGCCTCCAGACAAGGAACCTTTCTACATAAAAAAAAAAAATAAAAAAAAAATCACTAAACTACTACCATTTTAACTAGTTATTATGTTATTCTCTTTTTCAGGCTAACTTCCTGAGAAAGCCATCTACATTTAGCACCTCTACTTTCTCTCTTCATATTCTCTTTTTAACTTCTCTACAATTTGTCTTGGGGACCTCATTACTCATTTGAAACTGCTCTTTTCAAAGTTATCAATGACCTCTTACTAGCCAAATTTAACAGCCTTTTATTTGACACCGATAACCACCTATTCTTCTGATAGACTCTTTTCTCTGTATTTTCATGAAGTGCTCTCACATCTCTTTTCTTCTTTCCCATATGATGGTTCCTTTTCAGTTTTTTGAATCATTATCTACCAGCTATGGCTGCATCCCAAGACTCTGTCCTCTAGTCTTTTCCCTCTCAACCATTGTTCTACACTTAGTTATCTTTGATATTAAGTCACCAGCTCCCATAGATCAATTATCATGTCTATGAGAGACTCCTAGATCTAACCTAGTTCAACCTTAGTCTCTCTCTCCTGAGACCAAAACACTATTAAATTGTACATTCATTATGCATTTACAAAAGCAACATGTATATGAAAAACTTATCTTTCCCTTGAATATTCACAATTTTTTTTTTTTTATACTTTCCTATTACTTTGGCAGGACTACCATTTTTATTTCACAAGTAGAGGATCTTCCTCAGGTATCCGATTCACTCATCCTAGATATCTAATTCTCTGCCACGTCTTATTAGTTCTACTTCTACAGTGTCTCTCTTATCATTGTTCCCTTCTGTCCATTCACATAACCATAATTATCTTATCTCAATGAAGAAGGGACCCCCAAACTCTAAAACTCTTTGAAGGGGAAATTCTCCTTGAACTTTGCCTCAGTGAGGGACCCTGCCTGAGGGAAACAAGATAAACAGCTTCATTCCGTTATCTAGGTGGGGTTGGTTCAGTCCAGAGCAAAAGAATTTCAACCCTATTCACTTAAAGAAATTCATTCAATTCTATTCAAATCCAGGTGTAGCCAAAACTCCTATTATAAAAGAGCCAATCTAAAATCATCTCTTTGCAGAGGTTCTAAACATGCCATGCTATGCCATAAAACATCCCCGGAATAATATTATTTTCCAGTGTAATCCTCTCTTTACCCTCAACAATTTCCTTAACAAGACTTTATGCCTCTCTGTCAGAATTTCTAACCTTACTTCCCAATCCCTATAATAAACCTCTTTTATCAATGTAGGTTTTCAGGTTTGTAAATTCCTTTACAGAGAATCTCTGTGCTGCCAGAAGGGGATTCCCCCAAACTCCCTATTCTTGTGCCGAATCCCAAAGGGTTGCAGGGGAGCCAAACCTCTCCATTTGGTTCCCTGAACCCCTGCCATGAGACCTTATCATTTAATTCCCTCACCACAAGAAACCCTAATCTCATTTTGATTCCCTAAATCTAGACCTCATCATTTGGTTCCCTGAAAGGGAACCCCCCCAAACCTAAACATCATATTTTTGGTTCCCTGACCAGGAATCCCAAAAAACTAGACTTCACCTCATCATCAAGACCTCATCACTTATTGCTTAGAATTTTGCATTGATTAGTCTTTCTGCCTCATCTCTTACCATCTCAATCTACCTTTCACATTGCTGTCAAAGTGATTTTCCTAAAACACAGGTTTAAACATGACATTCCCCAACTCAATAAATTCTAGTACCTCCCTATTACCTCTAGGATTATATATAAACTCCTATGGCATTTAGAGATCTTTACAATCTGTCCCTTTTCTCTTTCCAGTCTTACTTTTCCCTTCCATCACTTCTACGGTTTAGCCAATCAGGCCTGCTTCCTTTCCCATTTCTGTGTCTTTACAATGATTTTTCCCCAAGCTTAAAATTCTCTCTCTCGCACCTATGTCCTGCAGTCCCAGTTTTCCTTTCACATTCAACTCAAGTAGGGCTTGTTGAGGGAATTCTTCCCTAGTTCTTCCAAGAACAAATACCTAATCTGACTTGTATTTGATCTGTTTATATCATATATACTACACACACACAAACACACACACACACATATGTACACACACAATGTTGTTTCCTCCAATAAAACATAAGCTCTTTGAGGGCAGGGACTCTCGCTTTTGTTTTTGCATTACCAGATAGTCCAGTACCCAGTATAGTTAAGTGCTTAATAAGTATCTGATAAGCTCAGAGAACAAATTATATGCCTCTACAGCTAGTCTAGCTGTATTTTAGTTTTTTTTCATATATAAATAAAGCTACCTATCATTCTCTCAGAGGAATCCTTTATACATTATAGTAGTATAGTAATGCTTAAAAAAAAAAAAATAAACAAACAAATCTATATAATGTATCTTCTAAAAATAAAACTTAAATTTAGCTCTGAATTATCAACGAAGTTAATTAAGATTATAACAAACAAACCAGAATAATGTAATAAATTGAATATTTCTGATTAGGCAAAGCCTAAAAGGATTTTGAGTTTACCCTTCCTTATATATGTATCGAACAAAAGTTTATATTGTCTATGAAGTATGGAAAGTCAAAAGAACTCATTAAAATATTAAATATTTCTAGAAAAAATATAGTTAATGGATATATTCACATTTTGATGAAGTGAAGGCATTGTATAATCAAAAGAGCACTGAACTTGGAATCAGGCAAAATGTAGGTTTGAAGCTACCTTCTGATGATGGTAAACTTCTGATGATTCTAAGGTATGTAATTCATTTCAAGTTATTGTGATGTTCAAATAAAGTAATGAATGTAAAGAAACTTTAATAAAAGTTTCTGCCTTTAAATGAGTTTAGGGATACTGTATAAGATATCCAGTGATTTGAATTTAAATGACAAAAATTAAACATACACATATACATAAATTGGTCCCACATAAGGTAAATTTGATTTAAATTGTATAATATTTTCTACTTATGAACTGATTATATTATTTTGATATATTTGATATAAACCCTAATTAACTTTATTGGGAATGCAGAGTTGGATGTAAGTTTTATTTTTAGAAAAGAGATACATTTATAAAGAATGTATTAGGACTTTTCCTATACTACAATAATAATGTATGAAGAAATTCCTTACTCAATTTGAAATTACAGGGTTTTGTACATTGGGTGAAGAAAATAGATACCATAATTAGTAATTTGCTAAGATAATTGGCATGTTCTTTAGTCTATATAAAAATAAGCCTGGAATTTAGATTTGTCAGATTGATCTAGAAAAGTAGAGGCTTTTGAGAGGGAATTGTTACCTGCATCTAGCAGAGAGAACAATCACACATTCCAGAATGATACAGATAGAAAGGGAGGTAGCTTCAAGGAGCAAGAGCTCTAGTAGCAAAGGCTCCAGCAGCAAGTGGGGGGACAAGCTGCTTACTCAAGAGAGCTGGATCTGACAACTGAACCCTGGGGCCCAGAAAGTATTGCATAAAAGAATGGCATGGGAGTTGAAGATGTAACATCAAAGATAACTAAGTGTAGATCAATAGTCTAGAGGGAAAAGAGAAAAGGACAGAGCCTTGGGATGCAATCAGAGGAATTATATCAAGTTGTAAATTGCCTTTGCAACTATTTTACATTTTGCCTCCCTATCAACTGCATTTTAAGTTTCTTTTTTCCACAGATTCATCTTTCCAGAGGTACTTTATATGTAGAAAAAGTACCCCAGAGGGTCTTTTGGTTTGTTTATTTTTGGGGGGGAGGGAGGGAGTTGAGGAGGATGTTTTGTAAAAGCCTTTTCTGGGGGATAGTTGTGACTACTGGTTGATAGTAAAGAAGAGGTTCATGAGCTAGAGTAGTAAGAATAGCTCCACTCAATTACCCAATCTGAGATAGTAACCATTCAAACCTTAGATGCAAGCATCACATTGGCAAAGTACCCAAGTTGGAAGAGTGTTACATATTTAAAAGATGATTAAAAAATAAACCTTATTTGAAAACCAAATGATAACTATTTTATTTTACAAATGATGTGCAGAAGATACTTATGAAGCAATTAAGAAATGAAGCACCTCCAATTTGATAGATTAATTATCTGTCATATCATCATCTTCCCAAACAAAATAAGTTCAAAGTTAGATTTAAAAGTTAAAAGAAGCTTGTGTTTCAGATAATTTTATTCAACAAAATCAATTATTTTGACAAAACATGACATTAATTTTTTCAAATAAACAAATCTTTAAGTGTAAGAATTTAAAATTTACAACTATTTCAAGGGAAATCTAATGTGTATTATAAATTTCTTTGCTTTAACAGGAAGAATGTACTAAATACATACTTTCTTGATGACCCAGAGCCATTGGTACATGGGAAATAAAGCTGATTTTGCAGTCAGAGCATCTTTTCTCTGAATTCTGCTTCAATAGCTTACTATCTCTTTATTCCTTTTTAATTGATTTTATATTCTGCTCTTCACAGAGGCTGTTCCAGACCTATTCTTCTTAACCTTCCTATAACCCTTCTCCTCATTCCCTTAGCTAAAGGAACTTATTTTATACTTTATTGAGGAAATAGAGACCATCTTCCTTGAGCTTCCTTTTATCCCCCCTCTCTATATCTCAAAACCCCTTGATAAAATCTCTTATCCTTTCTTTATTTCAATTTCTGGTGAAGAAGTGACTGAGTCTTCCTCTTAGTATAGCCAACTTTTTACCTGTACCTTTGATCCCTTACTCTTATATTCTCTAGCACTCTACTCCACAATTATCCCTTTCTAATCTTCAAATTTCCTACTTACAGTTTCCTTCCCAGCTGCCTACAAGAACATGCAAGTCTCACCCTAACTATAAAAAACCTTACCAAAATAATGTCACTAAATCATGCCATCACTCTCAGGCTACAATACATTTCTCCCCATTTTCATTGCCAAAACTCTTAGAAAAAAGCTGTTTACAGTTGATCCTTCCCTTTTCTTCTTTTATTCACTTTTCAAGCAGGCTAGAGGCTTCCAACATCACAATAAAGTGAGACTGTTCTCTCCAAGAATGCAAATAATGTTAACTAAATATGAAATCCTTTCCTCAATATTAATTCTTGATATTTCTACAGAACTTGACACTGTTTGCTACCCTCTTCTATAGTACACTATTGTTTTTTCAAGATCACTTTCTTGGTTCTCTTCGTTGACTGCTCCTCAGTTTTTTTTCCTATTGGTTATCATAAAGACAGAAATGATTATTAATAGCCAATGATATTGGAAACTCAGATTTCCCCCTTTTTCTTTTATCCTCATTTTAAGATCTTAAGTTTCTGGAGGTTGAGCTAACTTTCTCCTCTATCCAGACCTTACCCAGATGGGGCAGTCATATTGTGTTCTACTTAAGTTTGGGTGGGGATAAATTCTCTTAATAGATTGCTTAAGGCTGGGGAGTAAATAATATAATCAACATTCAGATCTAGACCCTTACTGTAATATTAATTCTCTCATTAATTGTTAACCAATCAGAGTTGACTGCCTCTCTCAGGAACACTCCTCTTCCAAAAGGATATATAAGTTGTGAGTCTGCTACTGTGATTCTCTTTGGTCTAAAACAGAAATGGCCAAATGACCATCCTTTTATTAAAATTCTGGCATTATTAATAAAATGATTAAAATACACAGAAATTATATCTTGAACTTTTAAAATGGCATAATTTATATCTTGTCTCCTAACCATGGATGTATCCTCAAAGCTGTTTTCTGAATCTTCTCTCCTTTCTACCTTCTTGATGACCTTATCAGTAGTTATGTGTTTAACTGTCAACTCTAGATAGATGACTACCAAATCTCTACATACAGCTCCATTCTCCTTCCTGAATTCCAGTTGTACATCTCCAATTTGCCAATAGCACATTTCATAGTGGAGGACTTAGAGGCATCTCGAGCTAAACATGTTCAAAATCAAACCCATTATTTTCCTTCCACACTCATCCCTTTTTTGAACTTCCTCATTTTTGTAAAAAGTGCCACCATTCTTTTGGCCACTCTGGTTTACAATGTTGGCATTATCCTTGATTGTATACTGTTCCTCATCACATATAGCTATTAAATTGCCCAAATCTACTCATTTCTACCTTCAAAATGTCTCTTGAATCCATGTCCTTCTCTTTACTCACATGGCCAGCAACTTAGTTCAGGTCCTATCCTTGCTATTTAGCTTTGTGAATTACAGTGGGTACTAACCCACAGAGTATCTGAAATATTATTTATATTTTAAAAATTTAAGATAATATTAAATGCTGTTAATTTTCCACACTGGGATTACTTATGTAGACTTTTTTTTTAAAAGATGCTTATTCTCTAAAAGAAATTATAGGGAAAATTTCATTGGGATAAGGAACTCCCAGATGAAAAAACTCCTTCTACCAATGCGGTTCAGGATCTTTTTTTGCAACCTGTAGTTTTAGAGAATTGCCTAGAACATGGAGAAGTTAAATAAGTTGTCCAGGGTTCATATAAACAGTATGTGTAGGAGGAAGGACTTGAACTCAAGTCCTTCTGGTTCCAAGGCTGGCTCTCTATAAATAAATAACAAAAACAAACAATCTAAATACTTATAAAATCCGAATGAATTCATTATAAAAGATGATCATTTTCTTATATAGGATCATAGCCTATCTACTAATTTTAGTTATCTATTAATTCATTATAAAAGATGATCATTTTCTTATATAGGATCATAGCCTATCTACTAATTTTAGTTATCTATTATATGAATAGCTATAACATGATTCAAAATGTAGGTGTTTTTTCCCATTAAGAATCTTTAAATTAAATGAAAAAAAATCTGTCTGATACTATGTATACATATGTACATACAAATATTTTATAAATGTTTATATTTATTCTACAATATATATGTGCATGTATATGGAAATATATATTTGAAAAAGGCAGGTCCATTTGCAAATCTTTGTTTGAATAATTATAATTCACAAAAATTAAAATTTATTGAATCAAGAATAGTGGATTGAATAAGTTAATAAAAATTCTCACTTAAATTTAAAAATTAAAGTTCACTTAAAAATCATGATCTTAAAGGGTCTGTTAACACAATGCTAGAGTTTCTAAATCATAGAATCTCAAAGTTGGAAGAGACTTCTGCAAACATCTGCAAAAATTTCTACAATTTCTACTTCACAGTTGTCTTTGAAAGGTTGCCTTTGAAGATATCAAACTAGAGAGAATGTACTACTAATTTTAAATTTTCTATCTCTCCTTTTTAAAAACAATGTTTTTACTTATATAGTAACTAGTATGGCTTCTCTACAATTCTATCCATGGTTCTTAGTTTTTCTTTTAGGAGTCAAAAGAACAGTTAGTCCTCAACCTGGGGAAATAGTACAGTGAATAGAGGGCTAGATCTTCATGTCTAGAAAGATATGAGCTCAAATCCAGCCTCAGATACTTATTATATGACTCTGGGCAAATCACTTGAAATGTTTGCCTCAGTTTCCTCATTTGTAAAATGAGAAAAATAAAAGCATATACATATTATGGTTGTGGTAAGGCTCAAATGAGAATATTTGTAAAGTACTGGCATGTAGTAAGTATGTATAAAAGCTTATTCCCTTCCCGTTGTACATTTCCTTTTCCCCTCCATGGTATGGATAAAAAGTTACCATATGTAATCACTCATTTGAAAAAGCATCAACTGTCAATTGATGGACCTGAAATGAGTAATTAACTCCCTTTTAATTTTTTAATTCTTTGAACTCAAGAGAGCTCTCAATTCAATTGTTACTCTCAGAGGTCCTTACCCTCCTCTCTTCTCTTTCCAAAGCTAACTCTTTCAAACTGATCTTCACACAACCCGATATCAAACCTGATAATGGCCTTAAGATGTAGTACTCAGAATTGAACAAAACACTATAGAAATGGTCTGACTAGGGAAGGGTACAACAGATCTTCTTGATACTATCATCTCTTAATTTAGATTTAGATCGAAGTAATTTGGGTGAGGGATTTTTGTCATACAGTTGAATTAAATTGAGATTATAGTACACTTAAATGCCAAATTATTATTCATATAAACTCATCTAGAAATACCTCCTCCATATTGTACTTTTGTTAAGAGATTTCACATTTATTAGTATTAAATTTCATCCTATTAGATTTGATTGATCATTCTAATCTGTGGGGAGTTTTTTCTGATTCTATCATACAAAGCTGTTCCCCTTAGTTATTCAGTTATTGTCTACATAGTCAAACTGTTACATTGAAACAAACACACATATAGATGCATATATTTACACACACATTTGTGCATATATATATGTATATATATATATATGTATACACACTTATTTATCAATGAAGGTAGGTAATCTATATGACTTAGGAAAAAAGTATCTCCTTGAATTAGCTTGTGAAGTCCATAAAAACTACTTATATATATTGAGCAAAATGATTTATTAATATTATTCCATATAAGTATAAATCTTGCATTTTAAAAATAAAATAACTTTTAAATGAAAAGTGACCAATGAATAAAGATATATAAAGTTGAAACAAAAGTCAACCAGTCAACAAGGATTTATTAGGCAGTGTGCTAAGTGGACTCACAAATTACCATTTTAAATATAAATTCCAAATTAAACTCATGAATTATTTGAGACATTATCTTTAAAGCTACCTCTCACTGCAGCTGTAGAAACTGCATCTCAGATTTTGGCCAGATTCTCATATCACTGGTGAAAATCATGACATGATCAGGACTTCCAGACAATCCAGAAAAGTGATGGCTTTTTGTTGGGAGAAGATGGCAACTGGTCTCAAAAGTCATTTGATGGCAAAAACTATAAGAGAAATGCATTGTTATTGCATCATAATACATATTATACTAACTATTCTAGTATATATTAATTATTCTAGAGGAGAGATGGTGGTACTTAGAAAGAAGGCAGAATTTGATGTCAGGAGGCCTTGGACTTGAATACTGCTTTATCCATTTGATGTGACTTTGGACAAATCCTTTTCTGAGTCTGTTTCCTCAAAATTGTTGTAAAGATCAAAGAAGATAACATATGCAAATGTTTTGCAAACCTTAAAAAAACAAGATTAAGTATGAGCTACCGTTATTATCAGGATCTGATGAGGAGAGTATTGCTAGACTGAGGGCAGCAGGCAGGCCATTTCAAGGAATGAGAAATGATTCTCAGCAGAAACAAGTTATAAGGAAAGAAATAACTAAATAGAAATTAAAAGGGAAAATGTACAGGAATCAGATTTCAAGATAGAAAAAAATTAAGACAGTGATTAAGTCAGTGGGGTAGAAATGGGAAAGAAGATCCATTCTGTCATTCATTTAACAAATTTTTATTAAGTATGTACTAATACAAAGCACAGTGTAACTATGGAAAATAAAAACATACAGAATTTTATGAACGTGGTTCATGCCTTTTAAGGCTAACAAACTAGTAGAAGAGGTAAAATGTCTATTTAAACATCTATAATACAAAACTTATAGTGAAAAGTTCTAAAATTACTACAGGAATGTTGAGAACGATTCACTGGAGTGATCTGGAAGGTAGGACCTGTTTTTTTTTTTTTTTTTCCCATGAACATACATTTAAAAATTTTCAGGAATATATAAAAGCAAAACAAATCTATCTTTAAAAATATGAAATATATCTACAACCTATTTCTAGTAATTCTTTAGAACATTTGTCTTTGCTTATAGAGGATAAGCAGCAGGTGATAACATTTATCATTTTAAGCTGTGATTGTCTACATTTCAAATACAAATGCAGTATGTCTCAAATCACATCTCAGATAGTTGAAGCTAAAATTTATAGACAATTGAACAATAAATTTGATGTAAAAAAATGCCAACGTAGGACCTGGGTTTTAATCGTGGGCTGGTAATTTGGATTCTCTGGGCGTTTGTTTCCTCAACTTTAAAATGCAGAGCTGGGTTCCAGGATTTCTAAGGTTCTTTGCAACTCCAAATCCTGTATTTCTATGATTCATAGAAGGTGGGAAGTCAGGCAAAATAAAAGTGGGAGAAAAATATTCATAGTAATCAGAAATGTAGGAAGATTAAGAGAGATCAATTGAGGGTATTCCAAGTTAAAGAAATCACAAGGACAAAGTTCCGAAATAAGAAATTTAGTTGCATGGTAATAAAGCGCTTACTATGTGCCAGATGCTTTGTATTATCTAATTTATGGTTCACAACAACCCTGCCAGCTAAGTATTATTTTTTCAATTTTATTAACGAGGAAACTCGGGCAAACAGGAATTAAGTGACATTTTCCAGGGTCACCTGAGATTGGATATGAATCCGGGTCTTGCTGACTCTAGACCACATGCTTTGTTCTCTGCTGCTACTATTTCAGGAAAATGTCCAGATTGGATACACTAGTAGTGGTGGTAGGCTAGTACAGAGGCACTGAATGCCAAGGTAAAAAGTTTGTTAAGCTTTTAAGCACTGCTTTGTAGCAAAGGATTTGGTGCTCAAATAATGTTAATTTGAAGATGTGAGGTGTTTGTTAAAAAAGCCGAAACAAAAGATAATCTATTCCTTAATTCCGTTAGCGCAGTGAGGAGGGAAGGACAGACAACGAAGGGCCGAAATCCCTGAGGGTTTAGCGCCTTTTATAAAGCCTTACAGTTCTAGGATGGACTAGGGGCGTCCGAAGAGGAAGGGAACGAGTAAGGGCTAGGGCGGTTTATTCAGGGGACCTGAAAGAGGTCATCTTTTGCCCTCGGACATCTTTTAGGCGTTACCTGTTCTTCCTGCAACTCTCGCAGCCCTAGTGTTTTCAGTTTGCTGTTACCATGGGAACTGGGGCGCGCGGGGTCTCCTGGAACACGAAGAAGGACTTCCGGGACTCTAGAGTTCCCCGGTTCCCCTGCTCTCGGTGTGGTCGGAGTCTCTAGCGTCTCGAATCCTTAGGCTGCATCTGCCTTAAAGGGCCAGCTCCCTTTAGCTGGCTAGTTTCGTCTCTCGAGGGGTGGGAGGGTCATGCTCCTCTGTCTCCCTCGACTTCGCCCTACTTGGGGATACTGATTGAAATTTGCTGGGTTCGGGATCATAATGATTTAAAGCTGGAAGGGGAAGGGCATCCAAATCGGCCCTTTCCTTTCCAGCAGAGAAAATTGAGGCCCAGAGAGCTAGTGATTTTTCAAAGTCATACTGGTTTCCACCACGATAAGTAAGCTGCCTTCTCTGGCCAGACCAGCGCGCACGTAGCTTCTGGGCCAGAGCAAAGGACTTCGGCTTGATTCCATGCTATTGGCTCTGAAGAGGGGAGCAGGAAGCCCAGTGTAGACTTGAAGTGGTGCAGCCATTAGGAATATTGGAGTAATTACCCATGGCTATCTGGCGCGGGAGTAACGTAGTTGCTTTAGGAACGTTGGGGAATTGTTGGGAGTGATATGGCACCACCTTGGAGAATGTGTATGGAAGAAAGGAAGCCTGCTATCTTTGTTCCACTAAGCTTTCCTTGTGGGATATTTGTTAGTCATCCCAAAGTCTGAGCTTCTCTTGCTCAGACAATGAGCACTTAGCTTAAAAAAGGGGGTGATTAGCCCCCATCACCAAACTTCCCAACAAATGTGAACCTCAATTCCATGATGTCATTTATCCTGTTCCGTTCTTTGTTCTCATCCCTTAAATCTCTAAAATTTACCTGATTACTCCTTGCTCTTAGCTATCTTCCTCTTGGAATTTAGACCACTTTAATTAGCTTTACAATTATAATAAAACTTTGCCTCTTGACTTGGAGATTATTTAAGCCTCCAAATTCTTTTGGGACATCTGCTCACCAGTTAGGGTTCCTCTGAATCTCTACAAAATGAAAACCTGAGCTCTGAGGCACAGTGATCCAGATAATGATGAGGTCCTAGGTAGATGGGCATTGACTAGAGAGAGGTTCTGAATTACCCCATATTTTCAAGAAGTCTCATCTTCCCTTACAAGGACTTTTTGTTCCATATCAGATACCTTGCTTGACAAAATCATCATAGCCCCTCAGTTATTGTATCTAATCAGAAAGTAAGTTATGACTTCAACCCGGAGGTTATATTTCCCTTATATACTTAGATGTAAAGCACTTACTAAACTTTAGGAATTTAGTTAGACTGCCACAGATTCCCTTTTGATGGGTTTTCCCTCTTAATGGCATTTTCCTCTTGGTTAATTGTAAGTTTAGCTAAGGAACATAGCTTAAATCTTTCCTTTGGTAATTACTAAAAATCTTTCCCTTGCTAAACACCTTTATGGATTTAGTCTGCTGCAGCTTAACAAAATCTTTACCTCTTGATTTGGAGAAAGTCTAAACCTATATACAAAATTTTTTGAGATACCTTATGACACTGGCTGGTAATCCCAATTTTACTTTTAGGGTCCAGCACCCTAAAGGTCAACACTAGCATGTGGGGATTTCATATCATAAATAATATTAATAAGTATTAATTTGATTATCTTACTTTGTGCAGGGCAAAAGGTTATATTAGCACCATCCTAATGGACTCAAAGACATGACTATCTAGTAAGAAATAACATGTGCTCAAATATCATGAGATAATGTCTGATAAGTTCCCAAAGAAGAAGTTGTGGAAAGAATTGAAGGTGCTATTAGTGCAAGTCAGGGATGGTTGTGGGTTTCTGAAGAAGGAGAATATACCTGGAATTTTAGAACTAGGAGTCAGTCAAAAAACTTTGTCACTTACCATATGCCAGGTATGTAGCTGTGGAGACAGAAAATTAAAAAACAACCAAAAATATAGTCCCATTCCTCTAGGAACTCACATTCTCAAGAGGAATACAAACAATTATGTACACATTAAACATATGCATTGTAAAAGGCAAATGAGTTGGTTTCTTCCAATAATTTTTTTCTCCTTTCAGCAATTAAAGTGGGATTGGCCATTGTCTATCTTCTTTCTCAAAAAATGGAAGTTCTCTCAAATATGGAATAACTTGAAGACAGTAAGGAGACCAAATCTCCTCTCCTAAATTCTCAGCAACTCTGTCTAGCCTCTATGAATTCAATTCAATAAGCATTTATTTATTTATTTTTAACTTTTTATTGATAGAATGCATGCCAGGGTAATTTTTTACAGCATTATCCCTTGCATTCACTTCTGTTCTGATTTTTCCCCTCCCTCCCTCCACCTCTTCCCCCAGATGGCAAGCAGTCCTTTACATGTTGAATGGGTTACAGTATATCCTAGATACAATATATGTGTGCAGAACCTAACAGTTTTCTTGTTGCACAGGGAGAATTGAATTCAGAAGGTATAAATAACCCGGGAAGAAAAACAAAAATTCAAGCAGTTTATATTCATTTCCCAGTGTTCTTTCTCTGGGTGTAGCTGTCAATAAGCATTTATTGAGGACTTTGCACAGTTTGGAGCCCTGAGAGTCAAAAAGTGATGAAAAACAATTCCTGCCTTCTAGGAATTTACAATCTAATGGGGCAGACAACATGCAGGCAAATATATAAATAGAAAATTATAAGGGGAAGCACTGTAATTAAGAGGAACTGGAGAAGGTTTCTTGTTATAGTTGGGACTAAAATGAAGTCAAGAAGATCTCTAGTTGGAGCTGAGGAAGGAAGGTGTTCCAGGTGTGGGCAGAGAAAATGCCCAGAGTAGAAAAATTCATCATCTTGTTAGCAGAATAGTCAAGGAATCCAGTGTCACTGCATTGAAGAGTAAGTGAGGAGACTGGAAAAGTAGAAGAGGGCTATGTTTATGAAGGTCTTTGAATGTCAAATAGAGCATTTTGTATATTCTCTTAGAGACTTCTCAGAATAATAACTTTGGGTAATTCAGGATTCAGCCCCAAGGATCTGTTTAATCCTTAGGCTCTGGGAAGAAAAACAAAGATTTACTTTTCCAGCAGAAAATACCTGAGATAACCCCTTGACCTTTACTCAACTGCTTAGAGAAGAACCTGACTAATTATTTAATGGCCTGGAGATATTTGAGAAGCCTCCAAACTGGCTATCTCTATTTGTTGGTTGAGAAAGCCTGAGGTAAACAAAGTCTCCTTAATTATTTTAGAAACCTTTAACCCCTCTGGCTTAATCAATTACTTACCTCCAAATAAATTTCCTTATTGTGAGAGATTATGTGGTTTCTCATAAAATCATTAACTAAGGTAGATTGAACCTATAACCTAAATTTTAGTATATGAAGGTCTGATGGGTTTGGGAAAAATGAAATTCTTTGTACAAACATCACAATAGAGTGCTCATATCAGCTCAAGCAAGCATGAGCAAACTTTATAACAAGCTAACCACAATAAATTTAGGCAAACACACCTGCAATAAGTCAATTTTATAGGCTTGACTAGAATTTAGCAAACCTTTGTTACTTCCACTTGAGCAAGCATTGAGCAGATAGTGAAAATTAAATGGATAAGGGGAGGGGGTCATGGGTTCCTATGGTCTACTATTTAATCGCTTCTAACTCTGTAATCATTGGCCACCTCTCTGAATTCTCAGGGCATGGACTGCCCACTTCTCTCAAGATTCTAATAAAACTTCTAATCTTCACTTTGAGAGATTTTTGGTCAGAGGTCATACTGTCCCACAATATGATTAGGAAAATCACTTCAGTGACTGAATAGAGAATGAATTGCAATGGGGAGAAATACGATGGAGGCTTATTGCAATAATTCAGACCTGAGATGATGAGGGCCTCTCATAGAGTGATGGCAGTGTCAGAGCCACAGAGAAGAGGGCACATACAAGAGATATTGTGAACTTGAGATAGGCAAGCATTGGCAACAACCTGGATAGGAGGGAGAGCAGAGGGAGGTGAGATGGGAATCTAGGAGGCTTTAGGGGAAAAGGTAATGAGTTCTGTTTTGGATATATTGAGTTTAAGATATTTACTGGACATCCAGTTCAAGATGTCTGAAAGGCTTTTAGAGATGAAAGGCTTTTGGAGATGGGGTATTAGAGATCAGCAGAGTGACTGGGGAAGGAAAGGTAGATTTGAGAATCATCAATGTAGAAATAGTAATTAAATCTGTGGGATTTAATTTGATCTCCAACACTGAGAAGAGGATCCTTGGGATTTGGGAGCCTAGTTTTCACATACTTTTTCTTTTCAAAGAGCTGCTTGTTAAACATTTGCTTTCAAATAGAATTTTGAATTTTTCAACAACTTTCCAAAACTCCATAAAAAATTGTAGAGAAGAACAAAGAATAGGTTTGAAAATACTTGTTGGGAATCATAAATCATTATATATCATAAATAAAAACTATGACCAATTTATGCTGTATCTTGCTTGGATGTGTGTGTGTGTGTGTGTGTGTGTGTGTGTGTGTGTGTGTGTGTGTGATTTTCCTTTTTAGACTATGAGCTCCTTGAGAGTAGAGATGGTCTTGAGGAGGGATGAGTAGGGATCTCCCAAACTCACTTAATGAATGCTAGTTGATTGACTGACTTTGTAAATTTCTTTCAGGGGAGATATTTTTATCAAGGATTTCAGGGAAATGTTTTGTAACAACTATTTCTCCTATAATGCCTTAATAAATATTTGTTTCTAAAATGTAATTAAATCTGGTTAATTGATATCAACTGATAATTATGAGATAAGTGAATCAGGGAGATTTGCATGTTCCATTATTAGAAAAAAAACATTCCTATTTTCTCAGGCTTACCTTTATAAGCCTGAGGGGAGATGTAGAATCTGGCTTGTGAGGACCCAGATTTTGAGTACAAGTTGGGAATTGGGAGAATGGCTTCAAAACTTGTCTTACAACAGGTTAACATTGATCAAGAGTTCAGGGAATAACCAAAATAAATACAATGCCTTTGTTCATGTGTAACCAAATTAAGGGGTAAGGAAGGAAACAAAAGGAGTTTTTAAAAATTATTATTATTATCAAGAAACCAAAACTGAATGTTAACAGTAAACATTACTCAAATAATGATTTGATGATTTATCACACAACTTTTGCCTAACATCATTATTTGATAGTGATGGTACATTAATCATCTTTCCTTTTTCCTTAGTTGAATGAGTATTATAGTGTTCTCAGACATAATTTAAGACTTATTTAAATCTTTTTCTTCACTAAAGTCCTTCTTTTATGCCTCATTTGTTATGGAGCTGACTCTTTGTTCTTAAGGGTTAAACCAGTGGAACATAAGCTCTTGATAGGTCCTATCCATCAAGCTGGAAGAGCTTGGAACTTACCTGATAATGTTTTGGGTATTTGAGTGGTTCAAAGAACAGCCTAATTAAATTTGGAGAGACACTTCATCTGGATAGTTGAATTGTAACACATTTTTTAGCTACAGTATATTTATGCATTCCAATTTCTTTAACTTCTCCAATTGAAAGTTATTTACTTTGTTTCCAATTTTAACCATCACAAAAGAATGCTTCTGTAAATATTTTGGAATATTTGGGAACTTTTTTTCTTTTACCAATGACTTCCTTGGGGTATAATAAGACTTCCTCAGCAATGTGACATAACTTTTGTTATTGCCTCCTAGGAGTATAATACAGGTGACTTGGGGGTGGAAGAACTTTTAGGTACCACCACTTAAAAGCATCCCACCTGAATCGTATATGTAATTTGGGGTTAGCATCAGACTGAGATAATTTGTTGTTACTATATATATTGAAGATTCCCTTGAAGATGTTCTTAAGTCAGTTCTGTGCCCTAATGTCCTTGGTCCCATTTTCTAGGACTTGCTTAAAAATTTGAATAGATGAAAAATTGACTTTCTAGAGAAGACACTCAGTCTATATTTAAATTAGAGTTAAATTTTTATAAAAATAAAGCTGTACTGGGGACTGTTTTATGAGTTTCTGATAATTTTGAAATATTATGTAAAATTTTGGATCATGCCCAGAAGTTTGAAAAGTTATATATATTGAATATATTTTTAAATGACCATATAAGGAAACCTTTCTTGAAAAAAATCTTTTTAAAAATTACATTTGAGAAGAGTGAAATGATATAGCAATATAAATCTTGTTAGTTTCCATGTTTTAGGAGAAACATATGCAAAGGTGAAAAATTATTGGACTCTGGAAACAGGCAAAAAATAGGGTTATTCAAAAGAAACTTCATAGCATGATGGCATACTAAATTTCTTTTTAAATGCCAGGAAATTTTAAATTATATTATTTAAAATAGTTATTTATCCAGAAATAAATGTGATAATACATGTCCTTTAACTCAAATCTAGTATAATACTACCAGTAAACACACCCTTCCTCATGACACTGGAGCTTCCTGGGCTTTTTCAACACCAAAATAAACCTCTCTGTCAAGTCCTCCTCCTCCTATATTTGCATAGTATTTTCTTATTGGTGTATAACTTTCCCTTGCCTTTTAGGGAGTATTGCTGGTCAACTTAAAGTGTTTTGGATGGGGTCTAATGCAATGTCTACATTTACCAACCAATCATATATTTGCTCAAACGATTCCCCAAAGAATTTTTAACCAATGAAGAGAAAAGCTCTTAATGCTTTGACTAGTAAGAGACAGATTTTCTTACTGAGAAGGGGGAGGGAACAGCTGCTGCTTCTATCAGCTCATTTAGAATTTGCCTAGTGACTTTTATTTCACTGAGTATTTTAGAGGGAGATTCTTCTTTCTGACTCTCAAAATGGTTATCAAAGTTTTTATTGCCACATCTTCTGGGTCCATAGCGGTGAGTTTTTGATGGCATTTATGAGACTTTCTTCTTATTTTTCTGAATTACTCACAGAACTATAGAGGCTGTGAGTATGAGGAGACTGGATTTGGGCTTTAGGTTCATACCGAGAGCTATGAAAGGAAAAGGGGTAAATGGGGCATAAGAGCTGTGCATTTGGCTTGTGTTTTTATTTTATTTTTCTAGGTTTTGAAAGAGAAATGTCTGCAAAATGTGGTTCTCAGATAACTCTATATGTAAGGAAACTTTGAGAAAAGGTTTGCTGATGAAGAATTTCCTACATTTAGTATGATTAACATATTGTATTTTCTGTAGTATTTCTTTCATTGATTTTTTTTAAAGAATCAAACATGTTTGAAATTGCAGATAAATCACACTTGTAAAAATATTTGAAGCAGACTATTACAGTGAATTCTGGGTATAATTTCTTTTTCATAGTTTAAAGAAATTGGAAATATTTCACTGTTGTGTCATATAATTGTTTATAGGTCATAAAAAACAAAAACCTAAGGCCTCATTCTCATACTTTATGATATCTGAGTAATGCAAGTCAAAATCAATAACATTGTAATAATTTTGCTTAATATACTTGCACTAAGGCTTGAATTATAAAGCCCTACTGCAAAATTTTCATTTTTCATTTAAAATAATTTAGAATTTTTTGGTTTTAATCTCAAAACTACCATATTTTCATACCAGCATTTCAAAATAAGTCAGAAATGCTGTGAATGTAAAACAGGGTTGCAAGTTCCCAGGTTTTAAGAGCCGAGAGGAGCTTGTTTCTTTTTATATCCAGTGTCTTGATGATCTCAGATTGCAGCAGTTAGTGATGAGTCTTGCTGAACAAACTACATGCTTTGTGTATATAGTTCTTAACTATAAATATTGAAAAGTCCTACTTCCACCTCCTGAAACTTCAATATTAGAGTGAGAAAGGTGAGACAAAAAGAAAGTAGCTCTATATAGAACAGTGGTCTCTGAAATAGGGCTGGAGTCCCTCAGGAACCATTTTACTTTAGGAATTATGGACAAACTCCATGTCCAAAAGATATGGGATAAATCAATTAGAAGATGAGAAAATCTGTATCATAAGGTTTATCTCTCACACAAATATACCTACTCGCATTCCCTAGCCTTCCTCATCTCACCTCTCCCTTTGCTATGGAAACACTAAGCCTTTCTCAACAAAAACTTGCTGTGCCTCTCAGGGAATCTAGGTTTCTTCAGAAGCTGTTGTGGAAGTGACTTGGAAAAATTCCATCCTCTTCACCTCCAGACCATTGGAATGTGACCAACTTGGACTCTGCACTTAGGGATGGTGACCAGTGATTAAAAGCTCTGTCTCCATCTTTTTCATTTTGGCTGGGATACCATGATTTACATGGAATGGGCAGACATGGATGAGTTGTGATCTTCATTGCAGATCTCATTCCATTCATTATTTTTCTTTCAAAATATATTTATTTTTCTTCCAAAATTTCCCGTTACTGTTAAAGGCATGACCATCCCTCCATTCACCAGGGTTTTGACAACTTGTTTCATCGTTGACTCTATATTTTCTTTACCTTATATATTCAATCAATTGCCAAATCTTGTGGTTTCTATCTCCACATCCTTGATATCAGTCTCCTTTGCTATGTTATTAAAGCATTTCCTCATCTTTTCCCTGGACTTGCAATAGCCTTCTAATAGTTCTCTGTTCTTCCAGTCTCTCCCTTTTTAAATTCTTCCTTTGAATAGTTGCCAAATGATTTTCTTAAAAAGCAGATCTGACCATGTCACTTTCTTACTTTGCTAGGGAGGGGGTGAAATTCTGAAAAGAAATAGGTGCCTTCAGGAGGTATCATTCACCTCTGTCACTCCTACTCCATTCTCAAAATACTCAAGCTGCAAGTGTCCCTGACCTCTTGCTTGAATTTTAGCAGTTGATTTATATACACACTTGTATATTTGTGTGGTGGAGGAGATAAATAGCTAAAATCTAAAGTCATTCTAGTTGAAGCTCCACCCTCAAAGAAGGATCTAATCATTCCCGAGATGGACTGGTCTTCCAGAGTAGCAGGCTGTTGGAGGGGAGGGGTAAGGGGAAACATGGAAAGGGGTAAATTCTATTTGCTATACTTTTTCCTTAGGAACTTCATCCCTTCCTTAGCAGAGCCCCTAGGGTACTTGGCTGTAATGCAGACTCATCTTTATGGGATCAAGTGGGAATGACTACCTATTTCAACCATCTAAAATGGGCTCTGAAGCCTTTAATAGATTTAGCTGACTTTGTAACAATAAATCCTTAGCTCCTCAAGCCTTTGGAACTCAGCCGTTTGGAGTATCTCAGCACTGGATCCTTTAGATCATGTCCTCAGGAGCCATTGCTCTAGTGATTCATCAGGTTTTTGTTTGGATTTCTCATAAAACCTTTTGTATTTCTTGATGGTGAAGACTCCTGAACCCCCTGCTCCCTCATAGAAGGAAATCATCTTCCTTCAAGAAGTAATGGTAAGATAAATGTGGAGGTTTCCTCTGAATGAATTCTGTAATTACTTTTTGAATTCTATGAATTATCCCTTTGATAATTTGTTCTAATATTAAAATTGTTAATTTACTTGGTTAATATTGTCACTTTTATTGTATTGGCAAAACCCAGTAATGAGCATTGAATGTTCTCCCATTTATTTTTAGTTTTTCATTCTTAAAAAAAATTTTTTTTACATTTAAATGTATACATGTATATGTATATGATACATATTTAATGTTTTTTCTTTACTAATCACATGTAAAAGCCATTTTTAATATTCATTTAAAAATTTTTGACTTCCAAATTCACTCCTTCATTTCCTTCCACCCACTGAGAAGGCAAACAATTTGACATATTATACATCATCACATCATGCAAGACATATTTCCATATTAGCCATGTTGGAAAAGAGAACTTAGATTAAAAAGAAAAAAAAACCCAAAGGAAATTGAAAAAGTATGTTTTCATCTTAATTCAGACTTCATCAGTTCTTTCTCTGAAGATGGAAAGCAGTTTTCATAATAAATTCTTCAGAATTGTCTTGGATTATTGTTTTGCTGAGAATAACTAAAATCTTCACAATTGATCATCATACAATATTTTGGATATTGTGCACAATGATTTCCTAGTTCTCCTCACCTCATTTTGCATCTGTTCATATAAGTTCTATTCTGAAACTATTATGCTCATCATTTCTTATAGCACAATATTATTCTGTCACAATCATATACCAAAACTTGTTCAGTCCAAATGATGGGAATACCTTCAATTTCCAATTCTTTGCTACCACAAAAAAGAGCTGCTTTAAATATTTTTGTATATATAGAACTTTCCCCTTTTTTCTTTGATTTATTTTAGACCTAATAATGATATTGCTGAGTCAAAGGGTATGCAAAGTTTTATAGCCCTTTGGGCATAATTCCAAATTTCTCTCCAGAATGGCTGAACCATTCTTTCCAACATTCGCAATTTTCTTTTTCTGTTACATTAGCCAATCTGATGTTCTGGAGTGGGACCTTGAGTTGTTTTAATTTGCATTTCTCTAATCAATAGTAATTTACACCTTTTAAAATTTTGACCAAAGATAGCTTTGATTTCTTCTGAAAACCACCTGTTCACCTTCTTTGACTATCAACTCATGTAAATTTGACTCATTTTTCTATATATTTCAGAAATGAGGGCTTTATTAGAGAAACTTTCTGTAATTTTTTTTCCAGTTCCTCTCAGAAATATTAAAATACTTAGAATTCAGATTAAAAAAAAAAAACACAAGTATCCAGGAAGAATTCAAGTATAGAGGAGCTATAGAAAGCAAAGGATATAGGCTCACAGCAAAGAATAACTTACTGAGCAAAACTATATATAATGTTTGAGAGGGTGGCTCTTTAATGAAATAGAAGATTTCTAGACATCTCTGATGAAAAGACCGGGATATATAGAAACTTCTTAAGTTTTAAGTTCAAATATATTAGGTAAGAGAAACACAAAAAGATAAATGTGAAAAAACAATAAAGTACTTAAAATGCTGTTTTCATTCAAATATGAAGAAATGATATATGCATGACCTCTGAATCTTATCATAAAAGGTTATAGAGGAAATCTAATTAGACAAGACCTAGCAGTGATTTTGTTATGTCTTGATCTAAAGAGAAGAATGGAAAAAGACGGGCAGAGGAACCCACAATAGGAAAGAGGAGAAGGGAAAGAAAATTAGGAAAAAATATTTTATATGATCAGGTACAGAGTTAAACACATCAAGACAAATAAGGAGGCAGTGAAGAGAGTTGTCGACACTTGAACCTCCCTTTTCTCCCAACTGTCAAAAGAGGGAAAATTTACATACAAAGTTGGTAGGGAAATACATTTCACTAAGCAGGGAAATAGCAGGAAAAGGGGAAAAGCAAGAATGAAGACTAGAGAGAGGGTAAGTTAAGGGAGGAATAGGTATTAACTGAAACAGATTTTAAGGTTGAACAAAAAGAAAACTCTTTTTTTTTTTCCAGATAACAAAGAATGGCAGTCTGAGGGGGAACCCATCAATTAAACAAAAAGAAAACTTTTTTTTTTTTGAGATAACAAAGAATGGCAGTCTGAGGGGGAACCCATAAATTAGGTAATGGCTAAAGAAATTGTGTCAGAGAAATCTGATGGAATACTATTCTATAAGAATTGATAAAGGGGTTGATTTCAGAAAAACTCAGGAAGATTTTTGTGAATTGATGTGAAATTATATAAATAAATTTAGGAGAATAATTTACACTTTCTTTTCTTCCCTTTTAATCTCCCCTTTGCAATCTCCTCTCTAAATTTAAGGTTTGTTTTGCTTATGACTAATCTTTCCTTGAACCTAACCTTCTTCTTATATTGCATTTTTCCCTTTTCCCATTTTTGTGTCTCTGTTGGGGGCAAGTGTATTCCTATTCCAAAATCTGTGTTTGTACTACTATGTTAATTCTGCCATCTTTTGACCAGTTTAGATGAAAATGAAGTTCAAATGATTCCTGCTTTCCTAGTCCTTCCATTGTTATAAAGAATTTCCCCATTTTTCCTCCTATTTTCCTCTGCTACATCTTTCTTTTCCCCAACCTTCTTTTTTTCTTACAACATCTTCAAAACAAAATAAAACTATTTATAGGTCTTCAATTTTGATTGATTATATTTATGACTCCCTGTGACATTCTGGTTCTAAAAAAAATTCTTTTAACATCCCCCTTCTCCTAATTAGAATATAAACAATTCATCTTTTAAAGTCCTTGTATTTATCTTTTTATTTTTCTCCTGATTCTTATATTTATATTTCAGAGTTTCTTTTCAATTCTGTTTTTTTTCCCATCAAGAATGTTTGAAAGACCTTTATTTCATTGAACATCCATTTTTCCCTTGTTAGTTTTATATTCAATTTTACTGAGTAAATTATTCTTGGCTCCAAGCCTTTGTTTTTTATCTTTTGGTCTATCATATTTTATATTTTTGGTTCATTATAATGATGGTTTCTAAGAGTTGTAGAATTCTGATTATGTTTCCTTGATTTTCAAATTCTTTCTTTATGATTGCTGGTAGTATTTTTTTTTTTTTAAATTTTATATTGAAGCTCAATGTCATGGCAGTGATTTTTTGGAAAGTTTTGTTTTGGGGTGTCTTCCAGGAGGCGTATTTTTACATCAGAATAATTTTCTGTAATGATTTCCTGAAATATTTTAACAATGTTCTCTTTTTGATTCTATATTTCAGATAATTTTATGATTCTTGAGTTTTCTTTACTTGATCAGTTTTCCAGTTTAGTTTTTTTTTTAAGTATGAGGTATCTTACATTTTCCTTTATTTTCTCAATCTTTTGACTGTATTGTTTTATAGATTCTTGTTTTCTTCTGGAATCATTACTTTTCATGTTGTTCTTTAAGGCAGTTTGTTATTAAAGATTTCTTTAATCTCTTTTTTAACTGTTAAGCCATGCTTCTTCTTCATTTCTTTTTTAATGTCTTTTTTAAAAAAAAACTCTTGCATTATTTCTTTGAAGAATTCTAATTGTTTTTGGAGGAAAACTTTTTTCTTTGAAGTTTTGATTATAGAAGTTTGTGACTTATTGCTTCCTCAGTTTGTATTCTAATCATCTCTGGCAGCATTAATGTCCATTAGAACAGCAACAACAGCAACAACTCATTTTGTTTTCTTCTTTCCAAGGAAAATGAGCTCAACATTGATATGGGGCTCTTCACAATAACTGAACTGCCCTTGAGAGAGATGGCAGCATTTTCTGGGATGTCAACAGTCTGATTACTAGAATGGTCTTCGTTCTCATCACGGACAGGCCAAGAAACAAAAGTTTGTTTTTAAAAACTACATTTTTTGGGACAAAGGAGGGATCAAAAAGGTGTTTAAATTGTTTCTTGAGGTGGATGAATCAGTGGCAATGACAGATAAAAGTCACTATGGTTCATTTTTGTATTCTCTGCTTTAGAGTTAGATTTAAAAGACTAAAAATAGTTTTAAAAGGATTGAAACAATACAAAAAAGGAAATTTAATATGCACCTATTGGTAAATTCAAAGTATTGATTCATAAATACTTAAAGAACTGGCAGTAGGTGAACTGCATGATTCTTAAAAGATCATGAGAATGTAGTTTGGGTTTAGAAAAGGGTGAATCTTATCTACTTTAAAAAAAATAGTAAGAACTTTGATGACAGTTGAAAATTGTAGGCCAATACACTCAAATTCCTAGAAGATTTCTACAACATATTAGTAAAGTAAACAAGCATGTGTAGACTAGGAAGTGGCTATCATAGAGACTTAGCATAGCTTCATTAACAATAGATTGTGCCAGAATAATCTTTCTCTTTTATTTAGGGTTACTATTCTGGTAGACATAGGTGAATGCTATAGATGTAACTTTTTTTTTTTAAGTGAAATTTATTGATGTTTTTATTTTTATATCACAGTCATTTCTGGATGTTGTCTCTTTCTCCTATTTCTCCATTCTTCCCACCTCCTCTCCCCAGTATTGAACCCTCCTTTGTAACAAAATAAAAACAACAGATAGTGACAATTTATGCAATATCTGCTTCTGTAGGCATCCCTTTTTTGAAGTGGGAGGTGTGTTTTGTTATTGGTTCTCTGGGTCTAAGATTGGTCATTGAGATTACCTAGAGTTTGATTTCTTTTTGTTATTATTTCTGTTTTTGTCTGTCTATCTTCTTTTCCTGGTTCTGTTTTTTTTTTAATTCTTTATCAATTCATAGAAGTCCACATTTTTTTCCCATTCTTCATATTCACCTCATTCCTAGTGTCCAATCATTCTCCAAGCAGTAGACACCAACTTTTTTTTCAGTTCTTTGATATCACAAAAATAATATTTAGATATACATTAGATTTTTATTTCTGTCTTTGAATTCTTTTAGAATATATACTCAATAGTGGGATAGATCAAAGAGTATGAGAAATTTAGTAACTTTGCTATCTTAACAGCAAATTTTCCCCAAAGTTGTTGGATCAATTACAATTTGTCAATTGTATATTAACGTGCCTGTCTTCCAATATCACTCCCCTCAAGTCTTTTTTGTTGTGTTGTTATCTTTGCTAATTTGCCAAGTGTGAGATGAAACCTCAAAATTGTTTTAATTTATATTTTTGTATTAAAGATTTTGCATACTTTTTATTATAGTTATCAATAGTTTGCAGTTTTTGCTTTAAATTTTTTTTTTTATATCCTTCAGTTACTAATCTATTGGGAAGTGGTCCTTGGTCTAATATATTTGTATTATATATCTTGTTTACACAGATTTTAGTAAAGCATTTGATAAAAATCTCCAGTGCTATTCTTGGGAACAAGATGGAGAAATATGGATTTGAACCATTGTATTGTAAATAGCATTTGTCTGAAGTTAGGTGGGGTGAGAATTGTTGACTTCTGTGGTTTGAATTGTGTATGTTCTTGCCAGAGAGTGGTGGCTGATAAATTGTGAGATGCTGAACAATCACATTAGGAATTAAGGATTAGCCTTCTTTGTAGTTTGTTCATTGGATTGTTAACTTGTTAGGATTTTTGTGTCTCATAGAGAGAGGACATGGGGGAACAGTTGATAAATTTTAGCCCTTAGGCCAAATGTATCCATTGTTCATTTTTATATGCCCCTGAGCTAAAAATCGTTTTTACATTTTATGGATCAATCAATCAGTAAAGATTTATGAAGTGTTTGCTATGTTCTGGAGCTATGTTAAGCACTAAGGATACAAAAAAGAGGCAAAAAGACAGTTCTTGTCCTTATCAATTTGGAGACACAAATATATTTGAATACATGAAAATAAATATATACAAAGTGAGTTATAGACAAGATAAATAGGAAATAACAGGGAAAGTACTGGAATTAGGACAAGCTGGGAAAGAATTAATATAAAAGATAAAATTTTAGTTTGGACTTAATGGAAGCCAGGAAGTCAGTTGGCAGAGTTGAGGACAGAGAACATTCTAGGCAAGGGGGAAATGCCTGAAAAATACGCTTAGCAGAGAGGATAGAGTATCTTGTTAGTGGAACAAAGAAGGCAAGAGGAAAGTGTTATTGAATTGAATACAAGTCAGGGAGTTAAAGTATAAGAAAAATGGAAAGGTAGCAAGGGACTAAGTTATGAAGGGACATGTTGAATATCAAACAGAGCATTTTTTATTTGTTCCTAGAGGCAATAAAAAGCACTGGGATTTATTGAGTGTGTGTGTGTGTGTGTGTGTGTGTGTGTGTGTGTATGTGTGTGGTGATCAGACCTATTTTTTTAGGGAAATCATTTTAGTGCTTGAATGGAAAATGATTTGTGGTGGAGAGAAGCAGAAAGACTCACCAGCAGGTTATTGCAATAATCCAAACCTGAGGTGATGAAGGCCTGCACTAGAGTAAAGGAAAAATTGGGGAAAGAAATGACAGTGATGCAAAAAAAATCATGGAAAAAAAGAGTCAACAGCTTGGGAATACAAAAATACTGAAGAAAAATAATACGTAAAAAACAGAAAAGGGAGAGGATTCTGGGAAGATAAACAAGTAGGTCAGAAAACTCCAACCTCTCCAGATTTCTCCCACAAACGAGACAAAAATAGCACTTCACGGCAAAGTTGAAGCAGGTAAAAATAAACAAGAGTTGAGGCAGAACAGTATTCCTTCTGGGACAACTAGAGAAGATCCAAAAAAGGATATCTGGAAGGAAGTTTGCACCCTGTGAAGTGTAAACCCTCTAGAGTAAATCCAGTAAAAAGCCCTGGAGCTAGCTAGGTAGGGAGGTAGTCTTGGCTCCAGCCCAAAGGAATGTTCTCCTTCCCACAGTGTGGGGAGTAAGATGTCTGAGTCTGGGAAGATTAAGAGAACCTCTGCTGATAAGGGACATCAGGTTCAGCCATGCTGCCTAAATGCAGTCCTGGGCAAGAAGGAATTAGCACATTCCTGTTAAATGCAGGAGCAGTGGGGAAGGGACACTGTTGTCTGAGTGAGTGTTGTCTCACTTACAGGAGAGCGGAGTTCTTGGTTTCTATTCCAGGCAAGAGGAGAAAACTGAAGGAGGACCCAAGGCCAGAGGCACCATCCCCCACACCCCAGGACTAGAGATGATTACACTAACAAGCGCTATAAATAAATTTTTAAATAGAGCAGACAAAGAAGAAAGAACCTAACCAGAGAAAGTTACTATAGAAATAGAGAAGACTGGGGTTCATTTTTCAGAAGACAATGCCCAAGAAAAAAAAAAGCCTCTTCTAACCCCCAAAAATTAATGTCAGATGGTCACTTGCCCAAAAAACAATTCATAGGAGAAACCAAAAAAAACCTCTAAAAATCAAAATAATTCATAAAACTCAAAAATACTCTAAAAATAAAAAAATTAAATAATACAAATATATTTTAAAAGTGCAGATTAATGGGAAAAGGGATAAGGTGTATAGATTAATGGGAAATGGGATAAAAAGAGATGGGGTTGAGAGAAAGAGTATAAGAGATATCCTTGGAAGGATTTCATACATCCTAAATTGGATATTCAGTTGAAATATTAATCTAAACATGCCTAAAACAGAATTCATTCTCTTTTTTCCTAAATCTTCCCTGCCTCCTACCTTAGTACTATTTTTTGATGGCTCTTCTGAATCATTTGATAGATTCCTAGCTTAGTTCCATTGTCTTTTCAGGAATGCTGATGTAAAATGATGCTAGAGGAATCCAATAGGAAATACTCAATAACCTAGCCCAATGATCTCAATCCTGTTTTTTTTTAATTTTATTTTCTCTCTTTTTCTAATCATTTTTTGAAACTGTATTATGCTCTCATAAAACCTATGATCCAGTAGGGGAAAAAAAAAACTTTACTAGACTTTACCATTTCTTCAGGATATCTTTATATTTCCTTTGTTCAGCAAACTCCCAGGAAAAGCTGTGTTCATTGTTTCTACTTCCACTTCTCTCTTTGCCATTTAACTTCTAATCTTAATACTCAACCAAACCTGTTCTCTCAAAAGTTATCAATGATTTCTTATTTTTTATTATCCTTGAACTAAAACAATGAAGAAACATATTCATTTACAAACACAAAGAAAAACAAAATAAAAAGAATTGTATATAAAAGCACAAATCTTTACTATGTAAAGCTTATAGGTTTTTAAAGTATATAAAAATTCAACACAGGAGTCTCAAAACTGTCCTTGTCTGTGTCTCCCTTTAAGATTCTTCTAATCTTTCATTTGCTTTCATTACCCCTCATTAAGCATTAAAAATCTCATAACTAATATATATATATAAAAGCAAAACAAATATATGCAATTTTTCAAATTTTGTGGAACAATTCTATTGATCATTTAATTGTCAAATCCATTATCTTTTCTCAGTTCTAATCCACCTCAATCAATTTTCTTCATTTGACATATAATATTTACTCTTGTCTCTTTAGAGTAATTTTTCATATTTGGGATTCAAGTATTTTAATGTGGTTGTGTTCTTTTACTCTTGTTCTTTATTTTCTTTCATTATTTCTCATTGGGTCTTTGTGACTTTCCATTTGAATTCCATTTATCTTTTGTATTAAATTAATTAGTCTTTCATTAGAGTGGTTGATTTCTTAATTTAAAACTAATTTTTAATCTTATTTTTTCTGAATTTTTTGATGGCTTTTCTAAACCATTTGATAGGTTCCTAGCATGACTCCATTATCTTTTCAGAAAGACATGCAGAATTGATGAGCTCTTCATCTACTTAAGGGATTTTGAGTGAAACTACTTTTTTTCCCTTTTCTTTCTTTTTTTTTCCCCAAAGAACTCATCTGGTTCTTTTTCTGAGTGTTTTTTAGAATTTTTTTTCCTGTTTTTTTTTTTTGTCTACTTTTATAACTATCAATTTTTTCTATGAGGTTCTTGATTAAAATATTCAATCCTTTCCTTTCAAAAGGTCCAGAATAGCTATATTCCTCCCCTGAATCCTTAACTAGAGTTGACCAAGATCTGTTATGTTACCCTTAGAGAGTGAGAGTGACCAATTGGGACTTGGCTGGAGGAAGACTGTGTAATTTGATAATCATCAAATTACTCTGTAGAAAGACTTATTATCTACCTTAATTAGTCCTATTCTCTTACCTTTATTGATCTTCCATCTCCAACTGCTTTTCAGACATCCCAAATTAGATGTACAGTTGAAATATTAACCTAAACATGCGCAAAACAGAACTCATTCTTTTTCTTCCTAAATCTTCCCTGCCTCCTACTTTATTACTGTAGAGAGCAACACTATCCTCCCAGTTCCTTCGGTTCTAAATTTAGGAGTTATTCTCTACTCCTTATTTAATATTTTTCAATCTCTACATCCACGCTAGTTCCTAAGGCTTGTCAATTTTACCTCTGCAACATCTCTTACATATGCCCCTTATTTAAAGTTGTTTGAAAGGAAATTTGGGAGAGCTAAAATGAGTCCCTCCCTTTCCTCTGCCATCCTGGCTTTGCCTCTCAGAAAGAAAGACTCTTAAGAAAAAGCTGATGTGTTACTGGGTTACCTTGATCAGATTCCAAGCCCCAGCTTACAATATCTGACACTTAATGAATTCTTCCTTGGGAAAATACTAAACTCTCACTCTCTCTCTCTCTCTCTCTCTCTCTCTCTCTCTCTCTCTCTCTGTTGAGCTAAATTATCTTGTTCCCAGTGGAGAGCTCATTCACACTCTATGTTGTCTGGTAAATTCTTATCTTTATTACTTCTCTGATTTCTATTTGCTATGGGCTTGGATAAATAGGTTTATTTGCTATTTATATTCTTTGAAGAATTGGAATTTGGGTGCACCATTCTTCTGAAGGGTTAGTGTTTAGAAACTAGATTTGAACCTAGATATTATTTTCTATAGATTAACAATATTTAAGAGGGCAGATGGATATATAATTCTAGTCTGGAACACTTTTCCTCTTTGAGAAGAGTAGAAAGGCCAACCTTATGGCTATAGTATTCTGCTTTCCTTTCTGGCAGAAATCAGTCTCCCTTGGAGAACAATAGTCAGAAAAGATTCTAGAGATAACTAGTCATCTCTTCTTTTGAGCTAAATCTAGAAAGACCCATATAAATATATATAATCTACAAGGGTAACTCATAGCATCTATATGCCCTATCCGTGGTATTATTTAAAAAACTAAAACATATGACTATTTGTCAATTGAGGAATGATTCATATTCTTTTTTTTAACTTTCTAGTATTTTTATTTTTAATTTAAAATTTTTTAAATTATAGCTTTTTATTTACAAGTTATATGCATAGGTAATTTTACAGAATTGACAATTGCCAAACCTTTTGTTCCAATTTTTCCCCTCCTTCCCCCCATCTCCTGCCCCTGATGGCAGGTTGACCAACACATGTTAAGTATGTTAAAGCATATGTGTCCTAACAGTTATTTTGCTGTACCAAAAGAATCGGAGTTTGAAATAGTGTACTGTTAGACTGTGAAGGAAATCAAAAATGCAGGCGGACAAAAATAGAGGGATTGGGAATTCTAAGTAGTGGTTCATAGTCATCTCCCAGAGTTCTTTCACTGGGTGTAGCTGGTTCAGTTCATTACTGCTCTATTGGAACTGATTTGGTTCATCTCATTACTGAAGATGGCCATGTCCATCAGAATTGATCATCATAAGTATTGTTGTTGAAGTATATAATGAGCTTCTGGTCCTGCTCATTTCATCCAGCATCAGTTCATGTAAGTTTCTCCAGGCCTTTCTGAAATCCCCCTGCTGATCATTTCTTACCAAACAATAATATTCCATAATATTCACAATAAATATTCACAAAAATACCACAATTTGGAATGATTCATATTCTTATAGGTTGACAAAGTTCTCTATATATTTGATTTATGACACCTTTATCTGAGAAACTGTCTGTAAAACTTTTCTGCCCCCAGTTTTCTGTTTTCTTTCTAATGTTGATTATGTTGTTTTCATTTGTTCAAAATCTTTGTGATTTAATGTAAGCAAAATTATTCATTTTATATCTTGCAATGTTATCTCTTATTGATTCATAAATTCTATCTATTCATATAACTGATAGGTAATGTGTTCCATATTATTCTAGTTTTCTTATATCTCTTTTTGTATCTAGGTCATGAATTCATTTTAATATTATATTGGTAAGTGGTTTAAAATATTGATCTATACCCAATTTCTGAGAGATTGCAATTTTCCCAACAATTTTTTAAACCACATATTGTATTCTTATCCCAAAAGCTTAAATATTTACTTCTGTCAAACACAAGGTTACTATAATTATTTACTGTTATATATTGTATGTCTTCTTTGTTCCATTAATCAGCTTTTCAGACAGTTTTAATAATTATTGTCTTATAATATAGATTATTATCTGGTACTTCTAGATTCTTCTCTAGCCTTTATAAATATTATTTATTCCTTTTATATTCTTGACCTTTAGTTCTTTCAAATGAATTTTGTTGCTATTTTTCTAGCTCAGTAAGTTTTTTTGGGGGGAGTAATTTAATTGGGACAATATCAAACCAAATAGATTAGTTTAGGTAGAATTCTCATTTTCATTATATTGGCTCTGCCCACCCATAAACAATTAATATTTCTTCAATTATTTAAATCTGAATTATTTGTATAAAAAGTACTTCATAATTATTCCCTTGTAGTTTCTGTATTTGTTTTGGCAGGTAGATTCACAGATATTTTATGTTGTCTTTGGTTATTTAAAGGTGGGTTATCTCTTGCTATCTTTTCCTGCAGGTATTTGTTGGTGATTTATAGAATTGCTGATTTATGTGAGTTTATTTTATATCCTACTACTTTGCTAAAATTATTGTTTCAACTAACTTTAGTAGAATCTCTAAGATTTTATAAGTATATTATCATATTGTGTATAAAGAGAAATAGTTTTATTATTTTATTGTTAATTCAGATTTCTTCAATTTATTTTTTTCTCTTATTGCTACTACTAGCATTTCTAACACAATATTGAATAATTTGGTGATAATGGACAACCTTGTTTCAGTCCTGATCTTATTGAGAATGTTTCTAGCTCATCCCTATTATAAATAATACTTGTTGATAGTTTTAAGTAGATGCATATTATTATTTTAAGGAAAAATCTTTTTATATCTGTGCTTTGTAATACTTTTTAATAGAAATGAGTATTATATGTTGTCAGCAGCTTTTTCTGCATCTACCGAGACAATGATATGTTTTTGTTACTTTTGTTATTGATATAATTAACTTTGTAATAGTATTTCTTATATTCAGTCATACTTGCATTCCTGGTATAAAACCAATTTGGTCACAATGCATAATCTTTGTGATATATTGTTATATATCATCATATGTGGTCATTTTTGGTAATCTGTTTATATCTTTTAATTAAATGTATTTTAGCTTTAACTTTGTCTGAGATCATGATTGCTACCCCTGCTTTTTTTTTTTTTAACTTCAGCTGAAGCATAATAAATTCTACTCAGTCTTTTATTTTTGTTGTATTTTAAAATTTTAAAATGTGTTTCTACTAAATAATATTTAGTCAGATTCTGGTTTATAATCTATTCTGATGTCATTTATTTTATGAGTGAGTATTCACATTCAAAGTTATAATTACTAATTGTGTATTTTCCTCCATCCTGTATTTTCTCACTATTTATTCTTTTATCTTTCTCTTTCTACCTTCTCCCTCCTCAAAAGTTTAATTGACTTCTAACTATTGCCTCCTTAAGCTACACCCATTTCTTAGTTTATACAGCAAGTCTTTCTCTTGCTTATTTTCTTACTTTACTATTTCTCAGTAAGGTAAGAAGATGTCTGTACCCTTCTAGAAGCATATATCATTCCTCTTTCAACCCTATTCTGTTTAGAATAAAGTTGTAGCACTACTAATCCACCACTGCCCTTCTTGTCATCCATAGTGAAGGTCTTCCATTCATGCCTTATATGAATGAGAAAATTGCTTTGTTTTACGTCTTACTACCCAATTTTATTCTTTAGGATCTTCCCACAATATTCAGCTGAACTCCAAGTCTTCTATCTATGTATCCTTTTTCAAACTACCCTAGTAATATAACATTCTTGAATTACAGATTATATTTTCCCACTTAAGAAATAAAGTCTGATCTTATCAACTCTCCTATATCTGTCTTTCATTCTTAATTTCTTATGCTTCTCCTGATTATTATAGGTCATATTTTCTCTTTTGTTCTGGTGTTTTCTTCACAAATATTTTAAGTTGCCTTTAAGTCATTTCATATCTATTCTATTCCTTGCAAGATTGCACTCAGATTTGCTGGGTAAATTATTCTTTGTTTAGAACCCAGCTCCTTGGGCTCTTTGGACTATTATATTCCATGCCTTTTGGTCCTTTATTGTAGAAGCTGCTAAATCTTGGGTTATCCTGACTTTTGCTCAACAATATTTAAATTGCTTCCCTCTCTCCTCAGTTGCTTGTATTTTCTCCTTGATTTGGGACTTAGATAAAATTCCTGTGAATTTTCATCTTTCATATTTCTTTCCTGTAGTGATCAATAGGTTTTTTTCAATTTCTCTTTTACCCTAATTAAAACTTCAGATTAATTTTTTACTAGCCTCTTGAAATATAATGGCTAGATTATTATTTTGATCATAACGTTCAGATAGTCTAAGAATTCTTATATTGTTTCTTCTCAATCTCTTTTCCAGATCAGTTGTTTTTTTGTACTGAGATGGCTTCCATTCTCTGTTATTTTTTTCATTCTTTTGATTTTTAAAAATTATTTCTCAGTTTTTTATAAAGCATTAGCTTCCCCTTATGGAATTCTAATTTTAAAGGAGTTATTTTCTTTCATAGGATTTTGGATCACTTTTTCCAATTTCTTTACTTTCTTTTCACAATTTTCTTAATTTTCTTGCATTATTCTTATTTTTTACCTATTTTTCCCCAACATCTTTTTTTGATTTTAAAAATTCTTTTTAAGCTCTTCCAAAATTTCTTTTAGGGTTAGTGACAATTTTAAAATATTGTTTTGGAAAAAAAAGTATTGTTTTGGAAGCTTTAGAAGTGACTGTTTTGATTTCACAGTTTTCTTCTGAGTCTGAACCCTTATCATTCTTGAAATAATAGCTATCTGTTGTCAGGTTCTTTCTCTTTGGCTTAGTCATAATTTTTTCTTATTTTTTAGAGATTAAATTTATATTGGAAGCATGCTCTAGTCCTCAGGTGTGGGGGGTAATGCTTCAGATTTCAGGTTTTTTTTTTTTTTTTTCTATTGTTTTCGGAGCTCTGAGACCTGACCTCCATTATTCCTTGCTACCCTTGATCTGACACCATAGTCCCCAGTGATTTTGTCATATCAAATACTGTTTTTTTCTGTAGTCTCTCCAATGGCTGCAAGCTTTGGCTTACCCCTTTGCCCTGGATCTCAAAGCAGGGACCTGCTTTCCTGTGAGTAATCATAACTATCAGGGTCCCCATCTACTTACAACTATACTCACCAGTGTATCTTTAATACTTCTTGCCATGATCATACCCAGGGATCACTCTTGGGAAGTATAATTGGGCCCCACATCCAGTGACAGCAAGTGGAGGGTCCTGAAATCTGCCTGATCAATTTCCAATACCTACATAGTCTGGGTACCCAGGTCTTTCCTAACCTCCTCCCAAGTTGTCTTAGGCTTGATTGCTGCTTTACTGCCACTTTATTTCTACTACCTTAACGTTCATTTTGAGGCATTATTTTAAATTATTTTGAGGGAATTTGGAAGAGCCAATTAATTCTCTGCCTTATTCTACCACCTTCCTAGAATCCCCTTCTTTAATAATTTCTAATAACATAATAGTGTCCTATCATATTCATAGGCCACAGTTTGTTCATCTATTTCTCAAATGACACATATTTAGTCAGAATCAGCAAAAAAAAAAAAAGCCATAACATAAATAGTATTGTAAATATGTGTCAACTTCCTCTTTCTGTGAATTCCAGGAGTATTGACTTAGAGATATTGCTATGTCAAAGAGTATGTACAATTAATAGCTTTTTGGGTATAATTTCAAACAATTTTCTAGAATTACTAAATGAGTTCACACCTCCACCAATAGTGGATTAATGTGTTTGTTTTCCCACAAACCATCTAGCATTTATCATTTTCATTTTCTGTAATTTTGCTAATCTGATAGATGTGAAATAGTATCTTAGAAATGTTTTAATTTTCTTTTTTCTAATTATTAATGACTTAGAACATTTTAAAAATATGGCCTTTTATAGCTTGAATTTGTTCTTCTGAAAACTTTACCATATCTCCCAAATTTGGTATGTTTTTGTCTTCTTGTCATCTCCAATGATATGTATAGCTTCTAATTTATTTAATTTTTGAGATTAAATTAGTTATTCAGTCAATAAAGATTTATTAAAGTCCTACTATGTGTCAGACTTTGTGCTAAAAAAATATTAAAGTCCTACTATGTGTCAGACTTTGTGCTAAATGCCAGAGACAGAAAGAAAGGTAAAAGGCAGTCTTTGTCCTCAAGAAACTTAACGGGGCAGAAAACAAGTGAACAAATATGTACAAATCAGCAGTGTATTTGGATAAATAGAAAATAACAGAGAGAAAGCACTAAAATTAAGATTGGGAAAGACTTCCTGTCCAAGATGGACTTTTTTAGGGATTTGAAGGAAGTCAGGAAAGCTAGGAGACAGATGATGAGAGAGAACATTCTAGGAATTGGGGATAGCCAGAGAAAATACTTGGAGTGAAGAGATACATTGTCTTTTTTGTGGAGCAACTAGGAGGACAGTGTCACTTGGTTGAATAGAATATAGGGGTGAGGGACATATGGGAAGGTAGAAAGTATAATAAAACTGGAAAGATAGTGGAGATCTAGGTTATAAATGGCTTTGAATGGATTTAAGATATTGTATTTGGTCCTGGAAGTGATAGGGAGGTACTAGATTTTTTCTTTTTTTTAATATGGAGTGATATGATTGGACTTAGACTTTAAGAGAATAATTTTGACAGTTGAGGCTGGATTGGAGTGAAAATAGATTTGTGGCAGGCAGAACAACCAACCAACGTCTTTTTATCTCATTCATATATATTCTGATTAGAAGATCTTTGATATCTTTGGAGAAAGTAGTTTCAGTTGAATATTGAAGTCAGAAACCATATTTTAGAGGGTTAAATGAGAGAATGAGAGGAAGTAGAAGTTACCTGTTGTAGATACCTTTTCAAGAAATTTTGCCTCTAAGGGCAAAAGAATTGTCATATAATAGTGATATAAATGGAAATATAGGAATTAAATGAAATTTTTTTGAAGATGGGAAGGCATGGGCATGTATATAGGTATGAAGGAATCACTAGACTGAGAGAGATTAAAGATACCAGAGGCTGGTTAACAGAAGGGACAGTCTATTAGGGAAGACAGTATGGAATTAAATCACTTGTATAATTAGAGACATTTGCCTTGGTGAGGCATAGTGTCACCTCTTCATATAAGACACAGGTGAAGGAGGAGTTGAGTTGCAGAAGGTATCTGAATGATGTGAGATGGAGAGAAGAAAAGTAAATAAACTTGGTTTTTTTCTTCTAAAATGATTTTTAAAATTTATGATGAAGTTACTCAGTTTCCACTTAATTTTTAATTTTTTCTTCAAAGATCCTTTATTAATGTAATTTTTTTCTTTTTTTTTTTTGGCAAGGCAATCAAGATTAAGTGACTTGCCCAAGGTCACATAGCTGGTGAGTGTTAATTGTCTGAGGCCATATTTGAATTCAGATCCTCCTGATTCCAGGGCCAATTGTATCTACTGCACCATTTAACTACCTATATACAATTTTTATAGCATCATGGTCAGTAAAATTTATATTTAATACTTCTATATGTGTGTATTTGTGAGATTTTTACATCCTAACACATTATCAATTTTTGTAAAAGTGAACTACACAGGTAAGAAATATATATATATATATTCCTTTCTATTTTTATTTGTTACTCTCCAGAGGTCTTATTTCTAACTATTCTAAACTTCTTGTATGTACTTCATTTTTTTTTTGGGTTATGTTTTGGCTAGATTTTTCTAGGTAAGTTGAAGCACGCCCTATAACAATTTTGTTCTCTATTTCCTTCTTTAAGTAATTTAACTATTAAGATTTTAGTTATGACAGTAGATGCATATATTAGTAATAATGATATTAATTCATTGCCTAGTACCTCAGTACTTCAGTACTTTTCAGCAAAATATAATTCCTTGTCTCTCTTTTAATTTGGCCTTTCTATATTATGACTTTGAGATCGTGATTGTTATAGATCTCTATGTATCTTTCTGTTTCAAGTGTATTTCTTATAATCATTTCTTTTCTGTTCTGATCTTATTTTCTGTTTTATGGGTAAATTCATTTCATTCACTTTCACAATTATAATTGTTGTGTATTTTTCTTCATCTCATTCTTTTGTACTTTTCTTTCTCTTTGTTTTCTGTCCTCTTTTCAAAGAGTTTGTTTTCTGACTAACCCTTCCCTTATTCTACCCGCAAGGTAGTACAATGGATACAGGCCTACACCTGGAATCAAGAAGACTTTAGTTCAATTCCAGCCTCAGACATTTGCTGATAAACCTGGGCAAGTTACTTAACTTCTATCTTCTTCAATCTCCTCAATTGTGGAATGAGGTTAAGAATAGCACCTACTTCACAGTATTGTCATCATTTGTTGTCAGATTTGTTGTCAAATATTCCACTCAGCTTGGGTCTTTTCATCAAAAATATTTAGAATTCCTCTATTTTATTAAAAGCTCACTTCCCCTTGCAAGTATATATTTAGTTTTGCTGGATGAGTTATTTTTAGTTGTAAGTCTAGACCTTTTGCCGTCTGGAATATCATATTCCAATTTCTTTGCTTTGGGTTTCTTTCAGGAGATATCTAGTGAATTTGTTTTTATTTATATTGTGCCCTCTAGTTCTAAGAGAACTGGGCAATTAAAAAATTCTTGAAGTATGATTTTCTGGATTTCCTAATGCTTTTCAATTCATATCTACTTAATCTATTTTTCAGGTTGGTTGTTTTTACTGAATTTTCTTCTATTTTTCCCCCTCAGTATTTTGATTTTGTTTTAGTATTTCTTGATGTTTCATGAAGTCATTAACTTTTCATAATTTTTGAGAGTTATTTTCTTGTAAAGGATATGTGTCTCATGTCCAAATTTTTAAGTTTCTTTTCATATCTTTCCCCCACAATTCTTATTATCCACCCCTTTCTCCTCTATTGTTAATTTGGTTGATTTCAGCTTAACACCCTTCCCCCCCACCCTCACAATTCATATCTTTTGGAAATTTTTGTTGGACTTGTGTCCAAGCTTTATATTTCTTTGAGTTTTTTAAAAAGAAATAAATGTTTTAGATTTATTTTCTTCTGGGCTCATGTCTTGAGATTTCCTGTTACTATTATGTTACAATATATTTTAAACTTGCTTATTTTTTCCATCCTACTTCTTGACTTTGGACTTATTCCAGAGCTCAGCACACTCCTGGGCTATATGTCTGGGCTGAACCTTTGACCTTCTAGGTTCTTCTGTTGTTTCCTTGATGGTATCAATTAGTATTTTATTCTAGGATTTCAGGGTTAGCTCAGTCTGGGCACCTGTAAGATGTTAGATTCAAGAGTGATATATATGATCTCAAAGCAAAATTTTATCGTCCTACCCCTTTTTGTTTCTTGACCTAGATTTAAATTTAAATTTAAAAGAGTTCTATCAGTTCTACCATGGTTGGAAAGTTAAGTAGACTGTTACTAGATTCAGACACAAATGTCTGGCCAGACATTTTATCCAATGTCCTCAGAATTCTGTTTTCCTCTGCTAACTTGAATTGGAAAAATGACTTGTGTTTTTGTATTTTGTTTTTTTTCTCTTGGATTTCCCAATCATGATTCAGTCTGGTGTATTTTCTAGATTTTTGTAGAGGATTTGCCATTCTGACTTAGTCCATAAATTCCTTAGTCCATTTAGGGGCCTTTAAGTATTAAATGATTTGTGGGAGGTCACCACCTAGAAGTCTGACTTGAACCTAGAGTTTTCGGACACTGAATCCAAAATTCCATTTTCCACATTGTCTATCTTATAAGATATACATTGACAAATAAGCTAAAATTTTAGGGGAAAAAATAAATTAATATCTTTGGAGATCAAGAGGTCAAATGATTTGTCTATTGACTTTTAGTCAGCTTCCACTATATTATGCTGCCTATAATTTACAGGTTTGACGTTGCAGAATAGGCTATATTTTCTATCCATTTTAACTTTGTCTTTTGGAATTTATAGATGTTTATTTTAATCCTTATAGCTCAAAAGGAATTGCATTTTTTAAATAATTTTTTATAGACAGAACCCATGCCAGAGTAATTTTTTACAACATTATCCTTTGCACTCACTTTTTTTTTCCGATTTTTCTCCTCCTTCCCTCCACCTCCTCCCCCAGATGGCAAGCAGTCCTATATATATATGTTAAATATGTTACAGTATATCCTAGATAAAATATATGTGTGCAGAACCGAACAGTTCTCTTGTTGCACAGAGAGAATTGGATTCAGAAGGTAGAAATAATCCAGGAAGAAAAACAAAAATGCAAACAGTTTACATTCATTTCCCAATGTTCTTTCTTTGGGTGTAGCTGCTTCTATCCATCATTGATCAGTTGGAATTGAGTTAGATCTCTTTGTCAAAGAAATCCACTTTCATCAGAATACATCCTCATACAGTATCGTTGTTGAAGTATATAATGATCTCCTGGTTCTGCTCATTTTACTTAGCATCAGTTCATGTAAGTCTCTCCAAGCCTCTCTGTATTCATCCTGCTGGTCATTTCTTACAGAACAATAATATTCCATAACATTCATATACCACAGTTTACCCAGCCATTCTCCAATTGATGGGCATCCATTCATTTTTCAGTTTCTAGCCACTACAAACAGGGATGCCACAAACATTTTGGCACATACAGGTCCCTTTCCCTTCTTTAGTATCTTTTAGGGGTATAAGCCCGGTAGTAGCACTGCTGGATCAAAAGGTATGCACAGTTTGATAACTTTTTGAGCATAATTTCAGATTGCTCTCCAGAATGGTTGGATTTGTTCACAACTCCACTAACAATGCATCAGTGTTCCAGTTTTCCCACATACGCTCCAATATTCATCATTATTTTTTCCTGTCATCTTAGCCAATCTGACAGCTGTGTAGTGGTATCTCAGAGTTGTCTTAATTTGCATTTCTCTGATCAATAGTGATTTGGAACACTCTGTCATATGAGTGGAAAAATTTCAATTTCATCATCTGAAAATTGTCTTTTCATATCCTTTGACCATTTATCAATTGGAAAATGGCTTGATTTCTTATAAATTAGAATCAATTCTCTATATATTTTGGAAATGAGGCCTTTATCAGAATCTTTAACTGTGAAATGTTTTCCCAATTTGTTGCTTCCCTTCTAATCTTGTTTGCATTAGTTTTGTTTGTACAAAGGCTTTTTAATTTGATGTAATCAAAATTTTCTATTTTGTATCAGTAATGGTCTCTAGTTCATCTTTGGTCACAAATTTCTTCCTCCTCCACAAGTCTGAGAGGTAAACTATCCTATGTTCCTCTAATTTATGTATAATCTTGTTCTTTATGCCTAAATCATGGATCCATTTTGATCTTATCTTGGTATACGATGTTAAGTGTGGGTCCATGCCTAATTTCTGCCTTAGTAATTTCCAGTTTTCCCAGCAGTTTTTGTCAAATAATGAATTCTTATCCCAAAAGTTAGGATCTTTGGATTTGTCAAACATAGATTGCTATAATTGACTATTCTGTCTTGTGAACCTAACCTATTCCACTGATCAACTAATCTATTTCTTAGCCAATACCAAATGTGTTTGGTTACTGCTGCTTTATAATATAGTTTTAGATTAGGTACAGCTAGACCAATTTTTTTTCATTAATTCCCTTAGATTCTTTGTTCTTCCATATGAATTTTGTTCTTATTTTTACTAGATCATTAAAATATTTTCTTGGAAGTCTGATTGGTATAGCACTAAATAGATTAGTTTAAGGAGTATGGTCATCTTAATTATATTCGCTCAGCCTATGCAATAGCACTTAATATTTTTTCAATTGTTTAAGTCTGATTTTATTTGTGTACAAAGTTTTTTGTAATTTTGCTCATATAATTCCTGACTTTCCTTTGGTAGATAGATTCCCAAATATTTTATGCTGTCGACAATTAATTTGAATGGAATTTCTCTTTGTATCTCTTGCTGTTGGATTTTGTTGGTGATGTATAAATATGCTGAGGATTTATGGGGATTAATTTTGTGTCCTGAAACTTTGCTAAAGTTATGAATTATTTCTAATAGCTTTTTAGTAAAATCTCTGGGGTTCTCTAAGTATACCATCATATCATCTGCAAAGCGTGACAGTTTGGTTTCCTCATTGCCTACTCTAATTCCTTTAATCTCTTTCTTGATGCATTGCTGAGGCTAGTGTTTCTAATACAATATTGAATAATAATGGTGATAGTGGGCAACCTTGCTTCACTCCAGATCTTACTGGGAAAGGTTCCTGTTTTTCCCCATTGCATATGATTCTTACTGATGGTTTTAAATATATGCTCCTGACTATTTTAAGGAAAAGTCCATTTATACCTATACTCTCAAGTGTTTTTATTAGGAATGGATGTTGGATTTTATCAAATGCTTTTTCTGCATCTATTGAGATGATCATATGGTTTTTGTTTGGTTATTGATATAGTCAATTATGCTAATAGTTTTCTTAATATTGAACCAGCCTTGTATTTCTGGTATAAATCCTACTTGGTCATAGTGTATCCTAGGGATGATTTTCTGTAATCTTTTTGCTAATCTTTTATTTAATATTTTAGCATCAATATTCATAGGGAGATTGGTCTATAATTTTCTTTCTCTGTTTTTAGCCTACCTGGTTTAGGTATCAGTACCATGTCTGTGTAAAAGGAGTTTGGTAGGACTCCTTCAATCCCTATTTTTTCAAATACTTTATATAGCATTGGAGTTAATTGTTCTTTAAATGTTTGGTAGAATTCACATATAAATCCATCTGGTCCCAGGGATTTTTTCTTAGGGAGTTGGTTAATATCTTGTTCTATTTCTTTTTCTAAAATGGGACTGTTTAGGATATTTACTTCTTTCTCTGTTAATCTGGGTAAGCTATATTTTTGAAGGTATTCTTCCATTTCATTTACGTTGTCGAATTTATTGGTATAAAGTTGGGCAAAGTAACTCCTAATTATTGCTCTTATTTCCTCTTCATTAGTGGCAACTTCTCCCTTTTCATTTTTAAGAGTAACAATTTGATTTTCCTCTTTCCTTTTTAAAATTAGATTTACTAAGGGTTTGTCTATTTTGTTGGTTTTTTCATAGAACCAACTCTTATTTTTATTAATTCAATAGTTTTTTTACTTTCAATTTTATTGATCTCTCCTTTTATTTTTAGAATTTCAAGTTTAGTGTTTGACTGGGTTTTTTTAAAATTTGTTCCTTTTCTAGCATTTTTAGTTGCAAGCCCAATTCATTGATCTTCTCTTTCTCTATTTTGTGCAAATAGGTCTCTAGAGATATGAAAATTTCCCTTATTACCTCTTTGGCTGCATCCCACACATTTTAGTATGATGTCTCATTATTGTCGTTTTCTTGGGTGAAGTTATTAATTATGTCTATGATTTGCTCTTTCACCAGTCATTCTTTAGTATGAGATTATGTAGTTTCCAATTATTTTTTGCTCTACTTTCCCCTGGCTTTTTGTTGAATGTAATTTTCATTGCATTGTGGTCTGAAAAGGATGCATTTACTATTTCTGCCTTACTGTATTTGAGTTTGAGGCTTTTATGTCCTAATATATGGTCACTTTTTGTATAGGTTCCATGAACTGCTGAAAAGAAAGTGTACTCCTTTCTGTCTCCATTTCATTTTCTCCAGAGATCTATCATATCTAACTTTTCTAGCATTCTATTTACCTCTTTGACTTCTTTCTTATTTATTTTGTGGTTTGATTTATCTAATTCTGAGAGTGCAAGGTTGAAATCTCCCACTATTATAGTTTTGCCATCTATTTCTTCTTGCAGCTCTCTTAATTTCTCTTTTAAGAATTTAGATGCTACACCACTTGGTGCATATATGTTTAATATTGATATTGCTTCATATCTATGTTACCCTTTAGCAAGATATAGTGCCCTTCCTTATCTCTTTTAGTTAGATCAATTTTGCTTTTGCTTGATCTGAGATCAGGATGGCTACCCTTGCTTTTTTGACTTCACCTGAAGCATAGTAGATTCTGCTCCAACCTTTTACGTTTACTCTGCATGTATCTCCCTGCTTCAGGTGTGTTTCCTGTAAACAACATATTGTAGGATTCTGGCTTTTAATCCATTCTGCTAACCGCTTCCTCTTTATGGGGGAGTTTACCCCGTTCACTTTTATGGTTAAAATCACCAATACTTGCCATCTTGTTAACCTCTGTTTATGCTTTTCTCCCTTCTTTCATCCTTACCCCCCTCCCCAGTATTAAACTTGTGAGCACCACTTGCTTCTCATAGCCCTCCCTTTTTAGTATCCCTTCCCCCGCCTTAGAGTTCCTCCCCCTATCTTACTCCTTTTCCTCACAGTTTCCATATTCCCTTCCACTTAGCTTATTCCTTCCCCTTTCACTTTTCCCTTCTCACTTTTCAATGAGGTGGGAGAAGTTTCACCATGAATTGAATATGTCTAAAATTTTTCTCTTAAAGCCAATTCTGATGGCAGTAAGATACCCACTATATTCATCCCCTTCCATTCTTTCTCTCAGATATAATAGGTTTCTATTGCCTCTTTGTGACATGTAGTACCCTCACTTTACCCTTTTTTCTGGTACAATGTCCTTTCCACCTCTAGTTTCTCGAAAAAGGCATACATATATTCTTTATACATCTTTATAGTAGAAATATAGTTCCCAAGATTTCTTTTTACCTTTTTAGGTTTCTCTTGAATTCTATATTTGTAGATCAAACTTTTTGTTAAGTTCTGGTTTTTTAATCAAAAATAGGTGAAATTCACTTATTTTGTTGAATGACCATCTTCTTCCCTGGAAAAAGATGCTCATTCTGGCTGGGTAAGTTATGTTTGGTTGCATACCAAGTTCCTTAGCCTTTTGGAATATCATATTTCAGGCCCTTTGATCTTTTAATGTGGATGCTGCTAGATCCTGGATAATCCTTACTGTGTCTCCTCTATATTTGAATTGGGTTTTTCTAGCCACTTGTAGTATTTTTTCCTTTGTCTGAGGGTTCTGGCATTTGGCCACTATATTTCTTGGTGTTTTGATTTTAGGATCCCTTTCAGTAGGTGATCAATGAATTCTTCCAATGTCTATTTTACCCTCTGTTTCTATGACTTCTGGGCAGTTCTTTTTGATAATTTCCTGGAAAATAGTGCCCAGGCTCTTTTTTTCATCATATTTTTCTGGGAGTCCAATAATTCTCAGATTGTCTCTCCTAGATCTATTTTCTAAGTCTGTTGTTTTCCCAAGAAGATATTTCACATTTTTTCCATTGTTTGAGTTTTTTTGGTTTTGCTTGACTGATTCTTGTTGTCTCCTCGAGTTGTTCAATTCCATTTGTTCAATTCTGATTTTCAATGAAGTATTTTCTTCACTCACTTTTTAAATATCTTTTTCTAATTATCCAATTAAGTTTTTAAGTGAGTTGTTTTGTTCTGTGGAATTTTTTTCCATTTTGCCAATTTTATTTTTTAGAGAGCTATTTTCTGTTTCCAGTTCACTAATCCTATTTTTCAAGGATTTGATTTATTTATCTATTCTGTCTTTAAATGAGTGGGATGACTTCTCCAGACTCTCTTGCCAAGCCTCCCTTTCCTTTTCCCATTTTTCTTCTAGCTCTCTTGTGATAGCCTTTTAAATTTCTTCTATGAGATTCATCTGTGCTGAGGAACAGATGATCTCCTCCTTTGGGGATTCGCCTGGGGACATTCTGTTTTTAGTCTCCTCAGGGTTTAGAGTCTGCTCTCTATCTGTATAGAAGCTGTCAAGGGTTAAGGTCCGTTTCAATTTTTTACTCATTTTGTCAGAGAAGAATCAAAGACAAACTAGCAAAGAAAAAAAGAAAAAAAAAACCCCAAAAGGAATCTGCTTTATTTTTTGGGCTGGGTGGTGTTACTGAGCTTCCACTACAGGCTGCAGGGGGGATGGGGAGGTGGGCAGCAGCGAGGCACTAGCAGGACAGTGATGGCTGTGCTGCGCCTACACTCTGATACTCTGAGAGTGTGCTGAGAAACTGTTGGGGAGGGGTGGCTAGGTCCCGAGAGACTCCAGCTGTTCGGGGTTGTATTCTTCACGCCCTGTGCTTTTAGCTTCTTTGCTTGCCTGCTGGCTTGTTGCCAGGGCAAAATATCCAATCCTGTAGCTAAACTCTCCCTGCAGAGATGGCTGAGAAGACATCCCACCCCCCTCCGGTTTGCTCGGCTGTGAGCTGCCTGATGGGCTCTCCTTGCCACTGCCTGCCCTCAGCCTGTGACCAATCTAAGATCGTCCCTGCCCTCAAGCAAAAACAGACCTTTCCTGGTGAATTTCAAGGATGTTTTCTCTGGGTAACTATTTGTGGGGTTTTTTTCAGTCAAGCATTAATTCAGAGGCTTGTAATGAAATAGATTCTGAGAGAAAACACGGAGCTTACCCAGCTGTGTGCCTCCTCTCCACCATTGTGGCCGGAAGTCTAAGGAATTGCATTTTAATCTAATAAATAATTCCTTTTAAATCATATTTGTAGTGAGTAACCTTAGGGCTGGGAGACCGGGATGGAAAAAAGGACTTTTTTACTTTGAACTATGTTATGATAATTTTTTTTTTTTGGCTGAGGCAATTGGGATTAAGTGAAACTTGCTTAGGGTCATACAGCCAGAAAGTGTTGTGTCTAAGGTCAGATTTGAATTCAGGTCCTCCTAACTTCAGGGCTGGTTCTCTATCTACTGAACCATCTAGCTACCCCTGACAAATGCTTAAAGATTGCATTTATTTGGTTTCATATGTTGTTTTGTGTTCTTAGGTGTCTCTCTAATTATCTTTATTTTACTTTATTTACAGAATTAAATGTGTGAATTTTATCTTTATCACATTTTATCAGTAGTTTAAAAAAGCATCAGGTGGGCTTTATAAAGCATATTTTGTGTGAAAATGTCTTCAGGATTTCAATAAACAGATTTCATATTTTATTCCTTGTTGACCTAGAAGAAGTTGTTTCTTAAAACCTCTCCCTAACTGGCATCTATGAATCAACTGGTCATAGAAAGTAATCTGAAATAAATGTAAAATTTTAACTTTTGGAATAATATGGTAAAATAATTGGAACATTAATTTATCCTTTGAAGTTCTTGAACATCTACCAAATTGATAAGCCTTTATTAAGTTCCTCGTAGGTACTTTGCCAGGGCCTAAGAATGTAAAAATAAACATAAAATTATCCTTTTCTTCAAGAAACTTACTTTTCATGTGGAGAGATAACATATAAACATGGAAGTACATAGCAATAGGAAGCTAATGGTGTTTACTGGAAAAAAAAAAGAAGGGTGTCATAGTCAGGCCTTTAGGAAGGTCAGATCTTTAGGAAAATCAATTTGGCAGCTGAGTGGAATTTGTATTGGAATGGAGAGACACTTGAAATAGAGACACCAATCAGAAGACTTATTGCTTAAATCAAAGGGATCTTATGGAGATAGAATTGTTAAAATTTGGCTGCTGAAGATGACTCTGAATTTGCAAATTTATATGTTTGGAATTATTATGGTATTCTTGACAGAGACACAAAAGTTTAGAGGGGGGAGGATTATTTATTAGAGAACAGAGAGTGATAAGTTGCTCTATACATTTGAGCTTGAAATTTCTAAGGGGCTTGTACAGGTAAAAATGTCTCTGCTAGGAAGTTGCTGATGTTGGACTAAACTCAGGATAGAGACTAAGGTTGTATATATAGATGTAGAGGTTATGTGCAAAGAAATATTTGAACCCATAGGAAATAAAGAGATCAACAGAGTCTGTGGATAGAAAGTAAAAAAGACCTGGGATAGAGTTTTAGGGTATACTCTAAAAGGGAAGGTCATGGATACCCGAAAAGGAAACTGAGGAGTATTCAGAGAGGTAGTTGAATCACATAGTACATTGAAATGAAAATGAAGAAGGAAAAATATAGACCCAATATTTGGATAATTTTCCTTTTTAATTTAGGTGTTTTCAAAGTAGAGACATGTAAATCATCTTGTATTCATATTTTTGGTTTCTTCTTTTCTATTTTATATTTTATGGCACTAATATCTATTATGAAAATAGTCTTCTTTACCCAAAGAGATTAAATCCAGCTGGAATGTCTACAAAACAGAACAGAAATCATTATATTCTGCTCCAAAGACTAGTAGGGACTCTTATTACTCCAAGGAAAAGAGAGTCCACTTCTCCTCTTATCCTGAAAGAGGAAGACTGAAATCTCAGAAGAGAATTATAATTAGGTTTGTTGAATACAATGTCTAGAGCTAGAGAGATAAATCCTGCTAATATATATATATATATATATATATATATATATATATATATATATATATATATATACACATAATATATATATATTAGAAAAAAATTGCTGCCATGAGAGCAAGAGAACTGTTGCAGGTCTCTGCTGTACTTCCAAAGTCGAATGGATTCAACTGTGATGACACAATGCCATGCACTTCAAGTGTGAAACTAACTAGAGGGAGGGCATGATGTCTCTCTGCAGCATGATGAGGAGAGAGAAGATGGGATAATGGCATGTTGGGAGAGTGTTCAGTTTCATAGCTGCTGTTGCCCTCACTGCTACTACTACAGCCATCACTGCCTCAAATTGGGGGTGTATTGGAATAGAAGGTTGAGATAGTGAGAAAGGATTATATTTTTAAAAATGTAGGGACAAGCCAGAAAAATTATTACTGTTAGTGTAAGACAGTAATCATGATGCTAGTTCTCTCCTCTTTATTAATTATAGTTTTTATTGTGTTAGGATTATTTTGTTTTTTTTTTTTGCATGTTTATGAGGTTTTTATATTCTAGTATATGATGTTTTATAAAGGTTTCATGCTCAACAAAGAAGTGTGTATATTCCTTTCAATTTCTACTTCAATTTAGTTCTTCTTCAATTTAGTACTTGCCAGATAGATATCTAAAGCTAAAAAAAAATCTATTCAAGTACTTTGCTACTTTCTTATTCATCTTTTTGTGTAGATGTGAAGGTTTTACACCAAGGTCTCTAACTATTAAAATTTTGCTCTATAATTCTTTTAGGACTTTTAAAGTACTTAGATGCTGATAATTTGGTCCCTACATATTGAGTTTTGATATCATTTCACTATCATTGGCTCTTTTAAGCATAATGTTGTTTCTCTGGTACTCTCTCTTTTTTTTTTTAACCCTTTCATTTTTACTATTACATTTTCTAAGGTCATAGTTGCCATCCCTGCTTTTTTTCAGTTTGACTGAGGCAAAATAAATTATTCTCCAAACCCTGCTTTTAATTCTCCGTGAATCATTATGTTTCAAGTTTATTTTTGGAAAACAACTTTTTTGAATTCTACTTTCTAATTGTGCCTCCTTCCCTGTTTTAATCTTCTTCCTATTCTTTCAATGACATCCTCAAAATTTTTTTCTGTGTTTGACCCTTATGCTTTTCTATACAAAGAAGAAGAAATCATGGAAAGAAAAAAATTGAATGAGTACTAGTAATCTGTAAGTGAAATAATGTATTTGCACTCTAGTGTTCCTCTTCATTTTTACCTTAATACCTCAGTCTTTGGTTCTTGCATTTCTTTTAATGACCTCCTGCTTTATGAAATAGGTCCTTAATTAAAAAAAAATTGTTTTTATATCATCTAAATTTCTGCCTGTATTTCTCTCCTCTCTAATTGAAATCTCTAGAGCATGTGCTTGATAATAGAATTTCTAAGTTGAAGAACAGAAATATTTTAGTCCCTTTATTTACCTCAAAAATGGTTATGCTAATGCATAGTAGTAGAGAAAAAGGTGAAGGAGAAGGGAAGTGAAACAGAAAGGAGAAAACAATAGAAAGTCTTGTTTGTTATGGTTTTAAGTCTCTAGGTGCTTCTTTATATCTTTTCCCTTTACTATAATCTTATCTGTTGTCTTTTCCTTTTCCTTTATATATATATATATATATACCTTTAGCTAGTTTTCAGTTCCCATGACTTGAGTTCCTATTCCAAGGTCTTTCCAGAAGCACATTTCCATTATGTGTGTAATGTATAGTGTTTGCTTTATTATATCAACTTTAAATAATTTTTATCTATTCTAATCCTTCTTTCATTTTTCTCTAGGCCATATTGCTAACATAACTTCTAGTTGTTAATTTATTTGATAAGGAATGTGTACAAATATTAGGTTCTAAAAATTTGACATAAAACACAAAGTATTATTATTATATTATTAAGTGATTTTAAAAAATTACAGTCATTTGAATTCAATAAACCTTATTAAAAGGCATTTATTAAATACTTACTCTGTGCAAGACATTGTGTTTAAAAATTTAGAAGTTAAAGTATTGCTATATTAAAGTTCCTGAATAGGAAGAAATATTATTTCATTATTTTATACATTAAAAATTAAACAATTTTATATGATGGCTAAATAAAACCAATATAATGCTTATCTTTCCCTCCCTACTTCTAACCAGATTAGGAAGAAACAGCAAGAAGTGGTGGGCTTTTTGGAAGCCAATAAAATTGACTTTAAGGAATTTGATATTGCTGGTGATGAAGACAACAGGAGATGGATGAGAGAGAATGTACCTGGAGAGAAAAAACCACAAAATGGGATTCCTCTTCCTCCACAGATCTTTAATGAGGAGCAGTATTGTGGGGTAAGAAATCATTTTTGTCTTTTGATGGATGACAAAATTCACAAAGTTTAAAATTCTCCTGCATGAAAATTAGAAGTTACCTAAAAATAATGCATATGCATGCATACACATATGCATATCATATTACTAATTATCACTGTCAATGTATTATATATTGTCTTTGTAAAGCAAGTTAAGGAGATATAGTCTCCTCTTATCCTTCTAATCAGTTTAGGAAGAAACAACAAGAAGTAGTAGGGTTTTATAGCATTTTCATAGTGAGTTTTTATAGGAAAAAAATGATGGAATTAGCCATATACATGGGCACTGTGGCAATTTGTTTTGCTTGACTATATATATTTGTAACCAAATTTTTTATTTCCTTTTTGTTTTTCATTTGGGAAAGGCAGGTAGGAGCTAGAGATAGGATGCCCAAAAGAAAGAAAAAAAACTCATTTAAGCTTTTGAAAAAATTCACAGAAGAGAATTGAAATAAGACAAAAATACAAATAGGTAGGGCAGCTTTGAAAGTTATATATTAAAGTTACTATATTCTTAAGAGGAAAAACAAGTTATACTTAAGAGGTACAGTTTTTATATATCATTCTCTTTCATATGCATATCACTATTATGTTAGCTATCTTAATATATAAAGAGTAAATTTCTTCACACAGTGCAACTGTTTTATATTGGCACAAAGGGGTATGTGCCAGGAATTCAGGGTAATTTTTTATGTGACCCTGCAAGGATTGCTCAATCACAAATAGATAATGAATTTATTTAACAAAAACAAAAGTAGCAGTTTCGGCTTTTAACTCTGAAGTGGGTTAATAAGATCTGAAAACTAAATTTCTTTTGCTCCTATACCTTCTGTGTCTATGTTCCCCAAAGAATCACCCGCAGGATTTTTCTAGTGAACTTATATTGCCCTGGGCACCTTATTTCTTTAAGGATGACTAGGCTGCTAATTATATAATTGAAGTCACTCTTGCTTGGAATTAAAAAATGAAAGCAAGAGAACAAGAGTGATACAGATTTAGAAAGAAATGAGCTGAGTTGGCCAGAGTGGATGAACACTAGTTGAATACAGTCTTTGGTTTCTGGAGGGAAATCTGAGTAGCACTTGAGCAGTTGTGGGCAACTTCTTGAATTCTTGAGATCAGAGAACTAAAGAGCCCCACAGGTGGCAATGCATGGAACTGATAGTGGATTATGGAGGAGTTATTGGATTAGTTATACAACTATGGAAACAAAAACTGACAATAGTAGAGTGGTAGTGATGTAGTAAAATAGGAATTCATGGACAAATGGAGGATTTTTAATGACAAACCTCTTGGAAACAATAGGAAAGATCGTAGAACAAGTCCATAGACAAATATTCTTTATTCATTCTCATTGGTGAAATAAGCAAGTGTGCATGCTTTTTGAACAATTTGTCCAATTGAAAGGCATAACCATGTCTTTTTACACACTTTTTCAAGGTCAAATAGTAAATTCTCAAAACAATCAATGCTGCATTGTTCTTTATAAGTCACTCATATACAGATTATAAAGTTTTTTGCATACACTCTCCTCATGTATAGATGATAGTTTTTCATATTCAACAAGACAAAAACTAATTTCACAAAATGAATGAAATATTTCTACTTGATTAGCCTTTGCCTTACAGGGCTTTTCTCAAGCCACAAACAAAAGAGAGCAAAAACAAAACGGGCTTCCCATCTCTAGCAGAACCTATGCTACATTGAACTTTCCAAATTACAAGAAAGTCTTTCAATAGGGAATTGTTATTTGATCCTGGAGTCAACTAAGTGTCAGTCCTTTGTCTGATGTGCATAAGATTGTAGTATGGATCCAAAACTGTCCCTTTTTACACAAGATATGTTAGAATTCTAGAAGTTTTTGTTTCTTTGAAGCCAGGCAATTTTCTCTAGGTCCTTGTAATTCCCCTAATAGATCCTTGCCACTGCAAGGTTATCTATTGAAAAGAAGGCAAATAGGTTCAGTTAGAGCAGGGCAAATAGGTTCAGTTAGAGCTGGGGTTCTTAAACTTGTTTCACTGGCAACCACTTTTTGCCCAAGAAATTTTTATGTGATAGAGAATATGTAGGCATATAAAGTAGGTATACAAGTCAAACATTTACTGATATAATTATAATTTGTGATCCCCACATTCAGTTAGGAGACCCCATATGGGGAAAGCTGAGTGTAAAAGAAGTAGCAAAGTTTTATAGACATTCTTACCCCCCAAATTCATAGAGCATTTTGCTTTCACAAAAAGTAAGGCAGTCTAGATCTAATTAAATACAAAAATAACTAAGGACATTTCTACTAGACAATAGTAATCTAGTGATTCTTGACTTCCCACATTAAACAATATCAATTATAGACTTCAATAATATAGAAGGCATAAATAATTGCAACAGAAGGGAACACACACTGAGTAAAAACTGACTGTTATGATTATAACCTAACTTTTTTTGGCCAGTTTTTCTAGTCTTTTAGTCTAAGGCATCCAGAAGTGAAAGGGGGATTAGGTCTACAGTTTTAGACCTTTCTCTATATAGCATAATCCCAAGTTCGAAGTTCATAGTTTTCATTAGGCTTGAGTCTTAGGCATTCTGACTTCTCAAGATTTTTCTGCTAGGTAATCTTGCCTCAAAGGTTGCTGTGACTTGAAATTGTAGTCCAGTGGGGATTCTACCACTGTTACTTAGAAGTGAAAAAGATAAACAAAAAGACCAAAATCCAATGTCAGCCATTTCCTGGGTCCATGGGATAAAAAGGGAGCAAGACTTAGTCCTACTTATTTTCAGTTCATTTTATAGTACCTGAACCATGAGTGAACTTGAATTTTTACCCTTTTTGACAGGAAAGAGTAACATCATTGTTTGATGTAGAGTACTTGTATTTAATGTCAGAGCACCTAGGTTCCAATGCTACTTAAATTACTAGTTATGTTGGTGATTATTTAATTTCTTTAAAAAAATTTAATTTAAAACAAACACAAAATAAGAAAAAACAAAATAGAAAAAGAAAAATAAGAAACATTGTTCTGTTTTCAGAACATCAGGGATGATTCAAAATAAGTAGCAATAAATTACCATTTCAAGAAAGCATATATAATAATAGAATACATTGTATTCATGATTGTGCATCTTTTCTTTGCTTCCTTGTAAATTTTCTTTTGTTATCTACTGTGTATTTTTTACTTTATTTTTCCCTCCTTCTCCTCTCTATCTCTGCCAAGTAGGATACAACTAAGCACAGATATATTTATGTCTATATACATACAGATATACATACACACTTGCCTGCACACCTATCCACACACATGCATATATACTTATACTTACATACCTACACACATACACAAATATGTACATATGCATATATACATGCATCTAAAATGATATTAAGATAGCTGACATATAATATATATTTCTCTCGAGTAAATTTTAAGTTTGACTTTGTCTGAGATCAATGATTATTACTCCCATTTTTTCTAATAAATTCTACTCCTGTTACTGTGTTTGTGTATTTCTCTTAGTTCCTATCCCTGCAAATTTTTCTACTTTAGTTCTGCTTTTTAACTTGCCTTGCTATTTAACCTTCCTATGCCCCAGCCCCTATCATGGATTCTTCCCTTATCTTTTCCTCCCCAACCTTTCTCTTCCTTTTTATCCCATCCCCATTAATTTATATACTTTGTCTCATTACTATACATTTGCACATTCTTGTGCATCCCATTTTATTCTATTTTCTCCCCTCATATTTATTTATAGATTTTGGAGGGTGCTATATACCGTTCTGGTATATTTATAATTTTGCTTGATATGATATTTTCCTCCACAGGCCTAGCTCTTTTGATTTTTAAAAAATATATATTTTATTTTATTTTATAATAACTTTATATTGACAGAATCCATGCCAGGGTAATATTTTTTATACAACATTATCCCTTGCACTCGCTTCTGTTACGGTTTTTCCCCTCCCTCCCTCCACCCCCTCCCCTAGATGGCAAGCAGTCCTATATATGTTAGATATGTTGCAGTATATCCTAGATACAATATATGTTTGCAGAACTGAACAGTTCTCTTGTTGCACAGGGAGAATTGGATTCAGAAGGTAAAAATAACCCGGGAAGAAAAACAAAAATGCAAATAGTTCACATTCATTTCCCAGTGTTCTTTCTTTGGGTGTAGCTGCTTCTGTCCATCCTTGATCAATTGAAACCGAGTTAGATCTCTTTGTTGAAGAAATACACTTCCATCAGAATACATCCTCATACAATATCGTTGTCGAAGTGTATAATGATCTCCTGGTTCTGCTCATTTCACTTAGCATCAGTTCATGTAAGTCTCTCCAAGCCTCTCTGTATTCATCCTGCTGGTCATTTCTTACAGAACACTAATATTCCATAACATTCATATACCACAATTTACCCAGCCATTCTCCAATTGAGGCATCCATTCAATTTCCAGTTTCTAGCCACTACAAACAGGGCTGCCACAAACATTTTGGCACATACAGGTCCCTTTCCCTTCTTTAGTATTTCTTTGGGATATAAGCCCAATAGAAACACTGCTGGATCAAAGGATGTGCACAGTTTGATAACTTTTTGAGCATAATTCCAGATTGCTCTCCAGAATGGTTGGATTTGTCCACAAGTCCACCAACAATGCATCAGTGTCCCAGTTTTCCTGCATCTCCTCCAACATTCATCATTATTTTTTCCTGTCATCTTAGCCAATCTGACAGGTGTGTAGTGGTATCTCAGAGTTGTCTTAATTTGCATTTCTCTGATCAATAATGATTTGGAACACTCTTTCATATGAGTGGTAATAGTTTCAATTTCATCATCTGAAAATTGTCTGTTCAGCTCTTTTGATTTTTGATATACTTAGTATTCCAGTAACTATGGTCTTTTATTGCAGCTGCTGATAAATCCTATACAAATTAATTGTAACTTCAGCATTTTTGAAATTTTTGTTTGTTTCTTGAAAAATTTTCTCTTTGATCTGGGGACTGTGAAATTTAGCAATAATGTTTCTATATGTTTTCTTTGTATATCTTTGAGGGTGTAATTAGTGGATTTTTTTTTCTATTTCTACTTTCCCCTCTTTTTCTCTCACCTAGGGATAATTTTCATTGATTATGTCTTACATTATTGTGTCAAAATTCTTTTTTTATTACAACTGTTCAGTTGAATTATTCTCATATTTTCTCTTTTTGCTCTGTGCTCTAGATCTATTGTTTTTCTTATGTTTCACATGCTGTCCAATTTTTGTTCATTCTTCATATTTTGTTTTGTTATTTTGTGATATCTTATAGTTTCACTGGCTTCCCTTTGTTCAATTTTAATTTTCAAAGAATCAGTTTCTTTTTTAAGATTCTGTATCTCCTTTTCTAGTTGCTTGACTTTCTTTTCATGTCTTCTAGTTTTTCTTGGATAATTCTTAGTTTTAAAAAATTTTCCTTGACTCTCTCTCATTTTATTACTAAGGACTTTTTGAGTTCTTCTATAAATTCTTCTATAAATTTCTGGGCAGATAGTCATTTAATGTCCTTCCCTGGGGTAGTTGAAGTTTTTTTTTTTTTTTTACTTTAATGTTTTCCTCTGATTATGAACCCCAGTCTTCTCTACTCTTATAGTAGCTTTCTGTAGTTGAGTTTTTTCCTCCTTTGTCTGCTCTTTTTTAAAAAATGAGAACTTAATGGTGTAACTACCTCTAGTTCTGGGGCAGGAGAGATAATTCTTCTGGCTTTATTTTGATTTTTCCCTCTGTGATCCAACTTCAAACCAAGAACTCTGCTCTCTTGTAAGTTCCAGAAACTAGCAGCTTCCCTGCCCCAATACTTTTGCATTTAACAGAAGTGTGGTAGTTTCTTGTCATCCAGGGCCACATCTCAGCAGTACAAGTGAACCTGGTATTCCTTTTCAGTTGATGTTCCCTTAATCTTCTCAGACTCAGACTCCTGATTACCACTGGGGAGGTGAAAGTTCCTGTGGTTCAGGTGGAGGCTACCTCTGAGCTCAGCTTCCCTAGGGTTTCCTGCTTGCTTTTTGTTGTAGAGCTAGCCTGGAGGTGTTATACTTCACACCAGTTAAAGCTCAGTGATGGGGTCTGTGTTTTGGTCTTCTCAGGTTATCTCAGGAGGACCCCAAGTCTTATCTGATTTTCACTGGTCTGTGTTCATCCTGAGATGCAGTTTTGTTTTGTTTGTAGGGAAAATCTGGAGAGCTTGGAATTTTCTGACCTACTCTGTCATCTTCCCAGAATCCCCATAATTATTTAATTTCATAGAATCTCAATCCACAAATATGAAAAAATGCATGTACTTCATAAGATTTTTTGTGAGGAAACCACCTTGTAGATCAAAAATTGTTACATAATGTGAGGTTTTTTATTTGGCCCTGTGATTTCATTGGTGTGGAAAATACCAGAGAGAAAATTTCCTTTGGCAATATAGATTGACAATTATTCAGCAATTTATATTTGAAGAGCAAATATTTCTAAGATATTTGCATAGGATACTACTCAAATTGCAAAGAACCAAATAATTTGAAATTTTAAAAGGACTTCAGTAGCCTTTTAGTCCAACCAATACACAAAAGAAACCAACTGACAAATGGTCATCCAGTTTCTGTTTGAAGACCTCCAAGGAGGGGTGAATATACTACCTTTCTAGGCAGGCAGTGTATTCTACTTTTAGATTGTTCTAATTGGCTTTGCTCTAGGCAGAGCTTGAAACTTAGGCCAATTCTCTGGTAGATTAGGTTCTCTCTTTTACTTATTGTACATACCTAATCAAATGTCAGGACGTGCCATTTCTATCTCTGTAATATCTTGCACATCTGTCTTTTCTGTATTTAGTTAGCCTAGCCATCCCCATACTTTAGGTAATTATTCAGTTCCTTTTACTTGGATTATTGCAATAGTTTTCTAATTCATCTTCTTGCCTTCACCTCTCCTCCAATTCATATTCCATTTAGCCATCAATGTGATTTTTACTGAAGTGCAAGCCTAATAATACCATAAATACATTTCAATTATATATTTTAATCTCCTTTTTTGTGTTCTATAGTTCAGTCAAATTGCTCTTCTTGCTGTTCCTCACTTTAGCCCTCTTCTTATCCCTGCTATATATTCATTCTTTAACTCTGTCTTTTACAATCTTTTGTCTCTCTTGGGATTTAGCTCTAGCACCACTTTTAACATGAAGCCTTTCCTAATTCCCCCTTCCCTCTCCAGCTTCTCCTTAGATGCTTGATCATTAAACCTGATTGTTACAGCTATGAAAGCATAATAAACTTTCATTCCTTACTCCTCACCCCCTTTACAAAATAATATTAGCATAATAGTCTGAAGTTCTTAGTCCCACCTGAATGAAAATCCGATTTTTTTTTTTTTTTGGTTGTTGTTCTGAAATGTCTTGCACTGAAATCTTTATACTTATACTTATTGAAAGCTTGAAAATTTGTAAATAGAGGGACCTGGTTAGCCCAGGAAGGGGACTACTCCCTGAAATAGAAGGTATAATAAATCTAAGAGAAAAAATCTTTTATTAATTTAGTCAATGGAAATATCTCTTGGGTTTAACTCTGATTAAATTAAAAGGAGAATCCTAGGTGAGAATGTTTAAATAAAGATTTCATGATCCAGCAATACTACTACTAGGTCTGTAAAGAGATCAAAGAAAAAAGAAAAGGATATATATATAGCAGTTTTTTTGTGGTGGAATCAGAAACTGAAGAAATACTCATTAGTTGGGGAATGGCTGAATAAGTTGTGACATGATTGTGATGGAATCTTATTTTCTATGGGAAATGATGAGGGGGATGGCTTCAGAAAAACATGGCAAGATTTTTACGAACTAATGCAAAGTGAAATGAGAAGAACTAAGAAATTATTTTATGCAGTAATAGCAATGTCATAATAATGATAAAGGCACCTAATATTTCTGAAGAAAACCCCAAATGAGGTTAGATATATCTGAAAACAACTGAATAGCAGCAACAATGATGATCAATGGTGAAAATTTGGGCTACTTTGATCAATACAATAATCCAAGGCAATTCCAAAGGATTAATGATGAAAGAATGCTATCTGCCTCCAGAGAGAAAATTGATCAACTCAGTATAAATTGAAGAATAATTTTCTTACTTTATTTTTCATGCTTATTTTTTGAAATATGGCTAGTGTGAAAATATTATTTGAATGATTTCAAATGTATAATTGATTTCATATACTTGCTTTCTCAAGGAAAGAGTTGGCTTGAAGGAAGAAAGTTAAGAATTCATAATTTAAAAATAAAAAAGTTAATAAAATTAATATTTAATTTTTTCTAATATATACATATAAAACATATAAAAAGAATTATTCACATTTTATTTTTAAAATGTTGAGTTCCAAATTCTCTCTTTTTCTCCCTTTCCTTCCACCTCTTTGAGAAGGCAAGCAATTTAATATGGATTTTATATATATTTTTGCATTAGTCATCTAGTGAAAGAAAACAGGCCAAAAAAATCAATAAAAAGGGGCAGCTAGGTTGTGCAGTGGATAGAACATCAGCCCTGAAGTCAGGAGGACTTGAGTTCAAATCTGGTTTCAAATACTTAACACTTCTTAGCTGTGTGACCCTAAGTAAGTCACTTAATCCCAACTGTCTCAGAAAAAAAAATCAATAAAAAGAAAAAAAAAAAAAAAATGCTACTCTCTGCATTCAGACTCCATCACTTCTTTCTCTGGGGGAATAGGATTTTTCATAAGTCCTTCAGAACAATCTTGGATTACTGTATTGCTGAGAATAGCTAAATCATTCACAGTTGGTCATCTTATAATGTTGCTGTTATAATGTTCTGTTTCTACTCATTTTATATCATCAGTTCATATAGGTCTTTTCAAGTTCTTCTGAAAGAATATTACTTGTCATTTCTTATAGCACAACAATATTCCATCATAATAATATACCATAACTAGCTCAGCCATTCTGCTATTGATAGCTTTTCCCTCAATTTTCAATTCTTTGACACTATAAAAAGAAATGCTATAAATATTTTTGTACATAAATGTTTTTCTTCAAGTCAAAGGGCACGAACTTTGAGTTTGTAAACCTTTGAGCATTACTCTCCAGAATGTTTGGTTCAGTTCATAACTGTGCATTAGTGTCCAATTTTTTCCAAATCCTCTCCAATCTTTGTCAATTTCTTTTTCTGCCATATTAGCCAATCTGATAGGTGTGGAGTAATACCTCAGAGTTGTTTTAATTTGCAATTCTCCAATCAATAATGATTTAGATAATTTTTTCATATGATTATAGAGAGCTTTGAGTTCTTTTGAAAAACGCCTATTCATATCCTTTGTTTATCAATTGGGTAATGACATATATTTTTTTAGATTTGATTCTATTCTCTATGTATTTGAGAAATGAGGCCTATATAAAAAAAATTGTAAAATTTTCCTCTTAATTTTCTGCTTTCCTTCTAATCTTGGATGCATTGGATTTATAGAAACCCTTTTTAATTTAATGTAATATGAATTATCTCTTTTACATTCCTTAATATTATTTATTTCTTCTTTGCTCATAAATTCTTCCATTATAGATAGGTAATATATTTCATGTTCCCTTAATTTGCTTATTAGATTACTCATTTTGTCTAAATCCTGTACCTATTTTGATTTTATCTTGGTATATATCATGAGATGTTGGTCTATAACTAGTTTCTACCAAACCACTTCCCAGTCTTCCCAGAAATTTTTTATCAAATAGTGAGTTCTTTTCCCAAAAGTTTGGATCTTTGGGTTTCTCAAACATTGTATTACTATGGTCATTTGCTATTATTATATAACTAATCTATTCCAGTGGTCCACTACTTTATTTCTTAGCCAATAACAGACTATTTTGATGATTTTTGCTCTTGTAATATCATTTGAGATCTAATGCTTCAGGTTTCCTTCCTTCATATTTTTTTTTTCATTGATTCCATTGATATTCTTGACTTGGTAGTTTGTTTGGTATGGAACTGAATAAATAGATAAATTTAGATAGAATTGTCAGTTTTATTATATTATATTGGCCTACCCATGACTAATTTAGATCTGACTTTATTTAGATGAAGTGTTTTGTAATTGTATTCACATAATTCCTGGGTTTGTCTTGGCAAAATTCCCAACTCTTTTATATTTCCTACAGTTACAGTAAATAGAATTTCTCTTTCTCCTACTGTTGAACTTTGTTGGTTATAAATAGAAATGTTGATGATTTATATGGGTTTATTTTTTATTTTCAATCTTATTGAAGTTATTAGTTATTTTAACTATTTATTTTAGTTGATTCTCTAAGATATCATTATATCATCTTCCAAGAGTGATAGTTTTATTTTTTCCTTGCCCATTCTAAGTTCTTTTATTTCTTTTCTTCTTATTGCTTTAGCTAGCATTTTCTAGTATAATATTGTAGGGAATATTAGTGAGGAATCCCAGTGAGTCTTGGGAATGCCTTTGTGTAAATATTTTTGCTGGCAACTTCGAAATGCTCTCCTAATTATCATAAATCTCAGAAAGCATCAGGAAAATTGGTCATCCTCCTGGCATCTTTATTAATGAATATCCTTCATGGCAGGCCTATGTTAACTGGCCAGTTCCTCCTAAAGGAGTAAACAAATATTTTCTGTGATGGAACTCTTGCAGTAGAGCTTGAGTGGGGCTGCTCTGTCTCAAGGGTCATGCATCAACTGAGAATATTTAGTTTAGTGCTTTATTTGCTCTTAACGTATAAAAAAGCTGCATAGAGGAAAGAGACTCAGAGAACTCAGTAGGATTGGTACCATTTTCCTAACAGCCAACCTTGTCTCACTTGAGATTCTGGATAGATGTGAATTGGGTTCTCCCAGCTGTTGGAATCCAGATGTTGGAGCTTCCTTGAAGTGGTAAAGATGTATGTTTTTTTTCTTTTGGATCTTTGAACTCTCCCAAGATTTATGTCATAAAAGAAATTTAATAGGAGTCCTTTTCCCATTTTCCCAAATGGTTTATATAGTATTAGAATAAATTGCTCTTTAAAACTTTGGTAGAATTCACTTGTGAATCTATCTGGTCTCAAAAACATGTCTTAGGAAGCACATTGATGGCTTATTCGATTTCTTCTGCTAATCTGGGCAATTAATTTTTGTAAATATTCACCCATTTCATATAGGTTTTCAGACTTACTTATATAATCAGGCAAAAATGCTCCTAATAATTGCTTAATTTCCTCTTCCTTTAGTGGTGAATTCATCTTTTTCATTTTTGATATTGGCAATTTGGTTTTCATCTTTTTAAAAAATTAAGTGAACTGGTAGCTTAAAATTGTTTTTTCCTCATAAAACCAGATCCATTTTTTATTTTAGTTCAATGGTTTTCTTACTTTTGCTTTTATTAATCTCTCACTTGATTTTCAGGATTTTTAATTTGTTGTTGAAATGGGAATTTTTAATTTGGTCTCGTAAAGGGTTGGAACTCTGAAAAGGGACAAACAGAAGACAGAAGAGTACTTAAGGCTAAGTACCTACTCAATGTGATATAATGATTCTATATATATATACTTAGATGATATGGTGATGTGATGGCTCTCCTCACAATTGGCACCTGCTGAATGTGTTGTGATGAGGTAATTGTAGGGAAGGAGTGGTGAGCTGAGGGAAAGTGTCAGAGTCTCTCTGCCTCAGTGCACTCAGCAGGGAAGACTTCAGGCTCAAGACTCCAGGGTTCAGGATCCATCTTTGACAAGCCATGTGGCAGCTTGCCTGCCTCCTTTACTTTTCCTCCTAAAGAACAAGGACTTTGACTGGTCCTGACTCTGACTGATTCTGAGGCCTTCCCGAGAGCTAGCCCAGATATTACATATTGGTGCCCAACGTGGACTAAGGACCTGCACACAGCTCAATTGATGTGATTGTAAATTCTGTGGAGAAGTCCTTGTGACACAGAAATAGAGTGAGTATTAAAATAGACAAGCAGGAAACTTTGTTAAGGGCTAAACTAGTAACTTTCGTTTCTTAGCTGAAATGGGGCAAATACCAAGAAAAGAGTTTCCTCCACCCTAAAGAAAATGTGAAGAAAGCATAGTTAGGTTAATGAAGAGCCAAGATGTGTTGGTAACTTGAGATCAGATCCTTGGACTTTTAGAAACATCATCAGAGTGCACATCCCCTTGGTTCTCTAAGGGAGAAGGATTAGAGCCAGATAATTGGAAATTCCTGGGAGAGCAACTATTTGAATATTATGAAAATAACGGTCCTGATTCAATCCTGAAGAAACATTCTATATATACAATATAATATAATTGGCTTTAAGGAATTGCATAAGTTTTAGAATAAGGAAAAAGAAGAAAGAGCAGGAAGGGGAGGGTACTGAGCAGTTGAAAAGTTTGAAGAATTAGATCTTGAATACCATAAACACAGCTAGACAAGGAAGTGTGAGGAGAAAGAAGAAGAGGGGGATGGGACTGCCAACACAACTGGATTGCATAACCAGGCAGACCAAATTGAGTACCATCTCTCTCCCTCCCTCCATCTCTCATTTCATCTTTGACTATACCATAGCAGACACCCTTACTGCATTTCCTATCTTACCCTTCTCCATCAATTTTGCCTTCCTGGGTGGAGGGAGGGGGAGGAGTGGGAAGGGCAGTGATACCATCACCACTGCCCATATAGAAGCCCTGCCCAACCCCTATGACTTGATTACAAAAGGCACTACTTAAAGCCCAAGAAGAAGGACAGGATACATCTGATTTGAGAATAGAAGCACACCCTGTGATTGAAGAGTTTAACTCCTTTTACTATAGAAATTATCAAAGATCTGAAAAAGGCTTGCACACTTTATGAGTCTACATCATCTTATATTAAAATGTTATTAAAGAATTTGGCTTTTCAAGTTTTAACCCCTAATAATTGGAAATCTATAGCAAGGACATGTTTAGGACCTGGACAAAACTTGTGGCTTTCTGAGTATAGTGAACTCTGTAGGATACAAGCCCAATGAAATAAGCAATCTGGAGTTAATATACCAGTCACCTTTGGCCAACTAACAGGTTTAGGTCTGTATGCAGACACTTTAGTGCAGATTAATTGCCCTTTGACAGCATATGAGTGTAAAGGGCTGAGGCTTCAGTTGATGCACTGAGGTCTCAAGCACATGAGGCTAAATAGTAATTGGACCATACTCTATTAATATATAAGCTAGGAGAAAGAATGGCCCCGCCCACTCTTTGTGCAAGTCCTGATGTGTTGTATAGGAAATGATGATTTTGGTGGGTGGAGGCAGGGGAGTGGAAAAGGAAGGGGAAGGAGAGACTGCTTGCATTGCCATTGCGATGACTTTTCAGCTCAGATCCTCCTCTGTTAGCTGGCTTCCTGTCGCAGCTGCCAACATTGCTATTGCAATCTTTCTTGCCCATATTGCTATCGCAATCCTTATTCACCTCTTCACTTCAATAAAGATTGAAGATTTTTCTCTTAACCTGAATCCCTGACCCCGGCTGATTTTAAATATGTGGTCATTACATATGAGCAAATTGCTTCTGCTGCTATGAAAGCATGGGGCATCCTCCCAGGAAGAAAAGATAGAGGGGAAACTTTCACAAAAATAGCCCAAGGTCCAAATGAGCCCTTTGCTATTTTCTTGGGAAGTCTGCAGACAACTATCATATGAACTCTTGGTGAAAATGTAGCAACAGAAATTATGATAAGACAACTTGCTAAAGAAAATGCTAATGAAGTTTGTAGAAGAATTATACTAGAACTACACAAGGATGCTCCTTTACATGAGATCATAAGATGCTGTGCCACAGTGGGCACAGATACCTTTTATACTCAGGCTATGATGCAGACTTTTTAAGATTGGAACATGGGAAGACAGGATCTCTTTTGGCAAGGGACTTCCAGAGAGACTCATCAATGCTCTCAATGTGGTAAAGTAGGACATCTGAAAGCTCAATGTTGACATTAAAGATAGAGTGAGAAAACAAGGTGGGAGAACAAGATTCAAAACTCATGTCCAAAATGCAACAGAGGCTTCCATTGGGCATCAGAATGTAGACTGATTCAGGGAAATGGTATGGCGGGATAAGCCCTAGGGCCCCAAACAAAAAAATACTTGAGGCATGATGACAGCTGATGTTACACCCAGAGAGTCTTTAGAAGTTCAGTACTCAGATATGACCAAGCTGCTAAGAAGCAATCTGATGGGAGAAAGGGATTACATAATCAATCAGCTGAGAAGCAACTTAATGGGAGAAAGGGATTCCAATTGGGCAGAATAGAATTGTATGTAGCTGGGACTACTGAGATACCCCCTGGAGAGATGAAATCTGTCCCTGTCCGGCCTATAAATTCTTTGCCTCCACACACAGTGTAGGCTTGACCATTTCACTTCCTGAGAGTGCTTACAAAACAGTGTCCATTCATACACTGGTGTGGGAAACTGGGGAATGTGTAGATAATATCCCAGTCACTAATACAAGTAGACAATGTGTGACTTATCGACCAGGAGAAGTAGTAGCATCAGTTTTACTGATACAGACTCTTAATAGGCTTAGATTCTGATTCCCAGAAACAGAGTCCAGGAATATTCTGGACAGCAGCTATGACAGCTGAGCATTCCATGCTTATTATCTATATAAATGGCATACCATTAGTAGGATTGGTAGACACAGGTGCAGATTGTGCAGTCATTAGAGTCACTGGCCCAGTCACTGGCAAAAGATTAAGGCAGATACCCACATGTCTGGCATAGGAAGATCAGTAGCAACTGAAGTTAGTGCTACCCCTTTGAGATGGACATTTGAAGGTGAAACAGGAGTTTTTACTCCTTTTGTAGTTGAAAAGATCCCCATCAATCTGTGGGTAAAAGACATTTTACAACAGAATTACAAATGAGTACTTGAGCTTTTTAGGCAGGGCTGCTGTTGAAGGCCTGACAACACTTTCACCTGTTCCTATTCAGTGGAAAACTGATACACTAATGTGAATAAATCAGTGGCCCTTAGCTAGTGAAAAAATTCAGGCCTTATTGGATATAGCACGGAGCAATTTGACCAAGGACACTTACAACCTTCTCTAAGTCCTTGGAATTCCCCTGTATTTGTTGTAAAAAAAGAAATCTGGAAAATGGAGGATGTTGACTGATTTAAGAAAAGTAAATGAACAGAACTATGGGAACTCTTCAGCCTGGACTTCCATCTCCTACTCAGTTGCCTAGAGAATGGCCTCTTTGGGTTACAGACATTAAAGATTGTTTCTATTTTGTCCCTCTAGTTAAGGAGGATATGAAAATATTTGTCTTTTTAGTGTCCAGCATTAACTTAGCTGAGCCTTATAAAAAGATATAAATGGACAGTTTTGCCACAGGGAATGAAAATTAGCCCTACTATGTGTCAAATGTATGTTGCTGCTGCTCCTACTCCAGTAAGAAAAGCATTTCCAAAAGTAATATTATTACATTACATGGATGATATATTGGAGACTTGCACCTGAGGAACAAATGTTAGAAGCATGTCTACAAAAGACCATGGAAACACTAAGGAACTACAACTTGCACATAGCTCCAGGAAAAATTCAAAGACATGCTCCTTTTCAATATTTAGGATATGAAGTATACCCTAAGGTGCTTACAGTACAAAAACTTTCCTTAAGAACAGAGAAGCTAAACATCTTAAATGACTTTCAGAAAATGATAGGAGATATCCAATGGATGTATCCAGTGTTAGGCTTGACTACCTATCAATTGCAACCATTATATGCCATTTTAAGGGGAGACAGTGCTTTAAACTCACCATGCCAGCTTACAAAAGAAGCTCAAGAGGCTTTGAGAGAAGTTGAACTGGCTTTATCCAATGTGGTTGAAAGAATCACTCAAAAACCCTTGGAAATATCAGTTTTTGCTACACAAGAGGCATCCAAAGCTGTCTTTCATCAAGGAGACAGTGTGATGGAGTGGGTGAACCTCCCAGCACAACCAGAACAAAGCCTTACTCCTTACCCAGTGCTTGTGGCTAGAATTTTATTAAAGGCCATTAAGCGAGCAGTGCAATTATCTGGGATAAGAACTGACAAGATATATACCTTTTATATCAATGCACAAATTAATGTATGCTGTGAAACCATCCCAGGGTGGCAAATTTTACTGGCCACGGCTCCAAATTTTATGTACAGCTCTCCATTAAAGATAACTTGACTATTACATAATTGGTGATGGATTCTTGAAGAAAAGGTTTCTAACATTCCTCTGAAGGATGCATCCAAACATAACATTTGTGCTGTATACTCTCGTGACTTAACTATAAAGAGAGCAGTCAGAACTCCTTTTCAGTCCATTCAGCAGAATGAATTGTATGTAATCATGTTAGCTCTTACTTATTATCCAGGAGATGTAAATATAACATCTGATTCAACTTATTCAGTACATATATCAGCTCTTTACATATATCAGCTCTTTAAGGAACTTCAAGAGCAAGTAAGAAAGCATCCAGATAAAATTTATATCTTATATGTCCACTCTCATAGTGGACTTCCAGGTCCTATTTTTGATGGAAATTCAAAGGCAGATAGCCTTCTAACTATGTTGGCCAATACTCCTTTATTTCAGGCAGCCCAAGAATCTCATTCTAAATATCATCAACTTTATGTTTGCAATTTGGGATAACAAAAGAGGAAGCTAGGAGCATAGTAAAAGCCTGTACAGCTTGCCTTCCTTTCCATGCTCCTATACTCCCTCAAACCCTTGTGGTTTGAGACCCAATGAAATTTGGCAAATGAATGTGACCCATTAAAAATCTTTTATATTTATCTTTTTATATTATATCTTTTTATATCTTTTATCCATGTTGTAGTAGACACCTTTTCAGGATTTACTTTTGCAATACCAGCAGCAAAAGAGACAGCCCGACTAGTCACTGAATTCCTTATATAAGCCTTTGCAATTATGGGTGTGCCACAAGCAATAAAACAGATAATGGACCTACATATACTTCTAAACATTTTGCACACTTTTGTGCCCAGTATTTTACATACCACTGGCATACCCTTTAATCCTCAAGGACAGGCAAGAGTAGAGAGAGAAACAGAGACATTAAGATGCTCCTCCAAAAACAAAAGAAAAGAGGAGCCACAGGTAATCCTAGAGAATTTCTAAATTTAGCTTTTTATATAATTAACTTCTTGATTTTTTGATAAAGATGCACTGGCTCTAGCAGATAGGTTTTATAAACCATCGGAAGGGCAGTGTCCAGTGCGAACAGCTCCACTATCTTTAAATAATCAGCAGGTGATATGGAGAGATCAGGAAGTGGTGAATGGGACAGACCAGATAGGTTAATTGCTTGGGGAAGAGGGCTTGCTTGTATCTCTACCAATGGAGAAGGAATCAGATGGGTGCCAATGAGCTGTATTCACCTTGTCCATTGGAGAGAGATGGAGCAGACCCTTGATATGAAGGAGAAGACCTAAGAAACATCGGGTGGTTCTGTTGCTGATTGTGCCCATAACTGAAAGAGTGTGGCAGTTGTGGTATTTGACTTATGGACATCAAAAATTGTTTCAAAACCCTTTGGAATCATTGGAATCTCTGAGACATGATAAGACTGTTGCAGGACTTCAAAAACTTGCAGGAATCATTGGATTCCCTGACATGTGAAGTAATGCACAATAGATTGGTTTTGGACTATCTCTTGGCTGCTGAAGAAGGCATATATATGATTATTGTTTTCATACCCTCCTTCTAGGACTTCTGGCAATCTTTTACAACACCATGTTGATTCATATTGTTTGTTATACCACTACTTGCATGTACAATTCATGTTTGTTACACCACCTCGAGCCTGTGCTGGCTCTGGGGAGAGTCATCACCACTAGCCTGTGCTATATTGCTATATGCTTGTATAAATATTCCCATGCTGATGGATTTATGTATAACTGTTTCTCGTAAGACCTTTCAGCCCAGAAACCTGCTAACAATATCTGATTTGACTCCCTAATTCCCTTTGGTGTTTTTCCAAGAAAAACTTCCTGAGAAGTCAGGGAGGGCATGATCATCTCCTTTTTGGTGTTTTCACCTCCTTTCCTGAGAAGTCAGGGATGGCATGACCACCTGTGTTCTAAAACAAGAAAGCAAGAGAATTTATTTGTATGTAATGTCCGGGCTAGCTCTCTAGAGGGCCTCAGATTAGTCAAAGTCCTTGGTCTTTAGGAGGAGAAGTGAAGGAGGCAGGAAAGTTGCCATATGATTCGGTAAAGGTGGATTCTGGACTCTGGAATCTGGAGCCTGAAATCTTCCCTGCTGAGTGCACTGAGGCAAAGAGACTCTGACACTTTCCCTCAGCCCTCCACTCTTTCCCTACAATTACCTCACCACAACACATTCAGTAGGTGCCAATGGTGAGGAGAGCCATCAAATCATCTAAGTATATGTATATAGAACTATTATATCACATTGAGTAGGTACTTAACCTTAAGTACTCTGCTGGCTTAGATTCAAGTACACCTTTTCAGAGTTCCAGCCCTCTGCAGTCTTTCCAGCCCTCTACAATTCTCTTTTAAGTTTTTTTTTTAGTTGCATTTCCAATTGATTGATCTGTCTTTTCTCTAATTTATTGACATAAGCCTTTAGATTTTTTTTCCCTTTAGTACTGCTTTGGCTGCATCCCATAAATTTTAGTATGTTGTCTCATTGTTTTCAGTCTCTCTGCTGAAATTATTGATTTCTTCTATGATTTGTTCTTTGATTTACTCATTCTTTAGGATTATATTTTTTAGTTTCTAATTAACTTTAATTTATATTTTTAGAGCCTTTTATTGAATGTAATTTTTATTTCATCATCATCATAAAATATATTTAATATTTCTGCTTTCCTGCATTTGGTTGTGAAGATTTTATATCCCGATACATGGTAAGTTTTTGTAAAGGTGTCTTGTATCACTGAAAGGCCATTTTCTTATCCTCATTCATTTTTCTTCAGAGTTCTATCATATCTAACATATCCTTAACATCTTTCTTGTTTATTTTTAAAATTAGATTTATCTAGTTCTGTGATAGAAAAGTTGAGCTTTCCTTGTAATTTTCTTTTATAACTCATTTAACTTTTTCTTTAAAAATTTTACTGCTGTACCATTTGATGCATATATATTTAGTATAGATATTACTTCATGGTCTATGGTACCTTTTAGCAAAATATAATTCCCTGCTTATCTCTTTTGATTAGATCTATCTTTACTTTTCCTTTATCTGAGATCATGATTTTATTTTTTAAACATGAGTTGAAACATAATAGATTCTGCTTTAGCCCCTTACCTTTCCTCAGTTTGTATCTCTTTGCTCATATGTCTCTTTGTAAACAATATATAGTTGGATTCTGTTTTTTAATGTACTTTCTATTAATATTTACAGTTATGATTACTAACTCTGTATTTCCCTCTTTCCTATTCTCTAATTCTACTTCTTCACCCCATTTATCCTTCTCTCTCTCTCTTTTTATCCTGTCCCTCCTCAGAAGTTTGTTTTGTTTTGGACTACTGCCTCCCCGATATTCCATTCCTTCTACCCAGCTCCATTTCCCCATAGACTTTGATCTATCTCTTACCCTTCCTATTTTTCTGTAGGGCAAGATGGATTTCTAAACACAATTGATTATGTACGTTATTCCCTCTTTGAGCCAGTTCCTATAAGAGTAAGTTAAAAGTTACTTTGATTTTATGAATCCCACTACTTTATTTTCCCCTCCTCTGTGAAAGCTTTTTCTTTCATGCCTCTTTTATGTGAGAAAAATTTCCTCATTTTACTTCTTCCTTCTCCCAGTTCATCTTTCTTTCTCATCCCTTCATTTTATTTTTTGAAATTATCCCATCTTAGTCAACTCACATCCATATCCTCTTTCTATATGTACTTCTTCTGTGTTAAAATATATTATAATAAAGGTAAAGTTTTTAGGCATTACATGTAGGAATGTAAGCATTTTAATTTTATTAAAACCCTTATGATTTCTCACCTTTTTATCTTTCTCTTATGTATTGAATTTGAAAGTCAAATTTTCTCTTCAGTTGTACTTTTCATCAGGAATGCTTGCAAGTCCCCTATTTCATTGAATATCCATTTCCCACTCTAAAGGATTATATTCAGTTTTGCTGGATAGGTTAATCTTAGTTGCAATTTTAGTTCTTTTGTTCTCTTGGAATATCACATTCCAAGCCTTCTACACCTTTAATATAGAAGTTGCTAAATTTTATGTTATCCCTATTATGATTACATGATATTTGAATTGTTTTCTTCTGCCTGCTTGTGATATTTTCTCCTTGATCTGGGACTTCTGGAATTTGGCTATGATATTACTAGGATTTTCATTTTGGAGTCTTTTTCAGGAGGTGATTAGTGGATTGGTATTTTACTTTCTGGTTCTATGATATCAGGACAGTTGTCTTTCATAATTTCTTGAAATAGGCTTTTTTTGATCATGGATTTCAGGCAGTTTAATAATTCTCAAATTATCTCTCCTGCATTTATTTTCTGAATTGGTTTTTTTTTCAGTGAGATAACTTATATTTTCTTGTGTTTTTCATTCTTTTGTCTTCATTGTATTGTTTCTTGGTGCTTTATAGAGTTATTAGCTTCCAGTTGTATGGTTCTAATTAAAAAAAAACAGAAGAAATCAATAATATTTAATTTTAAACATAAAAGTAAAAAGACACTAAAACAACCTCTAGACCCGAATGAGACATCAGGATTTAATTGAATATTTTAAACTGAAATTCATGAATTTGCATTTATTGCAGTTAAAATTTCATATTATTAATTGAATTTTGTTATACCAATTAATATACTTTGTAGCAGGATCCTGCTATTCAATTTATTTTACCTCCTACTTCAATATTACATTAACTTTTTCCTCCTTTAATTTCTTCCTAGGATCTTTAATAGGAATTAGGTGAAGAATACTGTAGTTCCCTTTAAGAAACTATCATTTCATTGTTCTATTAGTTGATATATCAAAAAATTTTTTATTAAAGCCTTTTAGTTTCCAAATATGTGCATGGGTAATTTTCCAACATTGTCTCTTGCAAAAATATGTGTTTCAAATTTCCCCTCTTTTCCCCTACCCCTTCCACTAGATGGCAAATAATCCAATATATGCTAGACATGTTAAAATATATGTTAAATCCAATATATGTATACATATTTCCACAATTATCATGCTGCACAAGAAAAATCAGACCAAAAAGGAAAAAAAACGAGAAAGAAAACAAAATGCAAATAAACAAAAAAAAGAGTGAAAATGCTGTGTTGTTATCCACACTCAGTTCCTACAGTCCTCTTTCAAGGTGTAATGGCTGTTTTCATCACAAGATCCTTGGAACTGGCCTCAATCATTTCATTTTTGAAAAGAGCCTTGTCCATCAGAATTGATAATTGTATAATCTTGTTGTTGCCATGTACATTGATCTCCTGGTTCTGCTCATTTTACTCAGCATCAGTTCCTGTAAGTCTCTCCAGGCCTCTCTGAAATCATCATTGTTCATTTCTTACAGAACAATAACATTCCATAACATTCATATGCCATAACTTATTCAGCCATTCTCCAATTGATGGGCATCCACTCAGTTTCCAGTTTCTTACCACTACAAAGAGAGCTGCCACAAACATTTTTGTACATGTGGGTCCCTTTCCCTCCTTTAAGATCTCTTTGGGATACAAGCCCAGTAGAAACACTGCTGGATCAAAGGATATGCACAATTTGATAGCCCTTTGGGCATAGTTCCAAATTGCTCTCCAGAATGGTTGGTTCAGTTCACAACTCCAGCAACAATGCATCAGTGCCCCAATTTTTACACATCTCCTCTAACATTCATCATTATCTTTCCTGTTATCTTAGCCAATCTGAGAGGTGTGTAGTGGTACCTCAGAGTTGTCTTAATTTGCATTTCTATGGTCAATAGTGATTTAGAGCACCTATTAATATGACTAGAAATGGTTTCAATTTCTTCATCTGAAAGTTGCTCATATTGTTTGGACCACTTATTAATTGGAGAATGGCTTGAAGTCTTATAAATTTGAGTCAATTCTCTACATATTTTAGAAATGAGGTCTTTATCAGAATATGGTTCTAATTTTTAAGGAATTATTTTCTACAATCACTTTTTTTCTACTTTTTCCATTTAGTCCATTCCACATTTTGATGAATTCTTCTCTTCAGTGGATTTAATGTATTATTTAACATGTTCTTTTCTTTATTTCTTTTTTGTGCCTCCTTTACTAAGCTATTGATTCTCTTTTCATAATTTTTTTTTTTTTGCCCCAGTCTTATTTCTTCGTTTTCTCTTTATCTCTTCGGTTTTTCAGTTCTTTTTTGAGCTCTCCAAGGAATACTTTTTTGAGCCTGTGACTAATTCACATTTTACTTTGAAGTTTTGCATTTGTATTGACTTCATTATCTTTGTCTTTTTTTGTGGCTTGATCTTCCTTGTCACTATAAGAACTTTCTGTGGTCAGGCACTTTTTGTTTATTTGTTTGCTTTTTTTTCACTCTGCATATAATTGTCAATCAGCGTTGAGATTTTAGAATAAATTTATATTATAAACTAATATTGCTTTTGGCAGACATTTCTTTTAGTTTGGTAAGTCAAACATTTGATGAATAAATCATTTTTGTAACTTCTTGTTGCAACTGGTTTCATTGGTTTAACTTTTGGAGAACATTATAGTTGGTATTTATGTCATTTCTAGGTTCATTTAAAGTTTTTGATTTTCAATAAATTGCCTAAATAATTCATGTCTAAATCTTAGTTTGGTGGCATAATTTTTTTCCTCATACTATTCCTTTTTCTTTTATCATAAATTCTGATCTTAGCTCTAATGAGCCCTAATGATTCAGGATTACCTCAGTCTTTATAATCAATTTCATTCTTTGAATATAAAGATACAGAAATATTGAAAAGCTGTGAGACTTGCTGTTGGGAATCTTGATGAGTAATTTCCTCCACCCAGTCAAAGCGGTACCAATCTACTCTTGGATTTATAGTTTTAGTGAGTTACCTGGGACACCAAGAAATTAAGTGATTTACCTAAAGTTGCCTAGTCATTTTATGACAGAGCTAGAATTTGAAGTCAAATCTTATATCTGAAGCCATCTTTCCCCCACAGCAAACTACCTCTTTGATTGAAGACATTTGTTCATAAATATTTGAATAAATTTTGACCAATTTTTTTCTTTTATTTAAGGATTTTGAATCTTTCTTCTCTGCAAAAGAAGAAAATATTATATATTCATTTCTTGGTTTGGCACCTCCTCCAGGCTCAAAGGTAGGATTTTTATGTTTTATTAGTGCCTGATAAATTTAAACATGAATGAAAGGGAATTGTTCGTGTAAATATTAAATAATAAATAATGATCAAGAGGCAAATAAGATATTTGTAGACTATTGTTGAGTAATTATGATGAGTATGATAATTCAAAGATTTCATAAGAAATTGTTTTCTTTTAAAATTTATTTCTGATTTTTTTTACCTTACTATTCATTCTTTTCCTAACAAATTTTACTAGATTTACATTAGTAAATAGTATTTCACTAAACTTTTTTTAAAGGATATTAGTTCAAAATGTGAACTTTACAATTAAAAGTACGATTCTATAATTCTTTTTTTTAATATATTTTATTTAATAATAACTTTATATTGACAGAATCCATGCCAGGATAATTTTTTTACAACATTATCCCTTGCACTCGCTTCTGTTCCGATTTTTCCCCTCCCTCCCTTCACCCCCTCCCCTAGATGGCAAGCAATCCTATATATGTTAGATATGTTGCAGTATATCCTAGATACAATATATGTTTGCAGAACCGAATAGTTCTCTTGTTGCACAGGGAGAATTGGATTTAGAAGGTAAAAATAACCCGGGAAGAAAAACAAAAATGCAAATAGTTCACATTCGTTTCCCAGTGTTCTTTTTTTGGGTGTAGCTGCTTCTGTCCATCATTTATCAATTGAAACTCAGTTAGGTCTTTTTGTCAAAGAAATCTACTTCCATCAGAATATATCCTCATACAATATCGTTGTCGAAGTGTATAATGATCTCCTGGTTCTGCTCATTTCACTTAGCAACAGTTCATGTAAGTCTCTCCAAACCTCTCTGTTTCCTCCTGCTGGTCATTTCTTACAGAACAATAATATTCCATAACATTCATATACCACAATTTATCCAGCCATTCTCCAATTGATGGGCATCCCTTCAATTTCCAATTTCTAGCCACTACAAACAGGGCTGCCACAAACATTTTGGCACATACAGATCCCTTTCCCTTCTTTAGTATCTCTTTGGGGTATAAGCCCAGTAATAGTACTGCTGGATCAAAGGATGATTCTATAATTCTATCATATCTAATTGTTTTGCCATAATTTAATTAGGCCAAAGAGTTCCCCAAAATGGAAGTGTTATACATATTATACATACAGCATACCTAGGTTTTAGAAAAGCTTTTGATAAAGGATGTAATGCTATTATTGTGAAGAATAATGCTATTCTAATAATAATGTTTATGAATACATACTATTGTAAGAACTGGATGGTTGAGTAGACAAAAAGTAATCATTAGTAGTACAATAACAATATAGGTCATAGATTTAGGGTTGGAAAGGGACCCTGAGTCCAGTCTTTATCTTTCTTCTTTCTTCTTCTTCTTCTTCTTTCTTCTTCTTCTTCTTCTTCTTCTTCTTCTTCTTCTTCTTCTTCTTCTTCCTTCTTCTTCTTCTTCTTCTTCTTCTTCTTCTTCCTTCTTCTTCCTTCTTCTTCTTCTTCCTCTTCTTCTTCTTCTTCTCCTTCTTCTTTCTTCTTCTTCTTCTTCTTCTTTCTTCTTCTTTCTTCTTCTTCTTCTTTTACAAATGATTTTCAAAGAGGATAGGTGAGAAAAATGAATTTTAGGATTTTGGAATAAATATATGTAGGATAAATGAAGAAAAAATAAATATAATTAAATTAAAGTTAGGAAGGGAGGGCACTAGCAGTTGGGGAAATCAGGAAATCCTCATGTGGAATGTAGTACTTAGAGTGTGTCTTAAAGGAAGTGATGGCTCACCAAGCTCTATTCTCTTAGCTAAGGATCTTGCCTCATAATTTACTGAAAAAATTGAGGCCATTTGCCAAGATTTCATTTTCTTTCTTCTCTAATTATATATCACTCTTACATACCTTTTGCTACAATCTCCTCTTTCATCCTTATCTCACATGAAGAGGTATTCCTACACCTTGTCAAGGCTAACTAATTTACTTACTTAATTACCCATTTGGTCTCATCTCTTCCAGCAGAGGAGATGAGCAGAGGTCTCATCTCCTCCACTCTCTCACTTATCTTCAGTCTCTGTATCTATTAACTTCTGACATTACAGCCAACAAATATGCCCATGGCTCTGCTATCCTAAAAAAACCTCCTCACTTGATCTTTTCTATCCCTACTAACTATTAACTCATATTTCTTTTCCCCTTTGGATTAAACTTATTGAGAAGGTTACCTACAATACATGTTTCTGTTTCCTCTTTAACTTTTTTCTTAACTGTCTTCATTCTATCTTCTAATTAGATCATTCAACTGAAACTATCCTTCCAAAGCTTCCAATGAATGCTTAATTGCCAAATCCAATGTTCTTATTTTTAATTCTTATCTTTCCTGACCTCTCTGCAGCCTTTGACTTTATTGTCACCCTCCTCTTCTCTTTAGGTTTTTCAGATACCATATTCTTCTGGTTCTTATCTACCTGTTTGATCATTCCCTTTCAGTTTCTTTCACTGGATCCTCATCCAGATCATATCTCATCTACAAACTGGTGTTGTCTCTCAGGTCCCTGTGTTAAACTCCCTTCTTTTTTCTACTTCACTTGTTGATCTAAGCAGTTCCTATTGATTAAATGCTGATGATTCTCAAACCTGATTATCCAACCTTAACCTTATAGTTGACTCAAATCTCTAGCTGTCTATTGGACATTTCAAACTGGATATATAACAGATATCTTAAACTAAACATTTAAAAAAAAATGAACAAATTATTTCCCCCCCAAAAACCTCAGTCCTCCCTAAACTTCCCTATTCCCTATTCAAGGACATCACCTCCTTTCAGTCTTCCAGGCTCACAACTTATGTTTCTTCTATGATTTCTTATTATCTGTCAACCCATCCCATCACCCCTCACAATATCCAATCTCTTGCCAAGGGTTGATGGATGGTCTGCTTGGCACAGATCTCTCTTCACTTTAGTCTATCTGCCAAAGTTTAGCTGCCAACGTGATTTTCCTAAAGCCAAGTCTGAGCATATCACTTCCCTACTCAATAAAATGTGGTGACTTCTTATTGCCTCCAAGTTCAAATACAAAATCCTGTTTGGCATTAAAATACATTCATAATTTGGTCCTCCCTAACATTTCCTGTTTTCTTATAACTTACTTCTTCTTTCAAATGCAATCCCTTGCAATTCTATGAATAATATACTACATTTCTCAGCTCCGGGAATTTTTAATAGAGAGTCATTGAAGCTTATCAATTAGGAAAAAAAATGACACCATCATTGTCCATAATTCTAAATGGATTTTGGATTTAAACTACTTCATAACTCCACCAACAGTATATCAAGGTGCATCCCTCTGACTTTGACTGACATTTTTTGTCATCTTTTTCACTTTGCATGACTTAGATAATCCCATCAGATCCTATGTAGATCTTTATGCAGATGATTTATACTTTGAGGCGTAGTCTTTCCCTTCAGTTTCCTTAGCCTTACATCACCAATTGCCTAGTAGATATTTCAAATAGAGATGCTTTTTTGGTATCTCAAGTCCAAAACATCCTAAACTGAATTCATTAACTTTCTTTCTAGATCAGTCTCTCTTCCACATTACCCTATTTCTGTTGGAAATGCCACTAATATTTCATTCATCCAGATTTTCATCCTTGCTATAAACTTCAATTTTTTATTCTCATTTACTCTATATATCTTGATTTCTCTTTTTATAGAACCATCACACTAGTTTAGGCCTTTGTTACTTCATCTGAACTATTGAATTACCCTCCTAAGAAGTCTCCCTTCCTCAAATTTCTCCCCTTTTTACCAAAATAGCTACCAAAGTTGCTAGTCAATAAACTTTAGTGGCTCCCTCTCACTCATAGGATCAAATATTTACTTAAAAAAGTTAAAACTTTTTGCTATTCCCCACACAATGGCTGTTCCCCATTCATTTCATATTCTTTTAAATCACCTTTTCTTCTTGAAATTCTTAGTTTCCATCAAAATTCAGCTTCAACATTACTTTCTAAATATGTTCTTTCTTAGTTTCCCCAATTACTAGTGCCTTCCAGTCCTAGCCCAGATTTATATTTCATCTGCTTTATGTGTATTTGTATTTACCTATACATATGAAAGATCCAATATTTCTCTAATATAGCATCTTTCTTTTCACCTATAACATGAGAAGACTTTACCCAGAAGAAGACAAAGCTTTCCAGTGACCTGAATGGCCTACTTAATTGATCCCAGATTCTCTGAGACAGCTTCATTCCCACCCTTCTTCTCCCACTGCCATTGGGTAGTTCTAGGGCAGAATTGCCTCACTTGATTGACCCTGCTTCCCTGACGGGAGGAAGACTTGGTGTATTTTTGAAACCTACCAGTAAGGTTATTCACATTTTTATATAGAAACCATCGGTGTTTTGCTGTTGTATCCTAGAGTTGGCTTGAACAATTTGAGAGAACTGATTGTTAAATTTTCAGTATGAATATAACTGGAAAATCACCAGACACTACAATTGAGAGCTTGATTTTTTGTTTGACTGATAGTCTAGACTCAATAAAGTGATGAAAAAATATCAATAATGAAGATTAAATTTAAAAGCTTTTAAGCAAGCATTTTTTTCTGCTTTGTAGAGTCAGTTTTAAACATTTACCAGCAATTCCTCAGGATGACTTTAGAGAAACTAAGTGCCCCTGTACCCTTGAGTTAAATATTCAGTGACTTCCAAGTACTTCATTTTGCCTCAATTTCAAACATGAATTAAGAGAATTTTGCCCTTAGAGTTGCTACTCTGACAGATGTACATCACAACATAAGCTCCTTGAAATAGTGCTTAAATGCCTGTTAATTGCTTGACTTTTAAATTTCAAAATTGCTTTAATTTGTATTTCTTTTACTATTAGTGATTTAGATTATATTTTTGTATTTCATTCATTTGTTAAAAATCTTTTGAAAACATGTTAGATAACAAACTATAGTTTTTCTTTTAATTCTATTTTCATTGATTTTATTTGTTCAACAAGTGTTTAATTGCCAAAATTGTCTATTTTATCTTTTATGATATTTTCGATTTTATAATTTTATAATTTTTAAAAAAATGATGTGATCTTTTAAATTCAGGCCGGTTATCTAGTTTGAATTTATTTTGTTGTAGAGGTAGAGATTGTACTTATAATTTCATTGTCATGAGGAACTCCCAGATGAGGAAACTTTCTCTATCAATACAGATAGGTATCTTCATTGTAATCCAGGATTACACAACCAGTTTGTGTCAGAGATGGCTCTGAGGCCAGCCACGTCATGCTAAAATGTGATAATATATGAAGATTCTGGATCAATCTATCAGAGCAATACCAACTCAAACTTAAAGCATTTCCTATACACCAATAGTCCCATCAAATTCATTTCCAGATGTAGCACATTCAGTGGATGGATAAATTTGTATCTCTGCTACTATTTGATTGGGTCAAGCTGGTTATTTGGGTCTTAACTTTTCACAACTGGCTTCCTACAAATCCCATTGTAAACTGAAGCTCCTGGACTTCTGATGGCTTGCTTGCTCTTTTTACCTTTTGAAGCTCACAAGATCATAACCATCTCTAATATCTATCATCTAAAATAAGAAAGAATAGACACAAGAGAAACCACTGCAGAACCTTGCACTCCTGCACCACATTGTGTCATCCTAGAGGAGACATAAAAGCATGAGGGCTCTCTTATCGCTGAAAACTTTTTGCACCTCTTTCTTGTCTTTTTTTTAATGGGAATATGGCCAGGTAGGAATAAAGGTGAGACTTTTATTAGTGACTTTTGAATGAATGCTAGGAAGGGTGTGTAGATTGATGGGAATGGCATAAAGAAATGAAAGATTGAGAGAAGAAGATATGGGAGGGATTCTTTTTTTGCTGGAGAAATTAAGTAACAGTAAAGCAAGCTAATGAGGAGAAATAAAGTAGAAGAGTTAGTAGGGATAAGAAACAAGAGATATATATAAACACAATATTAAGGATCAGGAGTAGATTACTATCCCAAGGAAAAAATAGGAATAGTAATCATTTATCTTAGACAAAGTCAAAGTTAAAAAAAGATTCAATCAAAAGAAATAAATCTATATTATATGTCAGCCATATTAATGTTGTTTTAGACTATTCAAAATAACTACTAGTAGAAGGTTGAAATATTGCTATGGCATAGGAAATGAGGAGTTGGTAGATTTAGAAAAATATGAAAAGACTTGAATCTAAGAAGGATGATGTTATCAACTTTCAAAGAAAAAGAGGGCAAATACATTGCACAACCTTACACAAATATATATGAATGTACATATGTATAAGATCATAGAAATATATATATTTGTTTGTGAATATGGGTATGTATAGATACCTATATGTATGATGTATGCATATGTATATGTATACATAAATATATCCATGCTTAACTGCATCCTGTTTGGGAGAAGTGAGGAGGAAGAAAAGGGAAAAAATAGAGTTAAAAGTGCATAGGAGAGAACAAAAGAAAACTTACAAAGAAGCAAAGAAATGATGGATGATTCTGAATATAATATGTTCTATTATTACATGTGCTTTCTTGAATTGGAAATTTATTATTACATATTTTGAATCCTTTCTTATGTGCTGCTATGCACATGACATTTTTTCTTTTTCTGTTTTTTCTATATTGTATTTAAATTTTAAATAAATGCATTTAAAAAAAGAGAAAGAAATGAATAATTCATATCTAGGGTTTTCACAAAAGGGGATTAATAAAGTCTTTTTAAAAAAAAAGATATTCAGTCTACAGAGTGGTAGATATCAGATGCAGCTATTTATTTCCTCTACCAAAAATTGAATGCTTAAAACACAAATGACTCATAAATTCACACCAACACATATTTGAAATATTAACTATAATCTGCCACCTTTATTATACTTTTCTAGGAGGTAGAAAGAATTTTCGAGAGACTTTTGGCACTGTTGATTAGATTTTATTTTCCTCTTACCAGTACTGTCCAAACAGTATCTCAGAGTTCTGCTCTTCTGTCCAGCCAAGGGTATAAGCTTGGTCTTGATAGTGGTTGTTTCATTCTCCAAGAAGAATGAAGTTGTAATAAGAAATCTGTTGTTAGTTATCACTCAACTCTAGAGCTTTCTCACTGTATAATATATAGTGCCCTTTAAGGCAAGGAAATCGGATTATTCTTTTATCATCTATGGTTAGGGAAATCTATTGCTTAGGTAGAAAGCAGAATAAATAGTTAAGGACTAGAGATCCATTCTCAAGTTCACCTAGGAAAACACATGTTCTTCCTGCCATATGCTAATAATCGTTACAGCTGCAGCTAGAGTAGAAGAGATAAAAATACTCTCTTCCCTAACTGGGATGTCTAGTAGTGAGCTGGAAGAGTGTCAAATGACAGAAAAGAAAGTAAAAGGGATGAGACAAAATCTTTCTGAATAGGAGGCTCTTTCTGACTGCCAGAAATCTTAGCACCTCACCTTATCAAAGGAGTTTGAAAGCTAGATTGTAGAGTGGTAAGAAGGGAATGAAAGGAAAGGAATTGGAAACACAGATTATAGATTGCCTTTTTACAGAGATTAGCCACAAAATGGAGAAAAATATGGAATAATGGCTAGTGGGAATGCATAGATTAAGAGGTTTTTTGAGAATGGAAGAGATATGAACATGTTTGAAGGTAGTAGAGGAAATAGCCAATAGACAGGTGAAGATAGGTTAGAGAGTGGGATGAATGAGAGAACGAGCTGCTGAAGGTGGTATAAAATGGGTTTGCTTCAAAAAAGAGTGTTATGGATGAAAGAAAAGATAGTGTCAGAAGGCTTCTGCATAATGTGGGTTAAAAAGGGTAGGAGAAAAGGGAAACGAAAAGAACTAATTTTTTTTCAATGAGATGAAGAAAGGTTCATATTTGACTAGGGTGACAGAGGGAGAGCCATCACTTCAAGACAAACACCGGTAGAGCTAAAATGGCATATTAGAGGCAGCGACTCAGCTGAAGCCTCAACATTCTCCAAACAAATTTAAAACAATGTCTCAAATAAAAATTTTGAGTGACAGAGCTAATAGGAAGTCAGGGTGAATTTTTTCCTACCAAAGAAAACTTGGTTATTCACAAGAGAGGTCAGGACTGGAGGCCAATCCAGAATGCACATACCCAGTGGCAGCAAAGATGGCTACAGTAGCAGTAGCAACTTCAGGAGCTCTTAACTTAGAGATGTTAAGAGGATCAGCAACTGATTAGAAAGAGTATACAGGGGACCTGTTGCTGGCATTGAATAACTGGTACTGATTGGCAACTATGTTGCTCATATGCAGTGCTGGGACACAGTTGACAATGCACAGAAGGGTACTTGTGGTTAGTCACAAAGGAGCAAGTTCCAAGGCAAAGAGGAATATAAAAGCAGGGTCCCTTCCTGGGTAAAGACAGATTAGGAAGGCAGTGAGTGACCAAACTCCTCTATAGATCACAGCATTTTGGAAGCAATGAAAATTTGTAGCTCCCCAGAACAAGCTCTGAAAATAGCAGTATGCAAAAGCCTGAAGCTTGAGAGATTATCTCACTATCCCCAGAGGAACTGAACAAACTAACACAAAGATCAAAGGTAAGAAATAGCCTGGGGAAATGAGCAAACAACAACAAAAAGAGAACGTGACCATAAAAAGTTACTAGGTGACTGGGAAGACCCAGACACAAACTCATAAGAAGATAATGATGGGAAAACAGTTATGACCAAAGCCTCAAAGAAAAAGTCAATGATGCTTCTTACGAGTGTGACCATGGGCAAGTCATGTACTTCCCTAAGCCTGTTTCTTCATCTGAGGACCCTTCCAACTTTAGATTTTTCATTGAAAAATCCCTTAATTGTTGATCTCATCAGCTCCAAGGTTTCAGTTTTCATCTCTACACGGATTACTTTCGGATCTACTAGTTTGATACTAACCTGTCTCAACATCTAGACTCATAACTCCAGCTATCTATTAAGTAGCTAGGTGATGCAAGCCTGACTCTCAAGTCAGGAAAAATTGAGATCAAATCCAATCTCAGATAATTGTTTGATGTGTGGTCCTGGTATAAACTATTTAACATATGTTTTTGTTAGTTTATTTATAAAATGAGGATAATCATCCTACCTCTCAGGTTTGTCATGAGGATCAAATGTAATATTTGTTAAATGTTTAGCACAGAATCTGGCACATGATAGGTACTTAATAAATGGTTGTTCATTCTTACACATTCCTGTCCATCTTCTGATCTTCAATCTCACATCATTCTTCAACTGCCTATTAGACATCTTGAATTGTTGAATGTATTGTAGACATCTTAAACTCAAAACATCCCAAAGTGAATTCATTAAATTTCTCCCTCTCTTTCCCTTTTCCTAACTTCCCAATTACTATTGAGGGTACTATTATTCTCTCTATTACTCAGGCTCAACTCCTCACTCTCCCCTCTATTCTCATATTCAATTACCGTATATACTCGAGTATAAGCCGACCCGAATATAAGCCGAGGCCCCTAATTTTAACCCCCAAATCTGGGAAAACTTATTATATCAGTAGGTTTAGGTAGCACACCAGTGCCTGCAGAGGAGGAGAGCGGGTGCTGGTATATGTATGTAGAGTGGTTGCCAGCATTAGTATACAGACCGGTTACCGACTGTGATACTACAGGAACAGCCACATCACGTAGCAACGGCTGGCCCTGTACTATCACAGGCGGCACTCGTGCTGTATACTACACAGCAGGGGGGCATTCAAAGGGATATTTACACATGTTGTATCTAGTGACTTGAGGATAAGCCGAGGAGAGGATTTTCTGCCCAAAAATTGGGCAGAAAAACTCGGCATATACTCGAGTATATATGCTAGTTGTAAAATCCTGTCATTTTTACCTTAAGAACATCTCTTGTATAAGCCGTTCTTTGACATAGCAACTATAGTGGTACAGACCCTCATCATCTCATGCCTGGACTTCTGAAATAAGCTAATCTCTCATGACTCCAATTCAACTGTCATTTTTATCTTCCTAAAGTTCATGTCTGGTCATCTCTCCTATTCAGTAAATTCTATTGCCTTCCTATTGCCTCCAGAATCAATACAAAGTGTTCTGTTTGGCTTTTCAATTCTTCAATAATTTTGTTGTTTCCTATTTTTTCAATATTTTTCTTATGCCTTAGTTTTCTTCACATACTCTGTGGTTTTCTTTTATATTACACTTCTTTTATTTTGCTTTTTTTATATTGTACTTCATTTCTCAATGCTGAGCATTTTCTCTGCCGTTCTCCATGCTTGAGATGTTCTCCTTCTAGGTTCACTGGTTTCCTCTCAATTAAATTCCTTTCTTTTGCAAGAAGTCTTTCCAAACTTCCTTAGTCTTAGTACCTTACTTTTGAACTGCCCTTAATTTAGTGTGTGTGTGTGTGTGTGTGTGTGTGTGTGTGTGTGTATCTATCAAATCTATATCTATCTTATTAGTATGCAGTTGTTTGCATGTTATTTAACTTCTTAGATTGTGAGCTTCTTGAGAACTAGGATTATTTATTTCTCTATATTTAGTATAGTGGCTGGGATAGAGTAGACTATAAATGCTTATTGACTTGCCATTGAGGGATCAGGAAAGGCATCATAAAATAGGTATAATACTAATTGAAGGAGTATAGTGGAAAATGTTGAAAATTCTGTTTTGGGATTTAGAAACAAAAGAAGATCAAGGGATTGTAGATTATTAAAAAAAACTCATGAAAAAGTAGTAGGTATACTCTTGTCAAGAAGAGAATTGATAAGTACTGAAAAATATCACAGAAAATGAAATTGACTATATCTCAATGAAGTGGAAATAACCAGTTATTGAAAAAGGAGTTATTTCTAAATCAACTGCATCAGTACTGAAATAGGAGTTATTTCTAAATCAACTGTGTCAGCCAAACCATTGACTCATTATAACAGATCTTCAAGGTAAGCATCAACTTAGGAGGATAAAGCTGAGAAGACACTGTGTCTGTTTACAACAGCCCCATAGTGATTAAAATGGAAAATGAAACAAGGAAAAGGCTGATACGGATAATCCCAGGTTTCTTTGGAAATTAACAAATGTTAATTTGTTACAATATTAAGGCCAACAGAGTATAGAAATGGACTTAACCAGTTTATATTTCCCAAATTGGAGGGAAAAAATAAATTTTTGGAAAGCTTGACATGAGACCTAGTAAAACTAGGACACTGCAAGAACATTTAATGATGGAACTGGAAGAAAGACATCAAGCAGATTAAAAAGTGAAACAGATATGTCAGCATTTCTATAACTATTTTCTGAGATAGTGAAACCAATCCATCATCTCGCATCCTGATGTGTTAAATGTAGAAGTGAAAATAGTTGTATAGAAAATGAAGATGGGAAGAAAAGCTGATCCTGAACTAGAAGAAAAATATTCTGGAGATGAAACAATTTTGAAGTTTTGATTGGTTAATTCTTTTTTGTTTTGTTTTTGCATCTTGCATTAATTTTCATTTTTTTCAATTATCAAGTAATAATTATTCTTCTTCCTACTTGCTTCCTTAGGGATAAAAAACCAAAATCCTGTAAAAATATGTATCATCATGAAAAACAAATTCCAAAATTGTGTTGTCTCATTTTGCATGTTTAACCTATAATCTTCTGTGAGGAGGTGAATAATATTCTTCACCCTTGGTCCTATGGATTCATGGTTGATCATTTTAATGATGATTTGAAAAAGTCTCTTAAAATTTTTCATTTTTACAGGATTGTTACTATTTAGATTGTTCTGGTTTTGTTTATTCAGCATGAGTTAGTCAATAAGCATTTGTTGAATTATCTACTATATGCCATAAATTCATATAAGTCTGTCTATATTTCTTTGAGATTCTTCTTTTCATCAGTACAATTTATAGCAGCACAATTGTATAACGTTACATTTCTCTATTAAAATTTGCTCAGTCATTTCTCAGTTAATGAGCATCTCATTAGTTTCTGGTTATTTGGCATTATAAAAAACATGCTATAAATATAATATTTTTATAAATATAAAATAAAAATAAATGTATAAATTATGAATATAAGTTATAAAATAAATTTATAAGTAAATGTAAATATTTTTGTATATATAATCTTTTTTGAAGCTCTTTGGAGCTGTTGATCTTCTAATAGTATCACTGGTTCTAACAGGAGTCATGTTTTAGTGACTTTTGTGATATAGCTCCATGTGCTCCCCAAATTTTTCAACATTTGTCATCTTACTTTTTTTTGTCAACTTTATCAGTCTGATAGGTGTAATATAGAACCTCTGATTTCTCTAAATAGTGATTTTGTTCATCTTTTCATATGCTATGGAAAGCTTAGATTTCTTCCCTTAAGAACCGTGTTTTCTTATCCTTTGATCATTCTTCAGTTGGGTAATTTCGCATATTCTTATAAATTCGAATCAATTTCTAATATATCTTGGAAATGAGACCTTTACCAGAGAAACTTTCTGCAAAGATATTCCCTCTCCCCTCAGCTAATTATTCCTTTTAATCCTAGCTGTATTAAATTAGTTATGTAAAAACTTTAAAATGTTCTATAATAAAAACTACCATATTTATTTTTTGTGGTCCTTTCTATTTCTTACTTTTGGTTATGAACCCCTTCTCTTGCTATATCTTCACAAGGTAATTTCTTCCTTGTTCCCTTGATTTGTTTATGATGTAACCTTTCAGATATGGGTTATGTATTCATTTGGAACTTATCTTGGTATGTATATGGAATGAGATTTTAGTCTAAACTTGATTTATTTTTTGCTAGACAACTGTCTAGTACTTTTTCCAGCACTTTTTAATAGTGAGTCTATAACCCAGTATCTAGGGCCTTTGGGTTTATCAAAGGGTATCAATTCTTAAAATAGCTGAAAAAAAAAAGAAACTGAATAATCTTATGATTTTAAAAAAATCACAGATTTAAAAAAAAATTATTATTATGGAAGCAATGGAGAAAAAACGAATAATTACAGACTCTATGCCTTATTCTTTCATCTCTCTATAAAGTTTATAGGAATGATCTATACATAAATTAAAGTTTATAAGACATTGACAAAGCTATAAAAAGGGAATGAGCATGCTGCCAAAATCATATTCTTTTTTTTCTTATAGTTTTTTATTTACAAGATATATGCATAGGTGATTTTTCAGTTGCAAATTGACAGTTGCAAATCCTTTTGTTTCAACTTTTTCCTTCCTTCCCCCCCATCCCTTCCCCCAGATGGCAGGTTGACCAATACATATTAAATATGTATACATGTCCAAACAGTTATTTTGATGTATAAAAAGAGTCAGACTTTGAAATAGTGTACAATTAGCCTGTGAAGGAAATCAAAGATGCAGATGGACAAAAATAGAGGAATTGGTAATTCTATGTAGTGGTTCATAATCATCTCCTAGAGTTCTTTCCCTGGGTGTAGCTGGTTCAGTTCATTACTGCTCTATTGGAACTGATTTGGTTCATCTCATTCTTGAAGAGGGCCATGTCCATCAGAATTGATCATCATATAGTATTGTTGTTGAAGTATATAATGATCTTCTGGTTCTGCTCCTTTCACTCAGCATCAGTTCATGTAAGTCTCCCCAGGCCTTTCTGAAATCATCCTTGCTGGTCATTTCTTACAGAACCATAATATTCCATAATGTTCATATACCACGATTTATTCAGCCATTCTCCAATTGGTGGGCATCCACTCAGTTTCCAGTTTCTGGCCACTACAAAGAGGGCTGCCACAAATATTCTTGCACATAGAGATCCCTTTCCCTTCTTTAAAATTTCTTTGGGATGTAAGCCCAGTAGTAACACTGCTGGATCAAAGAATATGCACAGTTTGATAACTTTTTGAGCATAGTTCCAAATTGCTCTCCAGAATGGCTGAATGTATTCACAATTCCACCAACAATGTATCACTGTCCCAGTTTTCCCACATCCCCTGTAACATTGCGCATTATCTTTCCCTGTCATTTTAGCCAATCTGACAGGTGTGTAGTGGTATCTCAGAGTTGTCTTAATTTACATTTCTCTGATTAATAATGACTTGGAGCATCTTTTCATATGGCTAGAAATAGTTTCAATTTTTTCATCTGAGAATTGTCTGTATTTATCAATTGGAGAATGGCTTGATTTCTTATAAATTAGACTCAGTTCTCTATATATTTTGGAAATGAGACCTTTATCAGAACCTTTGACTATAAAAATTTTCCCCAGTTTATTGCTTCCCTTCTAATCTTGTCTGCATTAGTTTTGTTTGTACAAAAACTTTTCAATTTGATATAATCAAAAATTTCTATTTTGTGATCAATAATGATCTTTAATTCTTCTTTGGTCATAAATTCCTTTCTCTTCCACAGGTCCAAGAGGTAAACTATCCTATGTTCTTCCAATTTATTTATAATCTCAGTCTTTATGCCTAGGTCATGAACCCATTTTGACCTTATCTTGGTGTACGGTGTTAAGTGTGGGTCAATGCTTAGTTTCTGCCATACTAATTTCCAATTTTCCCAGCAGTTTTTGTCAAATAATGCATTCTTATCCCAGAAACTGGTGTCTTTGGGTTTGCCAAACACTATATTATTAAAGTTATTGGCTGTTTTGTCCTTTGAACCTAACCTAGTCCATTGATCAACTAGTCTATTTCTTAGCCAATACCAGATGGTTTTAATAATGCTGCTTTATAATATAATTTTAGATCTGGTACAGCTAGATCACCTTCATTTGATTTTTTTTCATTAATTCCCTTGAAATTCTTGACCTTTTGTTTTTCCATATGAACTTTGTTGTTATTTTTTCTAGTTCATCAAAGTACTTTTTGGGGAGTCTGATTGGTATAGCGCGAAATAAATAGATTAGTTTAGGTAGTATTGTCATCTTTATGATACTTGCTCACCCTATCCAAGAGCATTTAATATTTTTCCAATTGGTTAGATCTGACTTTATGTGTGTGGAAAGTGTTTTGTAGTTTTGCTCATATAGTTTCTGATTTTCCCTTGACAGATAGATTCCTAAATATTTTATACTATTGGTAATTACTTTAAATGGAATTTCTCTTTGTAACTCTAACTGTTGGATTTTGTTAGTGATATATAAGAATGTTGATGACTTATGTGGGTTTATTTTGTAACCTGCAACTTTGCTAAAGCTGTGAATTATTTCTAATAGCTTTTTAGTAGAATCTATGGGGTTCTCTAAGTATACCATCATATCATCAGCAAAGAGTGATTATTTGGTTTCCTCATTACCTACTCTAATTCCTTTAATCTCTTTCTCAACTCTTATTGCCAAAGCTAGCATTTCTAATACAATATTGAATAGTGTGATGAGCTTTTTCTTCTCAAAACGCAGCCAGGTGATAAAAGTTCAGATCTTTTATTATCTCCAGTATAGCCCGGTTAGCTTAGAGACCTATCTCTCTGCTTGGTTCCAAGAGCTCTCTCCGAATGTCACCAAATCCAAAGGTCTGGTCCTTCAGCCTCTGCCTCTGCTTTCTTCAGCCTCCAGCCAGCTCCAACTCTTCATGTCATTCCGCTGAAATCTCGACTTGTAGCGTCTTCACTCTGAAGAACTTCGACTGGCCCATTGGCCTATTTATGCTCCTTCCAGAGAGAGGGATTATGGGTTTTCTCCCATAGTGCTCTCTGGCCCAATGACTTCAAGGGAGGTGTGAACTCATTGAACTCCAATGAGTAAAGGTGTGAACACAAGCCTTGTATTGATTAGTTCTACTTAGTACCTTGTTTCAGGTTCTGGCCAAAACATCTTCTTGTAAGATTAGATCAACTCTAATTAGTTAGCAGTTAGTAAGGATTCCAACAGAATAGTAATGGTGATAGTAGGCAACCTTGTTTCACTCCTGATCTTATTGGGAATGGTTGCAGTTTATCCTCATTACATATGATGCTTACTGATGGTTTTAAATAGATGCTACTGATTATTTTAAGGAAAAAGACAATTTATTCCTATATTCTCAAGTGTTTTTAATAGAAATGGATGTTGGATTTTATCAAATGCTTTTTTGGCATCTATTGAGATGATCATATGATTTTTGTTAATTTGGTTATTAATATGGCTAATTATACTAATAGTTTTCCTAATATTGAACCAGCCCTGCATTCCTGGTATAACTCCTACTTGATCATGGTGTATTGTCCTGGTGATCAAAATCATATTCTACAATAGATCTCATCTATGGTCATTCTGATGGAAAGATTCAGAGAATACAAGATACCAGTGTGCTTATTTTTATCCAATTACAGTTGTCTTTTTTAATTTAGTAGAGCAAAACACAGTTTTAGAGCCCTTTTCTAATAAAGTATTTCTCAAACACAGATCAAGTATGTTCAAAATTAATCAATAACTGCAACAATAGAGATATATTGTTCAGTAATATTCTATTAATTTTTAAAACTCTATTGAGAAATTTTGTCTTGACACAGTAAACAGAATGAAAGGAATTGTCACAGGCCATCAAGGTCATCATAATAAAACAAGTATAACTGCATCTGTCAATTGATCATTCAGTCTTTGAAGTTTTGAAGACTTGTAATCAGCTGACAGGTGGCAAAACTGGAGAGGATGACAAAGGACTAATGTGTGGATGCAGATGGACTCAGAGCAATCACTATATTATTAGGCTTACAGTTTTGAGGATAATGTGATTTTTTTGTGTCCTCAGTGCCCTTACATAGGAGATATCTGGGTGCATAATAATCTCATACTGAAAGGAGAGCTCTATGTATTGTGCTCAGGGCTGAAATGTAGTTTCAATTACTAAAAAGAATGTGTAGATTCAGCCCCAAGGCTACCAGTCAGATAGTAAGAGAAATAAAACAAGTGTGTGGAAGAAAATAAAAGGCAAATTGGGCTTAGAACAAATTTTGGGAAACCCTTGTACAAGTGTTAATTCAAAGCATTCAGGTGTCGAAAATAGATGGTTCAACAATGAAATGAAATGAACCGTATGTAGCTGTATTTTTCCCAGAGTTCTTAGTTTGTCATTTTCTTTGCCCTGAAGACATTTCCTGCTTCAAGTGTATTAGTTTGAAATGAAATGAAAATCCTGTTTAAATTCCATTTTGACTTTTTCTTTTATGTGTATGGAATAGGAGGGAATACACTTTTAGTCCCAGTGCTATAGATGAGACTGAGTAGCTCAGAAATGTGGGAACTGAGATTTGCTATTGCTCCTAAAGTCTTCTGGTATCCAAGCAAAGACCTAGGTAGTAATGAAGTGATACAAGAGAAGGACAGTGGAAAAAAGTTTAGGACTGATGGGGGTGGGGAGGAGAATTTCCCCAAAGAAATTGTAACTCTAGATATGAAATCTATTCTCTCAGCATTTGCTGAAGAAATTTCTGTGGGTCCTAAAATGGACAATTCCTTTCCTTTTTGTCCCCTTCTTAGGAAAAGGTTTGAAGTAAAAGAATTTGATCCACACTATAGTGAATCCTGCAAATTGGAGTTTGAAATCCTCCCACAATTTTCTTTGGTGTTTGCACAATCAATACTGATTGTTTCTATAATTCACATAATATTTAAAAAATATGTGGATGTAAGTGCCTTGATTAAGGAAAGAAGAGTTCAAACATATGTTGGGAGCTTGAAGAGTGGAATAAGAGGAAGTTCTCATTTATTTATTTATTTTGCTATTTTGAAGAGCAAATTGCAAATTATAATTTATCTATCTCTCCATAAAAATCTAGGAACTAATTGCAGTTTGTAGGTGGAAAAAGAATATAATATATTCTCTTATCTGCAAATTAGTTAGTTATTTGTAGGAATATCTCTTTTCTATAAGTAAGAAAAAACAGGAAATGAGCTGGTTCAGATAAATACATATTACCTGTTCCAGCACCACCATGTGGAATTTGAATACCTACCATGCAAACCATTTATTAAATACTCATCTGTTTTCACTCTGGTTGTCATTTTCTATATTCTTTTGGCTCTCTTTCTTAAATTGTATTATTTTACACTTACTCATATTATCAATTCATATGATACTATAATAATTATTACATTTATGTGCTACAATTTGTTTAAACACTCATCAGGCACATACTTTCCTTACAGCTTTTTGCTATTACTAACAGTATAGCTGGCAATAGTTTTGGAATTAAAGTTCTTTTTCTTACTATTAATAATAAACTCTTTGCAGAATAAACTCAATAATTGGATCATTGGGTCAAAAAGTATGAACAATTTAGTAACTTTTCTTCTGTCTTCCCATAGAGCTCCAAAATTTAATACTTTCATCTTTTATCACCTTCGTCAGTTTGATAAGTAAAAGATAATATATCTTAGGGTTTTTATTTGCATTTATTTGATTTTATTAATGATTTTGTTTGTAAACATTTTGTTGGGGTTTTTAATAAATTTAGATGATTATTAATAGTTTGAATTTTAAAATAATCCTTATTGTTTGCCTAATTACACATTTATCATATAAATTTGTGCTTTTTTCCATATTAATTTTGGATGTAAAATATTTTAGTGAAATGTTTAAATGAAAGTTTATTCATGTTCTAAAAATACTGGGTTAGTATATAAGCTTATTTATAAAATTTATATTAATTATATTATTGTATAATTACATTATAAAAATTTATTTAAAATCTTATAAAGAAGAATAACAAATAATTGATATAAACAGTATTGTCTTATGGAACAGAGAGAAGCAATAAAAAGATTAAGCAATTTAAAGAAAGGTTGGGAAGACAGTCAAATAAGCAAAGACATCCTCAAAGAATTTGTGATGAAAATGGAAGAAACACAGCAAACAGAATTAAATTGGAAAGGATTTGTAAAAAACATTACAAACTTTCTTCCTTCAAAGACAATAGAATCACCACATTTGGAATATAACACCAAAATTTCAGATACAGGAGATTAAAATATCACAAAGGAAGCAATGATGGGAAAAGCAGCCAGGTTATTTCAAGTATATGTAGAAAATCTTTGTAGTGGAAAGGATATAATTATGTGGGCACTGAGAGAATGATTTCTAAGACATTCAAAGGAGAACATGCAGGAAAAAAAAAGATGTGAAGAAAAGACATTCAAAGGAGAAGATGCAGAAAAAAAAAGATGTGAAGAAATCCCAGATGATATTAATGTTGAAAAAAGGCACCTGAGAGAACAGCTCAATTCAGTTTTCAGGATTCCCATCTTCCTATGTATATGTGAATAAAGAACATTCTTGATTAAAGTATTATGAACGATAAGTAGGCTGTCTCAAATGATATTCAATAATAATCACATTTTTACAATTAACCTGAAAGATGTAGGGAATAAAAAAATTTCTATTATGCTTATTGTTTGTTAATTTTGAAAAAAATATATGATTTGGTGGAACAAGTCAATGCCTCATAAGCTGTTTAATGATATGTCTCTAATTCAAACATAAAATCATTCAAGATTCCATAGAAGATAAGAAAATAGAAATAGTTGTGTTCAGTGATCTAATTACAAACAAAACATGAAACATACAATTAGGAGATACATAGTTCCTAAATATATTTAACATTATGAGAGAGGAGATCATTAAGTTTAAGAGCGATTCCCTATGACAAGGTCTTCCAAGTGCTCCTGTTTAGCATGACATTTTGATTCCAACCGCATATTGGTTATGTTGCCATTGACAAGTCAATTTTTTCAGTGCCTCAGGAAAATCTCCAAAACTAAGTTACAAATAAATTGTCGATTTATATTGGTAGAGGGAGGGAGTTTCTACATTGGTGGTTCCCCCATCCATAAAAATAATAGCCTGAATCAAATAAAAAATTGTGTTGGTGATAAATTTATTCTTTATTCACTTTTTTGCCATGACATCTTTATTTAGATGATCTATTCATTGGAAATTTATTGTAAAATAGGGAGTAAGCTGCACAAAATTTTACTATAATGTCTCTTCGTATTCTAAGAACACTGAAAAGCATTTTTATCCACCCCAAGCACCACATGGACATAAAGGCACATTTTTTCAATAGTAATTTTATAGTCAGTGTTGCTGTTTCAGAAAGAAGACAATGGAGAAGTGGGTAGGTATGGTCATGGTAAATCATAAAACAAAGACCTCTGAGAAGAAATGATAATAAAGGTTGTCAATATATATTTGTTTGGTAGAAAATGATAAATTAGTCATGTGTCAAGACAAGGCGTTGGTGTATAGCCAAAGGGCTCTGCTGATCCCTTAGGATATTGGGAAAAAGCAAAGAAAGTTTTCAAGCATGTTGCTTGTATCCCCTGGGATGAACATGGAAAAACATGAACAAGAAATACACATGATAGACATGAATTATAGTCGGCATCATTTGAACAGCATTCCTGAATTACTGATTATAGATCCATTTGAACAGAATGGGTTTATAGTATAAGGCAGGACTTCTTAAAACTTTTTCCACTTGCAACTGCTTTGCACCTGAGAAATTTATATGTGACCTCAAGTATATAGGTATATAAAATAGGTATACAAGTCAAACATTTGCTCATAATAAATCATAATTTTGTGACCTATATATTCAGTTATGAGACCCCATATGGTGTTACAATCCACAGTTTAGGAAGCTTTGGTCTAAGGTGTGGGTTTCAGTCATTTTCAGCCAAACGATCATCTTGTTTTCCTAGGCATTATTAAGTAGAGAATCTTTTCCCTAGTAGTTTGTATTGTTGTCTGTATTTTTCAAATAAAAAAAATTAAAAAAAAAGTTTTGACCTTCAAATTTTATCCCTGTCTTTTCTTTCTTCCCCTTCCCTGAGATAGTAAGCAGTTAGATATAGATTATATATGTACAGTTATGCAAAACATTTCCATATCAGTCATTTGTACAAAAATATTCAAATAGGAGAAAAATAAGAAAATGAAAAGTAGCATGATTCTGTCTATATTCAACCAATGTTATTTCTTTCTTGGAGGTAGACAGTATGCTTCATTAGTCCTTTGGGATTGTCTTGGATCATTGTGTTGCTGAGAATAATTGAATCATTCACAATTCTTGAGTAAAAAATGCTTTTGTTACTGTGTGCAATGTTCTCCTGATTCTTTTCACTTCACTATGCATCTGGTTATGTACATCTTTCCAGGTTTTTCTGAAATGTTCCTCTTTATCATGTCTTATTGCACAATAATGTTTTACTACAATCATATACTATGACTTGTTTAGTTATTCCCCCAAAATTGGAAATCCCTTTGATTTCCCATTCCTAGTTACCACAAAAGGAGCTGCTATAAATATTTTTGTATAAATAGGCATTTTCCTTTTTTTTTGGTATATCTTTGGGATATAGATCTAGTAGTGATATTGTTGGATCAAAAGGTATGTACAATTTTATAGCACTTTCGCCATAGTTCCACATTTCTCTTTAGAATGGTTGGGTCATTTTACAGCTCCATCAACAGTGTATTAGTGTCTCAGTTTTTCCACATTCCTTCAAACATCCAACATTTTCCTTTTTTGTCACTTTAACTAATCTGCTAGGTGTGAGGTGGTACCACAGAGCTGTTTTAATTTGCATTTCTTTGATCAATAGTGATTTAAAGCATATTTTCATATAATTGTTGATTCTTTTGATTTCTTTGTTAAAAAATTGCCTATTTCATATTCTTTGATCATTTATTGATTGGAAAAATACTTGTATTTTTATAAATTTGACTCAGTTTTCTATGTAATTGAGACACTATGTATTGGAGACACTTCTTGCAGAAATCAACCCCCCGCAGTTTTCTGCTTTCCTAATAATTTTGGTTGCATTGGTTTTGTTTGTGTAAAAACTTTTTAATTTTATATAATCAAAATTATATATTTTATATTTTGTAATGCTATCTCTTCCTTGATCCTAAATTATTCCCTAATACCTACATTTGACATATAAACTATTCAATGCTCTCTACTTTGCTTATAGTAGCAACATTTATATGTAAAAAACATACCTCTTTTGACATATGGTATGAGATCTTCATCTAGATCTAGTTTCTGCCATATTGTTTTCCAGTTTTCCACGGAGGTTTTTGTCAAATAATGAGTTTTGTTCCAAAACTTTGGATCTTTGGGTTTATCATACACTACATTACTATGGTTATTTACTATAATGTAATTTGTACTTAATCTATACCACTGGTATCCATTACTTTATTTCTTAGCTAATACTAGATTATTTTTATAATTATCCCTTTATAATACATTTTGAGATCTTTAACATTTTCTTTCACATTTTAATTGATTTTATTGAGTTTTAAAAATTCCAAATGAATTTTGTTATTATTTTTTCTAGCTTTATACAATAACTTTTGATAGTTGATTGGTGTGATTTTGAATAAATGGATTAATTTAAATAGAAGTGTCATTTTTGTTATATTGGCTTAGTTTACTCATGAGCAATTAATATTTTCCCCATTGTTTAGATCTGATTTTATTTGTGGAAAAAGCATTTTATAGTTGTGTTCACATAGTTCTTGGGTTTGTTTTGGTAGATAGACTTCCAAATATTTTATATTGTTTACAGTTATTTTAAATGGAATTTCTCTTTCTAGCTGGTGGACTTCGTTGGTAATATATAAAAATGCTGATGATTTTGTGGATTTATTTAATATTCTGCAATTTTGCTAAAGTTGTTAATTTCTAGCAGTTTTTTAGCTGAGGCTCTTGGATTCTCTAAGTATATCATCATATCATCTGTAAAGAGCAAGAGTTTTGTTCCTCATTGCCATTGTAATTCATTTAATTTTTTTTCTCATTGCTATAGCTAGCATTTCTAGTATAGTAAATAATAGAAGTGATAATGGGCATCCTTGCTTTACCCCTGATTCTATTGGGAAAGATTCTATCTTATTCTTATTTCAATAGTGCTTACTGATAGATTTAGGTAGATATTACATATTATTTTAAAGAAAGTTCCATTTATTCCCATGCTCTTTAATGTCTTCAATAAAAATGGGTACTGCATTTTATCAATGGCCTTTTTTTTTTTTTTTTTTTTTTTGGTGTCTACTGAGATAATATAATTTCTATTGGTTTCCTTATTGATATGGTCAATTATGCTGATAGTTTTCTCAATATTGAGCTAGCTCTGGATATTTGGTATAAATCCCACCTGATCAGAGTATATGATCCTTGTGATATATTGCTATTATCTTTTTTTCTGGTATTTCATTTAAATTTTTTTGCTTCAATGTTCATTAAAGAAATTAGTCTACAATTTTCTTTCTCTATTTTGGCTCTTCCTGGTTAAGGTATCATACTGTCATAAAAAAAAATTGACAAGATTCCTTCTATTTTTCCAAATAGTTTATATAGTATTGAAATTAATTATTATTTAAATGTTTGGTAGAATCCACTTGTAAATTCATTTGCCTCTGGAGATTTTTTCTTAGAGAATTCCTCACGGCTTGTTCAATTTTTTTTTTCTAAAATGGATTTAGTTAAGTGTTTTATTTCCTCTTTTGTTAATTTGGATAATTTACATTTTTGTAAATACTCATCCACTTTGATTTGATTGTCAGATTTATTGGCATATAGTTGGTCAGAATACCTCCTAATTATGTTATTTTCTCTTCATTGGTGGTCATCCTTTTTATTTTTCATACTGGTAATTTGCTTTTCTTCTTTTCTTTTTCTAATCAAATTAGCCAAAGGTCTTTTTGTGGGTTCTGTCACTCCAGAATCCATTTAGAGAATTTAATGTTGTTTCTATGAGAAATTGGGAGAGCTCAGACAACTTCCTGATTCCTTATCTCATCTTCAGTATTCTTTACTTTTAAAGAACTGTCTAGGTTTTAAAGTATGAAATCTTGTAAGATTCTCATAAGATAGTTCACTTATAAGATTTTGAATTTTTTTGACAGTTGCTCCTTTTTTTTTTTTTTCCTGTTCCTTCTAAGCTTTTATCTATTTGATATTCATTTGATAATTACAAATATTTATTTATCTGACCTGGCTGGTTTATTTCAAATTTGCTTATTATTCTAAAATCTTATTTAAGAGGGTTTTTAAGGTGATTTTTTTGCTTTGGTTCAGACATTACCTTTCATTTTAGAAATAGATTTGACTATGGGAAGAGCTGTTTTTCAGTGTTTTTCAATTAAATTAAATATAAATACTCAAGACACTATATTGGAATTAAAATAGTAAATTGACAACCTCTCTCCTTAAAGACCTTAAATTCTCTTGGGGGAGGTAATAAAACACATGTCATAAGGGATATAAAGCAAAATATTATGGGATAAAGGAAAGATATAGAAGAGAAAATGAGCTAGAACAATTTGAAGGTAAAAATAATCCATTCATTTTGAGGATTACTTTGAGGAGGCTTTTTATTTTATCCCTCTTTTATTATTCAGTTGAAAGAAAGAGGAAATGGAAGTATCATATAGTAAATAAATAATAGTAATATTAAATAATAAAATAAAATAATAAATATAGTAAGTAAATAAATAACAAAATAATTCAAGTGACTCAGTTTTATAGAATTGTTCATAATAATCTAGTGTAAAATAAATTATAGTTAACACCCCAAAACTAAGAGTAAAAATAGACACCTGGTTAGATGCACAAACTCATAATCAACTGATTGTACTTCACACTTATTAATTACATTAAATTATTGCAGATCAATTAAAAAACCCTTTTCATTCATATTATTTATTCTAACCAAACTAAAATGGCCACTGCATTGGTTTATACTATGTGCATGATTAGCATTGAAAAAAAAATCAGTGATGAAATGTTTGTTGTGTTGTTTGTCTACCTTATTATTTATAGAAACCCTTGAACTATTTAGTGGAACTAAGGGTTCCATGGGACAAAATTTTGACAAATGATATTTTAAAGCTGAGGGCACTTTCCTTTTTATTGTTTTAAATATATATTCATTACCTTATGCTTGAAAATTATTAAGCTAGAGATGAAAAACTGGGTACAAATTCAGTTGACTTTTAAAAGACTGTTACCTTGTTATATAATCATCACAATGACAAAATGTGTTTCCTGAGTATCATGTGAATGTGCATTATGGATATGTCTTTAAACTAAATTGAAAAATGGATCAGTTGTTTTGAATTGGTTAAACATAATCTTTCGTGGTTTTCCCCATATATAAAAAATGAATTGTAATATGAATTATAATGAATTATAATAGTTCATTGCCAGTTTTGTGTTGAGGTTTGTAAGCCAGTATAAATCTTCTAGGTCAGAGAGTACTCAAAAGTGTTTTGTGGATACTGACAATTCTCTTAATCAAATTGTACCAAAATAAAATAGAGGAGAAAAAGAGCAATACTTAATTATGTATATGTTTTAATATGTATCAATGACTTCTCAGTTTTGTGGCATATTTCTAGGTCTAGAAAGAGCATGATGTAATAAAAATAGCAATAAGTATAGACTAAATTCCTGTATGCCTACTAAGTAGATCTATGAGTTGTAGCAAATCATTTTACCCCTGCTATTTCAATTTCCTTGCAAAATATGGATAATAACTATAATACTTATCTATCATCTAGCACTTTTATGATGAAATAACATGATAAAAGTAAAAATATTTTGAAAAAATATTAAATGCTATATAAATGTAAGGTATTAATATTCCTTTTTAGAGTTTTCCTTATTTTCAAGTGTTCTTGGTTTTATTTGTGATGCAGGTGACAGAAACAACTGAGGAAACATCAACTGTTCCGAATGGTGAACTTGTGGAAGGGGAACAGAATACTGCAGAAGTAATGCTTTTTTTGTACCCTCTCTCCCAAGCCTCAGTCTTTTCAGAAACTCTTATCCTAATCTTTTTATTTATTCAATTTCAAAAATTTCTGTAGTTGTGATGTTTCTAACCAAACTGGTTTCTTGGACCATATCAGTTTTCCAAAGATTTATTTCCTTGTCTTCAGGATTTCCTGAACTATCTTAGGATAACCTCATTTAAAGTCCTGAAAACTCTTTTTACCCTTGATTTATCTTCTCTGATCTGCTTGATTTGATTAAAATAAGTACAGTGGCTTAGTTTTCTATCTGGTAAAGTTTTAACATCTCCACATATTACTTTAGACAAAAATATGGGCACTTGTATATTGTCCCACTCCCATCTATACTCCTGTTCATACATTCAGAAGGCTATGTGTTCCAGAACTCCAAGGCAGAGGCTTCCATCATCCCCTTTCATGAACTGTGAAACCTGGGCAAGTTAGTTAACTTCTTATTCCTAGAGGTGCCTCTGAATAAGTTTTAGAACAAATGCTGACTTGCAATGACAAAGGGATTTTCCTCATCAGGACTACCTTGCATCAATGAAATAAAAAACCAGATAATAAAAAATACAAATAGTTTCCTAGGACAAAGAACTATGTACTCTGTCTCAGGTAGAAACTATGTACTTTACCTGAAACGTAATGATTAAGAAGAAAAGATTTAATTTTAGCCAGATAATCCTTTATGCCTGGAAACTATTTATTTAGTTACCAGTTCCCAAGATCTTCTCTGGCATGATATGCAAATCAAGTTGAGACAAAACAAAAGTAAGTAGAGGAGGTAAGACCCGCAGGCCAAATTCCTTCCTTTGTTACATATTTCTGTCAGCAGCAAAATTCCCTAGTTTTTTGGTGATATATTTTAGACAGAAAAAACTTTACTGTCATCCTAATCATATAATAAATGAGAACAGAACATTTCTCAAATAAGGGAAGGGGCATGCCACGAAATACAGTTTTCTGGTTTCTTAATTAAGTGTAACTATTCTGTATTGAGAAAGAAAAGATCAATGAATTGGGCATGCAACTAAACAAGTTAGGAAAAGAGCAAATTAAAAGCTTCCAATTAAATATCAAATTAGAAATCTTAAAATCAGTGGTGAAATTAATAAAATTAAAAGTAAGAAAACTATCAAACTAATAATAAAACTAAGAGTTGATTTTATGGAAAAAACACCCAACAAAATGACAAACCTTTGATTAATTTGATAACTATACTGTGTGTTTCCTTTGTTCAGGGAACAGACAGTGCTGAAGTAAGTGATAAAAATGAGGTGCCAAAAGAAGGCACAGAAGATGTAGACAATACTCCTGAATCAGAAGTAAAACAGGCAAGTGGTTTCCCTTTCCCCATTTTTAATTTTCATTTTAAAAATTCATATTGATATGGGGCTATCAAATAGTTTTTAATTTTTAAAACTTTATTTTCTGTTAGGTCTATGAATTCTTTCAAATTTGGATGCTGCTTATTGAGAAATTGTAGTAAATTAGAATATCTAGGGTTTCTGTGTTGATTATATAATCCCAGTTCTGACTTGAAACTGAGGATTGTGTTTCATGGTGATATATACCTTACTAATTTCAACGTGAACTAGATCTTACTTTCAGCACGTACACTGGCACTTCCCTTCCTTTCTATCCTCTCCTAACCAAAAACCAAATATGTGGAGTTTGGTTTGTATAAAACTTAAGCATAGTCTACAGTTATATTGTTAGTATCATAGGTAAAGAAACCATGATTAAAGGTGAGATTTTTGTAAATTTTGACGTGTATATTTCAGTAATTATTCAGTAGAGTCAACTGTCTATCTAGCTGAGTGTCAAAGTAAATCTAGAAGATTGTTACATGCTTTATTTTATTTTATTTTTGTGCTAGATTTCTAAATTCATTGAAATAGACAAGTTTTAGTGAAGTGACTCCCTCTGCCACTATAATTTTATAATTATAAAGAGAAGAAAATACACTTGTATTTTTATAAAGTAATTTTATAGTCCTTAGAGTTGTCTGGGGACACTGAAATTTAAGTGACTTGTTTAGGGTCACACAACTTGTGATTATCAGAAGGAAGATCATTCTGAACCAAGGTAGTTTTTGACATTGGTAAAATTACCAAGAGTAGTGTACAGAAGAAAAAATATCTCAGACTGCCATTATTAAGCAAAAACCATTATAAATGTCTGAACATGATAGAACAAAAAAGAGACTAATGAGTTTGTTTCCCTCTGATTAGAGAAGGTGGAAGGTAGATAGTGATGAGGTCCTCTCAAATTCTGTACTTGAGGAGATTGTCAGTGATGACCATCTCATCATTTCCACCTGTCTGCATTTTTTGTACTTCATTGTTAGGTGACATAGTGGATAGAGTACTGGGCCTTGAGTCAGGAAGACCCAAGTTTAAATCCAGATTTAAGATACTTACTAGTTGTGTCTTCCTGAACAAAACACTAACCTTGTTTTTGCTTCAATTTCTTCAACTCTAAAATGGGAATAATAATAGTACCTTCCTTGAAGATCTGTTATATTACATGAGATGATATTTTTGAAAATGTTTATTGTATTTGATAGAATGCATTGTATGTTTACTGGCTATCCATCTATTCCCATATCAAAGTGTAAGCTTTCTCTTTAGGCAGAAAAGTGTATATACTATATGTAACTAGCTGATTAAAACATTTTGTTTGTCATGTTGTTTTGAATGGAAAAGACTCCATATCCAAACAAATTGCAAAAATATTGTACATCAGTTGGGATGTCCAATCTATATTATCTTTCCTCTCTCCCATTAATCTCCTTCACTTTTTTGTGGATGTATTGGTGTCAGGTTTAGTCCTTTGTTTCCTACCGTGAACATCTAGTGAAAAGATATTGTAGGGGATAAACATAATGGATTAAATTTTGGAGGAGGATTCTGGTTGGAAGGATAGAAGGATAATTATGTTCCTAAATATAATAAATATCTAAATATTATATTCTAAATATAAATCCACTACATTATTATATAAAAAATATATGAGACAACTTGTTGTCCATTGTGATATGACATATTGTTTTGTATTATTTATTCCAAATGTCATCTTTTTTTTTTTTTTTTGTAAATGAAGAATAATCAAAGAATTACTGGCCTAAAAAATTTCTCATACTGCTTAGCTTATAAATAGATTTATTCCCTTCCCTTGCCACTTTCATTTTCTCCTCCCCTTTCTTTTATCTCAAGGTAATTTCCCTAGCTTTCCCTCTTCTCCCTACTCCCCCTTTCAGCTTCCTTACATATCTTTTCCCATAAGACTATGAGCTTCTTGGGAAGAGACACTATCCAGGATTTCTTTCTTTGTACCACCAGAGTATAGCGCAGTGCCTAGCAAATAGTAGGCACTTATTAAATGTTTATTGATTGAATGATTTGCAAAGCTTCTTGTCATTTAATCATAAATCATTAAAGCATTGAGAGGTTAAACAATTTGCTTAAGGTCTCACAACCAGTATGTATGAGATATGGGACTTGAATTTATACATTCCTGACTCTAAGATCTGCTCCCTAAAAAAAAAAAAAAAAGAAGAAAAAAAAAGAAATGCTCTAATTATACCAATCTTCAAAGGAAAAACCAGGAAGAAGCTCCTTGCAAAAAAAGACTAAAATGAAATACCCATAAGATAATTCTGCCAAATTTTAAAATAACAAATTCTTCCTAAGTGAAAAAAATTTCAAAACATAACTATTATAGAAAATAATATAACACCATAGTGAGTCACTTCCATTCAAATCATTTATATTACTAGTCTTTATAGCTGTCATTCCCATCCTTCTAAATCCTGCCTCCAATATCGTTATTATCAGTAGCTTTCAATTAACAGATTATTCTTTTATGATCAGATATTTAAATAACTATTAGTTCTTCACTGAGAATTACTCAAACTAAGACTATCAGTAACTATTTTAACAAATTATTCCTAACTAACTACTATCAGCCAAGGCCCCTCAGAAATATACAGCGGGGTTTCTGAATGATATTATTTATTAGTAAATACATTTAAATTTGATTAAATATCTGACTAAAATTACAACACTCAGCTAGGTCTTCAAGTATTAACCTTTCTTACATGAGAAAAACTTTGCTTAGTATGGTTTATTCAAGCTCTTCCTTTTGAAAACAGCAAATATGAAACCAAGGAATGTAATTCAATATTTTGATGTTACTATGAAAATTTATAAATGCCTAGGGGATATTTACAAGTGAAGTTCAATGATAATTTGATATAATAAGGGCAATCTGTTTTTAGAAGAAGTGATCTTTGGCTAATCTCCTCTCACACCCCAGAAATCATATTACATTTGTAATTATGAAGTATTAAGAAGCCCTTTATGATATGTGAATACTTTTCTCTAATGGAATTAAAGGGATCAATTGTATTGGACAGTAAAAAATTATTGAAACCTATGCAGATTTTTGATTTTTAGGCATTAGTTCAAGGCAGTGCAGGTTCAGGAGCTTTGTGTAAGACACCCCAAAAGAGTGGGAGGAGGGGGCAGCTAGGTGAAAGAGCACCAGCCCTGAAGTCAGGAGGCCCTGAGTTCAAATGTGACCTTAACACTTCCTAGCTGTGTGACCCTGGGCAAGTCACTTAACCCCAATTGCCTCAAAGGGAAAAAAAAAAAGGTAGGAGGAGAGGATTTTTTGTTTTTGCCAAAGTGCTCAGTAGTTATATAGTACCAGAGAGATAATACAATCAGCAGTTTAAGAGTTAATCAGTTGGAGAAATTTGATGCACAATTGAGGGAGCAAAGACTCATAAATTGAGGAGGCAAGACAAATACAGATACCAAAAAATCAGTCAATTTAGAGAGGAAATAGCTTTGAGGTATAGGAGGAGGAGGAAGCCATGGAGAAGGGCAGATGTTGGGAACAAAGTTGAGAAATCTGTCCAAGAAGGATTCACTGTGAGGACTCTACAAAGACAGAAAGTACTTCCATACCTTTTAGTAGCAGCAGTTAGGATTACCTTTTCCGATATGTGTTTGTTCATGTGTGTTTCATTATCATTATATTCTTAGTTTAAAACCATTTTGCTGATAATGGGAGTGTGTATTTATGAGATAGTATGCCCCAGGGTTATGGGGAGAATATTTTGTTTTACTAACCTTCTGAGCAAATGCATGTTTTAAGAGCTAATTATGAGTACTAGCTTATTATTGATGAAAAACACACTAGTGGTGGCTTATGAGCAATTGTTTTAGAAAAGCAGCTCCATAAGCTACCTCTAGAAATTTACAATAGAAGCTTTTCTTTGGATAACCAGCCTGAATGTTAGTGTGAGTAGGAGAGACTAGCTCAAGAAGAGTGTTACATAATAGATTGTGTCTATAAGAGAAAAATCAAGTCTACACAATTATCTTAGATGAAGAGAAAAACATTTTACAAAACCTTTTATAAAAATCCATATGAGGAGTGCTTCAGATGTTCATGATTTGTGTGTGATCATTGACAAGTACCCTATTGTATTAATCCATATAAAATTTTTAAATAAAAAGTAGTTTGAGAACTAAGACACTAGAAATTTGGAGGATTAAGAAAAACTTAATGTAGAAATTGGTGCTTAGGCTTTTTCTTGAAAGAAGAGAAGGATTTATTTAACATGTATAGGACTGCTTGCCACTAGAGGAGGGGATGGAGAGAGGGAGGGGAAAAATCGGAACAGAAGTGAATGCAAGGGATAATATTGTAAAAAATTACCCTGGCATGGGTTCTGTCAATAAAAAAGTTATTAAAATTAAAAAAATACAAAAAAAGAAAAAAGAAAAAGAAAAGGAGAGAAGGATTTTTTGAAGCAAAGCTGAGGAGGGCCTAACCCAGTCATGGAAATGGTTAATGAGGGACCCATTGGGATGGGGAATTGAGTGCTATATAAGAAAGAAGACCAGTTCAGCTGGAGCTCAGAATGCAGGTGTGAGAATAATGCTTGAAAGAGGATTGTAGGACCATACTATGAAGACTTTAACAACTATTTTTATTTTATCCTAAAGGTAGTAAGGAGCTAGTGAAGTTGATTAAGTTGGAGACTGACATGGTCAGATTTGCACATAAGAAAAATAATTTTGGGGGCAACATGAAGGAAGGACTGAATTGTGAAAAGATTAGAGACAGGGATACCAAACAGGACATTGTAAAAATAATCCAGACAAAAGGTGATTAGAGTCTACACTAAGGTGGCAGATGTGAGACAAAGTCAAATGTCATAGATACCGTAGAGGTAGAAATTAAAAGATTTGGCAACTGGATGTGTGGAATGAGGGAGAGTAAGGAGTCACAGATAAATAGAAATTTATGGCCCTGGGAGACTAGGAGAATGGTGATGTCTTCTACTGAAATAATGAAGTTTAGAAGAGGGGAGGAATTTTGGGGAAAGATAGAGTTCATTTTTGTACATATTATTTGAAATGTCTTTGGGACATTTGGTGGTAGAGAGGAAGATAGAGAGAGTTTTTATCAACTTGCCTTTTTCTCAGGGAAGTAAGATGTTAGGTCATCTGTTATTAGTGTTCTATAAGGTTCTTAGAGAATCAGTAAATATGAAATTGGGCTGCCATGAGATAAATTCTAAGGGTGATGAATTATTGACTTCAGTACTTCAAGAATCCATGATTTCCTTGAATTGGAGATGTCTACTAATCTAAGGAACAGGCAACAAAGAATTGCATAATATTGGTTACCTAGTAAAATAAGGATTAAGAATTCTGGAGTAGTAGAAGATGGGTGTGACTGAGGCTCTGGCATTATAGATACTGAATCAATAAAGTGATTAAGACTAGATGGAGAATGAGAAAGAAATTGAAAAAAATAAGAATAGGTTTTATGGGAAAGGTGACTGAATTGAAAGGTACAAGTAGAAAATTTTAAACTCCTACCTCATTTTTGAAACTGGCATAATTCTGTGAAATGATGAAGGCTATAAGTATAGGGGTGGCTATGTTGGTTGTCACAGAAGTAGTGTAGGTGACTTGGAATTTGGATTTGACAAGGCTGAGGAATTATGTAGTCAGAATGTTAAAGTTATTATAAACATTAATATTAAAGTCTGCAAATTTTATGGCAGGATCATAAACAATCGTAATAGTGCTAAGCAAACTTTAAAATGTTAGGACTAATTTTTTACTCTATAGATTATTGATAACTTTCTTAGCTTTTTGCTGTAGAATATAGTAGATCCTAAATTGGACATGCTTTATCAAGCACAAAAAATGTTAAATTTCTGTTATTGCCTCCTATTGGTTGCTTAGTCTTCTACATTTAATTTTTGATTTTTCTTTTTTTTTTGAAAAAATTTTTCTTCACTTACATATAAAATTTTTTAAACATTATTTTAAAAAAATTTTGAATTCCAAATTGCTCTCTTCCAGGCTTTCCTCCCTCCTTATTGGGAGGACAAGCAATTTGATAAAGGTTATACATATATAGTCATACTAAACATATTCCCACATTTGTTTTGTTGTGACTTTAAGATTTTTCTACAAATGTTCTGGATAAAATAATTCTCTGACATATTCTATTTGTTAACATTATAAGTCAAAGATATATTTTAAAGAAAAACAAATAAAACACACTGGATTTATTTATCTTGGAAGCATTCTGCTACACTCCCATCTAGTAAAAGTCTATGCTGTAGAATATTATTTCAAAGGATAGAGAGACTTATTTTTGTACTTTTTTGTCAAAGTTTTTTTTAGTTCCTTTTAATAATTTAATTTTGATGAATATCTATAAATGATATTATTATCATTTGTATAAATAAGGAGGGGACTACAGAAGAGGAAGAAAAAGAGGAAGCAGAAGAGGAGGAAAAAGAGGAAGCTGAAGAGGAAGAAAAAGAGGAAGCACAAGAGAACGAAGAGGCAGAAGATTCTTAGTTCTTTTCATGCTTCATTTATTCAAGTTTCTCAGGTAGGTATTGTTCTTGAAAAATATTATTCCAGGAATGATTGTGATGAGCCATTCATTAATCTTAAATTTCTAGTTTCAGAAAAACAAGTCTCAATATGGACCATTTGAATGTGTCTTGGTCTCTTTTTCCAAGGCATTGGTTCTCAAATTTGAAAGGATGCATGATCATATTAATTGGGTTCAATACAACTTTTTGTTACTTAATGTCAACTGAGCTCTCACTACAACAAAGTAATTCTTTTATGCCTCCCTAACTGAATCCCTGTAACATTCCCTATAACAGCTTTTCCTAATTTTTAGCTTCTCTCCTCAATCTTCTATACTTCCTTTTGTCTCCTTCCACTCAGCAGACCTTGCCTGAAAATATACTAAGAAAAGATGTTTACAATTGTCCATCTCAAAACTTCTTATCATTACCTATTTTCTCTTTTACTCTATTCTTTGAAGTAGAGGTTTTCCTTCTCCTTGACAAAACTTCTACTTGTAGCCTTGATCCTACCTACTTTCTGCTTTTTTTTTTTTAGCAGACTATTCTTTTCCTCTCCTTCCCTTTTACCTTTTCTCATTTTTCTCTTCCCACCCACTCTCACTTACCACTCTCTTCCTTTCCCTCTCTACCTTGTGTCTCTCACTTTCACCTACTCTTCTTCTTCTTTCCCCCTCTTTCTCTCTCCCTCCATCCCTTCCCCTATTTATTCTTCCTGCAGATATGTCCAAGTCTTCCTCATTCTTGAAAAAATTCTCTGATTTGATCTTATCCTTTCTTCCAGGTTTTGTTCTTTCTCTCTCTGTTCTTCTTTTCTGCCGAACTATAATAATTGTCTACACTTATTGCCTCTTGGCAGTTTTTCATCTAAATTTTTTCAACCCTTTGTAATCTTGTTTCAGACCTCATAACTCAACTGAAAATATTCTCTCTGACATTATCAGAGGTCTTTTAATGGACAATTATGAGAATCTTTCTTCAATTCTTACCTCTCTTGAATTCTCTGAATTCTTTGATACTGCTGACCACCATTTCCTCTTGGAGACTCTCTCCTCTCTGGGTTTTTATGATATAGCTGCCTATTGGTTTTCCTTCCTGAAAAGGAAAATAATCTGACAACTTCTTTTCATTCTCCTTTGCTGGACCAGCATCTGTATCACATACTATAAATGTGAGTATACCTTAGACTCTTTTCTTCCCTCTTCTCTATTCTCGCCCTATCCTCTCTCCAACTTATATGGATTCAATTTTTTCTCTATGTAGATTACTCTCAGATATCTATCCATCCATCCATCCATCCCTTATCTCTTTCCTGAACTGCACTTTCACATTGCCACCTCTTACTGCACTTTTAAAACTATATGTTATTTTAAACTCTGTATATCCAAAACAGAACACATAGTCTTTTCCTCAAAACTTTATTCTCTTCAGAAATCCCTTATATACCTAACATATACTTTCTAGCTATCTAATCAATTGACAAATTGTTGATAACCCCACATATATCTATCATTTGTGCCTTTCTCATTTGTGCCTTTCTCTGTATTCCCAAAATGATCACAATAATATAGGCCTTCATCCCCTTTTGTCTGGCCTTTTCATCTGGACTTTTGCAATATCAAATTACTATCCATATTTGTCTCTACCCATTTGGATCCATCCTCATCACAGATACTAAGTGTTTTTCCTAAGGCCTCATCACATTACTACCCTACTCTATAAACTCCAGTGGTTCTTTTTTACCTGTAGGATAAAATATAAGCTCTTCTGTTTATCATTTAATGTTTTTAATCACTTGGCTACACATTTCTTTTACACTTTTGTTAAATACAGCTTTAATAGTATAAAACTATGCTAATACTTTTGGGATACCTTTTATTATTCTGATTTATGCATACTTCAGACAAGCCAAACTGACCTCTTTACTATTCTTTATATATGGATTCCATCTCTCATAACTATGCCTTAGCACTAGTTATACCCCAATCCTAAAATACATTACCTCCTGAATTCTACTTCTTAGAATTCCTACCTTTCTTTAAAGTTCAATTCAAATCTAACCTTCTACATGAAATCTTTCCCGCCTCCTTCATCTGCTAGTAGGGAGGGAATAAACATTTCAGGAACTGTGCTAAGAGCTTTTAATACATATGTCATTTGATCTTTACAACAAACCTGTGTTAGATGTTATTATTATCATTTTATACTTGAGGAGACTGAAGAAATAAAGCTGGAGTGATTTCTCCAGGGTAACAGTGTCAGAACCAACTGTTCTGGGGTCAGAAGTTAGATTTGAACTTAGGTCTTCCTGATTCTAAGCCCTGTATTCTATCTATTATACACCAGCTTTCTCTAGTATCTACATTCCAAATTTACTTATATTTATTTTATATCTGTATTTTTTATACCTTGGTAATAGAGTTTTAAAGACCTTTTTCATGGGTAACCTAGGTAGGTAGCCTAGAGATTATACTGCAAATATTATACAACTACATCAGACCTTCACTCTTTAGCTTGCTATGTAATAAACCACATTATTTATTCTCCCTTAGGGTAATCATTGAATACATCTTTATATTTACTCATAAATTAATAAAATAATAGCATCCCCTCAATTAGTAGCTCTGAGATACCCTCCAGTTTATTAACTATTAATAATCAAATATACTTGAGAAATTTTTTTTACTATAAATCTTTTTTTTTAAACTATAAACTTTTACTCATTTCTTTCTACATTGAGCCTCTTATTCTCCTAAGCTTAGCTAAACATCCAATACAAAAAATAATAAAACAGACATAAATAATTATTTATAGTGTGAACCTCCTGTGCTAAAGAAAACTATTTTCAGGTCTAAAATGACAAGAAGCCGGGGAGATATCCAATCATGGAAAGATAAGAGATATTGAGAGTCATGCTTAGCTAAATTTGAGATGCTAGGACCAGGATTCTGTGACCAAACAATCCCAAAGACATCAAGACAATCCAGCAAGCATTTATTAAGAACCTGTTTTATGCTAGGCATAGTGTTAAGCACTGACAATAAAAAGAAAGATAAAAAACTGTGAGCCTGCAAGGAGTTCACAGTCTAATAGGACACAGGAGGTACTAAACAGAATGGTGTTAGTAAAACCATTTGGACTGCTGAGATTGGAACTGTTGATTAATTATGTGTCCTTCCCGTCCCTCTGTTTCCCAAAGGGGCATGTCCTGGTCTCCCCAAAACTAATCTTCCTGTCTTGGGAGGTCATTTACCTTTTATGTTTTCTGTATTTAAGGTAAGCTTTAAAGATAAAAATGACTAATCATTTCATTGTTAGCCTAAGTGTGTGATTGCATGAATATGGCAGGAGACCAATAGTGACCATCTAGGAGCAGAGAGGGAGATGCAGCCCTTCAGCATTCCAGAAAAACACTATTTTTCTTTGGCTGGGGGCATAGGAGCAAATTAAAAAGAATTATTTATTCATGTTTACAGCTTGACAGAGAAGAAAGAAAGAGACTCTCTTAAAAGCAAACATTAAAGACAGGTAAGCAGAAAGGGGAAATAAACTTTCCAGGGATGGAGATATATTTCAGGAAGATAAATTTACTGCTCTTTGCAACTAACAGAGGGAAAGGGAAGTGGGCAAGAAGAATCAGTTGCTCCAATGTCAGAAACAATAAAACCCTGACTGGTGACTTATGTTTTGTTTGGTCACACAGCTCCAGTCCTAGACTCTTGAGCTTTTACTTTTCATGTATCTCAATCTCTCCATCCTCCTGCTGCTGCTGCTGGTGATAGTGGCATCCCAGACTGTACATCCCTTTTCCCCTTCCTTTAACATGGATGGGATTGATTTATTTGTCAAAGTCATGCTAAAACTATGCTAAACACATACTTACGTTCCACTGAAAACTGATTTTCATAATAAGCCTAAGACACTGAAAGATTTTGACATTATTTCTGAATCATCAACTGAATTAAATTATATTAATTAAAATTTGAATATTGAAATGTTTTATTACTTTATCACATTTTAAAACTATGTATATGTATATATCTATGTATGTACATATATAGAAAATCTATATTGAGATCCCACTTCTGAGGCCTATTATCTCTATAGCCTTCAGAAAATAACCCGGGGTTATGGACCTTACTGGATTTAACTTTCATCATTTGTAAAGGGAAATAGCTAGTACTATACTAATAAGTTGAAGCTATATCCCTGATTTTGGACTTTATTTGAAAGTAAAGTGTTTAGTTATACATGGTAAGTTTGTGCCACTTTGTGGTTTTAAATAGTCATTTTCCTTAAAATGAAAAATGACTACACCCATTGTTTATAAGAGGAGAAAATTCCTACAGTCATAAGACATATCATTGAGAGTTCGCACTGGCAGAACAGAGAGAGAAGTCAGGGTGCGTTCTGTTCAAGTTCTAGCTGGATTGCTAACCTATAGTAATAGAAGGAATTCCCTTACCAGAAGCTTCCTACATAGATAAAATCACAAGTCTCAATAGCAAACAAAATAGTGTACAAATTTTTAAAGTAGTTCTTTAATTATCAATGACCTAAAGAAATATGTAAGTACTATGAGTTGTTTTCTATCTTGTACCCTCCTGAAATCACTGACTAAAATGCCCATTCACTAGATCATATTTATTTCTATTTTCTTGGCAACACCAAGGTTCTAGTCCATGTATGGGCCATATAAATCCTGCATTTAAAAATATAATTGCAGTTACATGCTTTTGACAACAGAATGAATAACACTTCTGTTATGTTAGTTTGATAAGTGATCAGTTAATCAACAAGCATTTTGCATTGTCCTAGGCTCCAGACAGAGTCTAAAAACAAACAAGCCAAAAAGCAATAGTCCCTGCTCTCAAGAAGCCTACATTTTATTTGAAGAAACATGTATACATATTAGAATAAAACTCATTGCAAGTAGGTATTATTTTATTCTTTGTACTTATATCCCCCATACCTAGTATAATCAATGATACATAGTAGGTGATTAACAAATACTTGCTTATTTGATTAACATAGATATATGCAAAATGAATATCTCATGTAGAAGATGATGCTTGAGCTAAGCTGTAAAAGTAACTCAGGATAAGAAGAGATGGAAATAAGAACAGAATATATTCTAAACGTGGGGATCATTCTGTGCAAAGGCAAGTTTGGGACATGGACTGTTGAATGTGAGAACAATCAAGCAGGTCAGTTTGGCTAGAGTATAGTGTGTATGAAGGTTAATAAAATAAAGGGTAAATAAAGTAAGTTAGAACATCTGAAAGGCTTAAAATGCTAAACAAAGGAGTTCATATCTGATCCTCGAACTACAAAGGAGCCACTATAGTTTATTGATCAGGGCAATGACATGGTCAGACCTGTACTTTCGGGAAATCACTTTGACATCTATGTTGAAAAAACACAGATTTAAGTAAGTAGTATATTTTCTTAGTCATCAATTAAGTGATGATAAGAAAATAGTGATAAGAACCATAATGATTATATAATAGGTCTGCAGAAAATGTTGACTGAATTAAGATGAGGAAAGTATGGAAAGAGCAAAGATAAAAACCAAAAGACTGGTAATTAAAGTTGAGAAATTATGTTAATAAATACAAATTTTGCTAATAAATACTGTCACTTCCAACTTGCTATTTGGCACTTCTTGGAAACTCTATGACATCCTAGGAATGTCACAAACCCATTTTGGAAAACATTATTTTATAGAGAGCTATTATAGTTTCTAAAAATCTTGGAAATTTTAGTGATTTTCTTTTAGGTTATCATTAGGATATTATTTAGGTATCATTAAATATTTTTGGAGGGTAGAGGTAAGGAAAAATAAACATTAGTTCAAGATTTTCATTTTATAGATAGGTAAAGTGAGACAAGGGAAGATAGGTGATTTGCTCGGGTCTTACAACTAGCTACTTTCAGAATTGAAAATAGAATCCATGTCTTTCATGCTATTGTTTAAAATCATATTCTTTCCTACATCAAAATTAATTTCTGGGAAAATAAAAGTTGGCAGGTGACTTGAAGAAATTAAGTGGAGAAAAAATTCTATCACTGTAATGATAATAAAACAAAATGTGACTGTATACTTCATTTCCCCTCTTATCAATAATATAAAATGCAAAAAAATCAACAAAATGTTTATAAATATCATTCAAATCTCCTTAACCAGATATTTTAAATTTATAAAACTGGCATTTCTTTTTAGAATAATATTTACGTAAAATAAGATTTAACATTCATTATAACAAATCATTAAATATTAAATAACATAATTTAATCATAAACTTTAATTTTGCCAAATATTTTATAGCCTAATCCTGGAGAGATTAAAATATAGCCTAAGAGATATAAATCAATTGGCATACCTTTCATCATACCTGTTATCAATAAGAACAATTTGTTACCTCTAATATTTGCTATTTTTTAGCTATATGAAATTCCCATTCTATTCACATATAATATCCATTATAAAGCATACACAAAATAGAAATATGATGAAAAAGTGAAATGAAGTTTTTCAAAGCAATTTTTATTTATAACTAATTCAGAATCCGTTTTTGATGTCACTAAATATTCTTTTCATAAATAATATTAACATTTTTAATGATGACAATGTGATTGAATATTTCATTTTTTAAAAGAATTTTGGTTGACATAATGTGTCATAATATGTCAAATATGTCGTAATGTTAAAAATGAAAGAAGACTTGAGAATACTGTATTCATTTTGTGAAACTTTCATTCTTTCCTCAGGATACACTGAATGACATATATGACATATCTATTTGATGCAATCAATATGTATGTTAAATAGTAATAAAATGTAATTTTTTTTTGCTTTTTATGAGCATTTATAATTTAGTTTTCCAAAATGCTTACAGGAGGTCAATCATACCTTGCTTCTTCACATCTTATTAATCAGTGGCACCTGGTTTTCTGTGAAAAAGGAATAGGGCTAAGTGAAACACTTGGATTTTACTATTGGCCAATGGTACAGCACTTCACTTGTTTAAGGCTGTCAGGTTAGAATTCTAGGCCAAAAAGAACACTTGATTGAAATGGGCCTCTTGGATTCCTCATGTCAATTATTGCACAAAATACCAAAGCAAATAAATTGTAGTAACCGTGGTAGACACTTGATTTTAGTTTTGCTTATAAGATTTTCCTGGCTTTGTTCTATGTTTCCCTCTTTAATTGCCCAGACTTTTTTCTTTTGAAAATAATACTTTCCAGTCAAAATCTTGAGGTTCTTTCTCTGTAAAATTTTTGTATCTATTTCATTGTTCCTTAGATTCCACTTTGTTTTTCTTCAGCTTCACAGAATTTTGTGGAAACATTTTCCTCTTGCATCATCTTCCCATTTTCTTGGGATTTGGGGTCTAGAGATATCTGAGCCAGGTGTAAAGCAGGGTTCTAATACTGTGTTTCTGATTAATAGGTTTCTTTTTGTAATCCTATGCGTTTTGTAATGCATTAAAATATTCTTAGAAAGGGTTCAAAAGTTTCACCAGACTGATGAAGGGATCCATGATTAAAATGGTTTAAAACCTCTGTTGTTCTTTTATAAATCACATCTAAATTTCACAAGTCTAGCTCTTTGTCCCAATGGTCTACGACTAATTGCAATAGGGAGTTAATTTTTCTGACATGAGAAACATGGCCCAAGTTCTCGATGACTAGGTATATCGAAGATCACGTTAGAGATTATCCTCAAAGGCTTCTTCTCTGTATGTTCAGCCATTGACCTTTTCCATTTTCTTTTGTTTCATCTGTAGGATCTCTAGACTCATTCAGCAACCATCCATTTGAAATGATAGAGGCAATTTTTGAAGATCTGGGAGAAAGTTAATTTAGAGGATTGAGATTTGTTTAGGAGATGAGAACTCAGTATTTCACTTTTTTTTCTCCATAGGATAAATCTGTTCTTTGGTAACATGCAGAGATATGGACATTATAATCTGTTTTCTATGATTTTCTAACTTATATAAACCGTTTTTTTGGTGTGTATATCTCTCCTAGTTTGAGATATCCTCTGGGAATAATGGCTCTCTTTTCAAATTTTTCCATTGTTGTATCCTGTTTAGCATTTACAGCCCTTCATCATCTAGTCTCAATTTATCTTTACAGGCTTATTATACATTACTCTCATAAACTCTTCATTCAAACCAAGTTGACATTATTACTGTTCCTTATATACTCTGTCTTCCATTTCTGTCTGTACTGGCTTTAATATGCTTCTTATAAAGCATATTAAAGCTCCCTTCTCCACTTCTTAGAATGCTTACTTACCTTCAAAGTTTAGGTCAGTCCAAACTTCTATAAGAGCTTTTCCTAATCCCTCTGACTGGCAGTACCTTCTTCCTCACCAAATTATCCTCCAGCTATTTTGTTTCTATTTGTAAAATAATCTGCAGGCTTCTAGGAATTTATGAGGTAATTCTTTATGGAGAAGAAATTTTCAATCTTTGGTGTTCAAGATTTAGGGACAAGAAAGTATGAGATTTGGTGGATAGGGAGAAAGAGAACAAGGAATTGAGTGAGAACAATACCTGCTCTCAGGTATTGAGAGCAAGTAGATGGAGTACTAGCAAATATAGCCACAGTGAGACATCCTCATATCCTCCACAGCTAGGATTAGGAAACTATCCCATTATTCCCTCAAGGCCTGAGGAAGGTGCTAAATTCCTCAACATATATTCTGTTTCATGGTTTGTCTTTGTATTTTTGTACCTCGCTGTCTCCATTGTATGGTAGGTGGCTAATAAATGTCTACTGATTGATTGTCATCTTTCACCAATCCAATGAACTCCTGTGACTCGATATAGCTGCTCCCAGAAGAGCTGCACTACCTACTTGTAAAATGTTACCATTGTTAACTTTGTTATTGCCACTTCTTACATCTCTCTTTATATCACTTAGCCTGCCTCTATTCCCACTGCCACTACAACTTCCCTGTCCATGGAGAAGGGGAATGATGGAGGCAGTATAGGGGAGCCAATTGCTATTATCTTTACTGATGCTACTATAACCCACCAGTGAGAGCGGCTTCTATCAGAAAATGGTAATCAGGGGCAACTAGGTGGACAATAGATAGAGCACCAGCCCTGAAGTCAGGAGGCTCAGAAAATGGGAAGGCAGAAAGATACCTTCCCCATATTTTCTTCCTGCCCTCCATGGATCATCTTAAGAAAACTCTGGGGAGGATATCTTAGAAGCCTACTTACTGCTCTAGTATGGTACTTAGTGAAATTCGGTATGATTAGATATAATTTTAGGCCAGTTTTTTATATGAAAATGTTAATTCTTCTCTCTTGTACTTGGGTTAATATTAGTTTATAGCACAGAAGAAAATTTAATGCATGTAAAATAACCAAGACTGTAATAAATATTCAAGGAGTATTCTAAAAGTATTTTTCTCCTTAATGTTTTCCTTTCTCTTTAGGAAGTGAAGGACAAGCCATACCACAGTATTTCATCAATATTGTCCCAGGAAAATAAATTGGCCTGAGGTTTAGAGACATTTCTTAACATATCAGTACTACATTGAGGAGTTGCTGTGCTATTTATATGGGTAGGTGTATATTGTCTATCTGCATATGAAAGGAAATATGGATATATTCACATTACTTTATATTTGGTTCAAATAGATATGTTTACTATGAAAGAGCACCCTTAATATTACTCTGAAAATTTTATTCCAAAGTGTGAAACTAGCTCAAATTCAGCCCAAGAGATTTTAAGGATGTTCCCTGTACCTGTGCTTTATGCTGCTTCTGTCAGAACAATTTTGAGCATGTTATTGTGTACAACAGTCTAAATAAAAGCTTTCAATGTAAAATCATGCCTTTGTCCAGAAAAGTCTCATTTTCTTGCTGCAGTCCCAATCACCAGTATTTTAGTTTACATATTGCATAGCCATACATGAGGTAATATTTTCCATAGATATTATGCTGTTTTTGATTTTTTTATTTACTACTATTTTTATGGATATTTAATGTATGCATAATATCTATTTTAATTTCTTTATAAGTGACTTAGTGATGATGTCTACATGTATAAATGTGGTAGAAAAGACATGTAAATTGTAGTATTTTCTTCATGAAGATCTATTGTTTTACCACTCTAGTTGTAGATTGTACTAGTGGTTTTTTCCTTTCAATATTATATACATACACATATGTGTGTGTGTGTGTGTGTATACATATATATATATATACACATACACATACATACATACACACATATACACATACATATATGTATTTGCACACACATATATTACATCACAATCTTTTTAGGAAAGAAATACAAATTTTGGTCCCTTCTTTCATGAACCCAATTTGAACCCTCTATATCTAATCTGTGACCAAAATTTATTAATTTCACTTTTTTAATACCTCTCAAACCATTTTCTGCCACCAACTTAGTACAGGGTTTCATTGCTTCATGTTTGGAGGCTATTGGTGGATCTATATGCATCAAATCTCTCCCCACTTTAATTTATCTTTTGTTTAGCCACTATAGTGATTTTTCTAAAGACCAAGTTTGATTATGTCTTATATTCCTTAGTGGCTTCCTATCATTTATAGAATTAACTATGAAATCTTCTATTTGACATTCAAAATCCTTCATAACCTAGTCCCTTCCAATATTTCCACTCTTCTTATATCTTACTTTCTGCCACATACTTTTTGATTCAGTGACTGGCCTCCTTGCTGTTCCATAAAAAAGACAGTCCATCTCTTGGTTTAAGACATTTTATCTTCCTTTTTCCTATGTCTGGAATGTTCTCCCTCTTCATATCTCCCTACTGATTTCCTTGGCTTCCTTTAAGTCTCAGATAATATCTCATCAGTTCCAGGAAGACTTTCCCAATCTCTCATAATTCTAGTGCCTCCTCTCTCTTAAATTATTTCCTATTTACATTGAACATAGATTTTTAAAAAATGTATTTGTTTGCTCATTGTCTCCACCATTAGATTGTGAGCACTGAGATTAGAGATTATTGTTCACTTCTTCTTGTATTCCCATCACTTAGCACAGTATTTTAATAAATGTTTACTGATGACATCACTGGAGTGGACAGAGACTTGAAACAAGGATACCCGCCAGTACATTCTTGCAATAGACTAAGTGTGAGATGATGACAGTTTGCCCTAACGTGGTGGCTATGTAAATAAAGATATAAATGACAAAATTTGGCAACAGATTGGATATATGGGATTAGAACAAGTGACAAACCCTGGATAACAATGAACGTATATGAGTGGGAAGATGGTGGCACCTTAGACAATAATTGAAAAAAATTGAAAAGTTTGAAGGGAAAAAAATGAGTTCTGTTTTGATTATTTTGAGTTTGAAGATTTTTGTGAGACATTCAGTTTGAGATATTCAATAGGCATTTGATGATGTGAGATTGGAGGTCTGGAAGAAGATGAGAGTTGAATAAGTAGATCTGAAAATCATCAACATAGAGATGATAATAGAATCCATGAAATTTGATGAGATCACCAAGTGAACTGCTATACAGGAGGAAAATAAGAGGATCCAGGATCCAGCACAGAACATAGCATGGAGGAAGATCCAGTAAAGAAGACTGAAAAAGAATTGTCAGACAACAAGGAAGAGAACCAGGGAACAGTGTTCTAAAAAACTAGGAAAAATGAGTTTGAAGAATAGGAGGAAGACTGACAGTGACAAGAGCTAAATGATTGTGAAAAGTTGTTAGATTTAACAATTAAAAGATCCTTCGTAACTTTTGAGAGGGCAGTTTCAATTGAAAAATGAGATTTGGAAGCTAGAATGCAGAGATTGAGAGGAAAAAATGTGTTGGAACTGTTTGTAATTAGGTGTATCAGGGAGTTTAGTTAGCCATGTAAAGCAGTAATGATATATGAAGATATCTAATGGGGATAGTCAGTTTGAAATCTATGAAGCTGAAGTAGAGTGGAAAAGTAGGTCATGTGAATTTCATAGCTTGAGAAAATGGAAATTTAGGATCATTGAGGTAGTGTCAGTATATATTCTGAAGTCCCGTAGTATTAGGGAATGAATTAGAGATGAGAGAAGGACTATGATCCAGGCCCTTAACTCATTTAGGAAGGAAGGAGAGTGTCTTATATATTTAGTTGATACATAACAGCTAGCAGCATATTGAGTGATTGATAAATTTGAATTCAATGACTCATAAAGAAGGAAAGATCATTAAATGATGGGATAGTAAATAATAAATAATGGGATAGTAAAGATGAAATTAAAAACCAATCAGGAAGTACAACTGAAAGTAAAACTAGTGCTGGAAAGAATGTAATATCAGGATGAAGCCATGTCTCATTCTAAGCCAGCATATAGAAAAATGATAAAAGAAAAGACTCAAAAAAGTGAGTTTGTTAAATAATGGAAGTAGACTGAGATCATGACAGCTCTTGTATTTTTAAGAAGCACTTAGCTAAGTAGAGAGTGAAATGGAGGGGGAAAAACTTGAAGCATGAAAATAACTAGAAGTCTGGTGGCGTAATCAAGGCTTGAGGTCCTGCAGCAGGGTGGTGGCAATGTCAGAGAGCATAAGGTAGATATTGGAAAAGTAAAATCAGTGGGACCTGGAATGTGAGAAAAAATGGAAAATCAAGGATGACGCTTATGAGCTTTGGTCATTTGGTAGATGGTAATATCTTTAATAGCAACAAGAAAGTTAGAAAGGGGATGAGGTTAAGTGAAAAGTTAATGAGTTTTGTTCATATTTTCCAAAAAGCAATTGGTTATGTGAACCTGATTAGGTATATAGATAGGAAAATTATCAGTGCAGAGGTAATAATTGAATCTATGGGATCTGATTAGAATACCAAATGAAATGATATAGAGGGAGAAGAGATGAAGACCAAGAATAGAGCATTAGAAGACACCTGAAGTACTATTTGGAGGAAGATCCAGTAAAGATGGTCAAGGAAGGTAGGAGAAGAACCCAAAGTGATCAATGTCAGAAATATCTAAAAGGAAATATCCAAGAAGAAGTGATTGACAGTGTTGTTTGGTCAGTACATAGAGGCCAAGAAGGGCAAGGATTGCAAAAAGATTATTATATTTTGTGAAATCAAGAGATTCTTGACAATCTTGGAGAGAAAAAATTCAATTGAATAAGAAGGTTGGATACCAGGCTACAGAGGATTGAGAAGAGAGTGAAAGAGGAGGAAACACTGATTGTAGATGACTTTCTCAAGGAGTTTGACCCTGAAAAGGAGGAGTTATAGAGAATGATATGGCAGGGATGGACAGGGAGGGTTTTAGGGGAAAAGATAATGAGTTCTGTTTGGATATGTTGAGTTTCAGAATAACTACAATGAATGATAGCCCCGGGAATAGTGGAGCTTCCTAGAACACTGTCCAGCTCCATAGCTATCATTCTCAGGATCAGTCCTTATAGAAAAGGGGCTCAACTTCTTTGCCACCAGCTGCTACTGATGGGCAAATAATTCCGAGACTCTGGGAATATCAGTGTCTCCTAGACCACTGATTCTGTTTCCATCACAGCCCTCATACCTATTATTCCAGGAAGCACTTTTTTTAAAAAATCAAAATGTGATCTGGCAACTGCTTCTGCAGATCCTGATGACCCCAATTTCTCAGCAAGCAGAGATAATGAAGACCTAGGAAAAGAAATTCTTCATATCAAAAGTTATTAGAACTAGCAAATAGTTTAAAATTAGAAATAGATGATTTTATAAGAGGAAATGATGCTGAAAGAATATGCATTAAAATTTGCTTTGCTATTTTACTTGAAGGACTGTTGAACCTTTCCATCTGATTGACCACTAAAGTCTATATATAAGTTACTTGGAGGCAGGGACTGTCTTTTGCCTCTTTTTGTATCTCCAGCACTCAGAATTGTGTAGGAATATAGTAGGTGATTAATAAATGTTCCTTGGTTGACTATCCCCTCCAAAGGTTGAGAATTCCTGGAAAGCAGAACTTTTCTTATTGGCATCTCCAATGCTTAGAGTGCTCTGCATATAGGAAGTACTTAATATCTTTACTGGAAAGGTTTGTTTTAACTCTGGGAAATGACTACTCTCCAATGATAAATTACTGCTTCTCCTGTGACTATAGCTTCTAATTGAAACTGGAACTTGAATAAAAGTTATAGATTTGTTTTTAAACTTGGGCTATGTGATATTATACAAAGAAGTTGAAGCTTTTATTGTTATAAGTCCTCTAAATATTAGTAGGTAAAAGAGCTATATGAGAAAAAATTATTCAGAATAAAAAGCCCAATGTAAATAAAATATCTAAAACATTAAGAAGAAAAGTAATACAATAGTAGGATAATTAAAGGAATGAAATGTCGTCAAAGCAACAGATAATGGAGCAAGACATCAGATTTGATTTATAAGTAATTGACTAGTCTAAAGTTATTTAATTTCTTTACAAAATAAAATAAACTATTCTTGTGTATTTTTTTCTTTAGCCATTTTAAAAATATGTTCAAAATCCTAATAGGTAAAAGTAAATAAATATTTGTTTCTCCAGTGTCCTTGACTCTGAAATATTTGAAAAAAAATTTTTTTTCAAATTCTTATTGGTATAAAGATAAATGATTTATGATGATAGAATATATTTTTGAATTGCTTAAATAAGTTTTCTTGATATATGAATGTGTAATGAGATGGACTGGTGATGGTGGTAGTGGTGGTGATGGTGGCAGTAGTAAGTAATTCTGGCCAATGAGAGCCCAGGCTCATGAGTATTCACAGTAAGTGAATTAGTGCAGTACTCAAGATGAACTTTGGAGAAAGTGCAGGTATTGCTATTTCTGAAAGTGTCTTTCCAAAATAAGAATGATTCTAAAAGATGTAAATGTAGACATGAACTGTTTCTATTCTACAAATCATATATTTTTGATTGACTGGATTTTGAGCCAGACCTGGTATGTTATACTGTTAAGGGGTAGGTCAATTCTCCTAGAGCTTCCATAGCTGGGGATCATAGCATCTGAAGGAGTTGCAAAGCAGTCTTTGCTGACACAGGTATTGCAGGCTGGGAATGAAATAAATTGGAGGCAGACAGAAGAAGAGAGAAGTCAGACAATGCAATTGCCTCTCAGTCAGAGAGGTCAGAGAACAGCAACTGCTTCTCAATCTCCTTGTATCATCCTCTCACAAAAGGAGATCCATTCTGGGTTGGACCTTCAGCAACCACTGTCAGATGGCTCCCATATATCCCAATAGCTCCTGTGTATTCCAACATTATACAAAAGATTATAATAGAAGAAACCTGACTCTTCTCTAGTATCTATCAAGGAAAATAATTTGTTGTGGCTTCCAGGTGTGGGAGGGCCTTTGAACTGCCATGTATATGGTATATGGTCCTGCTTTTTGCTTAGAGATAATACCAACAACTTACTTTCCCCTTCCAAAAGTCATAGGCACACATCAAAAATTCTCACTTTTGTCCGTGTTGTATCTATTCTTTCTTGCCTTAGGTGAAGGAATATTAGAGGTGGAATCAGCTAGACTCTGATCTTATGAACTTTGAAAAGTTGACAGTCACCAAAAGCCTGTGACCCAGAGTTTGTGACAGTTAATCTTGTTCCATTAGCAAAGAGTGACCAAAGACACTATTTTGCATAGTAGATTGACCCCACAACCAAGATGACAGATTCTATAAATAAAGAATTGGCTATGCTGCATTGGCTGTGCTGCATTTGAAAGTGAACTGGGTGGGGGTGAATGCTTTGTGTGTACCATTTAAGTTTGAATGTATTCTTTCTAGGGAAGGAGATATTAGTGGAGAAAGCTTTGGAGGGAAATGGTTTGAACTTCTATTTTAGCTCAGGAAATATCCCTTTATAAAAACTTATATTAGATGATACTAGGGTACTAATCACACAATTGATATTAGGGAGAAACACTAGAGTGGAGGCTTCAGCTAGTAGCTTACTCAGCAAGTCATAAGCATTTATTGAGCTCTTATATGTTCCAGGCACTGTGCTAAATTTTTAGCATACAAATACCAGGCCTAAAACTTGTCAATTTGTAATTTCAACAAAGGTTGTTTAAACCTATAAATTATGCTTTATTATATAAAAGGGTAAAATAAATCTAATTTATGATATGGTTAATTATTTTTCCAGGATCTTAGTTTTTAGTCCTAATATAAAAATATTTGAGAAGAAAAGTTGTCATGTCCTAGGGAAAAAACAAACAAAAACATAAAGACTTACTCTCTTCAGATACTGAGACAAATTTATTAAATGAAATCATCAAATCTCTGAATTCTTTATATATCTTTATGTATCAACTATGCTAAAGACTCTACTCTATCATCCATCCCCTTTATAGATGACTAGGTCACTTTCCTTTATACCAAGAATGAAGTATATGTCTTTTAGAATCACTCTCGTTTTAGAAGGATACTTGTAATCAGTATATAAGGTTCAAATATATTCCTCTTTCTGTATGTTCCAGACTCTGTAATAGTTGCTGGGGATATAAAAATAAAACAGTTCATGACCTAAAGCAACACATACTTATATAAGTATATAAAAATTATGCTTATATACAAATTATATGTAAAATGAAGGCAAGATGAGTGTGTAGATGCTCTTCCAAAATGAGAAAAAGGTGGCAGAGGTATTTGAATCAGAGTTGTAAAATAATATCTTTTAATTTTATTTTTTATTTAAAGTTTCTTATTTTTAAAACATAATGCGGACTTCCGGTTAAGATGGCGGAGAGGGGCTCACAGCTGCATAAGCTCCACGCTTTCTCTCACTATCCATTTCATAACAAGCCTCTGAATCAATGCTTGACTGAAAAAAAACCCCACAAATAGTTACCAAGAGAAGCCATCCTTGAGATCCGCCACGAAAGGTCTGTCTTTACTGGAGGGCTGGGGCAGTTTTAGATCGGGCGCAGGCGGCGGGCAGCGGCAGTGAGAGCACGGGAGCAGACTGGAGAGGGGGTGGAGAGTGATCGCAGCCATCTCTGCGGGAGAGCTTCGCTACAGGTTTGGAACCTGCAGCAAATCAGCAGCCCAGCAGAGAAGCTAAAAACACCGGGGCTGAAGAACACAACCCCAAACAGCTGGAGTCTCTCAGGACCTGGCCGCCCCCCCCTTCCCCCCCCTCAGTGACTCAGCTCGCTTTGGGATCTCAGAGCGCAGGCGCAGCACAGTCCTGCTAGTGCCTCACTGCTGCCCCCTGCAGTCTGTAGAGGAAGCTCGATAACACACCCAGCCCCCCCCCCCCCCCAAAGAAAGACTCCAGTTTTTTCTGTTTTTCTTTGGTAGTTTGTCTCTGATTAATAGACAGAATGAGCAAGAAGCTGAAGAGGACTTTAACCCTTGACAGCTTCTACACAGATAGAGAGCAGACTTTAAATCCTGAGGAGACTAAAAACAGGCAGTCCCCAGGTGATTCCCCAAAGGAGGAGATCGTCTGTTCCTCAGCACAGATGAACCTCATAGAAGTGATTAAAAAGGCTCTCACAAGGGAGCTAGAAGAAAAATGGGAAAAGGAGAGGGAGGCTTGGCAAAAGAGCCTGGAGAAGTCAGTTAAAGAGAGAGTGGATAAAGAAGTAAAATCCTTGAAAAATAGGATTAGTGAACTGGAAACAGAAAACAGCTCTCTAAAAAACAAAATTGGCGAAATGGAAAAAAATTCCACAGAACAAAAGAACTCAATTGGACAATTAGAGAAAGATTTTAAAAAAGTGAGTGAAGAGAATACTTCACTGAAAATCAGAATTGAACAAGTGGAATTGAATGACTCGAGGAGACAAGAAGAATCAGTCAAGCAAATCCAAAAAAATCAAACAATGGAGAAAAATGTGAAATACCTTCTGGGGAAGACAACAGACCTGGAAAACAGATCCAGGAGAGACAATCTGAGAATCATTGGACTCCCAGAAAAACATGATGAAAAAAAGAGCCTGGACACTGTCTTCCAGGAAATTATCAAAGAGAACTGCCCAGAAGTCATAGGAACAGAGGAAAAAATAAACATTGAAAGGATTCATCGATCACCCACTGAAAGGGATCCTAAAATCAAAACACCAAGGAATATAGTGGCCAAATGCCAGAACCCTCAGATGAAAGAAAAAATATTGCAAGCGGCTAGAAAAACCCAATTCAAGTATCAAGGAGCCACAATAAGGATCACCCAGGATCTGGCAGCATCTACATTAAAAGATCGAAGGGCCTGGAATATGATATTCCGAAAGGCTAAGGAACTTGGTATGCAACCAAAAATAACTTACCCAGCGAGAATGAGCATCTTTTTCCAGGGAAGAAGATGGACATTCAACGAAGTAAGCGAATTTCATCTATTTCTGATGAAAAAACCAGAACTTAACAAAAAGTTTGATCTACAAATATAGAACTCAAAAGAAATCTAAAAAGGTAAAGATTAATCTTGGGAACTATATTTTGACTATATAGATGTATAAAGAATACATGTATACCTTGTTCTAGAAATTGATGTGGAAAGGTCATTGTACCAGAAAAAGGGTAAAGTGGGGGTAGTACATCTCATGAAGAGGCATAGGAAAACTATTATATCTGAGAGAAAGAATGGAGGGGGATGAATATAGTGGGTATCTTACTGCCTTCAGAATTGGCTTTAAGTGAAAAATCTTAAGACATATTCAATCTATGGTGAAACTTCTCCCATCTCATTGAAAAGTGAGAAGGGAAAAGTGGAAAGGGAAGGAATAAGCTAAGCGGAAGGGAATACGGGAACTGGGAGGGAAAGAGGTAAGATAGGGGGAGGAACTCAAAGGCGGGGAGAGGGACACTAAAAAGGGAGGGCTGTGAGAAGCAAGGGGTGCTCACAAGCTTAATACTTGGAAGGGGGGAAAGGGGAAAGAAGGGAGGAAAGCATAAACCAGGTTAACAAGATGGCAAGTAATACAGAATTGGTCATTCTAACCATAAACGTGAACGGGGTAAACTCCCCCATAAAGAGGAAGCAGTTAGCAGAATGGATTAAAAGCCAGAATCCTACAATATGTTGTTTACAGGAAACACACCTGAAGCGGGGAGATACATGCAGGTTAAAGGTAAAAGGTTGGAGCAAAATCTACTATGCTTCAGGTGAAGTCAAAAAAGCAGGGGTAGCCATCCTGATCTCAGATCAAGCTAAAGCAAAAATTGACCTAATTAAAAGAGATAAGGAAGGACACTATATCTTGCTAAAGGGTAGCATGGATAATGAAGCACTATCTATATTAAACATATATGCACCAAGTGGGGTAGCATCTAAATTCTTAAAAGAGAAACTAAGAGAGCTGCAAGAAGAAATAGACAGTAAAACTATAAAAGTGGGAGATCTTAACCTTGCACTCTCAGAATTAGATAAATCAAACCACAAAATAAATAAGAAAGAAGTCAAAGAGGTAAATAGAATACTAGAAAAGTTAGATATGATAGATCTCTGGAGAAAATGTAATGGAGACAGAAAGGAATACACTTTCTTTTCAGCAGTTCATGGAACCTATACAAAAATTGACCATATATTAGGACATAAAAACCTCAAACTCAAATGCAGTAAGGCAGAAATAGTAAATGCATCCTTTTCAGACCACGATGCAATGAAAATTACATTCAACAAAAAAGCAGGGGAAGTAGACCAAAAAATAATTGGAAACTAAATAATCTCATACTAAAGAATGATTGGGTGAAACAGCAAATCATAGACATAATTAATAACTTCACCCAAGAAAACGATAATAATGAGACATCATACCAAAATGTATGGGATGCAGCCAAAGCGGTAATAAGGGGAAATTTCATATCTCTAGAGGCCTATTTGTATAAAATAGAGAAAGAGAAGGTCAATGAATTGGGTTTGCAATTAAAAATGCTAGAAAAGGAACAAATTAAAAACCCCCAGTCAAACACTAAACTTGAAATTCTAAAAGTAAAAGGTGAGATCAATAAAATTGAAAGTAAAAAAACTATTGAATTGATTAATAAAACTAAGAGTTGGTTCTATGAAAAAACCAACAAAATAGACAAACCCTTAGTAAATCTGATTAAAAAAAGGAAAGAGGAAAATCAAATTGATAGTCTTAAAAATGAAAAGGGAGAACTCACCACTAACGAAGAGGAAATTAGAGCAATAATTAGGAGTTACTTTGCCCAACTTTATGCCAATAAATTCGACAACTTAAATGAAATAGAAAAATACCTCCAAAAATACAGCTTGCCCAAACTAACAGAGGAAGAAGTAAATATCCTAAACAGTCCCATCTCAGAAAAAGAAATAGAACAAACTATCAATCAACTCCCTAAGAAAAAATCCCCAGGACCAGATGGATTTACATGTGAATTCTACCAAACATTTAAAGAACAATTAACTCCAATGTTATATAAACTATTTGAAAAAATAGGGATTGAAGGAGTCCTACCAAACTCCTTTTATGACACAGATATGGTACTGATACCTAAACCAGGTAGGCTGAAAACAGAGAAAGAAAATTATAGACCAATCTCCCTAATGAATATTGATGCTAAAATTTAAATAAAATATTAGCAAAAAGATTACAGAAAATTGTCACCAGGATAATACACTATGACCAAGTAGGATTTATACCAGGAATGCAGGGCTGGTTCAATATTAGGAAAACTATTAGCATAATTGACTATATCAATAACCAAACAAACAAAAACCACATGATCATCTCAATAGATGCAGAAAAAGCATTTGATAAAATCCAACATCCATTCCTAATAAAAACACTTGAGAGCATAGGAATAAATGGACTTTTCCTTAAAATAGTCAGGAGCATATATTTAAAACCATCAGTAAGCATCATATGCAATGGGGAAAAACTGGAACCTTTCCCAGTAAGATCTGGAGTGAAGCAAGGTTGCCCACTATCACCATTATTATTTAATATCGTATTAGAAACACTAGCCTCGGCAATAAGAGTCGAGAAAGATATAAAAGGAATTAGAGTAGGCAATGAGGAAACCAAACTATCACTCTTTGCAGATGATATGATGGTATACCTAGAGAACCCCAGAGACTCTACCAAAAAGCTATTGGAAATAATTCATAATTTTAGCAAAGTAGCTGGCTACAAAATAAATCCCCATAAATCCTCAGCATTTTTATACATCACCAACAAAACCCAACAGCAAGAGATACAAAGAGAAATTCCATTCAGAATAACTGTTGATACCATAAAATATTTGGGAATCTATCTACCAAAGGAAAGTCAGGAATTATATGAGCAAAATTATAAAAAAGTCTCCACACAAATAAAGTCAGACTTAAATAATTGGAAAAATATTAAGTGCTCTTGGATCGGCCGAGCGAACATAATAAAGATGACAATACTCCCTAAACTAATCTATTTATTTAGTGCTATACCAATCAGACTTCCAAGAAAATATTTTATTGATCTAGAAAAAATAACAACAAAATTCATATGGAACAATAAAAAGTCGAGAATCTCAAGGGAATTAATGAAAAAAAAATCAAATGAAGGTGGCCTAGCTGTACCTGATCTAAAATTATATTATAAAGCAGCAGTCACCAAAACCATTTGGTATTGGCTAAGAAACAGATTAGTGGATCAGTGGAAAAGGCTAGGCTCACAAGACAGAATAGTCAATTATAGCAATCTAGTGTTTGACAAACCCAAAGCCCCTAACTTCTGGAAAAGAATTCATTATTTGATAAAAACTGCTGGGATAATTGGAAATTAGTATGGCAGAAATTAGGCATGGACCCACACTTAACACCATATACCAAGATAAGATCAAAATGGGTCTATGACCTAGGCATAAAGAACGAGACTATAAATAAATTAGAGGAACATAGAATAGTTTATCTCTCAGACTTGTGGAGGAGAAAGAAATTTGTGACCAAAGATGAACTAGAGACCATTACTGATCACAGAATAGAAAATTTCGATTACATCAAATTAAAAAGCCTGTGTACAAATAAAACTAATGCAAACAAGATTAGAAGGGAAGCAACAAACTGGGAAAACATTTTCACAGTTAAAGGTTCTGATAAAGGCCTCATTTCCAAATATATAGAGAACTGACTCAAATTTATAAGAAATCAAGCCATTCTCCAATTGATAAATGGTCAAAGGATATGAACAGACAATTTTCAGAGGATGAGATTGAAACTATTACCACTCATATGAAAGAGTGTTCCAAATCATTATTGATCAGAGAAATGCAAATTAAGACAACTCTGAGATACCACTACACACCTGTCAGATTGGCTAAGATGACAGGAAAAAATAATGATGAATGTTGGAGGGGATGCGGGAAAACTGGGACACTAATGCATTGTTGGTGGAGTTGTGAACGAATCCAACCATTCTGGAGAGCAATCTGGAATTATGCCCAAAAAATTATCAAATTGTGCATACCCTTTGATCCAGCAGTGTTTCTATTGGGCTTATATCCCAAAGAAATACTAAAGAAGGGAAAGGGACCTGTATGTGCCAAAATGTTTGTAGCAGCCCTGTTTGTAGTGGCTAGAAACTGGAAAATGAATGGATGCCCATCAATTGGAGAATGGCTGGGTAAATTGTGGTATATGAATGTTATGGAATATTATTGTTCTGTAAGAAATGACCAGCAGGATGAATACAGAGAGGACTGGCGAGACTTACATGAACTGATGCTAAGTGAAATGAGCAGAACCAGGAGATCATTATACACTTCGACAACGATATTGTATGAGGACATATTTTGATGGAAGTGGATTTCTTTGACAAAGAGACCTGAGTTTCAATTGATAAATGACGGACAAAAGCAGCTACACCCAAAGAAAGAACACTGGGAAACGAATGTAAACTATCTGCATTTTTGTTTTTCTTCCCGGATTATTTATACCTTCTGAATCCAATTCTCCCTACGCAACAAGAGAACTGTTCGGTTCTGCAAACATATATTGTATCTAGGATATACTGCAACATACCCAACATATAAAGGACTGCTTGCCATCTAGGGGAGGGGGTGGAGGGAGGGAGGGGGAAAAAACCGGAACAGAAACGAGTGTCAATATAATGTAATTATTAAATAAAAAATTAAAAAAAAAAACATAATGCATGGATAATTTTCAACATTCACTCTTACAAAACCTAATGTTCCAAATATATATTAAACATGTACAGTTCTTCTATATACATTTCACAAATATCATGCTGCACAAGAAAAATCATATCAAAAAGGAAAAAAAGGAGAAAAAAAACCAAAATGCAAGCAAACAACAACCAAAAAAGTGAAAATGTTGTGATCCACACTCAGTTCCCACAGTCTTTTCTCTGGGTAAAGATGGCTCTCTTCATCATAAGACCATTAGAAGTGACCTGAATCTGAAGCATCTCATTATTAAAAAAAAGTCATGTTCATCAGAATTGATCATCCCCTAATGGTGTTGCCATGTACAGTGTTCTCCTGGTTCAACTCACTTCCTTAGCATCAATTCATGTAAGTCTTGCCAGTCCTCTCTGTATTCATCCTGCTGGTCATTTCTTACAGAACAATAATATTCCATAACATTCATATACCATAACTTATTAAGCCATTCTCCAACTGATGGATATCTACTCTAATTAAAATAATATCTTTCAAAAGGGAGGCAGTCATAGAGAATCTACTGCTAGGCATAAGCTCTAAAGAGCTCAAAGTCAGAAGGACTTTGTATATGTGTGTTTGTATGTGCGTAAATATTCATTGTCTCCTAGCAAAGAACAAGCTTAGATATTCTAAGCAAATCATAACACATCAGTGTAATGCAGTACTATTTCACTGTAAGAATTGATGTAGAATTCACAAAAACATGGGAAGATTAATTATGAACTGGTACAAAGTAAATAAAACCAGGAAAGCAATATGCACGATGACTGCAACAATTTAAAAGGAAAGAACAATAAAATGAATCTGAACAGTGCATCATAATGTCCAAGTACGGCCCTTGAAAAGAGTTGAAAAAATAGACTTCCATTTCCTCACTGGATGGGGGACTATATGTGTAAAATACTGCATGGGTATGTTTGATAATTGACTTTCTTTAACTATGTTTTCTTTCTTCACAAATCTTTGTTACAAAGGAAAGTTAACTGGGAAAGAGATAAGGATGGAGAGATATAATTAATGTGACATAAAGACAAAAATAGTTGCGGGCACTTTCTCAGGGGATCTCCAGGTATTAAGAAGTGATCTCTTCCCCCCTCCCTCCCCACCCCGAGGCAATTGGGGTTAAATGACTTGCCCAAAGTCACACAACTAGTAAGTGTTAAGTGTCTGAGACCAGATTTGAACTTAGGTCTTCTTGATTTCAGGGCTGGTCCTCTATCTACTGTGTCATCTAGTTGCCCCAAGCTGCTTTCATTTATTTATTTATTTGTTTACTCAATCATTCATTCATTATTTATTTTTTTATTATAAGTTTTTATTTACAAGATATATGCATGGGTAATTTTTCATCATTGACAATTGCCAAACTTTTTGTTCCAATTTTTTCCCTCCTTCCTCCCACCACCTTCCCCCAGATGGCAGGTTGACCAATACATGTTAAATATGTTAAAGCATAAGTTAAATACAATATATGCATATATGTCCATACAATTATTTTGCTGTACAAAAAGAATCGGACTCTGAAATATTGTACAATTGGCCTGTGAAAGAAATCAAAAATGCAGGCGGACAAAAATAGAGGGATTGGGAATTCTAAGTAGTGGTTCATAGTCATCTCCCAGAGTTCTTTCACTAGGTGTGGCTGGTTCAATTCATTACTGTTCTATTGGAACTGATTTGGTTCATCTCATTGTTGAAGAGGGCCACGTCCATCAGAATTGATCATCATATAGTATTATTGTTGAAGTATAAAATGATCTCCTGGTCCTGCTCACTTCATTCAGCATCAGTTCATATAAGTCTCTCCAAGCCTCTCTGTATTTATCCTGCTGGTCATTCTTACAGAACAATAATATTCCATAATATTCATATACCACAATTTATTCAGCCATTCTCCAATTGATGGGCATCCATTCGGTTTCCAGTTTCTGGCCACTACAAAGAGGGCTGCCACGAACATTCCAAGATGTGTTCTTAATAAATCGTGGAGGACACAGTCTTCTATCCTAGTGTAATTGTGATTCAACTCCAGTAGCTGGGAACAAAACAAGGAATGGTACAGATCTTTAAGGATTGTGAATTCTTGGAGCAGCAAGGCAATGCAGTGGATGGAGCACCAGCGCTGAAGTCAGGAGGACCTGAGTTCAAATATGACCTCAGATATTTAACATTTCCTAGCTGTGTGATCTTAGGGAAGTCATTTAACCCCATTTGCCTCAAGTGCATTCCAGCTGAGTAGTGCTGGTGAAGTGATAGGAAGCTGGACAGTTAAGTTCTCCTCCACAAAATTCTTTTAAACAAACATAGAAAACGCACCAAATTGTTTACAGATGGCAAAATATAGAAAAAAGTCGCAGTGAGTCATTTGTTCAACCAAGCTAGGTATAGGGAGACAGAGAAGGAGATCCGTGTATATACTGGGGACATGTTTGGACCAAAAACCATGCGGCCTCTGGAGCAATCCAGTGCCCTGATAGAGATTGTGTAACAAAGTAAGAGGAGATTCAGACCTCTATCATGGTACCAGTAGTTAGTCCTGCCAGGTCACTGTAATAGGGATGGATGCAAAAGTAGCTTTGTCATGTGCTACTGAGTTCTGAGTCACAAATCTAAGATAAAGTGAGAAGAAATCTGTATAGGAGAATATCTCTAGGTAGAGAATTGGTAGGAATATGTAAATGAAGTCTAGTTGTAGTCTGTTTTTGCATTGATCCAAACCCATATCAGGACCTTGAAAAATTTGCACTCCACCTCCTCTCTGGAATAGGGGAGGACAGAAAGTGGACTACTTTTGATGCCACTGAAAGTTTGCAGCTTCCCAGGTTGTGCTTGAGATCCTGGAATAACACAAACCTAAACCCCCAAAGAATGCTTTTATGTTAAATTATTAGTATAATGACTAACCACAATTCTAGACAACTAATGGTGAAACATGCTATCCATCTCTTGATTAAGAGGTGAAGAATTCAGAATGCAGAATTGAATATATTTTGGACATGGGCAATGTAAAAATTTATTTTGATTGACTTTACATGTTTGTGTAGTGTTCTTTATGGAGAGAGAGGGAAGGTGAAGTGGAAAAGTGAGAAGCAAATTTTGATTGATTAAATTTTTTAAAAGAAATATACAATACAAGATAGTTTTAGGAAGGATGGCAACAATAGCTGGAGAATCAGGAAAGATTTCATGTAGAAAGATTTCAGGAAACTCTGAGATAGAATAGTGAATTCTAGGCATCAGGGACAAGCAAGTAAAGGCATGGAGATGGGAGATGGAGCTTCATCAAGGGGAAAGACAAAGAGGCCAGTGTGATTGTACATAGAATACATGAAAGATAAGAAAGTCTAAAAAGACTGGAAAAATAAGAAGGGCTCTTAAGAGCTTTAAATGCCAAACCAACATTTAGGTTGTTCCGAGAAGCACTGTGGAATCGCTGGCGTTTACTGAATATTAGTTGAATGTTTAGACCTATTCTTTATTAAATCACTGTGATAGTTCTAATGAAGGATAAATTATAATGGAAAGAGATTGGGGACAGAGAGACCAATTAAAGGGCTATTTTCATAGACCAAAGTAGAAGTGAGGAAGACCTGAATTAAGGCTATAACTATGTGAGTAAAGAAAAGGGTACGTATACAAGAGATATTGTAGAGAAAGAAATTACAAGATTTGATAACTGATTGGGAAAGCTGTGTTGTTGATAATGAAAGCACTTAGAAGAATCATGGTGCTCTTGATAGTAATAGGGCAGTTTTGTAAAGGCTTACATTTGGGAAGTAGGGACACACTAACGAATCCTTCTTTGGAAATATGAAACTAAGATGCCTGCAGGACATCTAGTTTGAAACATCCAACAATCAGTTCATGATGTGTGATTAAATCTATTTGTGAATGTCAACTGAATACAGATAATGATTGAACCTATGAGAATTGATAGGGAGAAAGCATAAAAAGAAAAGGAAAAAGAAAAAGTAAATGGTGTGCCATGATTGATAATCTAGCAAAGGATACAGAGAAGCAGCAGTTAGACAAGAGAAGAACCAAGAGAGCAGTGTCATGAAAACACAGAGTGGGGAGGATGTGGTAAATGATGGCGTATTTTGAGGCCCGGCTTTATGTTGGTCTCAGGTGGAGAAGTCCTAAACATTCTTCCTTTATAGCATTATCTTTTTTGCCAGTCAGTCAAGAAAAAGTTTGATCAAAGGCCAGACCCTGTTGTATTAGAGCTTTTGAATGCACCTAATTCAAGATACACAAACAAATCAATAATCCAGATTCTTATCTGGCTGAATTAGAAGGCTGAATCAATTATAGTCTACAACTTTGGGAGTACATTCTTCAATCTTGGGAGCAAATTATTTCTATTACCTATCATTACGTCTTTATGGAACCAAGGTCCCCAATCTCTTTCATGGGAAGAATTGTAATCAGCTTCCTCTCCTAGTATTATAAACTTGCTTTGTAGCTACAAATTTCAATGCTTAAAATATAAGTTATTGGTAACTTCTCCAAAATTTTCATGAGGTATGACACAAGCTTTATATAGGCCACAGTGAAAGGGATGAGTTAGGATTTGGGGGTAGGAAGATTAAGAATGATGGTAATAAAGAATCAAAGAGTAAAGGATGAGAAATGAAGTTTGGATAATGACTGCAGTATCAAAGGGATTTGGAGGGTATGACTAGGTGGGAGTATGTTAATCATTAGGTAGAAGCTCTTGTTCCTCTTCCTAGAGAAGGCTGGAGATCCGGCAGAAGACAAGTGCAACATAAACTGGAAAGCAAGAGTTGCTATAAGGCTCCAATCCCCCACCTCTTCCCTCTGGATATTAGAAATCAGGAACCAGATAGTACAATAGGAGACTGAAGTTGAATCCTTATACTAGGCGTTGGAAATCTGACAACCCAGTGATTAAAAAGATGGAAAGTCTATGATTAGATAGAAGAACCTTGGTCAAATGGAGGGTCATATTACTTCAGAATTAGTAGATGCAGATGAGAGAAAGTGAAAAGCAGTGCAAATCAAAATAAAGCTGTTACTGGGGTCATCTTTCCTTTCCATACTTTTATGTCTGACCCCTTCTCTCTACTAATTTTGGTAGTTCATGTACTTATTATCTATCACATGGACTATTGTAATAGTTTCTAAGTGGTCTCCCTGCTTCAAATTTCTCATCACTTTAGACTACCCTCACACTAAAAGTTTTGTTTTGTTTTTTTTTTTGCTGAGGCAATTGGAGTTAAGTGACTTGCCCAGGGTCACACAAGTAGGAAGTGTTATGTGTCTAAGGTCAGATTTGAACTCAGGTCCTTCTGACTTCAGGATTGGTACTCTATCCACTGTGCCACTTAGTGGCCCCTAAAAATATTTTCTTTAAGCACAGATCTGATCATTTTACTTGAGCCCAAAACTTCAGTTATCTCCCTGTTACTTTTTTTTTTTTTTAAATTTTATTTTATTTAATAATAACTTTGTATTGACAGAATCCATGCCAGGATAATTTTTACACGACATTATCCCTTGCAATCACTTATGTTTCGTTTTTTTCCCTCCCTCCCTTCTCTCCCCCCCCCAGGATGGCAAGCAGTCCTATATATGTTAAATATGTTGCAGTATATCCTAGATACAATACATATTTGCAGAACCGAACAGTTCTCTTGTTGCACAGATCTCCCTGTTACTTCGAAGATAATATAAATTATTAAGCACTTCACAATTTGGCCCCATCTTATCTTTCTAAACACATACATAAGCCAGGAAGAGCCAAAAAACAAGAAGAAAACCATAGACCAATGTTTCTTCTTTTGTGTTTTATGATGTGGCAGATTGACTCTTTCTTTCTTCCTCACACAAGATACTGTACCATTTATCTTAATACCTTTGTACTGGCTGTCAGGGAATAATTTCCCTCCTTATTTTCATATCATGATATGAATTTAATAAAAACTTCCTTATTAATTTATTGATTCACTTCCTGTATTGTTCACATATAATTTGTTAACCTGCATTATTGCTTTGTTTGTATATGTAGAATTTCTACATATGCATTATGTTTGCTTGCTCATGTGCCTATGATTATGTAGATGGGGTATCCCTATACTCCTAGCACAGTTTTAAGCTTTAAAAACTTACAAAAACATTTTATAGGTAAGTTTGTAGATAAAGTTAAAATTTTAAAATATTGACATGTTTCTTATTAAAATTCCAAATAATCATCTTGTGGTATATATATCTCTAGTTGATTTTTAAATTTTGTAAAACCTTTCAATTGCTATTTATTGATTGAAAGGATTGTATTTGTAATATTAACTTTATTATCATCCAAAGATTAAGGTTTTGTTGTGTATATGACAATTTTGATGTGACTACACAAGAAAGACCAATGGAGATAGATTAGGTTCCTGAGATGGCCAAGTAAGAAGACCTCCTATACTGATCCATCAAAGAAAATGTCACTTAAGAACATGAAATGCAAAGTATAGAGGGCATCATTTTGTGAAAAAATATTAATCAAAATTTATAAAATTAAATAATCCTAGAAGAAACTTTAATAATTAAAATTTCAAATTATGTTTTTGTAAGCACATAGTTTCTAAAGTTTCTGAGTTTCTGAGGGTTTAAACCTTAAAATTACATGAAGACTTTTGGGACAATGTATATATTGCCATGAATTTCATTTTATTTATACATATGTTCAAAGTTTTGAATAAGAAAATCTTATTTTATCTTGATTTAATTTAAGTTATTTTGATTATGTATATTGTGTACATCTGTTGATCATGACACTTACGGGACAATGGAAAGCCTTTTTTAAATAATAGCTTTTTATTTTCAAAATATATGCAAGGATAGTTTTCAACATTTATCCTTGCAAAAACTTGTATTCCAAATCATTCTCCCTCTCTTCCTCCCATCCTCTTCCCTAGAGAGCAAATAATCCAATATGTGTTAAATATATGCAATTCTATACCTTTTTCTACATTTATCAGGCTGCACAAAAAAAATCAGATCAAAAAGGAAAAAAAAAGGAAACAAAAAAAGTGAAAATACTATGCTGTGATTCACATTCAGTTTCCGTAGTCTTTACTCTAGGAGCACATGGCTGTCTCCATCACAAGTTTATTAGAATTGGCCTGTATCACTTCATTGTTGAAAAGAGCCAAGTCCATCACAGTTAATCATCACATAATGTTGTTGCTGTGTACAATGTTCTCTTCGTTCTACTTACTTCATTCAGCATCAGTTCATGTAGGTCTCTCCAAGCCTCTCTGAAATCATCCTGCTGATCGTTTCTTATAGAACAATAATATATTGTTCTATATATTATCTTTCTAAACACATACATAAGCCAGGAAGAGTCAAAAAACAAGAAGAAAACCATAGACCAATGTTTCTTCTTTTGTGTTTTATGATGTGGCAGACTGACTCTTTCTTTCTTCCTCACACAAGATACTGCATCATTTATCTTCATACCTTTGTACTGGCTGTTAGGGAATAATTTCCCTCCTTATTTTCATATCATGATATGAGTTTAATAAAAACTTCCTTATTAATTTATTGATTCACTTCCTGTATTGTTCACATATAATTTGTTATATATATATGTCCAAACTTCATTTCTCATCCTTTACTCTATGATTCCTTATTACCATCATTCTTAATCTTCCTACCCCCAAATCCTAACTAATTCATCCCTTCCACTGTGGCCTATATAAAGCTTGTTTCATACCTCATGAAACATAAAATTTCTATACCATAACTTGTTTAGCCATTCTCCAACTCATGGGCATCCACTCAGTTTCCAGTTCCTTGCCATTCCAAAAAGGACTGCCACAAACATTTTTGCACATGTGGGTCCTTTTCTCTTTTTTATGATCTCTTTGGGATACAGACCCAGTAGAGACACTGCTGGATCAAAGGGCACGCACACCTATATAGCCTTTTGGGCAGAGTTCCAAATTGTTCTCCTGAATGATTGAATCAGTTCACAACTTCACCAACAATGTATTAGTGTTCCAGTTTTCCCACATCTCTTCCAACATTTATCATCTTTTTCCTGTCATCTTAGCCAATCTGAGAAGTGTGTGATGGTACCTCAAAGTTGTCTTAATTTGCATTTCTCTGATCAATAGTGATTTGGAGCACATACAATTTGTAAGACTCTGTTCAGAAACAAAAAAAAGGGGAGACTCTAACAAAAATGCCTTAAAGGAATCAGAAGCCATGCAGGAAAGGAATCTTTGATAATCACCAGGAGCAGCAGTAAACAGTTCAGGAATGGTATGCTTACAGAGATATTCCAGAACTCTGGAATGCTTAGCATTCTGTCCTGAAAAGTTACAGGGAACTCTTAAAGACCAACGACTCTAAACCTCAAAGATTCAGGAGGACTCAAACCAGAAGTTAGAGGGCAATACAATAACCTAAGTGGTCCCTATCCAAAAGCACAAAGCCCTTTAATATATACCTGCTCCAGGTAAACCGAGCAATTTAAAGATGTCACTCATCATTACAAAGAATTATTATAAATCGAGAAGGGCCCAAAAATTCAGACAAGACACAAAAAGTAATTCTACTCTTTGAGTAAAGAGTAAAACTACCACAGAGAGTCAAAGAAAAAAAATGGACAAGGACTATATAAATATTTAGAAGTAAAGCAAGAGAGAGAAAAATTACATAAAAACTCTGGTGGAAAGAAACTTAGAACAGAAAAGAGTAAATTAGTGCAAAGTTATGAGGACTGGAGAAAATGTCTATTTTGGTTTATTGTTGATCATGTGATTCCCCTACCCAACTCCTAGAAAAGCTCCAAGTCCAGTCCTTGGGGAAGTTTAGCTACTCATATTTGGTGATCCCAATCTATGATCTAACCCAATTGATTGATGACCAGAGATGTGCAAACCAACTTACTTAGCTGATTATACCTACCTACTGGCTGGCCATAGACATCAGATTATGCTTCCTTACAAACCATTTTAATAGTTTCCTGCAAATCTCCCCCTACTCCCTTTTCATGTTCAGGAACACAATACACCTTGATGGCAGCATTTGCCTATATTTGGCTTTTTCATTGTAATTTAATCTTCTGAAGGGTAAGAATTATTATTTATAGTACTTAATAAAATGCCACACACGCCATACATAGGATAAGCCTATAATAATTTTAATCCAAAAATTCCTTTTATGATCTGAAACATTAACATCTCCATAAAGGTCATCCTTCTAGATCCGTTTAAGAACTATTGGTAGTAATATATCAGTTTTATATGCTATTAATGTACATGAAAAAATTTCCTTTACTAAAATATTCTTCTTTTGAAATTGGGTAGATGAAGATGTCAAAATTTCTATTCTATCAAGAATTCTGTTGTGTAGAGTATATTGTTCACAGCAGAAGAATTAAGTAGGGCAATCTTTATGTAATTCTCTGTTTTCCTAAACACATCTCATTGATGGTCCTTTCTTTCAGGCAATAAATTATGATAGTGTTGTAAGGAAACAAAACTTTTTTGAGGAAAATTGTAAGGCAATAGTATATATGAGCATCATTTTGTGGGGAGGAATATCAGCCTGAGGCATATACTTTTATCCCATTCCCCCTTATCTCTAATCTCATTGCCCTATGGTGCAGAAATGGCAGGAGAGCTAAGACTCAATGGTTTACTTCTCTTTGGAATTTATGCCTATCAGGATTATTATGCTCTACTGAAAAATTGTCTATAAAAGCAGTTTCTGTTGTGAATGCCAAGTTGAACCAATGTTTTTCTGTCTTGTTTCAACAAACTACTATTAAACTTTCTTTTCCCAAGTTTTGCTTTTTTAATCAAGGCAAAGATCCAAATGAAGAATTTTCCTTTTAACACAAAGCTAATCAACAAACATTCATTAAGTGCTTATGGAACACTGGAGAAATACAAACATTGGATAAGACATGGACATTATGCTAATAGAACTTAAACATAAGGGTTCTTAACCTGGAATCCATGAATGGATTTCAGGGGAATTTGTGAACTTGGATGGGAAAATATTATATCTTTATTTTTGGGAAAGCATCATCATTTTTAATAACCTATAACTAGAATTTAGTATTTCCTTTAATTATGAATTAAATGTTTTTATTAAACAAACATTATTAAACAGTCTGAGGAATTTGCATGATTCATTAGACTACCAAGGGTAACTAGGTGGTGTAGTGAATATAATATTGTTCTTGAAGTTAGGAAGAATTGAGTCTGAATTCTGAAGGATGTAAGTGTTAGTAATGATGATGTTATCTTTCAATAGACAATTATATTATTTGGAGGCAAAAGAAACTTACGTTTGAATCCTATGTTTAAACAAATCAAAATTTCTCTGGGCCACAATTTCTTTATTTGTAAAATTGACATAATAATAAGTAGTAGTATTATAATAGTTAACACTCATATAACACTATGTGCCAGGGACTGTTCTAGGAACTTTTCAAATTATTTGATCCTCATAACCACCCTATGAGGTAGGTGCTATTATTTTACATTTTACAAATCAGGAAACTGAAGCAAAGAGTGAGTAAGTGACTTGCCCAGAGTCATACAGCTAGGAACTTTCTGAGCTCAGATTTGAACTTAGGTCTTCTTGACTCATGATCCTGTGCTCTATGTAAATGATTCCTCATAGTACTGATATGAGATAAAATATGCACATGTAAATATGAATTTTTGTTATACAGATTAATGTAACTATGGTGTCAAATCTCTGACATCAGTGTGCTATGTTGGGATTTAATTTAATAACTGAATTTGTGCCAGGTCTAGCAGGGCTTCAGTTTCTTTTTTCTTTTCTTTCTTTCTTTTTTTTTTCTTTTGATGAAAAGTTCTTAGTTTTTTCCTTGTTAATATTGTGATCCTGTGAATATGACAAATGTAAGACTCTCCTTCTTTTCTCCCTCTCAAGAAGACATTGATATACTGATGAAAAAAATACCATTTTACTTGGAGAAATGTTTTGCTTAACTTTCTGATTTGCAACTCTCATAATTGATGATAAAAATGAATGTTTCTAAATTTTCTTTCATTTGCAACTTATTTGCATATTTTGTAGAACTACATGGAGCTGGAAATATTTTTTAAAAGAATATTTGTCAATGATGTTATATAGTACTTGATTGTGAATGGGGATCTTGGTAACTATGGAAACAGAACTGCCATAAATGAAGTGGTTCTCAGCTCAAGATGCATTACATCTGAAAGTATAATTCCTGTAACAAAAGCTTTCTGTATTAAAATGGGCACAGAGAACTAGTTGGTTTTTATATTAGACATGACAAATCTTCAGCCTGATGAAAATGTGAGTTTTATGCATTCTGTCATCAATTCTTTTGTGAAAACGTTAACTTTAAAATTGGTTAATAAATTCAGTGAATAGATGCATTTGATGTAAATGACTAGGAAACAAAATGTTGCTCATTGTTTCAATATACATATTATTAGGCAAATATATTTAGTTGTCAACAAGCATTAAAAATTTATTATGTGCTAGGTTCTATGCTGAATCTTGGGAATAAAAATAAAGTTAAAAAAATTCTTGCCCTTAAGGATGTTACATTTTAATGGGGGGGAGATAATGTGTATATTGGGTACATATACAATATAGAGTATATGGTAGGAATTGCATTAACAATTTGGAAATCAGAAAGCTCTTTTTGTGTAGGTGGAATTGAATTGCTTCTTGAAGGAACTCAAGCCACCTAAGGAGATGAAGTGAAGGGACAACTCTATTCCGATTGACTGCAATGAACAACACTGGTTCTAGAGGAGCTGATTAAATGCACCTCTACTTAGTAAGGAGGTATTAAACTTTGAGTGCCAAAGTCTTCATATAATGTCAGATATGTTATGTGAGTTGGTTTTGATAGGCAATTTTTCTTGATGACTAGGGATAATTTGGAAGAAGTGGTAAAGAATGGAGAGAGAAATGGGAGAAATGTCTGTAAAGCAAAATAAAAGTTTTAATTAAAAGATTGCATTTTCATTGCTTAATATTGTATTAACCAAGAAAACATTTCCTCCTAATAGATTTAATTGTTTAACTCATTTATTCAGTGCTGCAATTTAGTGCCTTTAGAGCTTCATCTTCCTTTTAAAATAATGCTATGTAATGTTAGAGTCCAATAGCACTGCTATTGTATTGACTTTAGGAAAAATTTGTTAAAAAGCTCTTCATAGAACTTTCTCATTTTTCTTGTTTGTTGTATTTCTTCCATTTTTATTCTTATTTAAAGTATGTCATCCTTTAAGGTTATTCTTTGGGATGACTTTAAGCTTGCAGAATCTTGAGCATTACCTTGCTGGTATATGAAATTAGGGCAATTGTTCAGTGACATGAACATTCCTTGGCATTATCCTTTTTAAGGATTGGGATATAAACTAATATTTTCCATTTGTGATTACTCTTGTTTTCCAAATTTGCTTATATATTGGATGCAGCATTTTAACAGCATCATTTTCTAGGATTTAAAAAAAAAAACTCAGCTGGAATTCTATCACGGCCACTAATCTTCTTGTTAGCAATCCTTCTTAAGGTCCACTTAACTTTATTCTCCAAGGCATGTGATTCTGGAGCAATAATTATACCATTAGGTTATTGGTAATATTAAGATCTTTTTTGAGCACATCCAATTTTCCTTGATTCATAGATCTTTCATTCCAGGTTCCTATGCAACATGGCTCTTTATGGCATCAGAACTATCCTATAGATATGCAGTTGAGTTTCCATTTTGCTTTGGCCCAGCCACTTTGCTCTTTCTGGAGTTAACCTCTGCCCTTCCCCAGTAATATGTCAGATACCTTTTGACCAGAGGAGCCCAATTTCCCATGTCATATCTATCATTACCTTATTACTGTTCATGGGAATTTCTTGGCAGAGATAATTGGAGTGCTTTGCCATTTCCTTCTCTAGTGGATCAGCTTTTATCAGAACTCACCATGATGACTTGAGCATCTTGGGTAATCTTGGACAGTATAATTCATAGTTTTTTTTGAGTTATGCAATCCCCTCTGTCATGGCAGTGATCCAGGAGGGACAAAGAGGACATACTGGCCAAGAATTATATTTTTCTGCTGTCCTAACTATTGCTGGTTTGGGGAAAATGATTTTTAGGTTCAAGTTACTTTTCTGGTTGTTGCCCTAAAATAAGAGTTCCCTTAATAACTATCTAAAGTTTAGCTTCCTGTCCATCAAATGTTAACTACCCAATGACCATCACAATTAGTGAGCAGTGAATAAACCCCTTTATCTAAGTTTATAACAAATAGAAGTCAGAGAAATTATTAGAATGTACTAGACAATAATAGATATAGTGAATGAATTCTATTCCTGGGATTGAGGGGTGCATGTGTGTATATGTGTGTGTGTGTGTGTGTGTGTGTGTGTGTGTGTGTGTGTGTATGGGAAGGTAGGAAGGGGGGGAGAGAGAGAGAGAGAGAGAGAGACAGAGAGAGACAGAGACAGAGACAGAGGAAGACAGAGAGAGATAGGGAGAGAGACAGATACAGAGAGAGACAGAGACAGAGAAAGAAGAAGGGAGGGAGGGGAGGAAGGAGAGAAAGAGAGAAGGAGGGAGAGAGGGACAGGAGCAGAGGCAGAGACAAAGAGACAGACAGACACAGATACAGAGAAAAAGAGACCGAGAGAAACACAAAGAAAGACATGGAAGAAGAAAGACTTTACACAAGAGGAAATTTCCATAAGTCTCATTTATGGCAAGTTGCAAATGCTGGACATGTTGAGGTATTAATTTCTTCCTAAATTCTTCCTCTGCTTGTAGGAGAGACTCTCTCTGAATAGAGCCTCAAACTGTATATATTCTCATGTAGCCAGAAGATCTCTTTTCCAAGATATCACCAACTCTATTCCTCATAGAACATTGAAGTTAAATGACTTGCTTAGAGCCACACAATTAGGAAATGGCCAAATCAAAATTCAAACTTTTATCTTTCTGACTTGAGGTCCAGCATACTCTTCACTGTGCCACTCAGCTGTCACTCTAATCCAAAGTTAACTAATGAAGAGTTGATATCTTGAAGATTACAAAGAAAAATAGATTCCATGGCAAAGTGTACTGATCAGCTTTCATCCTTGTTTTCAAAGTTCAGTAATTAATATATATCTTTAGCTTTTCCTTTTTCTTTTATTAGAGCACAATGACTTCTGGATTTTGTGAGAATGCCATTAAATAACTTCTTTGAGATGGTCTCTGGACTCTTCCATCATAGCGTGAGGAATCCTCCTAGATCTTTCGGAGAGTAGTTAGAATTGGTGAAATGGATTCTATGAGGTGTTCTTCAAGCAACATATCATATTCCACTCAATAGTTAGGGCTCCTGTGATTGTCATTGGAACCTCTTGTTTCTAACCTTTTTTAAGTCTTTTCAGAAATAGTATGGATAACTACGTGCAAGTATTGAGTCTCACCTTGTCAGTGCATAAAGTATTCTGTTAGAATTTTGAAAAGACTAGAATTAATTCCAATTAATGCTGATACTCTAGGGAATGTTGGGGATTCTGTTTATACTTGAACTTAGAGAGTGTCCATTTTTCTACTGACATTATAAATTTTCTTGGAGAATATAAAGCTCTTGTGGATGTATCCTAGTATGTATAGTCTTTATTACTCAAATCACTAACTCTAAGCCCTGTCATAAATTTTAGAAGTGTTTTACCTTTAAAAGAAAGTACTTTAATATTTGTCATAAAACGAGTGGAAAATGATAACTTGAAATCCACAGTCCAGTACAACATTGCAATCCACATTATCAATTTATTACCATCTCATGTGCATAAGGTCCTTTCAGTCTGAGTAGAATAGACCCAAAGGGAATTAATATAACTTTCTTGTGACCCAGAGTGACCTCATTCCTCAGACTTATTCTGCTTTCCCAAAACTGGATCAAAAGATTTTAACTTCTTATGACCAACTCTCCATTCTCCATTGCTAGTACTTTCAAGATAAATATGGCCATTTGATCCAGAATTATAAGAAAAGTTTGGGTAAGTTATTCTGCTGATTACCTGATGAAGATGATCTTATGCTAGGCTTTTGTAGTCTCCATTCCCCTGGTCCTCTACTTCTTTAAGAAGAATAGAATTTTGTTTTGTTCCATTACTTACCCAATTGTCTGTTTATTATGATAGCTTAGCACTGGTGGTGCTGTTATCCAACTTTGTTCCTGTGGCTATCTATTTGATAAAGTCTAGAACTTTCTAAGGCTAAATTTAGTGTATTATATTGATCTTTGAAGCTCAAAAGTACCTGTCTCATCTCAGCCAGTGTTAGCAATGGTTTCTATATCTGTACAGATCTGCATGAGTGTTACATATCAAGCCCTGGAACATTTTGCAGTGTAACTTTTTCCTGAATTTTCTACACCAGTCTGCGTCAGTCTCTGCACACATTGTTCTATCCTGAGGAGAATTCAAGCTTTTCTCCTTTGTCTATGTAATATTAGAGACATATTTTGCCTTAGGAGTCTTATGATTTACCCGTCTCAAACATCTCAGCTAAAATGTGTATATATTCTTTCTAGGTATAATTTGGCCTTTGTAACAAATGAAAAACATGAGAGACAAAGTTTCTAGGTAATTATTAATCAACTTATTAATTAGGGTACCTAATCATGGCTAATCACTGATGATTGATGATTTCTTTTTGTAACAAAGGACAAAAACATGGAGAGCCTGAATATTTTAAATATCTCTGTAAAAGGGAGTGCCCTTGACAAGTGAATATCAGCCCTGACTGGTGGACAACTAATGAGGAGGTGGACTATAAAGTCTTAGTTCCCACTTATCATGAGACTCAGCTCCCACAAATAATCTGAAAAAAGATATTCATCTTCATCCAAACTACTTTGGTTGGTTTTCTCCTTTATGAGCTGAGTCACTCTAAATTCCAATGGAGAGGTGAGAGACATGGGCTAGGAATTCACCTAAATAAGATTTTGTTTACACTAAATAAAGGGTGTATATTTAGGTGGAACCCCACCCAAAATAAAAAAGCATGTTACCTGATAGTTATATATAGCCATATCCTTCAAAGAATGACTTATTGACCTATAGGGATTGGCCTTACATGAGGAAATAAAGAAAAAACATAAACCTTAATTTAATAACTGATTATTAATATAATGGAAAAAATAATTTCCTTTACCTTTTCTCCAAGAGGGTACCCACTCCTTCTTAGGCAATCTTGACAGTCTCATTACTTTGTCTACCTCAGGGACCTTCTAATGTGTCAGGCATACTCTTGCCTGGCCAACCCAACTTTCCCAAATTTTTTCTTTTGGGGGATGTGGTTAATGTCCAGAGAAAATGCCAATTTGGGATCAGTGATATTGTATACTACAATGTTACCTCCATTTCACTCACAAATGGAACAGAGTTATTAAGCATGACTGTGACATTCATTCTCTGTAGAAATGCCTTTTTTGATGAAAAGGGCTCCTGCCTCTTTAAACAATTCTTCATCCTCTTAGGATGGACAAGTCTGAAATGTTCAGTTCCTACTATCAATTTCTTGGATATACCTACATATATCTTCCACAGGCATTATTAGAAAACTTTCTGAGTCAACTCTCCTATTTTAATATCTATGCTTTAATAATGTAATGTTTCAATCCTTTCACTTTTCTACCCAATATCCTTAAAATGTCTTCATTCTAAATGTCTAGATTTACTCCTGGTTTGAGGAGACCACTACACCTTTCAACTTCAAAAGGAAGACCATATCCCTCAACTATCTTAGCTCTCATATTTTGCTTCATACATGATAATTAGATGATAATTTAATTTCCAGTAATGAAAAATTGAATTGGAGAAAGGAAACAAATTTAAAAATTGAAAACTAAGAAATGGGAGGCATGTATTGAGATTGGGAAGGGACCCCAAAAGATTGGAGATTATAGACTGTTATCACAAGGTGTCTCAAAAGAATTTGCATGCTTGAACTCACAATCCAAGTCAAGAGGCAAAGTTTATTGTAATTGTAACATTAATTGAAGCAGTCTAAATTCCAAGAGAACTTAGCAAAGAAACAGAAGCATGACAATACCTTTATCTAGTCCTTTATCTAGATAGTCTATAAAGACATACAGTAATATTTGTAAGAATATTTTAAGGCTACAAGATTCGAAATCATTGACAGACAGAATGTTAGAACAATAGTCTCAAGATCATTAATATATCTTCCTTAAAATTTAAGGGAAGAAACATTATTATATTCCTAGGTCAGAGGATTTTTATAATCATTGACACAACAATGGCATTCTTAGAGCAGAGGGCCTCAGGATCACAGGTTCCAAAGCCAGAAGATTTAGAATTACTGACAGATTGATAGAACAGAAGTACCCTAAGGTCAAGGGACTTTAAAATTATTGCTATCTCCCCTAAAGGCTATATTACATCATGGGGACCCACAAGGACATCAAAGAATGAAATCAGAGGCAGAGGTTTTAGATTTAAACAGGAGCTCTCTGCTCTTTGCCCTTTTTCTTCCTTGGGTTATCTTCCCCCATAAGAATGTGAACTCCTTGGAGGCAGGGACTGGCTATATAATGAGGAATGGAGATTCACGTTCTGTAATACTCAATTAATGGAGAGTCAGGGAAGAGACTTGTAATTTAGGATAAGAATAAAAGATTGCCTTTGTAGTTTCAAAAATTTGTCTACTAAAGCCCCCATTCATGCAAGGATGTAAAATGAAATCTTTCTTGCACTCATCAGTGAATCAGTAAAATTCTTTGAAAGATTTTTTGTTTCTTACACATGTGAGCCCGAAATTAAAATCCAAATATTGATAAATTGTGATAAATGGTAAAGAACAATGTTCTGCTTCCACAACCAACTTATAACTAAGTTACAAAGATGAGGAACTGGAGAGGGAGTCAAATCAGTTTTGGATGCTATCTTGGTCAGCAATAGTACTTGTAGTCATAAAAGATTTAGTCAAACACAAAGTCAGGGTGAAGTTTCTGAAGCAAGCAGATAAGGAATAACAAGTAAGAGTTTTTGTCACTGGGGGGCAGCAAGGTAGTACAGTGGATAGAGCACCATCCTTCAAATCAGGAGGACCTGAGTTATGATTGATTTAAATCCTACAAAGAGATGTTATGGGCCAGAACTTGAAACAACATACTAAGTGGAATTGAGGAGACAATGGTTAAATCTAGTTTAGCATTGATTTAATCCTACAACAAATAATGGCTTCCTAGTGATATAAGGATTGGTGTATACTCAGGGTGGGGCATATAAGCAAGAAGCTCTCAGAGCCAGAGGGACAAGTGCACTAGAAGCTCTCGGAGCCTCAGCCAGAATTCAGTGGGGGAGATTCAGAAGCCAGAAAAGGGAGGTGGGAGCTCAAGCTCTCAGAACCAAAGCCAGACTGAAAGACTCTCCAGAAAGCTGTCCAGCCTCAGGAACGAGAAAATAAAGGATCTGGACTTTAAGAAAGTTAATTGGGCCGCAGGAAAGGAGACAAGACTTGGAAAGGACTTTAATGCCTGGCTGCTCCTGTGGTGTTACTGAACTGAAACGAAGGCTGCTCCCAGAAGCCCCCCAAGGAACCTACTCTCAGAGAACATTACATTTTAGAGAAGACTATTATAGTGACCCATCAATAATTCAAGGACCACAAGACATGACAGCCATTCAAATTCCTTCAGTTTAAACTTCACTTACAGTGCTTTTGATAGTGTGCAAGATTAATTAACTTTATTAATATTAACTTCTTCCTAGGAGAAGCTTAGGCTTCATTAAAATAGCATGTGATGTATAATCAGGGAGAGGGTATTGAGGTTGGGAAGAGACCCCTAAAGGTTGGGGGTCATAGACCAATGTTGCGAAGTGTCTCAAAAAAATTTGCAGGCTTCAACCCATATCCAAGTCAAGGGGCAAAGTTTATTGTAATTGTAAAGCCAATTGAAGCTGGCTAAAATCCATGAAAATTTAGCTGGAACCTGGAGCAAGGAGACACATTTATCTAGTTCTTCATGTTATTGATATACTAAATTTATGGCCTAGAGGTAGAACTGAGGAGTGGTCTCAGTAATTTAATTATCATTGACCAACAGACCTAGGACTGTTTTAAAGCCAGAAGACTTTAAAATCATTGACAGACAACATTGTCAGAACAATACTTAAGAGAGTCTCTGGATCGCTAATATATCTTCCTTAAAGTTTAAGAGAAGAAATATTATTATATTCCTGGCCTAGAAGACTTTTATAATCATTGATAGAACACTAGCATTCTTAGATCAGAGGACCTCAAGATTACAGATTCCAAAGCCAGAAGATTTAGAATCACTGATAAATTGTTAGAACAGAAGCACCCTAAGGTCAGGGAACCTTAAAATTATTGTTGTCTCCCTTAGAAGCTATATTCCACCAGGGGAACATATTAAGGAGTATATGTAATAGGAATGGAATGGCATGTAAGACATATGAAGGGTCTCCTCCAATGGAAATTTTGAGAAGAAGGAAGTGGAATTAGGACAGGATTACAAGATGCAAATGTTGTTTTGATAGCTGTGAGTTGTGTTTGTAAACTCATAAGGAGTTTTCACACCATTCCTGCATCATATTAAATAGTTTAAATTGCTTCACTTATCCTGAGTCTGTTAGTTCACAATGCCTTTTTTTGGCTTCAGAATATTATTTCTTACACAATTAACAAATGTACAATATTGCAGCAAGAATAATTCATTATATTAATATGCCATGCTAAACAATACAATAGTATCGAAATGGACAAATGGCCCTCCTTTCAGCCTCGGGCCAGCAGAAGAAAGTTTGCTCAGCTAGATTGGGGGACTTCTTTTGCACTTCAAAGGGCCGGCTCAACAATGCTCTTAAGGGTGGTACCGGGAGGGTGGTAGTTGAAACTCAATATGTTAAAACATCTGCCCAGGTGCGATTCTCTTCTTATCCTGTAAAACCCCCATCCTCCTGTTGTAAAATGCGAGTCACAGATTAAAATGTAACAAGCTGAACAGAAATGCTTATAAGGCTGTCTTTAGTTCTGTAAGACACGGAATTCGATCAGAAATCCATCCCGAGCTCGGTCCCAAATAAATTCTAAATTTTCCTCATTGCGGCTGTCTTGAATTTTATTGCCTGGGCTATTTCATTTGGAGGTCCCCCCGAGATAAGCCTTTGGCTCAGTCTGACCGCCAGTCCCTCTCCCTGGAAGGCGAAGGGGATTACGGATCCTAGTGGGTGGCCACCGAGAGATCTTCCTCGGCCCCTGGTGTCCAGTAATCTCTCTTCTTCGAACCAGGAGAGTGAGACCCAAATTTTGAATTCGGTCCAAAATTGGTATAAAGCATTCTAAAAGCCAGTTCTGGTTATTTTGAGGGGCCCCTGCAGCTGCAGCTGATCCTGCAGCCGCCTGTCCGGTCTGTTGAGTATTCCTGTTTCGGTGCAAACCTAGCTGGACGCAGTGTTTGATGGTTAAACACTTGCTGGCTCTTCATGGGACGCCATCGTAAGAGTCCTGACCTGGTTCTGGAAGACTAGTCTGTATGTTCTGTATGTTCTGTGTGTGATTTGTCTGATGTTCTGTGTGTTCTGTATGATTTGTCTGTCTAAAAGCTTTGTTAACAACGTTGCAATGGTGTTTAGTTTCGGCATTTGGGAGAGTAAGTCTGTCTGAGTACCTTTTGGGGTACCATCTGGTTCTGGTTCTGGTTCTGGTTCTGGTCTGGTCTGTTGCTAATACCTGTGGTCTCAGAATAAATAAAAAGTTCTGAGACGGGTATTTTCTGGGATGCTGGAAAATATCCTCTGGGTATATGTTAACTGTGTATTCTGTGTGATGTGTGTTCTATGTTCTGTGTGATTTGTTTGTCTGTTATGTTGTTGGTTGGAAAAATTTCTTAAGAACAACATTGCAACTGTGCTTAATAAAATGGAGCTCCACGTGTGTCTGTGTTAGAAGTTAGCAAGCTTGTAAGAGATAAGAATTCAGCCTCTGTGTTGCAGGCTTAGAAAATATCCAGAAGTTTGAAAAATCTTTCTCTCTCCCTCTCTGTCTCTGGCTGACTGCAGCAGCCTGTGGGAAAAAGGGAGAAAAGGGAGAGAAAGGAAGAAATAAAAAAGGAAATGAATAAAAAAAATTAGATTGAAAGGGATTTGAAAGTTCGGAAAGTTAAAAAAATATATATAGAAGAGCATTGTGCTAACATTTTAAAGGAAAGAAGTTTGAATGGCATTCTCTGTGAAGGCAGAGAAAAGCACTAAATGGGTTTGGAAGTTCACAGAAACCCCTTTGGATTCTGGAATGGGAAAAGGGAATTCAAGGTGAAACAAACTTCTCTCTGGGGGTGGAGGTCTTGGAAACAGCCCATAGTCTGTTTGCTGATTTAAGAGCTTTGTTAAGTTTTAAGAACAATGATTAAGGAAAATTTGCTTGTGATTTTAATTTTTTTTTTTTTTTTTTTAAGGAAAAGCTTACTAGAGTAAAGAGCAATAACATTCAAGCTTAGCCTGGCCTGGGCAATAAAAAGCTCTGGAGATAAGATGCTAATAGCTGTTAGAAGAAATGTGGTGGAAAAGAAAGAAAAAAAAACTTTTAAAAACATCTGTATTAGTTTGATTCAGTTTGTTACCTTCTGAAATATATTGAGTTATTTGTTAACATAAGTTATACTTTAAATCTAGCTCTGCTGGACATGTGTGGGTTTTGTGGAGGTTTGGGTTATTCACTATGGTGTGAATCTTACAGGTTTTTGAAGGAATGCAGGTGAGTTAGGAAGGACTGATTTGTAGGGGCAATTAGAGGTTTGCATGGTTTTAGGAAGGTGAAAGACTTTTGGGAGTAGGTAAAGAGGTGGGGGAGGGAGCCACCCACCCTCACTGTCTTCTGCTACTATACCAAAGGAGCATCTGGGTAGGAAAGTTCTTTAAGGAGATTGTTCAAGTATATGGCTAGAGAGGAGAAAATTGGAAATGGGTGGATTTGGGAAGTAACCTGATGTTAGAAAACTGATGGGCTAAATCTTGAAAAGGATCCCCATGTAGAGATTTGAGTGGGGAACCTGAGGGAAGTTTTTTCCTAGGGGGCAGGAGTGGAGGAAGGGTGGCCACGTGGAATCCTCTCCTCCCCTCACCCCTCTACTTTTAGGTTAATTGAGTGAATATTTGTTTTTTTGATATATAAAGGTTTTCTTGGTTGAGGAATATGGTCATAAATGTGATCCATACTTTGGTTTGAGTATTTCTAAAAGTATAATTGCTATGTTAAAAACCTTCTTGAATTATTTTATGTGGAATTGGGTCTTTTTTATAAGTTTAAATTGATTGTATTGGGTCATCCTGAGGTTGTTGAAAGGGCCTTTGAACATAATAGTTGTTTTCTTTGTCCTTTTGAAAATGTTTCTGTTATGGACAATATGCAATTTGGGATATTTTTCTATGTATTGGGTATTTTAAAAGCAAAATGATTTATGTATAATGTTCACTTATGTAACATCTACCTAGATATGATAATTGTTCTAAGTTATGAACTTACTGAGACGAAATTTCTTTCTGTTTTTACTGTAAAGTTATGATAAATCTTTGTTTAAGATTTATCAGAAATTTGATTAATGACATCTATTATTGGAAGTAAAAGTTTTTGGGCTTAGAGTTAATTAGTTAATGCTATTTGGGAGTTTTAAAGCTCCACCCTCTGACAGTTACTGGGACAATTGATAAGCAGTTAAAATTTAACTGCTTATGTTATGTTATTATGTTCTTGCATTTTTCATTCTGTAACTGATCTCTCTGATCAGAGCAATGGTCAATAGAACTGTTACGGCAATTCAATTATGTCATGCCTTGCTATTTTCAGTCTGGTCATATGTAATCATGTATCCTAAATGCTTGGGCAACAAAGTATTTCACCTGGTCATCTGTCTGTTACTGGATATTTGTGTTTTGTTTCTTTAAGGTTTCTACATGATAAGTGGACAATTAACAGGAGTCTGTAAGACTGCAGCTTGGCCTGTAAAGCAAACTCATCTCTTCACATAGGAAACTGCTGGCCAATTTATTTTGGCCTCCTCATATTTTGCAACAGTCTGGTGAACTGTGTCTTTCTATATGAAACTGATCTAATCTTTATGTGTTAGATTTGTGTTTTTGTTCTAGATTTTGGTCAAATTACAGATATTGGCTTGCTTCTGGAACCTGGATCAGCTTTGATTATCAGCATGACACACCCACTCTGCATGGAATGAGACCCTCCTGTGAGGGTCTCCTCACAGCCTGGAGCAGCAAGTTTAAATGAGACCATGGACTGGACCCTGCATCTAGTGTACTTTGGACTGATATGAGAGACTTTAGGAATGGTTGATGACTGACTGTTAAACCTTGCCTGGATCATCTATTACTGTGTGTTTAAGATTTGGGATGGGATTTGTTAAAAATTCTGTGATTATTGCTGTTATGTTTGAGAGATTTTTAGGAAATGCTACTGTATTAGTCTGTTATGTATAGGGATTTTGATTCACTCTTGGGATTTATATGGGGAATGGTCATTTGATAATTCCTTTCTGTGAGAAAAAAAGGGGAAGGAAGAGATAGAACATTGGGGAAACTGGTATATATATATATATATATTTTCGTTCAAAATACCTGTTAGTATTTGTAGATACTTTCTCAGGGTGGACAGAAGCCTTCTCCACCGGAAATGAAACAGCTCTCACAGTGGTTAAGAAGATACTAAATGAGTTAAAGCCCCGCTTTGGTCTTCCAGTAGCCATAGGGTCTGATAATGGGCCTGCTTTTGTTGCCAAAATATCACAAGGCATTAGCAAGGCCCTGGGCATTGATTGGAAACTCCACTGCGCATACAGACCGCAGAGCTCTGGGCAAGTGGAAAGGATGAATAGAACACTTAAGGAGTTCCTTTCAAAGCTTGTCTTGGAGACCCAGATCTCCAGGGTCTCGCTCCTGCCATTAGCATTACTGAGGAGTAGATGCACTCCTAACAAATTAGGGTTAACTCCCTTTGAGATTCTGTTTGGGAGACCCCCTCCAATTCTGCCCTTGGTCAGGGAAGACTTGATGGATGAAATTTCTAACTCTTCCCTTATCAAGTTTTTACAGGCCTTGCAGAAAACTCAGAAAGACCATCTCACACCTCGTCCGTGAGGCCCTTCCTGTCCCTCTCACTGACCCCGTGCATCCGTATACTGTGATCCTCACCACGCTCACTGCTGTAAAGTTGAATCAATCCCTGCCTGGATTCACCACAGCAAAGTGAAATCAGCTGTCACCACTGAATGGAAAGTAGAGTTCGGTGAAGATCCCCTGAAACTGAGACTGATTCATTTCTCTGGTCCTTGATTTCCCCTAAAAGACACTGGGTGGGAAAATCGTGGGAAGTTCAATCCTTGTATTTACTTCGTTACTGTTTGTGATTACCCTAATCTGTTTGCATATTCTCCCCTAAAGACCCCTTCCCCCTTCGCTGTTCCACCTACTGTATTGTCATTATGGGATTTTCCTTAGTCCTCCTCCCTATACTTTCTAAGGCTTTGGGAAACCCACGTGTCCCAAAGACCATATGACCTTTAGAATCTTGAGGGGGGTCCCACTCTTTCTGCCACTTATTACTCAGGTTTAGAACCCTCTATGACAATAGATTCCTCCCTGGCTCCCTGTTTCTACTTTAGGGCCCTGATAGACCCTCCAGCCTGATTGTGCCCTAATGCTTGGTGGTGCTCCCTCCCTGACGATTCCTTTAGGCTGACTATCCAAACCTTTGATCAGCAGACCCAGACCTCACTGCATCTCCTCCTTCCCCTCCTCCCCCCCCCCCCCCCGAATTATCCTAACAATCCAGGAACCATCCCACCAGAAGTGGAAGCAGTCCCGAGCTTTCACCCTTTGTTCCTGGATAGGTAGCGGTCTTCAATTCAGCCACTACCTCGTAGTTATCCACCCCCCTCCAAGCCTGTGGGACCTCTGACTGCTTTACTAGTTCCACCTAGACCACCAGTCCTGGCTGATCCTATCCCGCCACCATCATCCCTGGCACTGCAAGGTCCATGACCCAAAGTTCCCCTATTCTTCCTGACCCATTAGTGCCAATTGACAGCCCCTCTGAATCTTCTGTTTCTCTCTCCATGCTTGAATTGTTGCCAGTAGTGCACTCCTATTTGAACTCCACAAATCCCCAGCTGGGCCGAGATTGCTGGCTCTGCTTTAACTCTGAACCCCCTTATTTTGTTGGGATTGCCCTGACAGACTCAGTTCCTGGAACCACTTCTCAGTCTACCTGTTCCTGGGAACAGCCTAAAATCACCCTTGGGAATCTCCAAGATATAGGCACCTGCCTGGTGACTGCCTCCACTAATCTCTTTTTTTTTTTTTTTTAATTTTTATTTAATAATTACTTTATATTGACACTCGTTTCTGTTCCAATTTTTTTTCCCTCCCTCCCTCCACCCCCTCCCCTAGATGGCAAGCAGTCCTTTATATGTTGGATATGTTGCAGTATATCCTAGATACAATATATGTTTGCAGAACCGAACAGTTCTCTTGTTGCATAGGGAGAATTGGATTCAGAAGGTATAAATAACCCGGGAAGAAAAACAAAAATGCAGATAGTTCACATTCGTTTCCCAGTGTTCTTTCTTTGGGTGTAGCTGCTTTTGTCCGTCATTTATCAATTGAAACTCAGATCTCTTTGTCAAAGAAATCCCCTTCCATCAAAATATGTCCTCATACAATATCGTTGTCGAAGTGTATAATGATCTCCTGGTTCTGCTCATTTCACTTAGCATCAGTTCATGTAAGTCTCGCCAGTCCTCTCTGTATTCATCCTGCTGGTCATTTCTTACAGAACAATAATATTCCATAACATTCATATACCATAATTTACCCAGCCATTCTCCAATTGATGGGCATCCATTCATTTTCCAGTTTCTAGCCACTACAAACAGGGCTGCTACAAACATTTTGGCACATACAGGTCCCTTTCCCTTCTTTAGTATTTCTTTGGGATATAAGCCCAATAGAAACACTGCTGGATCAAAGGGTATGCACAATTTGATAATTTTTTGGGCATAATTCCAGATTGCTCTCCAGAATGGTTGGATTCGTTCACAACTCCACCAACAATGCAATAGTGTCCCAATTTTCCTGCATCCCCTCCAACATTCATCATTATTTTTTCCTGTCATCTTAGCCAATCTGACAGGTGTGTAGTGGTATCTCAGAGTTGTCTTAATTTGCATTTCTCTGATCAATAATGATTTGGAACACTCTTTCATATGAGTGGTAATAGTTTCAATTTCATCCTCTGAGAATTGTCTGTTCATATCCTTTGACCATTTATCAATTGGAGAATGGCTTGATTTCTTATAAATTTGAGTCAGTTCTCTATATATTTTGGAAATGAGGCCTTTATCAGAACCTTTAACTGTGAAAATATTTTCCCAGTTTGTTGCTTCCCTTCTAATCTTGTTTGCATTAGTTTTATTTGTACAAAGGCTTTTTAATTTGATGTAATCGAAATTGTCTATTTTGTGATCAGTAATGGTCTCTAGTTCATCTTTGGTCACAAATTTCTTTCTCCTCCACAAGTCTGAGAGATAAACTATTCTATGTTCCTCTAATTTATTTATAATCTCGTTCTTTATGCCTAGGTCATAGACCCATTTTGATCTTATCTTGGTATATGGTGTTAAGTGTGGGTCCATGCCTAATTTCTGCCATACTAATTTCCAATTATCCCAGCAGTTTTTATCAAATAATGAATTCTTTTCCCAGAAGTTAGGGGCTTTGAGTTTGTCAAACACTAGATTGCTATAATTGACTATTCTGTCTTGTGAACCTAGCCTTTTCCACTGATCCACTAATCTATTTCTTAGCCAATACCAAATGGTTTTGGTGACTGCTGCTTTATAATATAATTTTAGATCAGGTACAGCTAGGCCACCTTCATTTGATTTTTTTTTCATTAATTCCCTTGAGATTCTCGACTTTTTATTGTTCCATATGAATTTTGTTGTTATTTTTTCTAGATCAATAAAATATTTTCTTGGAAGTCTGATTGGTATAGCACTAAATAAATAGATTAGTTTAGGGAGTATTGTCATCTTTATTATGTTCGCTCGGCCGATCCAAGAGCACTTAATATTTTTCCAATTATTTAAGTCTGACTTTATTTGTGTGGAGACTTTTTTATAATTTTGCTCATATAATTCCTGACTTTCCTTTGGTAGATAGATTCCCAAATATTTTATGGTATCAACAGTTATTCTGAATGGAATTTCTCTTTGTATCTCTTGCTGTTGGGTTTTGTTGGTGATATATAAAAATGCTGAGGATTTATAGGGATTTATTTTGTAGCCAGCTACTTTGCTAAAATTATGAATTATTTCCAATAGCTTTTTAGTAGAATCTCTGGGGTTCTCTAGGCATACCATCATATCATCTGCAAAGAGTGATAGTTTGGTTTCCTCATTGCCTACTCTAATTCCTTTAATTTCTTTCTCGACTCTTATTGCCGAGGCTAGTGTTTCTAATACGATATTAAATAATAATGGTGATAGTGGGCAACCTTGCTTCACTCCAGATCTTACTGGGAAAGGTTCCAGTTTTTCCCCATTGCATATGATGCTTACTGATGGCTTTAAATATATGCTCCTGACTATTTTAAGGAAAAGTCCATTTATTCCTATGCTCTCAAGTGTTTTTATTAGGAATGGATGTTGGATTTTATCAAATGCTTTTTCTGCATCTATTGAGATGATCATATGGTTTTTATTTGTTTGGTTATTGATATAGTCAATTATGCTAATAGTTTTCCTAATATTGAACCAGCCCTGCATTCCTGGTATAAATCCTACTTGGTCATAGTGTATTATCCTGGTGATGATTTTCTGTAATCTTTTTGCTAATATTTTATTTAAGATTTTAGCATCAATATTCATTAGGGAGATTGGTCTATAATTTTCTTTCTCTATTTTCAGCCTACCTGGTTTAGGTATCAGTACCATGTCTGTGTCATAAAAGGAGTTTGGTAGGACTCCTTCAATCCCTATTTTTTCAAATAGTTTATATAACATTGGAGTTAATTGTTCTTTAAATGTTTGGTAGAATTCACATGTAAATCCATCTGGTCCTGGGGATTTTTTCTTAGGGAGTTGATTGATAGTTTGTTCTATTTCTTTTTCTGAGATGGGACTGTTTAGGATATTTACTTCTTCCTCTGTTAGTTTGGGCAAGCTATATTTTTGGAGGTATTTTTCTATTTCATTTAAGTTGTCGAATTTATTGGCATAAAATTGGGCAAAGTAACTCCTAATTATTGCTCTAATTTCCTCTTCGTTAGTGGCGAGTTCTCCCTTTTCATTTTTAAGACTAACAATTTGATTTTCCTCTTTCCTTTTTTTAATCAGGTTTACTAAGGGTTTGTCTATTTTGTTGGTTTTTTCATAGAACCAACTCTTAGTTTTATTAATCAATTCAATAGTTTTTTTACTTTCAATTTTATTGATCTCACCTTTTATTTTTAGAATTTCAAGTTTAGTGTTTGACTGGGGGTTTTTAATTTGTTCCTTTTCTAGCATTTTTAATTGCAAACCCAATTCATTGATCTTCTCTTTCTCTATTTTATACAAATAGGCCTCTAGAGATATGAAATTTCCCCTTATTACCGCTTTGGCTGCATCCCATACATTTTGGTATGATGTCTCATTATTATCGTTTTCTTGGGTGAAGTTATTAATTATGTCTATGATTTGCTGTTTCACCCAATCATTCTTTAGTATGAGATTATTTAGTTTCCAATTATTTTTTGGTCTGCTTCCCCCTGGTTTTTTGTTGAATGTAATTTTCATTGCATCGTGGTCTGAAAAGGATGCATTTACTATTTCTGCCTTACTGCATTTGAGTTTGAGGTTTTTATGTCCTAATATATGGTCAATTTTTGTATAGGTTCCATGAACTGCTGAAAAGAAAGTGTATTCCTTTCTGTCTCCATTACATTTTCTCCAGAGATCTATCATATCTAACTTTTCTAGTATTCTATTTACCTCTTTGACTTCTTTCTTATTTATTTTGTGGTTTGATTTATCTAATTCTGAGAGTGCAAGGTTGAGATCTCCCACTATTATAGTTTTACTGTCTATTTCTTCTTGCAGCTCTCTTAGTTTCTCTTTTAAGAATTTAGATGCTACCCCACTTGGTGCATATATGTTTAATATAGATAGTGCTTCATTATCCATGCTACCCTTTAGCAAGATATAGTGTCCTTCCTTATCTCTTTTAATTAGGTCAATTTTTGCTTTAGCTTGATCTGAGATCAGGATGGCTACCCCTGCTTTTTTGACTTCACCTGAAGCATAGTAGATTTTGCTCCAACCTTTTACCTTTAACCTGCATGTATCTCCCCGCTTCAGGTGTGTTTCCTGTAAACAACATATTGTAGGATTCTGGCTTTTAATCCATTCTGCTAACCGCTTCCTCTTTATGGGGGAGTTTACCCCATTCACATTTATGGTTAGAATGACCAATTCTGTATTACTTGCCATCTTGTTAACCCCGGTTTATGCTTTTCTCCCTTCTTTCCCCTTTCCCCCCCTTCCCAGTATTAAGCTTGTGAGCACCACTTGCTTCTCACAGCTCTCCCTTTTTAGTATCCCTCCCCCCACCTTAGAGTTCCTCCCCCTATCTTACCCCTTTCCCTCCCAGTTCCCGTATTCCCTTCCGCTTAGCTTATTCCTTCCCTTTTCACTTTTCCCTTCTCACTTTTCAATGAGGTGGGAGAAGTTTTACCATAGATTGAATATGTCTTAAGATTTTTCACTTAAAGCCAATTCTGAAGGCAGTAAGATACCCACTATATTCATCCCCCCCCATTCTTTCTCTCAGATATAATAGGTTTCCTATGCCTCTTCATGAGATGTACTACCCCCACTTTACCCTTTTTCTGATACAATGTCCTTTCCACATCAATTTCTAGAACAAGGTATACATGTATTCTTTATACATCTATATAGTCAAAATATAGTTCCCAAGATTAATCTTTACCTTTTTAGATTTCTCTTGAGTTCTATATTTGTAGATCAAACTTTTTGTTAAGTTCTGGTTTTTTCATCAGAAATAGGTGAAATTCACTTATTTTGTTGAATGTCCATCTTCTTCCCTGGAAAAAGATGCTCATTCTCGCTGGGTAAGTTATTTTTGGTTGCATACCAAGTTCCTTAGCCTTTCGGAATATCATATTCCAGGCCCTTCGATCTTTTAATGTGGATGCTGCCAGATCCTGGGTGATCCTTATTGTGGCTCCTTGATACTTGAATTGGGTTTTTCTAGCCGCTTGCAATATTTTTTCCTTCATCTGAGGGTTCTGGCATTTGGCCACTATATTCCTTGGTGTTTTGATTTTAGGATCCCTTTCAGTGGGTGATCGATGAATCCTTTCAATGTTTATTTTTTCCTCTGTTCCTATGACTTCTGCGCAGTTCTCTTTGATAATTTCCTGGAAAATAGTGTCCAGGCTCTTTTTTTCATCATGTTTTTCTGGGAGTCCAATGATTCTCAGATTGTCTCTCCTGGATCTGTTTTCCAGGTCTGTTGTCTTTCCCAGAAGGTTTTTCACATTTTTCTCCATTGTTTGATTTTTTTGGATTTGCTTGACTGATTCTTCTTGTCTCCTCGAGTCATTCAATTCCACTTGTTCAAGTCTGATTTTCAGTGAAGTGTTCTCTTCACTCACTTTTTTAAAATCTTTTTCTAATTGTCCAATTGAGTTCTTTTGTTCTGTGGAATTTTTTTCCATTTCGCCAATTTTGTTTTTTAGAGAGCTGTTTTCTGTTTCCAGTTCACTAATCCTATTTTTCAAGGATTTTACTTCTTTATCCACTCTCTCTTTAACTGACTTCTCCAGGCTCTTTTGCCAAGCCTCCCTCTCCTTTTCCCAAGCTTCTCTCTCCTTTTGCCAAGCCTCACTCTGTTTTCCCCATTTTTCTTCTAGCTCCCTTGTGAGAGCCTTTTTAATCACTTCTATGAGGTTCATCTGTGCTGAGGAACAGATGATCTCCTCCTTTGGGGATTTACCTGGGGACTGCCTGTTTTTAGTCTCCTCAGGATTTAGAGTCTGCTCTCTATCTGTGTAGAAGCTGTCAAGGGTTAAAGTCCTCTTCAGCTTCTTGCTCATTCTGTCTATTAATCAGAGACAAACTACCAAAGAAAAACAGAAAAAACTGGAGTCTTTCTTTGGGTGAGGGGTTGGGTATGTTATCGAGCTTCCTCTCCAGACTGCAGGGGGCAGCAGTGAGGCACTAGCAGGACTGTGCTGCGCCTCCGCTCTGAGATCCCAAAGCGTGCTGAGTCACTGTGGGGGGGAAGGTGGGGGCGGCCAGGTCCTGAGAGACTCCAGCTGTTTGGGGTTGTATTCTTCAGCCCCGGTGTTTTTAGCTTCTCTGCTGGGCTGCTGACTTGCTGCTGGAGTAAAGTATCCAAACCTGTAGCGAAGCTCTCCCCGCAGAGACGGCTGCGATCACCCCCACCCCCTCTCCAGTCTGCTCCCGTGCAGAGCCGCTGCCCTCAGCCTGCGCCCGATCTAAAACTGCCCCAGCCCTCCAGTAAAGACAGACCTTTCTTGGCGGATCTCAAGGATGGCTTCTCTTGGTAACTATATGTGGGTTTTTTTCAGTCAAGCATTGATTCAGAGGCTTGTAATGAAATGGATAGTGAGAGAAAGCGCGGAGCTTATGCAGCTGTGAGCCTCCTCTCCGCCATCTTAACCGGAAGTCCCTCCACTAATCTCTCTGACCCTCCCCTCCAGTTCTGTAACCCCAGTTCTTTGATTAACATCTCAGCTTCCTCATCAGACGTTGCAGTCTGGTATCAAACCCCTGAAGGTTCATGGTTTGCCTGTAGAGATGGACTGACCAGGTGTGCCTACTCTAGTACCCTCCTCAGAAGGACAGATTTCATTCTGTGTCCTAATAGCAGTGTTTCCCAGCCTGTCTGTTCTTCCAGGAGGGGAGGGAGGGCCTCTTCCAGTCCCATTTCTCTCCCTTGGAGATTACCAGACAGAAACGGGCTCTGCCGTTCCTTCCCCTCATAGTAGGGCTCGGGCTGGCAGGGACTACTGCCCTCAGCACTGCAGCCCTCCTGAAGGGCGATTCTGGGTATGCTGAGTTAAATGCACAAATGACCACAGACCTGACTCAGATCGAGTCATCCATCTCAAAACTGGAAAGCCAGGTTGACTCCCTGGCTGAAATGATACTCCAAAACTGAAGGGGACTTGACCTGCTATTTCTGCAACAGGGAGGCCTGTGTGCTGCCCTAAAGGAGGAATGCTGTTTTTATGCTAATAACTCTGGGGTGATCAGGGAAAGTCTGGCCCTGGTTCGTAAGAATCTTGAGTCCAGACGACTGGAGCAGGGGCAAGGAAGGAACTGGTACCAGTCACTGTTTAATTCTTCCCCGTGGCTGACAACCCTTGTTACATCCCTTATGGGACCATTGATTCTCCTCCTGGCCCTTGCCATAGGTCCTTGCATCTTCTCTAATAAATTATGGTGCTAAGACCGCCTGAGTATCAAGAGGAAGGTGTTTCAAAGGTTTGAATATTTAGGAGAGAGAGTGTGGAATGTTATGCCACAGTTCTCTTTAACTGTCCTGACTCAGTTTCCCTGTACGAGTTTCCTTTGTCTCAGTTTCCTTAATTGTTCTGTCTCAATCTCTTTAGTTGTAAATCTCCCTCTGACTGAGGACTATTTGCTCTAAGGTTATAAATTAGCAAGATAAACAAGAGAGTATACCTCCTGACTCTTTTGTGTCCTCAAGAATTTACAATATCCCCCTAAAATGTTCTAAGATATCTCATTGATATCTTTATTTCTTTGTATTCAGACATCCTGTCTCTGGGTTCTTAGAATTTGTGGCCTCCCCCATCTTGATAGAGGTTTTCCCTCACTCCTTACTCCTTCTTTTGTTTAGAGAAAAGGTATTTAAGAAGTTGGGGTTCCTCCATTCGATGCTGGACTCCTCCAGCCCTGGGACCAACATGGATTCCTTGGTATATCTTTATCTCTGTCTGACTGGATAATTTGAGACGAGAGTCCTGTCCAGTCAATCAGACTCTCCCGTTGATAGAATGTTGAGAGCTCTCTGGTCTCTGTCTTGCCTTACATTTGCCTTGTTAGCTCTCAGATTGGTGCAGACATTAGGACCCTAGAGGGTCTCCTTACTCATCTAGGAAGGTCAGTGGGCTCCCTGGCAGAAGTTGTGCTACAGACCCGTTGTGGGTTAGATCCACTGTTCATGAAGCAAGGGGTCTGTGCATGGCACTGGGTGCATCTTGCTGCTTCTATGCAAAACCAGTTGGGTGTCATTAGGGAATCTCTTGCTTCCCTGTGTAAGTAGTTAGATGACCGGGAGGCCAGTCATGAGGCTTCAATCAGTCACTCTATGACTGGCTGACCACCCTCCTCGGGAGGTACCGGCCCAGTCCTCTTGTTCCTTCTCCTCCTCATAGCTCCCTACATAAGAAAGTGCCTCATCTCTTACATTCAGGATCACATACAGAACCTGGAAGTTTTTTTTTTTTTTTTTGCTCTCAAGATGGCTTATTCCTGGTTGGCTTCAGATGAATCACAATATGAACGTGAAAAGGAGAGGAGTGAAATGGACAAATGGCCCTCCTTTTAGCCTTGGGCCAGCAGAAGAAAGTTTGCTCAGCTAGATTGGGGGACTTCTTTTGCACTTCAAAGGGCCGGCTTAACAATGCTCTTAAGGGTGGTACCGGGAGGATGGTAGTCGAAACTCAATATGTTAAAACATCTGCCCAGGTGCGATTCTCCTCTTATCCTGTAAAACCCCCATCCTCCTGTTGTAAAATGCGAGTCACAGATTAAAATGTAACAAGCCGAACAGAAATGCTTATAAGGCTGTCTTTAGTTCTGTAAGACACGGAATTCGATCAGAAATCCGTCCCGAGCTCGGTACCAAATAAATTCTAAATTTTCCTCATTGCGGCTGTCTTGAATTTTATTGCCTGGGCTATTTCAGTATGGCCAAAGACCTAAATTTAAATCATGAAGACGGTACCAATGACTTTTTCAAATATCAACATATAGAAAATTATATATTCATTATATATAAAACATTCATAATTTTAAGAAATGTATTAAATCAACAAAAGCAGTTGTCAGTCTGACATAAAGATTAGCAAAGTAGTAAAAACTAGGATTTTTAATGGAGACAAGGAAATTGCAATTTGGGGTAAAGCACCAGGTTACTAGAATGCCCAAGAGAGTCAGGGGAGTGATGCAATAGAACTGCATTCTCCTGATCTTTTGGGAGGTGAACTTGGATTGGGAAAACCCTAAATCTCAATCCAGCTCTGGGAAAACTACCTGGTTCCCACTGGAAACTCCTATCTCCAATTGATCTGGGAATCACTTTGGTCTGGGAAGCAATCACCACCCTTATTGATTTGGAAATTAGCTCCTAATCAATCCCTAGCCCCAAACCATAGAAGGCTAACTAAAAATTAAGACTCTGTATCCCAAATTTCACTATTTTCCTAATCAGGAAGTGGCCCACTGAGAGAAAGAGTTTCTCAGTGAAATAAACCCATTTTGCCAAAAAACTCGCTTGCAGACTGGGACAGTAAAGTCTTTTGCAAAACCTGTAACACTGGCCTGGGGACCTCCATTGCTATTAGGTTATCTCACCCCTCAGCAAGAAGACAAGGTTAAATGCATTTCAACAGGGTGGAAATTTCATGGAAGATATAGCTTTGAGAAGCTGTTACATACATTGTTTTGCAAAACATAGAGAAGGCCAGGGAGACTCAGGAGTTGGGCAATATCTGGTCAAACCAGTAGGTTCATTTTTCTTTTCTCTTTTTCTTAACTGGTTTCCATTGAAATTGGCAGTTATGGAGTCAGGATAGGTCAGCTTCATTCAACACAACAATCACATAATAGGATTATGTCAAGTTATCTTAAGCTTGTTATAGCTCTAAAAAACCTCAAAAAAAAAAAAAAAAACTGACAAAGAAGAAAATTACATAAATAAAAATTCCAGGATACAACCAGGAACCAAATTAACTGTGGCTTCTATAAAAATCATTTTGTGAAGAGAAAAATCAAAGAAATAATGCAAACAAAAATGTTTTCCAGAATGGGAAGACAAAATCCTTCTTTTAAAATCCATCTGAAAAATAGAATTTGGAATATTCTAGGAAGCTTGCTAAGCCTCAGAGTGATTTCCTGAGGTAATTAATACACACTGTTATCCCTAGGAACTGGGTAATTAGGTAATTAAGAAAAGAGGTAATAATGATGTGGTGCTAGTGGTAGAGAATTGGGGTGGGGAATCCCCTCTGGTTGGAGACGCAGGTTCAATGTGAAAGAATTCACAAACAGGAAATCTGAATGTGACAAGAAAAGGGATTTTTATTGGCACTGAGAAACCAGCTTTGCTAGGAAGAAGACTTCTAAGTGGCAAAAGGTCCTGTGAGGGAAATAAAGGTTAACACTGAGAAGAGGATATCTTCACAGCAGGCAGGAGTCCTGGTAGGCAGCTTTGCTTCATTGGCAAAGCATAATCCTACTTGAACTGCTGCAGAGATTTGGAGTTCAGGATTGCCCTTTATAGCAGTCTGAGGCTAGAGCTTCCATTCAAAATTGAATGAGAATCCCTCAATGTTGTCAATGCCCCCAGGCCTAGATTTCCAGTTAAAAAGAGAGTACTTATCTTGGAGTTTCAAGCCACTCAATAGGAATATCAGGTTGAGATCTCCAATTGAATAAGACTACTTAAGTCTGAGCCACTGGGAGTGGTCCTGGGCTAGTCTTCAACTCAAAAGAGGGTACCACCACATCTCTGGCCAAATCTCTGATTTCAACTATAACTGATTGAGACCACTTAACTGCCCTGAAGGGTGGGTTTCTGTCAGGAGAGTTTCAGAGTGAACCCCCATCGTTTTTCAGGGTTCACACCCGTCAAAAGAAGATCTTTTTACATTCATTTTGTTCAGTTGTTTTTCAATCTCTTTGTGACCCTATTTGGGATTTTCTTGGCAAAGTGCTGAAGTGATTTACCATTTTTTTTCCTCCAGCTCATTTTACAAATGAGGATTATATTGATTTACTCAAAGTCACACAGCTTTTTTAAGTATCTGAAGCCAGATTTATCTGTAAGAAGATGAGTCTTCTTAATTCTGAGCCTGATTCTGTGACACCTAGCTACTGTATTTATACTCATTCCAAGCTATCAAAAGTATGAACAAATCTAAACAATGAATCTTAAAGGATTAAAGGATGAGGTTTTTATCAGTCATACAATAAAATCTTGAAGCATTTTGTGTTTAAAGGTATAGTCAAGTAGCTCAGTTTGGAAAACAATAGGTTTATCTAGAGAGAAAATACTGGAAAAGCTCAAAATGAAGCTCAGTTCCTCCCTAAAATGGAAATACTTGAAACTATCCAGGTAGAGTGTGTGACAAGGAGCAGGTAATACCAAAAGATGTAGATTAGGTGTAGCCTTCCCTAACATAGCTTCCCCTAACACTGACTAGCAGGATTGGGAATGGTGGTTTGGAGAGTCAACAAAGATGAACTCAAGACAATGCATACTTGCAGACTTAGTTGTTGGACAATCATCCTTGAAATAAAAAATAAAAATAATATCAAATTATTGTTCCACAAGATTTTGTGTCAAATAATAAATTGTACTGAACACAGATTAGGGCTAAGTTATTATTATTCCTCTCATGGTATTACAATAAAAATGTTTACCAGGCCTTTAAAAATTTACTCAAAAATTTTTTTTTATCCCTTTCTTTGTCTTTTCCTAGATGTTAAATTCATCTTGATATAAAAATATATTGTTAGAAATCAAAGAAATAGTTACATTCTGTAGTCCCACATAGAGAATATATGACAGTTTATTCTGGCAAGTTATGAAATAAATCAAAGCTGTGAGTTAAGGAATAAAGCATTTTTAATTTAGATAACAGAGTAGCAAATCTGCCACCATGGGGGATGTCTATAAATTTCTCAACTAAAGAGACTTATTAAAGTTTTTATATTGTAATGCCAGAAGAAACTAAGGCAAGACAGTTATTAGGTTTTTAATATTTTAATAGTGAAGAATTTGGACTAGCAATTGAACAGGACCCATATCCAAAAGATGTTGGACCTCTACTCTAGCTTGCTGAATGAGACTCTTGTTTCAAAGCATTCAGCATCCAGCAATTAATTCCAGAGTGTAAAGGGCTGAAACTATGAATAGGTGCACTTAAATCAGACAACCCAGCACTTAAGGCTAATTACCTATTTGATGTGAGACAATGACTCTATTAGCATATATTTGGATAATAGCTCTTCTCATTGTTTGGTGCTTACTCAGTGTTTGATGTTAAGATAATTGTAGGTAAGGCTTAGAGGGTGGGGTGACAGAGGCCAGATTTCACTTGGTGACAGGACTAGGAGGAGAAAGGTAGAGATTCTTGATTCCAGAATCGAGAAGAGCTTTTTGGCAAAACTCCTAGTAGTTTGCCTGCTTCTTTCCCTTCTCCCCCTAAAGACCAAGGACCTTTACTTATCCTGACTCTGGCTAATCCTGAGGCCTCAAGGGAGCTAGCTTGGACTTAACATTTTGGTACCCATTGTGGACTAGGGACCCTAATTTCACTGAACAAGTCCCTGTGACCAGGAAATAGGGTGAGTATTTTAATAGACAAACAGAGAACTTACTTTGTTAAGGGCTAAACTAGTAACTTTTTCTAGCTGAAATGGGGCAGATATTAGGAAAAGATTCTCCCCACCCCTACTCCCACCCCTATCTCCACCTCCATCCCTGCCCCAAGGGAGCTCTAAAGAAAGCCTACTTAGGTTGACAAAGAGACAAGGTTTGCTTGTAACTTGGGAGCAGATTGGTGGACTCTTGGATACATTAGAATGCACATCCCCTTAGTTCTTCAAGAAAGAAGAAATAGAGGCAGATAACTGGAAACTGATAGGAGAGCAACTGTGTGAATATTATATTGATAAAGGTTCTGATTCAATTTCCAAGGACACATTCTATATGTACAACTTAATACAATTGGTCTTAAAGAATCCCACAAGTTCTAGAAAAAAGAAAAGTTTTCAGAACAGCCACATAAAGAAGTGAGAGGAGAAAGAGGAAGGGAAGGGAGAAATTAATGGAAATATCACCAGAGGGCATGAGGAATTACGTGAACTTGAAGGGCATGGGGATTCTCACATTCACAGCCCAGCTTCAACTCCATCCACACTTGAGCAGACTCTTGACCCTCCTCCATCAACTTCACCTTCTGGGATGGAGGAAGAGGAGTAATGGGAGGGGCAGGGATATTACCAGCACTCCCCTCCTCCCCCCCCAGCACTCACCCCCTCCTATGGCTCAATTACAAAAGGCACTACTTAAAGCCAAAGAGGAATGGCAGAATACAGCTGATTTGAGAATATGTAATTGAACAGCTTAACTCTTCAGATCAAGAAAGGAGAAGATACACTCCTTTTGATATAGAAATCATCAAAGACCTAAAAAAGGCTTGCACTTTTTATGGGGCTATATCAGCCTATATTAAGATGTTATTACAGAGAAAAAAAAAGATGTTATTACAGAATTTGGCTTATGAAATTTTAACCCCTAGTGCCTGAAAATCTATAACAAGGACATGCTTAGAACCTGGATAAAACTTGTGGCTTTCTGAATATACTGAAATGAAATGCATTGGGTTTACTGATACAGACTCCTGATAAGCAATCTGGTGATAGTTGCCTAGATTCTGACTCCAAGCCACAAAATCCAGGAATATACTGGACAGCAGCTGTGATATCTGACTGACCTATGCTCACGATTTATATAAATGGCCTACCAGTAGAAGGATTGGTAGACACGGGTGCAGATCATACAGTCATTAGAAGTGCCAACTGACCCAGTCACTGGCCAAAGATTAAGGCAGACACATACATGTCTGGAGTAGGAGGATCAATAGCAGCTGAAGTTAGTGATGCCCCTATAAGATGGACATTTGAAGGCAAAACAGGAGTTTTTACTCCTTTTATAGTTGAAAAAATCCCCATCAATCTATGGGGAAGAGACATTTTACAGCAATTAGGGTTAAAAATGTTTTTTCGGTTTTTTAAGCAGGGCTGCTGTTGAAGGTCTGCCAACACTCTCAACTGTTCCTATTCAATGGAAAACTGTTATACTAGTGTGGATAGAACAGTGGCTCTTAGGTAGCGATAAAATTCAGGCCTTATTAGATATAGTACAGGAGTAGCTTGACCAAGGACACTTACAAGCTTCTCTAAGTCCTTGGAATTCCCCTGTATTTGTTGTAAGAAAAAAATCTGGAAAATGGAGGATGTTGACTGATTTAAGAAAAGTAAATGAATAGATGGAAACTATGGGAACTATGGGAAAGGAATTACATAATCAATCATCCAGGAAGCAACTTGATGGGAGAAAGGGATTACAATTGGAGAGAATAAAGTTGTATGCAGCTGGGACTACTGAGATACTCCCTGGAGAGATGAAATCTATTTCTTTCCAGCTTATGGATCCCTTACCTCCAGGCACAGTAGACTTGACCATTTCACCTCCTGAGAGTACTTAAAAACAGTGACCATCCTTACACTAATGTGGGAAACTGGGGAATGTGTAGATAGGTATTGCCTTTTCAGTGCCTAGCATTAACTTAGCTGAGCCTTATAAAAGATATGAATGAACAGTTTTGCCACAGGGAATGAAAAAAAGCTCTACTATGTGTCAAATGTATGTTGCTGCTGCTCTTACTCCAGTAAGAAAAGCATTTCCAAAAGTAATGTTATTACATTACATGGATGATATATTGGGATGTGCACCTGAGGAATAAATGTTAGAAGCATGTCTACAAAAGACTATAGAAACACTAAGGTACTACAAATTGCATTTAGGTCCATAAAAAATTCAAAGACATGCTCCTTTTCAATATTTAGGATATGAAGTACACCCTAAGGTGCTTACAGTACAAATAATTTTGTTAAAAACAGAGAAGCTAAACACCTCAAATGACTTTCAGAAATTGATAGGAGGTATCCAATGGATGCGTCCAGTGTTAGGCTTGACTGCCTCTCAATTGCAGCATTATATAACATTTTAAGGGGAAACAGTGCTTTAAACTCACCAAGCCAGCTTACAAAAGAAGCTCAAGAGGCTTTGAGAGAAGTTGAATTGGCTTTATCCAATGTGGTTGAAAGAGTCATTCAAAAACCCTTGGAAATATCAGTTTTTGCTACACAAGAGGCACCCACAGCAGTCCTTCATCAAGGAGACAGTGTGATAGAGTGGGTGAACCTCCTGGCACAACCAGAACAAAACCTTTCTCCTTACCCAGTGCTTGTGGCTAGAATTTTATTAAAGGCCATTAAGTGAGCAGTACAATTATCTGGGATAAGACCTGACAAAATATACACCTTTTATATAATGCACAAGTTAATGTATGCTGCAAAACCATCCCAGAGTGGCAAATTTTATTAGCCATATAAAAATTTTATATCATGGCTCCAAATTTTACACACAGGTCTCCATTAAACATGACCAGACTATTACATAATTGGCAATGGATTCTTGAAGAAAAAGTTTCTAATGTTCCTCTTAAAGGACCAATTATCTTTACAGATACATCCAAACATAATATTTGTGCTGTATACTCTCAAGATTTAACTATAAAGACAGTAGTCAGAACTCCTTTTTAGTCCTCTCTGCAGAATGAATTGTATGCAATCATTCTGGCTCTTACATAATATTTGATTTGGCTGATTCAGTAGGTGTTATGAAGAATTGCCACAGCCCAAATAAAATTCGTAGCTTCCAATATATATCAGCTCTTTAAGGAACTTCAAGAGCAAGTGAGAAAGCATCCAGGTAAGATTTATATTTTGCATGTTCACTCTCATAGTGGACTTCCAGGTCCTATTCTTGATAGTAATTCAAAGGCAGATAGCCTTCGAACCATGTTGGCTAATACTCCTTTATTTCAGGATGCCCAAGAATCTCATTCTGAATATCATCAGGCTGCTTGAGTTTTACGTTTTCAATTTGGAATAACGAGAGGAAGCTAGGAGCATAGTAAAAGGCTGTACAACTTGCCTTCCTTTCCACCCTCCTATGCTCCCTCCAGGGAAGAATCCTCATGATTTGAGACTCAGTGAAATTTGGCAAATGAATGTGACCCATTATAAATCTTTTGATTGTCTTTTATCCATGTGGTGGTAGACACTTTTTCAGGATTCATTTTTGCAATACCAGCAGCAAAAGAGACAGCCTGAATGGTCACTGAATTCCTTATACAAGCATTTGCAATTATGGGTGTACCACAAGCAATAAAAACAAATGATGGACTTGCATATACTTCTAAACATTTTGCACACTTTTGTGCACAGTATCAGATTTTACACACCAATGACATATCCTTTAATCCTCAAGGACAGGCAACAGTAGAGAGGAGAAACAGACATTAAGATGCTCCTCCAAAAACAAAAGAAAGGGGGAGCCACAGGTAACCCTAGAGAACTTCTAAATCTAATTTTTTATACTATTAACTTCTTGATTTTTGACAAAGATGAACTGGCTCTGGCAGACAGGTTTTTTAACCCACTGGAAGGGCAGTGTCCAGTGTGAGCAGCTTCTATCTTTAGATAATTGCCAGGTGATATGGAGAGATCCAGAAAGTGGTGAATGGAAGGGACCAGATAGGTTAACTGCTTGGGGGAGAGGGTTTGCTTGTATCTCTACCAATGGAGAAGGAATCAGATGGGTGCCAACAAGCAGTATTTGCCTTGTCCATCAGAGAGAGACAGAGCAGACCTTTGAAATTACAGGGGACCTTTTGCTAGTACTGATTACTAACTCACTATTAGCAGGCTTTGAAAGATCATGGAGAAAGAGGGAAATATAAAATATTTTTTAGGAGGGTAAATGTTTTTGAATTTTTTTAGGAGGGGAAGAAGATCGAAACTGCAGACTATTTGCCATTTAAATTGATTTTGATTCCTAGAAAAATTATGGAATATAAGGAAACAGTGATCATAATGTGTTAGATGATTTTAATATTAGATCATATTAAACTATATTCTGTTTACAAACTGTTTCCTCAACTAAAAGTTCCTGTTTGAATGCACTATTATTTTGTTTCACAGCACATCAGACTTACTCATTGTCATTAGTGTTGAATCCCATTCCAGTTAGTTCTCTATTCACTTCATATTGTTATTCCTCCAATTGCTTTGGGGCTGCATCTGTACAACTATCTGAACCCACTGGGTTTTCCTTCTTAGAAACCTCTTTGTTCCTAGCCTAGAGTTTGAAATGAGCATAGCAAGACATCACAGTCAAGAATTAAATTGCTTAGAAAGAATTTAATTTTTAAAAACATTTTCACATGACTTTCTTAAGGCCAAACAATCATCAATACAATAAATCAATCTGATTTTTAGTGTTTGCCAGTTTCCCAAGGTATACATGTTCACACTGAAAATTTAACACTGGCACCAGGAACAGCAAAGTGGCCAGTATCACTGCACTGAAGAAAAGTGGGTAATAAGATATAAAAATAAAAATATATTAGGAAGATGAGGAACAAGACAAAGGAATGGGGACTTTGAATACCAAATGGAAGATTTTGTATTTAATCCTGGAGGCAATAGTTACTGAAATTTTTAGAGTAAAAGGTTGAAAAGATCAGACCTGAGCTTTAGTAAAATCACTTTGGTGGATGGATAAAGGATGTATTGGAGTGGTGAGAGATAAGGTGGACATATCTACCAATAGGCTTTTTTTTCCCCCTGAGGTAATTGGGGTAATGTGACTTGCCCAGGGTCACACAGTTGGAAAGTATTAAGTGTCTGAGGCCAAATTTGAACTCAGATCCTCCTGATTTCAGGGCTGGTGCTCTATCCACTGCACCACCTAGCTGTCCCTAGCAATAAGCTTTTGCAAAAGTTCAGGTGTGAGGTGATGAGGACTTGTGCCACCAGAGAGGTGATATTGTCAGAAGAGGGAATAATTGAAAGATGTTGCAGAAATTAAGTTTACAAGTCTTGGCAAGACATTGGGAATGGAGAAGAGAGAGTGACAGATAATGAATAGTTGAGAATGACATTTAAACCCTACAGAAAGCTTGGAATATATTATACCAGAAAGCAAAGGAGTTAGGATTAAACAAAGAATCACTAGCAAAACTGAATAGAATCTTTCAGAAAAAAATGGATTATAATGAAGTAGAAAACTTTAAAGCATTCCTGATAAAAAGACCAGAGTTAAATAAAAAAAATTGGTCTCCAAAAACAAAACTTAAGGGAAATATAAAAAAGGCAAAAAAGAAACAAGAAAAAGAAAACATAAGAGATTCAATAAGGTTCAATTGTTTATATTTTTATATGGCAAGTAATATTTGTAACTCTTAAGAACTTTATTATTGTAAAGGCAATTAGAAAGATATATGTGGACAGAGGGTGCAGATATAAGGTGACTTTGATGGGATGATATTCCCAAAAATAAAATAGAAGGGTGAGAACCAAGATTACATTGGAAGAAAAGGGGAATAGAATGAGGTAAGTTATTTCACATATAAGAGAAATGGAAGAGCTATTATAATGGAGGGGAACTGTGCTGGAGGGCCAAGTTTGAACTTCACTCTTAGCATTGCCTTAAAGAGGCAACATATACAATCAATTGAATATATAACTTTATTTTAGCCTATAAGGGAGTAAAAAGGGGATGGGGATGATAGAAGGGAAGGGAAGTGATAAAAGGGAGGACAGACTAGTGGAGGTAGTAATCAGAAATAAAATACTTGTGAAGAGAGAAAGGGTAAGGATGGCAAAGATGGGTATAAACAAGAAAAAATAGGATGGAGGGAAATACACAGTTAATGTGAATGGGAAAACTTACTCATAAAAGTGAAGTGGGTAGCAGAATGGACTAAAAACTAGAATCTTGAATATATTATTTACAAGAAACATTTTTGAAGCACAATAACTCGTACAGAGTAAAAGGAAAGCACTGGAGCAGAATCTTTTGTCCTTCAGTTGAAGCAAAGAAAGCAGGAATAACAATTATGATCTCAGACAAAGCAAAAGCAGAAATGGATCTAATAAAAAGAGTTAAGGAAGGAAATTATATCTTGCTGAAAGATACCAAGACAGTGAGGTAACAACAATACTAAATATATACAGCAAATGTATAGCATTTAAATTTTTGAAAGAGAAATTGAATGAATTATAGCTAGACAATAAAATTATACCAGTGGGGGATCTCAACTTTCTCCTCTCAGAACCAGATAAAACTAAGCAAGGTGTGTCCAGGAATACAGTTCAACATGTTTAATAGTCAGTTTGAGATCTGAGTTTGGAGATCAGCAGAGAAGTTAGGGTAGGAGAGGATGGTTTGAAAATTATCAGCAAAGAAATGACAATGAAATAAATGGGAGCCGATGAAATCATCAAGTAAAGTAGTATGGAGGAAGAAGGGAAGAAGGCCCAGAACAGAAATCTTAGAGACATCTATGACTAGATGACTAAAGAGTATGTTTTAATTCAGAATTAGTAAAAAAGAGTGAGAAGGAGTGATATGATGGGTAAAAGGTGAACTAGAAGAGAGTCTTCTGAAAGCCTCAAGAAAAGAGAATATTAAGGAGAAGAGGATGATCAATAATGAAAGAGGTTGGATTTGTCATTTAGAAAGATATCATTGATATCTTTGGAGAGACAACATTATAGAACTGATCTCATTTGCCAAAGGGGCCAAAATGGAGAAAAGAGAAGAGAATGGCTTGTGCAGAGATGGTCTGAGAGAAGACTGAGGGGTTGAAAAATGATATTCATAGTATGGATGAAAAGTAGCAAGATAGGAATGGAAAGTCAATATATTATGATCAGGTAAGGGCTATTTTGGAATTCTTGAATATGGAGGTGGTACATTTTTGGGTTTAGTAGGTTTGTAGAAAAGTTTAAGAAGAAGGAATAATTGTTGCTTGAGGAATAGGCATTCAAGAAAATACAATGTAAGGGGTGCTGGTTTTTGGTAGGAACTTTGAGGTGGGAATGTTGAAGAGGATATGACTAAGTAATTGGAAATGAAGGATAGTGAATGGGGATGACCTACAGATATTCAGAAACATTGAGATGTGTAAGGTGTGGTCAGATGTGAGAATATATATTATTGAGTAGGTTCCATTCCTCTTCACAGAGCAAAATTAGCATGAGATTGAAGGCATATTGTCAGATAGTTAAATGGGAGAATCTGTTTCATTATTCCCCTCTCTTCTGATTGCTGAAGATTAGGAAGGAGATGACATAACAATAGATATAAGTTGATCCTGCACAGAGGAGATGGAAATTCTGCTTCCTTCTCTTTCTTTTCCCTTCAAGGAACAGGGATGAGTGCAGCAGGAGATGGAAAGCCTGAGACCAAAAGGAAGGTTGCTCCATTAGAGTTCCTCCATTATGCCTGAAGGAAGATCAGATAGGCAACAGGAAGTAAAAGTTGCCTAGTGTTAGCACAGATGATAATCATGGTGTAAACACTTGCGCTTTACCCTAAAAGAATAGAGAGGATGTTCCAAAGCATCATAATTTGTGAAGCCTGGATTATGGAAATATACTGAATAGGTTACAATTAGTTCTAATAAATTGACATTATAGTGATTGTTGTTAGATTTGGACATACCAAAACCACCTTAATGTCTACTTTCTTGTTGATGCTATCTTTCTTAGGAAAAGTCAAACTTACTATGATTTATCCCAAATATGGTTAGTCCATGTCACTCAGGCTACCAATATCTAGTTTTTTCATAGTCTGTAAAAGTGTTTTATAGAGTTTCAAATATCTTTACAATTACTTCTGCATGGCTCCTTTGGAAACAACTGAGGGGGAAGGCCAAATTCCATGCTGGTATAAGAAATCCAAATCTCTTCTAAATTCTCTTTTATTCATGGATGGTGGTGGCGTATATTGATAAATCTTGTTATTGCTCTTTATGTATTCCTTTTTGAGGGTACTTGCATTTTAAATTATATTTTATTTCACTATATAAATGACATTACCCCCAATCAGATCCTAAAGTTCTTAAAGACTTGGATCATAGAAACTGGAAAATGAATGGATGCCCATCAATTGGAGAATGGTTGGGTAAATTGTGGTATATGAATGTTATGGAATATTATTGTTCTGTAAGAAATGACCAGCAGGATGAATACAGAGAGGCTTGGAGAGACTTACATGACCTAATGCTAAGTGAAATGAGCAGAATCAGGAGATCATTATATACTTCAACAACGATACTTTACGAGGATGTATTCTGATGGAAGTGGATTTCTTCAACAAAGAGATTTAACTCAGTTTCAATTGATCAAGGATGGACAGAAGCAGCTACACCCAAAGAAAGAACACTAGGAAACGAATGTAAACTGTTTGCATTTTTGTTTTTCTCCCCAGGTTATTTTTACCTTATGAATCCAATTCTCCCTGTGCCACAAGAGAACTGTTCAGTTCTGCACACATATATTGTATCTAGGATATATTGTGACATATTTAACATGTATAGAACTGCTTGCCATCTGGGGGAGGGAGTGGAGGGAGGGAGGGGAAAAATCGGAACAGAAGTGAGTGCAAGGGATAATGTTGTAAAAAAATTGCCCAGGCATGGGTTCTGTCAATAAAAAGTTATAATAATAAAAAAAAAGTTGGATCATATCACTTAGCTTTTTATCTCCTCACTCTATCTGTTTTTGGATTCCTCACCCCAGCTCAGTGAATCACCATAAGTTTTGTTAAATGAATGAATACCCACACATTCCCTATATACTTATGTCTATCATGACACTTTGGGAGGACTGACTAGTATTTGACTATATATAAATTAAAATTATATTATTGAACTTCCACTATGCTTTGAGATTACCTGTGTGGTATATTTTTTGCCCTTACAATGAGGAAGTTTTCTATAAACCATGTTGAGGGGCAACCAGAAAATCTTACTTTTCCCCTTTACACTACAAAACCCTGCTAGTCTTCCCAGAGAAGGTTGGGAAGCCCCCAATGATATGTGAAGATTTCTGATAGCTTGATAAGACAAATAATGTAATCATATATCATATACATGATATATCACATAAAATGATATAATGAGAATAATATATTGAGAAGATCCATAATGCAACCAGAGTTTTGTGGTGGAACCAAAACCAAAATTGTCTGCAAAGTCATGATTTCTTTCTAACACTGCCATTCAGGGAAAGCGCCAAACCTTTTAGTTTATACTCTCTGAGTGCCTAGAATCCTTCCTTTTAGTGCTTTCTCCAAAGTGTATAATGGAATGGAAAAACTACTAGACTAGGAATAAAGAAACCCATGTACTAGTCCAAGCTCTTCTGTTATTTGTGGGACATAGATGAGTTACCCAATGTTTTTGAGTCTTTTCTGTAAAATGAGAACCAATATTGTATAGTAGCTAAAGAGTTGTACTTGGAACCGACAAGATCTGGAGTCATATCTTATCTTAGTCACATATTGATTGTGTGACTGGGCAAATCACTTAATTTCCAAATCACTCTCAGACAACTCTCTCTAACACTATAAATTGAAAAGAAGGTGTTAATCAGAACTACTTGAGGGAGTTCCTCATTAGTTAGCCCTTGATAGTCTCTTGAGTTTTTCCTGCTTTGAAGTTGTATTAAATGATCTCCAAAACCCTGCAGATCTTTAATGCTGTAATTTTCAGCCTGCCTAACTTAGATAGTCAGTTGTTTCTTGACACTTGCCTTAATTAGAAAACTCCCATTCCTTCATAAGTAGTGTGATGACTGAAATTCAAAACACATCTAATTCAAATTTCATTTAAACTAGGCATTTACATTAAGGTAATAGTACTTTCATGTGTCACCTCTCTGACATATTTCTATTACTTGGGGGGAGATTCATAAAAAGGTAGAAGGATTGGGGATGTGCAAAGGTAAAGAAAATGGACACAATTTAGTAAAGATTAAGATAGGTTGCCACAATGAGCAGAGATTTGCCAAGTAAGCAACTTTTGGAGTGAATCATTGAAAGAGGTTGGGAACACTGAAGATAGATTTTATCTATTTCAAAAGTTTGTCTGGGGACAGCCTGGATGATTATGTCCTACATTCTGAATAAACCTGAACATTTAACATTTATCTCCAACAAAGAAGATTATCTTACAAACTAACTCTAAGTGAAGAAATACTTTGAATATTTAATATTTTTCAGGGCAATTCCTTGTTCATTATTTACTCATCAGACTATTTGAAATTCATAGTGTCCTTGCTAAATATTCATTCCATTTCTTTTTGTCTTCTTCTTCTCTATTGTGATGCTACATCTCGCAATTTTTTTCTAAGAATGCATTCTTATGGCTTTGAATTTTCCTTCTGTGGTACAGGTGTTTCCATTTCTCTTTACACAGAAAATTTATTTTATTTTCATTAATATGTTTTGTTTTTATATCATTTGTTTCTTAATATATCCCTCATCACCCCTATCCAGAAAGCAATCCCTTACTGTAAAATGTAAAAAGGAAGAAACAAAAAAAAGCATTTCAGAAAAATTAATAAACACGTCTTTCAAGTCAGACATATATTCTGTGTTCCACAAATACAGTCCACCATCTATGTGAAGAAGTTAGTAAGGTACATTATAATTTCTCTCTTGTGAGGTCTGTCACATTAGATTTAATTGTGTACCATTCAGTTTCATTTTCATTGTTGTAGCAACCTCATTTTTCCTAGTCCTTCTTGTTTTGCTTTGCACCAGTTTTTATGACTTTTTATGTTTTCTTGTATTCTTTTGTTTCTGATTTTTGTTATTACAAAAAAGTTGCTATAAACTCAAAGTTGAACAGAAAGTGTTATCCTTTATTGGCAGAGGAAGTTCCTCCTCAGGAGTTCTCTATTTTAGCAAAATTACTGGGCCAATCCTTATTTATATACAGATTTTGCTTTATATCAGAACCTTCTTTTCCCTCTTAGAGGCACATATGAAACAAGAAAGTAAAGAGCATGTACATTTTGCTCATTTTCAATTTTTTTTTCCAAAGTGGTTTGACTTATTCACAGTTCTACAAAAACTTATCTGCCCAAGTCGTGTGAACTATTTCCACTTTTTTTTTTTTTTTTGGTCATCTTTTCCAATTTGTATGGCAAGAAGTAAAATCTCAAGGTTGCTTTGATTTGGTGCAATCTTCATTTATTTGTTAGTAGTTTGCAATTCTTTTGAGATCTATTTGATAATTCACTTATCTGTTAGGAAATGGATTTATCAAATATTTGATGAAAATATTTTTTTCCGTAATCAGTTGCTTCCTTTCTTATGTTAGATGAGTTGTGCTGATTTTATTAATGCCAACAGCTCTTCTTCACTCCCTCCTCTTCCTTCTCCTCCTTCTTTTTCTGCTGTTCTCCCAACCCTAACTCACAGCCTAGCAGGCTAGGTCCCCAGAGCACAGTTGCTGCTTCTCCCTTTATGAGTCCAGAGTATTCCCCTGAGGAACTGGGAATGTCTTTCTAATGCTATAGCTTATGAATTCCACAAGTGTCCTTCTTTAAATGATTAGCAACTGATACATAATTTCCTCCTCTAGCTAGACTGATTTTTCAGTTGGTGATATTTATTAAGGTAGCAGATGAGAACAGTTGGTCTAAAACTACTAGAGGTCTGAGATCCACTTCTCACTAGGAACATACAGAATACAGGGGAAATTAGAATCGATCCTAAAGTGTAGGTGACAAATTGGATAGTCAAGATATTTCCCTTGACTATTATATAGCTTTTTATCTGGGTTTCTTTAGAGTCTTAAAAATGCCTTTCCTTTTTATAACTCAGGTGTCATAGTTGCTGTTTTGCCAGCAGTGTTGACAGGGTGCCAAAGAGCCTCATTCCTTTGACTTGTTGGAGATCACAATTTCCTTCTTTGATTAAAAAATGAGAAGAAGGCAGTAGCCTTTCTTTCTTACTCCTCCACTCATACTCTCACCAAGTGATTCCCTCTCAGGAGCTTGGTTGAGCAGCTTTAGCCTTGCAGAAGCTTCAATGCAGTTTTGGTTCCAAATAAGCTTGCTATCTTATAGAAAATACACTGGGACATACACTGGAAACACTGAAATATCAACATATCTTCCATTTTCATTTTATTCAATGGGTTTCAAGGACTTCTTCCACCTAGTCCAATGCCCTTGATTAACTGACTCAATAGAGGTGTTTTCGCTTGGTTAAATTATGGAGACTAGATATTGTATTAGTTACTTTTACTGTGCTGGGATTATCAATTAATTAAATGGAAATGTGTCTGCACCTTGTTCATATCTGGTTCAAACCTCCAATTGCTGAGGTAGACATATAGGATACCCATCTTATATTTGTTTTAATTTTTAATTTAAAAAATCTATCATAAAGAAAATTTTCTTTTATGAAGTAGAACAGAAAAAGAGGATTACATGTGAAAATCAAAGTCTATTACATATAAGCTTGATATTTTATAAAAAGTGCATAATCAATGCAATATGTTACTTTAAAAACTATCTTCCTTGTCTGTGTTTCGTTTTGATCTTCCTTTGATTTCCACAAGAACTTTAAATAAACAGATGGCCGAATGATAGAAAGACACTAGATTGGGACTTTGGAGAATGTTCAAGTCTGACTCACCTACTAATTCTGACTATGGATGACTACTTAAGCTCTTTGAATCTGAGTTCTATAGAAGAAGGGATTTTGAATAAATGACGTCTTAAATTTTCATACAAGTCTAAAAAATTATAACCACAAAAGATTCTTTGTACATACATTGGAAGAGAAATACTGGATATGACTGGATGTATGATTCCTAGTTCCACTGCTATACAGAATTCCAGATAAGGAAACTTATAAAAATCCAGGTTAAATATCTCTTCTGCTAGAAGTCTGCATTCCAACTATTAATCTTTTCCGGAATTGAACAGCCTTCACAACTCTTCTGCGCAACTTTTCACAGAATTAATTGCAATTTATCCAATGAAACTCATTTAAGTCTCTTTGTCAGAGAAATCCACTTCCATCAGAATACATCCTCATACAATATCCAATTGTCATGGAACTCTTACTATTTACAGCTTTAGAGTTGTCTAAAACAATAAAAGAGCTAAAGAGACTTGCCTAAAGTCACACAGACAGCAAAGGGTCATAGGTGGTACTTAAACCCCAGCCTTCCAAATTCTGATGCTTCCAATGTTCTCTATTGTTCTTAAACTTTTTCCATTGGAGCTCCCTTCTCACCTAAGAAATTTTTGCGAGACTCTGGGTAAATAGGTATATGAAATCAAATATTTACTGAGAATAAATCACAATTTCAAAACCTCATTCAGTGATTCACTTTGCATTAGTTCATGCTTCTTTCTCCCCTCCCCCCTTTAGTTAGGAATTAAGGTTCAAAATAACATTTGAAGATATGGACAGTGATCACATAATTTTAAAAATGGAAGTGAGTATGGGAGGAGGTCGAAGAGGAGAAAGCTTTCTGGTCATCTTAAATGCAGGTAGTAACTATTTCTGTGATGTTTTAATTATGCTCTTCTGTGAAGACGATAAAATCTCTTCAAAGATTTTTCAACTAGCTTTTCAACTCCCAATTTTATTATTTGGTCCATTTCCACCTTTGTCAGGAGAAAAAATGGGCTAATTTTCCACAAAGGAAAACTTTGGTAGCATGAAGATGCTGCAACGGGCCCAACTGATCTCCTCTATCACTATCTTCAAAGTTAACTTTGGAACCATCCGTAGCGAGAAAAAACCGCAGTAATAGCTGAAAAAGCATCTAAGGGATTATGAAAAAGTTCCATTTGTTTAAATGGCTAGGTAGTTCTGTAGGATAACATCCTTTACTCTGGCTATAAAACTTGAACAATTGTAGACAGTTCCTGCCTTTTCCTCTATTTTACATTGCAGTGGTCTTGTTAATTCTAGGAGAAAGGAAGATTAGTAAATACAGTGGACATAGATATAGATGGGAATATAACAGGGACTGAGACGCCCACACAAGGACACGAGCATTCATTTCCTCAAACACTGTCTAAGCTATCAGTTTTCCTTTGCTGCATCACGGTTCTTTGCTCCTCCTCCCCACTCCGAAAAGCAGCGGGGAAGGGGAAAGGGAGGTGTGCTTGTATGTGGAAAGAGAACTGGGGTTGTGGTGGTGGTGAAGATCATCAAAAGGAAGAAGTCCTGTAAATCTCTTTTGTGATGCAGATCTGAGCTGCCTGCCGATTCCCAGCCTATCAACAAGATCAAAAAAGCAAAGGGGATACAGAAGTGTAAGGTAAGGGTTCCATGGCAATTGCAATTAATTCTGTGAAAAGTTGCGCAGAGGAGTTGTGAAGGCTGTTCGATTCCGGGAAAGGTTAATAGCTGGAATGCAGACTCCCTTTTACCAGAAGAGAAGTAAATTTAATTGAGATTTTATATATCTATATCTAGATCTAGATCCAAGTATTTTTTACTTGGATGACTGCTCTTTTGATTATATATTTCTTTAGAATTTTGTGCTGTTGATTACATTTCAATTCTCTTCTTCCCGGTCCTTCTCCCCTCCCCCACTTAAGTGGAGGCAACATTTCATCAAAGTTGTGTTGATCAATATATAATATTTATAAAGAACAAAGCCCCCATTTCTTCACCATACATACATATTCACGGACAATTGTGCCACCCTGTGATAAATAATGTAATCATAAGATTATGCAGTTAACTGATTGAAACATCACATAACTGCGGGGAAAATAACTAAATCTTTAAAAGATCTAGGCACCAATCAACACAGCAGCTCTCTGCAGAAGATGTGCAGGAGTTGTATATGGGGACTGACAAGGTACAATTATTAGAAAGATTCCTTTTCATAGAGAAATACCTTTAGGAATTACGATTTTCAATAGAGGTATAGATGGATTGTCTTTAAGTGTTTTTTGAAATGTTATGACTAGCCTGGAGATTTTATAATCAATGTTGACAGTACTTGTGCATCAGCAAAAATGTTTATGAGATAAATATTGTCAAAATTTGTACTTGAAGTGGCTTTATTTTCATCTTGATTTTTTCATCTTTATCTTGTTTATATTCACAACTATATTTCTGTAGAAATTTTCTAATATTTGTAGAATATTAAACCATCACATCAAACAATTCCAACAAATTAAATTTACGGAATAAAAAATTCGGTAAACTTTATATAAGCTATTTGTCTTTCTCATTTACCATTTCTTGTTTTTGTTCAATGAGATCAAGAAGGGATAGAATTTAGTTAAGATATAGATCTGGAGAGGTATCATATTCCTAAGAGAGAGTGTCTTATTCAGAATATCATAGAGAAATTGGACAGGGATGAATAATTTTTTTGGCTTAATATCCCACGAAGAATTGACTTTTGTTCAAATTAAGCTATAAATTATTTTTTAATTAAATGATGTATTGTTATATTTTTAAAATGTCATTACTTCATATTGTTTTGAGGTAAACATGTAAAATACACTTAGTTTCATAGAGCTACCCCAAGATGCTCATTTTAAATGATGAATATGGATGCATATATATGTGATTATATATATCCCTTCCTCCATTTTCCTTCTCCACTTTCTTGCTTAACAAATTTGTTTGCAATTTCTTTTCCAAGTGATACTTATAAACATTTAATATCCTTGTGTATGCACAAGTTGAGCCATTGAAGTCTTCACTTTGTCTTCACAAAAGCATGCTAGAAAATAAAAAAAAAAGAATATTTAGTGATCTATAACCTCTAAATAGATGGCTTAATGAAAAGACATCACAAAGGTCCTTGAAGCCATGCTTTTCTTTTTGAAAAATAATTTGTTTGTTTTTCCATTTAACAAAAATGGTGTCAGATTTCATGATCTTCTAATTTCACATCTCACAAATACCACAATGGTTGAACTACTATTTAAACGTGGTTTTCTTTCATGGATGATAAAACATAAATATTCCCATACCTTCTAACAGTCAGTCCATAAGTATTTCTTAGGAAGTTCCTGGAATTGCTCTAAGTTATAGGGATATAAAGAATGGCAAATATATGATCTCTCATATATATTTGCTCTCAAGGATCTTATATTCTAATGGAGAAAAAAACCCATGTACATACAAGTTATAAATAGAGTCCAAAGAGGGTAATGTCAGAGGAAAGGCACGGGGGAAAAAGAGGGTGGGGGGAGAAGTAAGTGAGTGAGAAGATCAGGAAAGGCTTTCTACAATAAGTAAGATTTAAGTTGAATTTTGAAGGAAGCCTGGAACTGACATTAGCAGATCTTTCTAAACATGGAGGACAACCAGTGAAAAGACATACAATTTAGATATTGAATATTTTGTGTGAGGAACAAAAATAGGTTGAGGTCCAGTGTTTAAAGAAAGGAGTAAAGTGTAAGAAGACCGGAAAGATAGGAAAGGATCATTTTCTAAGGCACTTAAAATGTCAGAGGTTTTTATATTTCTTCTTGGAGGTAATAGGGAGTCCCTAGAATTTATGGAGGAAGGATCTGTTTTGAAAGATCAGTTTAGTCAGTGATAGGAGATTGAACTAAAGAATGGAAAGACTTGATGCAAGAAAACCATTGATATGTCTAGAGCAATATCCTGATTGTGAGTGTTAGATAGGATTTGAACTAACTTCTTCCCAACTCCGACTCTAGCCCTTTATCTACCATGCCATGCTATCTCCTTGGGTTTAATAGTTCTACTGGAATATTTTACATTTATTTATGTATGTTGAGTTTGAAATGCCAAAACATTCATTTTGAAAAATACAATATTCAAGACTGGAGATCATGAGAGAGATTAGGGATACATACACACACATACACACATATATGTATTATATAAAAATCTAACAGCAATTTTCTTTACTGTAGCTTCATTTCTACTTCCTAACACAATACATCAAAGTCTGTAATATTTAATCTGTATATGGATAGATGGAGAATATAGAGTGGAGGTGCATTCTGGGAAAATGATAGAATAGGCCAGAAATTTCCAGGATCTCCGGATTTCCTCCACAGATAAAAAATTGCCATGAAATGAATTCAGAGCAGCAAAAATAAAGGGGCAAAGCAGTTGCCCTAAAACAACGTTAGAGGACTTCAGGAGGGACTTTGCTCCAGGGCTGAGGTTTGGCCTAAGTGAAGTATAAACAAATCCTGGCTGATTTCACTGAATCAACAAACAGTAGGCCCTGAAACAGGAAATCCGGGAAGTAGAGGAAGCTTCAATAAATTTTACTTCAACTTTCACTTCACTAAAGACTTCAAGAAATTTCACCTCAAGAGCTGCTATTTAAGAAATTGCAGACAACTTCATGGGAGAAGATTGAAGAACCGCTTGTTAACTCTGGAAGCCTTATTGACACTGGACTAACTAGTGTGGATCAGAGGTGATGTTAATTGTGGCTATGGGTAAGGAGGGGTGAGAAATTTGGTAAGTATGGTACCAAGAATATATTCAATCCAATCTGTTTGTGGCCCCTCACTGTAGTTTGAGAAGAAGTCCCCAAAACTGACCCCTCAGGACAGAATTCATAAAGTAATGGCAAGGCAGACCTGAGATTTAGGGCAACAGTACCCAAAACTCTGGATTAAAATTAGATTATGATAATAAGGCGCTAAAATAAAATAAAGCAAAATAAAAATGAGTAAGCAAAGGAAAAAGAATCTGAGCATAGATAATTATGATAGTGTAAAAGGAGATCTGGATCCACATTCAAAAAAAGAGAGTGACATAAGAAAAGCCACTTCTACTTCAAAGAGTAATCTCAAATAGTTACAAGCTTTCCCCTTTCCCCCAAAAAAAGAATTTAGAAGAACTTAAAAAGAAATTCAAAAAACAAATACAAAAGGTTGAGAAAAATTTAGGAAAATAATCCAAGAAAATTGTGAAAAGGAAGTTAACTAATTGGAAAAAGAGGCATGAGATGTTAAGGAAGAAAATAACTCTTGCTAGAACTGGGCAAGAAGAATGAAATGATGATAAAAGATATCAAAAACTAATAAAGCTAGAAAAAATAGAGGAGGATTTGATATGACATTTCATTAGGAAAAAAACTGATCTAGTGCTTACATCAGTAAAATAGAGAAAGAGCAGATCATAAATTTGATATAAAATTAAAGAATTAGAAAAAAAAAACCAAGCCAAAATATCCAAGAAAATGCTAAATAGGAAATCATAAAAATTAAAAATGATATGAATAAAATTGAGTGTTAAAAATCTATTGAATTAATAAGTAAAGCTAGGTGTTGATTTTATGAAAAAACAATCAAGCAAACATAAATTCTTGGTTAATTTGATTTAAAAAAGAGAAATAAATCAAATCTTTAAAATAAAAAATAAAAAAAGTGAATATTCCACTAATGAAGATAAAATCAAAGCAATTGTAAGGATTATTTTCACCAATTATATGCCAGTAAATTTAACAATTTAAGTGAAATGGAAGAAAGTTTGCAAAAAAAATAAATTGCCTAGCTTAGCAGAAGAGGAAATAGAATATCTAAATAGACCTATTTTATTTATTTTTTTTTTATTTATTTTTTTTAATTTTTTATTTAATAATTACATTATATTGTCACTCGTTTCTGTTCCGATTTTTTTCCCCCTCCCTCCCTCCACCCCCTCCCCTAGATGGCAAGCAGTCCTTTATATGTTGGATATGTTGCAGTATATCCTAGATACAATATATGTTTGCAGAACCGAACAGTTCTCTTGTTGCGTAGGGAGAATTGGATTCAGAAGGTATAAATAATCCGGGAAGGAAAACAAAAATGCAGATAATTTACATTCGTTTCCCAGTGTTCTTTCTTTGGGTGTAGCTGCTTTTGTCCGTCATTTATCAATTGAAACTCAGGTCTCTTTGTCAAAGAAATCCACTTCCATCAAAATATGTCCTCATACAATATCGTTGTCGAAGTGTATAATGATCTCCTGGTTCTGCTCATTTCACTTAGCATCAGTTCATGTAAGTCTCGCCAGTCCTCTCTGTATTCATCCTGCTGGTCATTTCTTACAGAACAATAATATTCCATAACATTCATATACCACAATTTACCCAGCCATTCTCCAATTGATGGGCATCCATTCATTTTCCAGTTTCTAGCCACTACAAACAGGGCTGCTACAAACATTTTGGCACATACAGGTCCCTTTCCCTTCTTTAGTATTTCTTTGGGATATAAGCCCAATAGAAACACTGCTGGATCAAAGGGTATGCACAATTTGATAATTTTTTGGGCATAATTCCAGATTGCTCTCCAGAATGGTTGGATTCGTTCACAACTCCACCAACAATGCATTAGTGTCCCAGTTTTCCCGCATCCCCTCCAACATTCATCATTATTTTTTCCTGTCATCTTAGCCAATCTGACAGGTGTGTAGTGGTATCTCAGAGTTGTCTTAATTTGCATTTCTCTGATCAATAATGATTTGGAACACTCTTTCATATGAGTGGTAATAGTTTCAATCTCATCCTCTGAAAATTGTCTGTTCATATCCTTTGACCATTTATCAATTGGAGAATGGCTTGATTTCTTATAAATTTGAGTCAGTTCTCTATATATTTTGGAAATGAGGCCTTTATCAGAACCTTTAACTGTGAAAATGTTTTCCCAGTTTGTTGCTTCCCTTCTAATCTTGTTTGCATTAGTTTTATTTGTACAAAAGCTTTTTAATTTGATGTAATCGAAATTTTCTATTCTGTGATCAGTAATGGTCTCTAGTTCATCTTTGGTCACAAATTTCTTTCTCCTCCACAAGTCTGAGAGATAAACTATTCTATGTTCCTCTAATTTATTTATAGTCTCGTTCTTTATGCCTAGGTCATAGACCCATTTTGATCTTATCTTGGTATATGGTGTTAAGTGTGGGTCCATGCCTAATTTCTGCCATACTAATTTCCAATTATCCCAGCAGTTTTTATCAAATAATGAATTCTTTTCCCAGAAGTTAGGGGCTTTGGGTTTGTCAAACACTAGATTGCTATAATTGACTATTCTGTCTTGTGAGCCTAGCCTTTTCCACTGATCCATTAATCTATTTCTTAGCCAATACCAAATGGTTTTGGTGACTGCTGCTTTATAATATAATTTTAGATCAGGTACAGCTAGGCCACCTTCATTTGATTTTTTTTTTCATTAATTCCCTTGAGATTCTCGACTTTTTATTGTTCCATATGAATTTTGTTGTTATTTTTTCTAGATCAATAAAATATTTTCTTGGAAGTCTGATTGGTATAGCACTAAATAAATAGATTAGTTTAGGGAGTATTGTCATCTTTATTATGTTCGCTCGGCCGATCCAAGAGCACTTAATATTTTTCCAATTATTTAAGTCTGACTTTATTTGTGTGGAGACTTTTTTATAATTTTGCTCATATAATTCCTGACTTTCCTTTGGTAGATAGATTCCCAAATATTTTATGGTATCAACAGTTATTCTGAATGGAATTTCTCTTTGTATCTCTTGCTGTTGGGTTTTGTTGGTGATGTATAAAAATGCTGAGGATTTATGGGGATTTATTTTGTAGCCAGCTACTTTGCTAAAATTATGAATTATTTCCAATAGCTTTTTGGTAGAATCTCTGGGGTTCTCTAGGTATACCATCATATCATCTGCAAAGAGTGATAGTTTGGTTTCCTCATTGCCTACTCTAATTCCTTTTATATCTTTCTCGACTCTTATTGCCGAGGCTAGTGTTTCTAATACGATATTAAATAATAATGGTGATAGTGGGCAACCTTGCTTCACTCCAGATCTTACTGGGAAAGGTTCCAGTTTTTCCCCATTGCATATGATGCTTACTGATGGTTTTAAATATATGCTCCTGACTATTTTAAGGAAAAGTCCATTTATTCCTATGCTCTCAAGTGTTTTTATTAGGAATGGATGTTGGATTTTATCAAATGCTTTTTCTGCATCTATTGAGATGATCATGTGGTTTTTGTTTGTTTGGTTATTGATATAGTCAATTATGCTAATAGTTTTCCTAATATTGAACCAGCCCTGCATTCCTGGTATAAATCCTACTTGGTCATAGTGTATTATCCTGGTGACAATTTTCTGTAATCTTTTTGCTAATATTTTATTTAAGATTTTAGCATCAATATTCATTAGGGAGATTGGTCTATAATTTTCTTTCTCTGTTTTCAGCCTACCTGGTTTAGGTATCAGTACCATATCTGTGTCATAAAAGGAGTTTGGTAGGACTCCTTCAATCCCTATTTTTTCAAATAGTTTATATAACATTGGAGTTAATTGTTCTTTAAATGTTTGGTAGAATTCACATGTAAATCCATCTGGTCCTGGGGATTTTTTCTTAGGGAGTTGATTGATAGTTTGTTCTATTTCTTTTTCTGAGATGGGACTGTTTAGGATATTTACTTCTTCCTCTGTTAGTTTGGGCAAGCTGTATTTTTGGAGGTATTTTTCTATTTCATTTGAGTTGTCGAATTTATTGGCATAAAGTTGGGCAAAGTAACTCCTAATTATTGCTCTAATTTCCTCTTCGTTAGTGGTGAGTTCTCCCTTTTCATTTTTAAGACTAACAATTTGATTTTCCTCTTTCCTTTTTTTAATCAGATTTACTAAGGGTTTGTCTATTTTGTTGGTTTTTTCATAGAACCAACTCTTAGTTTTATTAATCAATTCAATAGTTTTTTTACTTTCAATTTTATTGATCTCACCTTTTACTTTTAGAATTTCAAGTTTAGTGTTTGACTGGGGGTTTTTAATTTGTTCCTTTTCTAGCATTTTTAATTGCAAACCCAATTCATTGACCTTCTCTTTCTCTATTTTATACAAATAGGCCTCTAGAGATATGAAATTTCCCCTTATTACCGCTTTGGCTGCATCCCATACATTTTGGTATGATGTCTCATTATTATCGTTTTCTTGGGTGAAGTTATTAATTATGTCTATGATTTGCTGTTTCACCCAATCATTCTTTAGTATGAGATTATTTAGTTTCCAATTATTTTTTGGTCTACTTCCCCCTGCTTTTTTGTTGAATGTAATTTTCATTGCATCGTGGTCTGAAAAGGATGCATTTATTATTTCTGCCTTACTGCATTTGAGTTTGAGGTTTTTATGTCCTAATATATGGTCAATTTTTGTATAGGTTCCATGAACTGCTGAAAAGAAAGTGTATTCCTTTCTGTCTCCATTACATTTTCTCCAGAGATCTATCATATCTAACTTTTCTAGTATTCTATTTACCTCTTTGACTTCTTTCTTATTTATTTTGTGGTTTGATTTATCTAATTCTGAGAGTGCAAGGTTAAGATCTCCCACTATTATAGTTTTACTGTCTATTTCTTCTTGCAGCTCTCTTAGTTTCTCTTTTAAGAATTTAGATGCTACCCCACTTGGTGCATATATGTTTAATATAGATAGTGCTTCATTATCCATGCTACCCTTTAGCAAGATATAGTGTCCTTCCTTATCTCTTTTAATTAGGTCAATTTTTGCTTTAGCTTGATCTGAGATCAGGATGGCTACCCCTGCTTTTTTGACTTCACCTGAAGCATAGTAGATTTTGCTCCAACCTTTTACCTTTAACCTGCATGTATCTCCCCGCTTCAGGTGTGTTTCCTGTAAACAACATATTGTAGGATTCTGGCTTTTAATCCATTCTGCTAACCGCTTCCTCTTTATGGGGGAGTTTACCCCGTTCACGTTTATGGTTAGAATGACCAATTCTGTATTACTTGCCATCTTGTTAACCCCGGTTTATGCTTTCCTCCCTTCTTTCCCCTTTCCCCCCCTTCCAAGTATTAAGCTTGTGAGCACCCCTTGCTTCTCACAGCCCTCCCTTTTTAGTGTCCCTCCCCCCACCTTAGAGTTCCTCCCCCTATCTTACGCCTTTCCCTCCCAGTTCCCGTATTCCCTTCCGCTTAGCTTATTCCTTCCCTTTCCACTTTTCCCTTCTCACTTTTCAATGAGATGGGAGAAGTTTCACCATAGATTGAATATGTCTTAAGATTTTTCACTTAAAGCCAATTCTGAAGGCAGTAAGATACCCACTATATTCATCCCCCTCCATTCTTTTTCTCAGATATAATAGGTTTCCTATGCCTCTTCATGAGATGTACTACCCCCACTTTACCCTTTTTCTGGTACAATGTCCTTTCCACATCAATTTCTAGAACAAGGTATACATGTATTCTTTATACATCTATATAGTCAGAATATAGTTCCCAAGATTAATCTTTACCTTTTTAGATTTCTCTTGAGTTCTATATTTGTAGATCAAACTTTTTGTTAAGTTCTGGTTTTTTCATCAGAAATAGATGAAATTCGCTTACTTCGTTGAATGTCCATCTTCTTCCCTGGAAAAAGATGCTCATTCTCGCTGGGTAAGTTATTTTTGGTTGCATACCAAGTTCCTTAGCCTTTCGGAATATCATATTCCAGGCCCTTCGATCTTTTAATGTGGATGCTGCCAGATCCTGGGTGATCCTTATTGTGGCTCCTTGATACTTGAATTGGGTTTTTCTAGCCGCTTGCAATATTTTTTCTTTCATCTGAGGGTTCTGGCATTTGGCCACTATATTCCTTGGTGTTTTGATTTTAGGATCCCTTTCAGTGGGTGATCGATGAATCCTTTCAATGTTTATTTTTTCCTCTGTTCCTATGACTTCTGGGCAGTTCTCTTTGATAATTTCCTGGAAGACAGTGTCCAGGCTCTTTTTTTCATCATGTTTTTCTGGGAGTCCAATGATTCTCAGATTGTCTCTCCTGGATCTGTTTTCCAGGTCTGTTGTCTTCCCCAGAAGGTATTTCACATTTTTCTCCATTGTTTGATTTTTTTGGATTTGCTTGACTGATTCTTCTTGTCTCCTCGAGTCATTCAATTCCACTTGTTCAATTCTGATTTTCAGTGAAGTATTCTCTTCACTCACTTTTTAAAATCTTTCTCTAATTGTCCAATTGAGTTCTTTTGTTCTGTGGAATTTTTTTCCATTTCGCCAATTTTGTTTTTTAGAGAGCTGTTTTCTGTTTCCAGTTCACTAATCCTATTTTTCAAGGATTTTACTTCTTTATCCACTCTCTCTTTAACTTTCTCCAGGCTCTTTTGCCAAGCCTCCCTCTCCTTTTCCCAAGCTTCTCTCTCCTTTTGCCAAGCCTCACTCTGCTTTCCCCATTTTTCTTCTAGCTCCCTTGTGAGAGCCTTTTTAATCACTTCTATGAGGTTCATCTGTGCTGAGGAACAGACGATCTCCTCCTTTGGGGATTCACCTGGGGACTGCCTGTTTTTAGTCTCCTCAGGATTTAGAGTCTGCTCTCTATCTGTGTAGAAGCTGTCAAGGGTTAAAGTCCTCTTCAGCTTCTTGCTCATTCTGTCTATTAATCAGAGACAAACTACCAAAGAAAAACAGAAAAAACTGGAGTCTTTCTTTGGGGGAGGGGCTGGGTGTGTTACCGAGCTTCCTCTACAGACTGCAGGTGGCAGCAGTGAGGCACTAGCAGGACTGTGCTGCGCCTGCGCTCTGAGATCCCAGAGCGTGCTGAGTCACTGAGGGGGGAGAAGGGGGGGGCGGCCAGGTCCTGAGAGACTCCAGCTGTTTGGGGTTGTATTCTTCAGCCCCGGTGTTTTTAGCTTCTCTGCTGGGCTGCTGACTTGCTGCAGGTTCCAAACCTGTAGTGAAGCTCTCCCCGCAGAGACAGCTGCGATCACTCCCCACCCCCTCTCCAGTCTGCTCCCGTGCTCTCCCTGCCGCTGCCCTCAGCCTGCGCCCGATCTAAAACCGCCCCAGCCCTCCAGTAAAGACAGACCTTTCTTGGCGGATCTCAAGGATGGCTTCTCTTGGTAACTATTTGTGGGTTTTTTTTCAGTCAAGCATTGATTCAGAGGCTTGTAATGAAGTGGATAGTGAGAGAAAGCGCGGAGCTTATGCAACTGTGAGCCTCCTCTCTGCCATCTTAACCGGAAGTCTAAATAGACCTATTTTAGAAAAAGAAATTAAACAGGCCATAAATGAACTTCTTAAGAAAAAAACACTAGGACTAGATGGATTTACAAGTGATTTCTATCAAACATTTAAAGATCAACTAATTCCAATAATAAATAAATTATTTGGAATAATAGGCAAAGAAGAATCCTATCAAACTTTTTTTTAAACAAATATTTAATAAAGATATCTAATAAAGGTAATCTAAGGCAGGAAGACTAAAAACAGAGAAAGAAAGTTACAGGCTGATGTTATTAATGAATATGGATACAAAAATCCTAAAAAAAAACCCAAACCCACTAGCTTAAAAATTTAAAAGATTATATATTATGACCTAATGGGATCAGGATTTATACCAGTGATGCAGGGATAATTTAACCTAAAGAAAACTATTAACATAACTGATTATATCAATAATAAAAGTTAAAAAATGATAAAATCAATAAATTTAGAAAAAGCTTTTGATAAAAATCTAGCATTCATTTCTATTAAAAACACTTAAAAGTATTGTTATCAAGAATTTTTTCACTCAAATTAATAAAAAATATCTAAAGCTATCAGCAAACATTATTTCTAATGAAGATAAGCAAGAAACTTCAATTAGATTAGGTGCAAAATAAAGATTCCCACTGTCACCAATATTATTCAATATTATATTGAAAATCTAACAATAGCAATAAAAAATAATTAGAAGGAATCAGAATATGGAATGAGGTAATAGAATCACCTCTTTTTGCAGATGATATGATGATATATTTGGAAAATCCCAAGGACTAAACTAAAAAGTTACTTGAAAGCATTAATAATTTTAGCAAAGTAGCAGAAATATATATTCACACAAATCATCAGCATTCCTATATATCACAAATCCTTTAAGAAGAGATATGAGATATCCTATTTAAAATAATTCTAGACAGTATAAAGTACCTAAGAGTATATTTGTCAAAACAATCCCAGGAACTATAGAAATAAAATTATAAAAAACTTTTTAATGCAAAATCAAATCAGATTTAAATAAGTGGAGAAATATTAATCGTTAATAGGTAGGCAGGGTCAATATAATAAAAATGACAATTTTACATGAATAACATATTCAACATAATATCAATTAAATTATCAAAAGTATTTTACTGAATTAGTAAAAAAGATAACAAAATTCATTTAACCAAAAATTCAAAAACATCAAAGAAATTAATAAAAATGTAAAATGAGGTGGTTTAGCAGTGCCAGATCTTAAATGAATTTATAAGGCATTAATTATAAAAAAATCTGGTTACATCTAATAATTAAAAAGATAGATTAATGAAACAGAGTGGATGTATAATTTTTGTAGCAAATAAACATAATAAACTTGTATTTGATGAGCATAAAGACTTAAGATTTTGAGATAGGAATTCATTATTGGGTAAAAATTTTTGGGAAAACTACAAAGTGTTCTGGTAGACCATAGGTAGGCATAGACCAATATTTTACACCATTTACTAAGATAAAGTCAAAATGAATATATAACCTAGCTATAAAGAGAGATGGTATAAGAAAATTAGAAGGACATGGAATACATTACCTAACAGACATATGGATAGAGAATCAGCTTCTGAACAAAGAAATAGCAAAGTTATAGTTAAAAAGTTTTGTACAAATAAAAGAAATATAGCTAAGGAGATAGACAATTGAGGGAAAATTTACACAGTTTCTTAGGTAAATATCTCATGTTAAAAGTATATAAAAAACTTTTTCAAATATATAAGAATACAAGTCATTCCCCAAATGATAAATGATCAAAGGATATAAACAAGTAGTTTTTAGATAAAGAAATCAAAACAATTTATAATCGTGAAAAAATGCTCTAAATCATTATTGATTAGAGAAATGCAAATTAAATCAACCTTGAAGGTATCATTTTATAGCTATCAGATTGGCTAAAATAATTGAAGGGAAAAGTGATAAATATTTGAGGGGAAGTGAAAAATGGAACACTAGTTCATTGTTGATAGAATTGTGAACTGATCCTACCATTTTAGAGAACAAACTCTGGAATTATGCCCAAAGAGTTATTCAATTGTTATATTTTTTGACCCAGAGATGCCACTACCAGGTTAGTTTCCAAAAATAATTAGTGAAAAAAGGAAAAAAGAAACTTATGTTCTAAAATATTAATAGCAGCTCTTTTTGTGACAAACAACTGAAAGATGTGAGGATACCCATCAATTGGGGAATGACTGAACAAATTATGGTACATAATTGTAATGAAATATTACTGTGCTATAAGAAATGATGACCTTTGTAATCTTAGAAAAACATGGAAAAACTTGCATGAAATAATGAAGAGTGAAATGATCAAATCTAAGAAAATAGGTAGTAACAGCAATATTGTTTTAAGAATAATTTTAAGCAAATAAGTAATTTTGATATTTAGATACCCAAATTAACTACAAAGGACATATGAATGTAGATGCCATCTACATCCAGAGAAAGAGCTGTTAAATAGAAATATATATAGAATGACTTTATGTGCGTGTGTGTGTTTACTATGTGTATAACACACATAGTTGCACATAATAGATTTGCATTTTCTTGTATAATTTTTTTTGTTAACTTTTACTGTTATGGAGATGCTTGTTTTATCTTATAAATTAAAAGTAAAAGTGAAATTGATATGATCAATTATGTTCACGGTTTTCCTAATATTGAACTACCCCTATATTCCTGGTATAAATTTCACTTGGTCATAGGGTATAATCCTTGTGATATGTTGTGTAATTTCTTTGCTAGTAGTTTGTTCAAATTTTTTCCCTAATTATTCATTAATCTATAATTTTCTTTCTCTGTTTTAGCTCTTCCTGGTTTAGATATCAGGGCCATGTTGTATCATAAAAGGAATTTGGTAAGACTACTTCACTTTTTTAATATTTTATTTTATTTTATAATAACTTTATATTGACAGAATCCATGCGAGGGTAATTTTTTTTTTTTTTTTACAACATTATCCCTTGCACTCACTTCTGTTCCGATTTTTCCCCTCCTTCCCTCCATTCCCTCCCCTAGATGGCAAGCAGTCCTATATATGTTAGATATGTTGCAGTATATCCTAGATACAATATATGTTTGCAGAACCGGACAGTTCTCTTGTTGCACAGGGAGAATTGGATTCAGAAGGTAAAAATAACCCGGGAAGAAAAACAAAAATGCAAATAGTTCACATTTGTTTCCCAGTGTTCTTTCTTTGGTGTAGCTGCTTCTGCCCATCATTTATCAATTGAAACTGAGTTAGGTCTCTTTGTCAAAGACATCCACTTCCATCAGAATACATCCTCATACAATATCGCTATCAAAGTGTAGAATGATCTCCTGGTTCTGCTCATTTCACTTAGCATCAATTAATGTAAGTCTCTCCAAGCCTCTCTGTATTCATCCTGCTGGTCATTTCTTACAAAACAATAATATTCCATAACATTCATATACCACAATTTACCCAGCCATTCTCCAATTGATGGGCATCCATTCAATTTCCAATTTCTAGCCACTACAAACAGGGCTGCCACAAACATTTTGGCACATACAGGTTCCTTTCCCTTCTTTAGTATCTCTTTGGGGTATAAGCCCAGTAGTAGCACTGCTGGATCAAAGGGTATGCACAGTTTGATAATTTTTTGGGCATAATTCCAGATTGCTCTCTAGAATGGTTGGATTCGTTCACAAGTCCACCAACAATGCATCAGTGTCCCAGTTTTCCCGCATCCCCTCCAAGCTTCATCATTATTTTTTCCTGTCATCTTAGCCAATCTGACAGGTGTGTAGTGGTATCTCAGAGTTGTATTAATTTGCATTTCTCTGATCAATAGTGATTTGGAACACTTTTTCATATGAGTGGTAATAGTTTTAATTTCATCCTCTGAAAATTGTCTGTTCATATCCTTTGACCATTTATCAATTGAAGAATGGCTTGATTTCTTATAAATTTGAGTCAGTTCTCTATATATTTTGGAAATGAGGCCTTTATCAGAACCTTTAACAGTGAAGATGTTTTCCCAGTTTGTTGCTTCCCTTCTAATCTTGTTTGCATTAGTTTTGTTTGTACAAAGGCTTTTTAATTTGATATAATCAAAATTTTCTATTTTGTGATCAGTAATGATCTCTAGTTCATCTTTGGTCACAAATTTCTTTCTCCTCCACAAATCTGAGAGATAAACTATCCTATGCTCCTCTAATTTATTTATAATCTTGTTCTTTATGCCTAGGTCATGGACCCATTTTGATCTTATCTTGGTATATGGTGTTAAGTGTGGGTCCATCCCTAATTTCTGCCATACTAATTTCCAGTTATCCCAGCAGTTTTTATCAAATAATGAATTCTTATCCCAAAAGTTAGGATCTTTGGGTTTGTCAAACACTAGATTGCTATAGTTGACTATTCTGTCTTGTGAACCTAACCTCTTCCACTGATTAACTAATCTATTTCTTAGCCAATACCAAATGGTTTTGGTGACTGCTGCTTTATAATATAATTTTAGATCAAATACAGCTAGGCCATCTTCATTTGATTTTTTTTTTCATTAATTCCCTTGAGATTCTTGACTTTTTATTGTTCCATATGAATTTTGTTGTTATTTTTTCTAGATCATTAAAATATTTTCTTGGAAGTTTGATTGGTATAGCACTAAATAAATAGATTAGTTTAGGGAGTATTGTCATCTTTATTATATTCACTCTGCCTCTGCCTATCCAAGAGCACTTAATATTTTTCCAATTATTTAAGTCTGACTTTATTTGTGTGGAAAGTTTTTTGTAATTTTGCTCATATAATTCCTGACTTTCCTTTGGTAGATAGATTCCCAAATAGTTTATGCTATCAACAGTTATTTTGAATGGAATTTCTCTTTGTATCTCTTGCTGTTGGATTTTGTTGGTGATGTATAAAAATGCTGAGGCTTTATGGGGATTTATTTTGTATCCTGCTATTTTGCTAAAATTATGAATTATTTCTAATAGCTTTTTAGTAGAATCTCCGGGGTTCTCTAGGTATACCATCATATCATCTGCAGACTACTTCACTTTAAAAAAAATAGTTTCTATAGTACTGGACTTAAATCGTTCTTTAAATGTTTGACAGAATTCACTCATGAACCTCTCTGGCCCTGGGGATTTTTACCTAGGGAATTCAATAATGATTTCATTTCTTTTTCTAAGGTGGGGTTATTTAAGCTTTCTATTTCCTGATTTGGTAATCTAGGTAATTTACACTTTCATAAATATTCATCAATTTTGCTCAGATTATTTGATTTGTTGACAAAATATTTCCTAGTGATTGCTTTAATATCTTCTTTGTTGTGATTTCACTGTTTTCATTTTTGATACTGAGTATTTGGATTTCTTTCTTTTTAAAATCAAATTAAGCATTGCCTTATTTATTTTACTGTTTTTTTTCTCATAAAACAAACTCCTAAATTTATTTATTAGTTCAATAGTTTTTTTACTTTCAATCTTAATCTCATCTTTGATTTTTAGAATTTCCAATTTGATGCTCAATTGAGAATTTTTAATTTGTTCTTTTTCAAATTTTTAAAAAAGTTGTATGCCTAATTTATTCATTTGTTTTTTTTCTCCATTTTGTTGATATAAGTATTTAGAGAAATACATTTTCCCTTGAGAACTGCTTTAACTTCATGTTGTCTCTTTGTTAACATTTTCTTTAATGAAATTATGGTTGCTTCTATGATTTTTTAAACCTTCTTAAACTTTAGAATTAGATTAGTTTCCAATTAATTTTTAATCTATTTTGCACTGTCCTTTGTTGAATATAATTTTTATTGCATTATGATCTGAAAAGAATACACTTAATATTTCTGCCCTTTTACATTTTTTTGAGTTTTTTTTTAATGTCCTATTACATGGTCTCGTTTTGTGCCATATGCTACTGAGAAAAAGGTATATTCCTTTCTGTTTTCATTCATTTTTCTCCGAAGTTCTATCTTATATAACTTAAAAAATTTTTTTTATCTTCTTAGTTTCTTTTTTGTTTATATTTTGGTTGGATTTATCAAGTTCAGAGATGTGATGGTTGAAGTCCCCCATTAGTGTAGTTTACTGTCTGGTTCTTCTTGTAACTTACTTAACTTCTCCTTTAAGAATTTGGAGGTTTTACCTCTTGGTGCATATGTATTTAGTATTGATATTGCTTCATTGTTTATGGCAACTTTTAGCAAGATGTAGTTTCCTTTTCTTTTTCATTTTTTGCTTTTTCTTTGAGATTAGGATTGCTACTCCTGTTTTTTCTTTTTCTTTTTTCTTTTCTTTTCTTTTTCTTTTAGCTGAAGTATAATAGATTCTGATTTAGTTCTTTATCTTTGGTCTGTGTGTGTCTGCTTCAAGTGTGTTTCTTTAAACAACATATTGTAGAATTTTTTTTTTTGATCTACTCTGCTATCTGCTTTCCTTTTATGAAACTCCATCCCATTCCCATTCCCAATTACAATTACTATCTGTATTTTTCTTTCCATCTTAGTCTTCCTTGTTTTTGTCTTTTTTATTCTTTCACTCTTTCACTTCTCACCAGAGTTTTGTTTCTCTCTACCATCTTCCCTCATCTGCCTTTCCTTCTGTCAAACCCCACTTTACCCTTGTTAATCTTCTCACTTTCTATTTCCATGTCAGGTAAGATAGATTTCTATATTCAACTGATTGTATTTATTATTTCTTCATTAAATCAATATAAATGTAAGAATAAGATTCAAGTGATGCTCATTGCTCATCTTCATTTCTTCCTCTCCACTGTAATAGCTGTTTTCTTCAACATAATTTATACCATTCTATCTTTTCCTTCTATACCCAATGTACTCTTCTTTCTCATCTTTCAATATTTTTTTTATTTCCTGAAATTCATCTTTTACCCCTTTCCTCCATCTATCTATATTCTAGCTTTCTGTACTGTTAGTCTAATATTTTAAAAGATTTACCAATATTATCTTTCTACATCTCTCTACAGATGTAAACAGTTTAGTTCTCTTGAATCTCATATTTTTTTCTTCCTTTTTATTTGTTTATATTTCTTTTGGTCTTGATATTAAAAATCAAATTTTTGGTCTAGCTCTGCTCTTTTCCTTATGAAAGTTTGAAATTCTTCTATTTCATTGAATGATCAGCCTCTCTTCTACTTTCCTTCCCCTTACCCACCTCGATATATTATGATTAGTTTTGTGGGATGGGTGATTCTTGGTTGTAGTCCTAGTTTCTTTGCTTTCCAGGATATTAAGTTCCATGACCTTTGATCCATGAATGTGGCAGCTGCCAGGTTCTGTGTAATCCTGATTGCAACTCCCTGATATTTGAATTATTTCTTTCTGGGCTTGTAGTATTTTTTGTATTTTTTTTTTTTTTGGTAGTATGTTTTCCTTGACCTGATAGTTTTGAAATTGGGTTATAATGTTTGTTGGCATTTTTATTTTGGAATCTCTTTCCTGAAGTGACAAATGAATTTTTTCAATGTCTATATTATCCTTTGGCTGCATGACATCAGGACAGTTTTCCTTGACAATTTTTTGAAAGGTGCTGTACAGGTCCTCCTTTTGATTATGCCTTTCAGTAGTCCAATGATTCTGACATTTTCTTGGATTTATTTTCCAGCTTAGTTTATTCTATGAGCTGTTTTAGATTTTCCTGTTCCCCATTTTCATTCTTTTGAATGAGTTTGATTTATTTTTGATGTCTCATAGAGTCATTAGCTTTTTTTTTGTCCAATTCTAACTTTCAAGATGTTTACTTCAATTAGTTTTTCTACTTATTTTTACATTCAGTCAATTGTGCTCTTTAAGGAGTTGTTTTCTTCCATGAATTTTTGAAGCTCCTTTTTTTTTTTTTAAACAATTCTACTTTTTAAGCACTTTTCAAAGCTGTTGACTATTTTCATAATTCTCTTCCATTGCTCTCATTTCTTTCTTCAGTTTTTCTTCTCCCCCTTGTATACGATTTTCAAATTCTCCTTTGAGTTCTTCCATGAATTCTTTCTCGGCTTGAGGCCAATTTTAGTTTTTTTTTTTTTTGAAGTTTTTCCAATAGGTGTTTTGACATTGTTGTCTCCTTCTGAGTTTGTAGCTTAGTCTTCCCTATCATCATAATAACTTTCTATAGTCGGATTTTTTGTATGGTTTTTGCTTCTCTTTGTCTCTGTCTCTGCCTCTGTCTCTGTCTCTTTATTTCACACACACACACACACACACACACACACACACACACACACACAACACACTTTTTGCTTTTGTACTAGTGTCTTCAAGTTCTGACTTTTTACCTGATGCTGCACTGATGATGCTGTTTGACCCATGAAAAACCCTTGTGTCTGGTGCTGGTTGAGAAGGTGGGGTTGAAGGGAGTGGCTGGAACTACTGAAGACTCAAAGAGTCTGGTTGCTTACTTGGTGTTGGGTTGGGGTCCTAGTGGTGGTGTCTGGCATGTACTGAGGGTTGGTGGGGTGTGATGATCTGGTAGTTGGAGGACGCCTGCCTAGAGCTGTGCCAAAGCACATGGTGAAAGCAAAAACAAAAAAAGGCAGCAACCAGATAGCACAGTGGATAGCCTATTGGCCCTGACATCAGGAGGACTTGAATTCAAACCCTGCTTCAGAAACTTAACACTTACTAGCTATGTGACCCTGGGCAAGTCACTTTACCCCTATTGTCTTGCAGAAACTCTTAAACAAACAAAAAAATTCATCGTGATAAGCTTTTGGCTTCTTTTATTTCTTCATTCTGAATCATATTTTCTAATATATTTTTTCTATCTTTCCTATGAAAAACTTTTGATTGAAGGAATTGAATATTAAATTATACACACATATTTAACTTGAAAGTTCTTATTGAACTATAATTCATTTATTTCCTCATCTTCTGCAATCTTTGTTAGCATTTGAGATTTCTCAAGTAGGCTGGGCATCATTCTCTCATCTAGTCCCAAGTTTGTGGATCTTTCATTCTTGATACTTCTCAGAGAGTATTACATTAACCCTTGATTTATGTTTAGCTTTCTGTGTTTTTGCATTTGGACTTTCCTCAGTGCTTCAGGTGTATTTAAAGGATTAGATATATCTCACATTGCCAACTTTTGTCTCTTTCCCACACTTCCTCAGACTATAACTTTGCTTGCCCTTGTCTGCTCTGAGGTGGCACCAATGGCCCTCAACATGTTCCCCTGATTTGAGGATGAATGTGGGAGGGAGGCTACTGAATCATCTTATTACCTATTCCTTTACAAGGACTTCTCAACAGGCATTGATGCTCTCAAAGCCTGAAGAAATTAGTTTTTAGAGTCCACATGACTTTCTAGGAGAAGTATGAACATATACTATCAGTGATGAATTCTATGGGCTCATTCAGCCTTGCTGTATTTTATCCTTGGCTCACAAATGAGGTGCTCTCAATAAATTAGCTTGGATGCACTTTTCCCCCCACAATTAAAAAAAAAACTATATTCCTTATCCTTCATGTGTAGTTGTGTAAATTCAACAAAGGACATGTTATGATGCTTATCAGAGATTATAATTTGTTTAAAACATAGGCAAGACCATACAAATAAAAAAAGAAAATTGGAATAATAACAAACTAGCAAAAGGAGAAAAAAATGTAGAAAGGAAATTTGAGTTTCCCTTCTCAGAGAAGGAAACTCTAATTTCAATTATTTTAATACAGTGAGTTAAAAAATTAATGTGATCTTCTACTATAATCAGAAAGTCATAGGCAGAACCAGATCATTCGGGTTAAATAGAATAAAATATGAGCAGCCAGAAAAAAAAAGAGTTCATGTATCAAGGATATGAATTTAACATCATTGGCAGCTATTACTTTAAAAAAAGAGACCTTTCAGTAGAGTTTCACAAAAAGAATAGACAGTCTTACAACAAAGAATGCATTATCCAGCAAAATAGAGCATAATAATACCAGGAAAAATAAATAAAGGTTCATTTTATTAAAGAATGAAAAAGGACTTCCAAGCATTACTGATAAAAATACCAAATCTGGGTAGAATATTAGAGATATAAACATGGGATTCAAGAATGAGTTAGAAAGGTAGATGCTTTTGAACAACTGGGAGAAATTCTATTATGAGAAAACATTTACATTATAGTAAGGAGAGAAGTATTCCCTCAGAATCTTAATGTCTTCTAGTATCTTAGAGTTAAACAAGACAGAAGATCTCATGTTCTTTTTTGATGATCTTAAAAAGAAAAGAGAGCAGAAAAAAACATACTGGGAAAGAAAGGGGGCATAGAATATAGTATAAAACATAACTAGAAAGTATGAGATAATCTATAAAAATATGGGGGGAAAGGATGAGGGAAGTAGATATCAAATAAAATCCACTTCCATAGGAAATAGAGAAAGGGAGGTTGAATACATAGAAACATACAAAAAGTTTTATATAGAAAATTAAAAATTAACAGGGAAATGGAGCCAGGAGGCATTGTTAAAGAGTATGCAACCCTCAGGGGGATTTGTAAGTAAATCTAATTTTGGAAGTTGATTAAAAGGAAATAAATAATAAAATAGAGAAATAAAGGATAAAACAAAGCAATAAAGGATAAAAAGCAATGGGAGAGTGGAAGGGAAAAGTTGCAGTAAAACGTAAGCAGATAACTCACCAGTATTGAATACATTGTCTCCCACTACCTTCATTTATTACTTCTATAAATCAGGACAGGGGGAAAAGAAGGGAGAATTATAAGAGAATAGGATGGAGAATAAGCACAATTAAAAATCATAACCACAAATGAGAATAGAAGAAAAAATTTGCCTATATATTAAAAGAGGGCAGCAGCATGGATTAGAAAGTAAAATTCTACCAAACATATGATGTTTAAGGAAAACAAAGCTCAAACAAAGAGATTCTTAGATTTAAATTTATTTCCATCTTTCCTATCAATAAGCAAATATCTTTTAATTTCATAGCTTCAGTAGCCATCTGTAGTGATCTTTGAGCCCAAGAACATAAAATTGGACAGCTTGCATTTCCTCTCCCTGTATTTGCCAGGAAGTGATAAGATAGTTTGCTACAATCTTGGATTTTTTTCAGTGTTAAGCTTCAAGCTAGTTTATATACTTTCTTATTTCACCCTCATCAAGAAGTTTTTTAATTCTTGTTTTCTTGCCATCAGAGTAATATCATCTACAAATATGAGATTGTTGGATTTTCCCCCAGCAACCTTAATTCTGGTTTTTGATTCATTTAGTCTGGTTTTCCATATGATGTACTTCGCATGTTAAATAAATAAGATGACAATATACAGCCTTGTTATGTTTCTTTTTCAATCTTACAATGACAGGTAATTTAAGTTAAAATAGAGAGGAACAACAACATTTCAATATCAAAAAATAATTTATAATGAGGTGAAATAAAGGAAATTATCAGAAATGATTTTGTTTAGTTTTATTGTAAGAAAAGAATAACTTTACTAAAATTTAGAGATACTTGCAAAAGTATAACATATCTTTCTTTATAGAATAAATCAATAAAAGAAATATGAAAATGGTATAAGTGAGTATCCCCAAAAATGTCCAGTAGAGATGTTTTAGAATAAATTATATTAAACACAAAAGATTCAATATTATATAATTTGCAAAAAGAGGCAAATAAGGAATTCCATCAAATTTCTTCTATAATCAGAATATGATCTTGATACATTAATTGGGAAAAGACAAAGAAAAAAAAGAAAATTTATATCAATATCCTTAGTGATAAATATGAATCAATACCTTTAGAGATGCCAAAACATTAAATAAGAGATTACCAAAACTGAAACAAAAATGTGTTAAACAAGATTATACAGTATGATTTGGTCAAATTTGTATTAGGAATTCAAGCTTGGTTCAATAGGAGGAAAATTATAAACATAATAGACAATATTAATAGCATAAACAAATGAAAATCATATATTTACAAGAGGTGCTGAAAAGATTTTGTTTAAAATCTAACACTTGTTCATAAATAGTATCTTAGTTCAATTAACAGTAAAACCAAGGATTGATATTATATGTACTGGACAAATCTTAAAGGCCATTACACTAATAACAAAGGTAAAGCAAGATATCTGTTTTCAGTATAGTTATTTGATATTATTGATAACTATAGCAATGAGTCAAAAATAACTGATGGAAATTGACAATTGGAAAGCAAAATTATTGCTTTTTTTGCAGATGATATTATAGTGTATTTAAAGAGTCCTATAGAGTCAACAAAAGTTAGTGGAAACAGTAGCTTCCAAAATAGCAGGATATAAAATAAAGTTATGTAAACAACCAATCTTTATGCACATTTTAAAAACTTAGTAAATTCCATTAAAATAACTACAGAATATATAAAATATTGGAACTTTTATCTACCAAGAAACAAACCTCATAATACCATAATTACTGTACTGAGGGCTCACTAATTGATAAAAATTCCTAGAATAACTAACAAGTAGTCTTAGGCCAATAAATGATACCATATACCAAGTTAAGGTGAAAATGGCACTAATTAAATATCATATCATAAGTAATTTAGAGGAGTAGAGAAAGAAATACATTTTTGGATTAGGGAAAATGAATGACCAAATAAGTAGAGATAGGTTTGACATAAGTAGAAATAGGTTTTTGTGGCCATTTTGATTACACAAAATTGATGAATTTTTGTATGAACATAAATCAATGCAATTAACAGAAGTTAATCAGTCCATTATATTGATAAAGATATTATAAATTTTAAAAATGAAAATTGTTGGGAGGTCTTCATGAAAAAGCATATTAATGCAGTATAGAAAGCAGAGCAATTGAATTACCCTTCCTAGGCCTTATCCATATAAACTCCACAAAGATCCAAAGAAATAATAGACCCAGTTCTTATTGCTAAACACAAGGGAAAATTTTCTAGAGTCAATTTTCTAGACTTTGTCCCCATAAGACAGACAACTGTGGATGCACAGTTAATTATTAAATTAAATCATTAAATAACATTAAATGAGGGCTCTGTAATAAGAGTAAGAAGGGGTTTCAGATCTAGCCCGGATAGGCCTGATATTGTCCAGGAAGGAGAACAGGTGTCAAATGGCAGCTTTCTTTCTCACTTCCTAGATCTGAATCAAAGATCTTTTGCAGATTCATTGTGGCACCTATCATATCAGGTCTCCCTTAATGGCCTCCTGTCCTCAGAAGGAGAGCTAGACATGTTGTAACAGGGAGACTTGAGTGTCCAAGGTAAAGCTTTTTGTGGTTTGGACCTTACATAGTTTTGCTATGTCTACGTCAGAAAGACTTGGAAAGGAATCAATAGTTTGGAACAAGATATATAAAACCTTAGCCAAGGAGTAGATGCTGAGAAAACTAGATAGGATGAAGTAAAAGTTAATGGATTTTAGGCAATAAGAAATACTAAAACAAAGTAAAAAGAATTAAAAAAAGGAACAGAAAAAAAAATGGATGGTAATTCTATAAAAACAAATGACTAGGAAAACATACCAAAGAAAAATAATAAAAGAATAATTGAATTACCTAAAAAGCCATGATTGGGAAGGAAGAGAAGTGAAGAGGAGGAAGGAAAAGGGTAAAGAGAAAGGAAGAGGAAGGAAGGAAGAAAGAGACTGAACATCACAGTTTAAAAACTGAAAATTGCCTAGAGGATAAAGTAAAAATAACAAGACTCCAATGTGAAAGATATCCTCAGATGAAAATTCCCTGGTAAATCATAGCCCCAAACAAGAGTTCCCAAATTAAAAAAAATAATGCAAAGAGACAAAATTCATGTACTGAGGAAGAACAACTGGAATTATACATGATTTAGCTATAAGTGTGTGGGTATGTGGCAGAACCTAGAAAATAACAATTTAAAACATCTACTTTTATGGCTAAGTGTTTTTCCCAGATAAACTGTGTACAATCTTAGAGGAGCAAAAAAAAATCTTTAAATAAGTAGAGGACTCCCAAGAATTTCTAATAAAAAGATTAGAGCTAAACAGGAGAAATTAAAATCCAGGAATCAAGATATAGGTGAGGAATCAGAAGTAACTAAACAAAGATGAAGTTTTTATATTCTATTAGAGGGAAAAGATCCAAATCATTCTTCATAAGCATAATATCATCAGGTGCAACATAGCAGTTAGACGGGAGAGATTGTTAGTACTTTAGTACTAACTTTTGATGATCTTCAAAAAAAAAAAAAAAAAAAAGAGAAAAGGGAAGCAATAAACTGGAAAAAATTTCTTATATCCAAGGGTTCTGATAAAGGCCTCATTTCTAAAATATATAGAGAATTGACTCAAATTTATAGAATTCAAGCCATTCTTCAATTGATAAATGGTCAAGGGATATGAATAGATAATTTTTCGATGAAGAAATTAAAATGCTCTAAATCATTATTGATCAGAGAAATGCAAATGAAGACAACTCTGAGGTACTACTATATATCTTTCAGATCAGCTAAAATGACAGGAAAAGATAATAATAAATGTTGGAGGGGATATGGGAAAACTGGGACACATATATTGTTGGTAGAGTTGTGAACAGATCTAACCATTCTGGAGAGCAATTTGAAATTATGCCCAAAGGGCCATCAAACTCTGTATACTCTTTGATCCAGTAGTTTCTCTATTAGGCCTGTATCACAAAGAGATCATTAAAAAGGGAAAAGGACCCACATATCAAAAATATTCCTAGCAACCCTTTTTGTAGTGGAAAGAAACTGAAAACTGAGTGGCTGCCCATCAGTTGGGGAAGGGTTGAATATGTTATGATATAGGAATGTTATGAAATATTATTGTTCTATAAGAAATAATCACAAGCATGATTTCAGAAAGGCTGAACTAATGCTAAGTGAAGTAAGCAGAACCAGGAGAATATTATACAAAGCAATAGCAAAATTATATGATGATCAATTCTGATGGAAGTAGGTCTTTTCAACAGGAAGATGATTCAAGCCAGTTCCACTGATTTTGGGATGAAGAGAGCCATCTGTACCCAGAGAGAGGACTGTAGGGACTAAGTGTGGATCAATGTAATGTTCTGGTTAGCTTTCTGGAGGTGTTGGGACCAGCCTTAGTTTCAGCAGAGTAATCACCACAACAATAGCCAGGGATAAAGTCCAAAAGTCTTTATTGTCACCTTCACAGTCTGTCTCCTTGCCTGGGACTCGGCTAGCTTTCTGGAGGGCTTTCAGAATGGGTCTTGGGTCAGTGAAGGAAGCAGGAGAGCCACCACGATAGTCTGTTTTGAAGTCTGTGTCTGGCTGAGTGTGTCCCCAAGTTTATATGTTCTATTACAATTATATCATTACAGTATATTGAGTATAAACCAATCATTATATCACTAAGGAACTATTATTTGTTGTAAGATTAAATCAATCATACTGAACTAGAGAACTCATATGGCTACACTAGATAACCATTGTCTTATCAATTCCACTGAGTTAACACCTTGTTAACTTGTGAGCCTTGAATATATTTCTCCAAAGTTCCTGCCCTTTCCACATCAGAACATAGTATTTTCACCTTTTTAAAAAATTATTCTTTGCTTGCATTTTTTTTCTCATTTTTTTCCATTTTGATCTGATTTTTCTTGTTACCATAATAATTGTGGAAATACATATAGAAGAATTGCACATGTTTAACATACTGAATTACTTGCTATCTAGGGGAAGAGGTGAGAGAAAGGGAAGGAAAAAACCTTCTTCTTTTTTTTTTTTAACATCCAAGGGTTGTAAAGATTTTGCAAAGATAATGTTTTGCAACATATTTTTGCAAAGGTTTTGCAAAGATAAATGTTGAAAATTATCTATGCGTACATTTTGAAAATAAAAAGCTTTAATCATAAATAAATAAACCAAAAAGAAAAAAAAAAGGGATGGGGAACAATGTACACCCCCCCCCAAAAAAAAGGAGGAGTTAGAGGAGGGAGATTGCTTCCCATAATTAGAGTATGCAATTAGAAGATTATATAAATGAGAAAGAGGTGGAGGGATTTGGGAACACTTGAACCTTACTTTCATAGGAACTCATTAAAGGAAAATAGGATCTCTGTAAACACACATTTTGGTATAGAAATGTATTTCATTTGATAGAAAAATAGAAAAAAGTCAGGGAAGAATAAGACAAAAATAGAATCGTGGAAAGGATTCATTATAAGCAAAACAATTTCTATCCACAGAAGGTGGATTAAGAAAAGGAACAGAATGGATTAGAAAGCAGAATTTAGCAATTTGATGTTTTTAAAAATACATTTGAAACAAAGACTCACATAAACCTAAAATAAGGGGCTAGACAAAAATTCTTTGTCTCAGTTGAACTAAAAGAATGCAGGAAAGAAGACCTATATAATAAAAAACAAAAAGAAAGAAAGAAAGAAAGGAGTTAATGTTCTGAATACAATTATAGAAAAGTTAGATATCTAATGATTTTTGAATAGAAATAGATTTTTTATTAATTCTTAATTTATTAATTAAAATAATTAACAACTGTGCATAGCACTTCTACAAAGATTGACTGTATTAGGACATACAAAAACTCAAAAGAAGTGCTGAGAAGCAAAAAATTTAGATACATTTTAAAAACTGATGACTATGTAATAAAACTGTATTAAACAAAAGGTTACTCAAGAAATAATTTAAAATTAGAGGCTAATTTAATTCTAAGAAATTATTATTCAAAGTACAAACCTTAGAAACCATAGAAAATTTCATTAAAGATAATGATTTATAGCAGTATCTGTTTTTGCCTGGTAGTATTAAATAGTTTTGCAGGGTAGGGTTTTAAGTCAATATGCCAAAAATTGTGGAATGCATCCAAAGCATTCCATAGAGAAAAATTTATATCTCATTATACTTTCACCAATAAAAGTGAGAAAGAATAGTTTAATTGACATGAAAGTTAAAAAAATCCAGAAAAATCAAGATATTATAGGAAAAAATTGAGCATGTATTGTACATGTGGTTATAACTCCACATGTTGAACAAGTATTATACATATAGCTATTAATTTAAATTTGACCTTGGGAGAAAATGAAACAATTGTGAATAATGGGAAAAAAGAGATCTATTTTACCAAAACACAGCAAGGATATTTAGCAAGGATATAATGATACTTAGCTTCTTTTACCTCATTTTCCTGTGTCTTGATATGGAGAAATTTCTAATCATACAATATTGGGATTTGGCAACCCATATAGTCTTAGGCACTTACTGAGTTTGAGACATGATGACTCTACTTAATGGGAACCTTTTATGCCCCTAAACCAGGAATCTGTATCAGGAAAGCTAAGACTAATCAGATTATATGGAGTGAAGAGTCCAGGCATATCAGAAAAATACTGGTTTGATCACAACTATTCATAAATGAGCTCCCCATTGGGGAGGAGAATAGAATTTGGACCAGATGGATTTAGAAATAAATATATCACATCTTCAAAGAACAATTAATTCTAATATTATACAAATAGTTTTTGAAAAATAATAAAATAAGATTCCTAAATATCCTTGATAATATAAATTTCACATTGATATAAAAATTAATGCATATCAAAACAGAATGAAAACTATTGAAAATAATCCATAATAAAATTAATTATTAAAAAAAGCTTCATAAACATATCATAAAGATGAAGGCCAGATTGTATTTATATTAAGAATGAAAAGTTAAATCAATATTAGATTAATTACCAATGTAATAGACCATATTCATAATAAAATGTACAAAAATAATATCACTATAACATTAATTTTTTAAAAAAGCTTTTTAGAGATACAGGGCCTATTCTTATTAAAAATACCAGAGAACAAAGGAAAAAACAGACATTTCCTTAATATGATAAATATTATTTATCCAAAACCAAGATTCATCATTTTATACAATGGGATAAATCAGAGTAATCTTTAATAAGAACAAGAATGAAAGGAAGCTGTATATCATCAACACTGTTATCTGATATATTGCTAGAAATACTATTTATAGTAATAAGACCAGAAAAAGAAATTGAGAAAGTAAATATTGAAAACCTTTCATAAGTGATTGCCTTTTGTGTACAACATGATAATGCATTTAGAATTGTAGAGAGTTAGCTAAAAAAATGAAAAAAAATGGCATCTTCAAAAATAGCAAAATAAATGAACCCACATAAATTCTCAACATACCTGTATGTTATTAACAAAAACCTGGCAGGAAGAGATAGACATAGAAAATTCATTTAAAATCACTATAGGTTGTAAAAGAGATTTAGGAGTCTTTTCATTAAGATATACAATAACTTTATGAATAGAATGATAAAACACTGTAAACAGAAAAATATAAAGCTAAATAATTGGAGACATATTAATTGTTCATGGATAGACAAATACCTTGTAAATAAAATTATCAAAGGATCAGTTTCTAGAGCTTGAAAAAATAATAAGATTAATTTGTGCCCAATAAGCAGCCCTGTACCACACGCACTTAACTAACATTTATTAGTGCTGAATGCTGGTGATCCAAAGAAAAGAAATAGATAATTCCTGCTCTAAAGGAGCTTACTATTCTTTTGAATTTCTTTTATTAGTGATTTGAAGTAATTTTTCATGGGTATTAATTATTTGCAATTCTTTTAAGAAATAGTTGTTTATACTCTTTGAAAACAGCCTTTGGGGAAAGGCTCTTGATCTTAAATATTTTTATTTGTTCTTTATATAGCTTAAATATGAGATCCTTAGATATCAAGATCATTTCTTACTTCCAGTTGTACAGATTTTGCTCAGGCAAAACAAGTTCATGGACTCAAAATTAACTATGTTATATTTTGTGATTACCTCTCTCCTTTGTTTGGTTAGGCTTTCTCCCCCCTTTATAGATAATAAAGGTATTTAATATGATTCTTTTCAAAATTTCCAAAATTTAATACTTTAACTTTTAATATTCACGTTATATTCATTTTAAGTTTATCATGGTATCTGGTATAGGGTGATGGTCTAAATCTAATTTCTAAATTGCTTCCCAGTATTCCCAACGATTCTTCTTTAATAGGAATTCTTGTTGGTTTTTAAATATCATATCGAAAATAGCAAAAATATCTATTTTTGTAGGGTTCAAAGAACAAGTAAATAGAAATTACAATGTACTTTGTCATATGTTTCATCTGTATATAATCATGTGTCTTGGGTTCTTTGCTTTTAATAGGATGAATTATGTTAGTTGTTTCCCTAATATTGAATCATCCTTGCTTTTCTGATATAAATTCAATTTAATCATAGTGAATATTTAGTGAATGTATTGCTGTAGCATTTTTGCTAACATTTCATTTAAACCTTTTAAATCAGTATCCATTAGTGATATCAATTGATCTCTTTCATTCAGATTATAATTGTCTCATAAAGTTTATTAGTGTTTTGTGACACAATTTGGTAATGATTATTCTTTAAATAAATTAACTTACAAATTCATCATCAGAGATTTTTCCTTTGGTAATTCCCTTGTGAATTGAAAATAATTTATGAAATTATAAAATGAGAGTATAGGCATTGCTGGTTCTTTGGGTACTTACCAGGAAAGATCATGGCTGGTAGAGGGAAATGAGGTGGTAATCACGCTTTAATTAAGCACAGATGGCACAGAGATAAGTGGTGAAAGGGATACAGAGACAGACTGGCATAGAAACAGAAATGGAGGCAGTATTGGGAAGAGGATTGGGAGGAGGAGAGGCAGAGAATATCATGCACATAACCCTGAATTAGATATGGGAACAATAGGCAACATGGACCTGATGGATATTAATGGAGATGGAAAAGTGCTCAGGGAGCATGAGTTTGAGTTCTCATTTTTATGTTTCCTGGGGTGAGAACAGACCAGTTTTTGTATGTTCCATCTTGGGTTACTTCATGAACATATATAAATCACCTCAAAGTTATCAGTCAAACTGTAGTTATATCTCAAAGTTACCAGCACTTTTTTTTTTTTTTTGGCTGTTCTGCTGGCCTGGAAATGTAGAAATCTAAAATTTTCCTGGAATCTACATTTTAATGGTACCAGAACCTGGTATTATGACTTCCTTTGATTTATCACATATGTGAATGTGAATTATAGTTAACATATAATATAATTTATAAATTATACTCCTTTAATCTTTGGGATAGTTTGTGTGTGAATTCTAGGTTCACTATCGCAGTCTTATTTCCTGGTATTTCCCCTTTATATGGCTACTTATAAACCTAATATAAATGATGAGGTGGGGATAATCAGAAGGATCAGAAGAAGATAAAATTTTAACACACTGAAATTAGCATTTTCTAACATTGTAGTGTATTTTTATTGTTTCATTTTTTTTATCTGGAGTCAGTGATTTCTTTTTAATTCTCATTTTTACTGGCATAAAATAGAGTATAGCAGTTTATGATAATGTTTTCCTATTACTTCATACTGTTAATATTTATTTTGTTAATTTGATTTTTTTATTTGTTTTGATTTTGTTAATTTCTTATGCTTTTGATAAGTTTATGATTTTTAGTTTTGTTTATTAATTCTGTTAAGTCAAAAAGTCAAATTAGTCAAAGTGTAAAGAAATTAATTTTGGCTATTTACAGGAAGGTCAAGCTTCAAAGTATTTATTTTGGCAAAATAATAAGATTGCACTCATTAGAAAAGACTTGTGGGAAAAGATGAAGGCAAAAGGAAAGGGGAATGGAAGATTGAGATGGATAAAAACATCACAGAAATAACAAAAATGAACTTAAACAGACTTTGAAAGATAGTAAAGGATAGAAGGGGTCTCACATGCTATAGGCCATAAAGTCAGTAGGAGTTGAATATGACTAAATGACTGAATAATAAGAAGAGGAATTCTGTAATAACTATGGTTTTCACTATATCGGTTTCTCCTCTTATTTTTGAGATTTTCTCTTTTGTTCTTTGAGTTCATCTATTGGTTTTTAAAAATCACAAATTAAATTCATTAATTCATTTAACACCAGTATATTCTCTTTCTATTACTATGTTTTCAGAGATACATTTTTCTTCAGAGATTATTTTAATTATACACCAGAAATTTGGTTATGTTGTCTCACTTTTATTACTCTAATAATTATTAGTTGTTGCTCTTTTTCTTATGTTAACTTATGTTTTCTTATGTTCTTGGAGTATGTGTAGTCACCATTCTGGGCATCATGTGTAAATTTGGGGAGAGTCTGAAAGTTAGCTTTTGAAATGGGAGATGATGAGTTCTTTGGCTGCTGACCCAGAGTGTCTACGGCTTGAAGTGGGCTATAACAAGTAGTTCTCCAATTTGGTCCTAAGCAGAATTATACAAATGGCCAACCTTCTTCTGTATCATATTATAGGGACAATCATTTGGGACTAAATTTTTTAATATTGTACCTTTTAAAGCCCTACCATATCCACAAATATGTTTTTCATTCATATTAGTCCATTATTTCTCCATCATGTGGTGGCTTGCATTGTTCATTATTTATCTTTTGGAATTCTTAAAATGTATAGAAGTAGAATAAATGATTAGATTAGAAAGGAAGGGACTTTCAGAAAAAATTAGAAAGACTTATAAGACTTGATACTGAATGAAGTGAGCAGAACCAGGAGAACACAGTACACAGTGTAGTTCTTAGCAATGCAGTGATCCAAGACAGTTCCAAAAGATTTGTTATGGAAAATATCATCCATATCCAGAAAAAGACTGAATGCAGATCAAAGCATATTATTTTCACTTAATTTTTTTTCTCTCTTGTGGTTTTCCCTTTTGTTCTGATTCTTCTTTCATAACATGTGGAAATATGTTTTACATGTTTTACATGAATAGCATATATAAGCTTGTTTGCTGGCCTGGGGGAGAGGAAATGGAAGAAAGAAGAAAATTTCAAACTTAAAATGTTACAAGCTTATATTTTGAAAACTATCTTTGGGAAAAAATGCTATTAAGTAAAGAAAAAAAAGATTGATTGGGGCCAAGTTATAAAGTACTTTAAATACCCCAAATTATGGTCAGATCTAGATTTTTAGGAAAATTACTTTGGTAGCTATATGTAAGAATGGATTAGAATAAAGAAAAACTTGAATCAAGAAAGCTATTGTGATAATACAGGTTCTGTATGATGAGTGTTTTCCTATTTCTTTTTTTTCTTTTTTTATTATAGCTTTTTATATACAAAACATATGCATGGGTAATATTTCAACATTGACCCTTGCAAAAACTTCAATTTCAACTTTTCCCCTCCTTCCCTCTACCACCTCCCCTAGATGGCATGCAGTCCCATACATGTTAAATATGTTAACGTATATGTTAAATACAATATATGCATCCATATTTATACAGTTATTTTGTTGCACTGGAAAAGATCGGATTTAGAAAGAAGGTAAAAGCAAAACAATAACAGAAAGAGTGGAAATGTTATCTTGTGATCCATACTCATTTCCCAGTGTTCTTTCTCTGGGTCTAGATGGTACAGTTCATTTGGAACTGATTTGGATCCCTTCATTGTTGAAGATAGCCACATCTATCAGAATTGATTGTCATGTAGTATTGTTGTTGAAGTGTATAATGATCTCCTGACTCTGCTTATTTCACTTAGCATCGATTCATGTAAGTCCCTCCAAGCCTCTTTGTATTCATCCTGCCGGTCATTTCTTATAGAACAATAATATTCCATAACATTCATATACCACAGTTTACTCAGCCATTCTCCAATTGGTGGGCATCTGTGGTGTTCTTCTTTTTCTATAATATATGGTTCTCTGGAAGCAGGTTTCTTGGGAAGGTTTTCTGGAGGTAGCCTTAGTTTCAGTTCAGAGTAATAATCACTTCAAATGCAGCCAGCTGATAAAATCCAAATGTTTATTTTCTCCTTCCAAGTCTTATCTTTTTCCTTGGGCCCAGTTAGCTTTCTTAGAGGCCTCTTTCTCTCCTTGGTTCCAAGAGCTCTTGCAGCTTTAACTGCAGTCTCTAGCTTGTCAATCTCCTTAACGGAACTCACATGAGCTTTTTTTGGTTCCGAGAGCTCTCGTTGCTAATCTTTTGCCTCTAGCAACTTCTGCTTCTAGCTCAACTCTGACTCTTGGCAATCTTCCGAACTGATGCTCCTCCACTCTGAATCTTTTCAACTGAACTCTGCTGATTGAGCTCAGCTTTATGCTCTCTCAAAGGTTGACTCCTCCTCTGAGAGTGGGATTATGGGAGGTGTGAATTCACAAAGTTACAAAGTTAACTTTGTATATCACCCATACTTGTGAACTCCAATATGTGAGCTAATGTGTGAATTCTGAAAGGTGTGAGCTCTAATGTGTGAATTCTTAAAGGTCCAAACCCAAGCACACAAGCATTGCTTCCATCAATTCCATTGAATTATTACCTTGTTTCAAGTTCTGGCTCATAACAGGCATCTCTTCAATTTCCAGTTTCTAACCACTAAGAAAAGGGCTGCCACAAACATTTTTGCCCATACGAGTCCCTTTCCCTTCTTTAATATGATGAGCGTTTGAACCAGGATGGTGGTTGTATGAATGAAGACAAGAGAATTATACAACAGATACTGTAGGAAAAATGAAAATATTTAGTGGCTGATTGGATGTGTGGTGTGAGAAACAGGATTTAGGAGGTGGTAAACCTGAGTAACTGGAAAATCTCTCCTGGATAGTAATAGGAAAGTTAAGAAGAAGGGATGATTTAGGAAGAAGGATAATTAGTTTTGCTTTGGATATGCTTATTTTGAGACACCTGTGGAAAATTGAGTTTGAAATTCTAACAGGCAATTGGTGATGTGGAAGGGAGCTCAGGAGAGAGATTAAGGATAGATAAATAGATCTGAAAATCATTTTCATAGAAATAATAATTAGAACTGATGAAATCACAAAATAAGACAGAAACTTAATAGACAACAGAATCTTTAACCTCTCAGAACAATCATGAAGTTTAATTTTTATTTTGATTTGTAATATAACATTACAAGTGCTAATGATTCTCATCTCATCCCTCTTGCCCTATGCAGTATTAACTTTAATTTAATTTCCTCTTCCTAATTTAGAAGAGGCAGGTAGGTGTTATAGTAGAGTGCTGAACCTTAAGTCAGGAAGATTCATCTTTCTGAGTTCAAATCTGGCCACAGACATTTACTAACTGTGTGACTCTGGGCAAGTGACTTAATCTTCTTTGCCTCAGGTTAAGTTTGCCTCATCTGTAAAATGAGCTGGAGAAAGAAATAGCAAACCACTCCAATATCTTTGTTAAGAAAACTCCATATCAGGACTTGAAGAGTCAGACATGACTTAAATGAATGATTCCTAACTAGAATGGAAGAAATTTGGAAACAGAGCCTCTATAATTAGTTGGTACCCTTGGTCAAAGAACCTTTGGTACCTTGAGCTATAGGATTTGGAATAAAAAACCAGGGAATTTTTCCATCACCTTGATACCAATCTGTCATCTCTCTTAGCAATATTTTTTAATCTTTGAAATTCTTCCTTCCAATGCCATGAATCAGAATTATACAGCAACAAATGGCACCTTACAACTCTTGTTTCCTTCTATTTTTTTTTTAAAGAGTTGTGTATTTGTGAGAATAAGAGGCCACTGATTTTGTTTTCGAGTTATTAGAAGATGGTGTTACATTTTATGATACTTCCTTCTACTCACAAGTTTAAAACTGGAAAGTTTAGTAACTGGTTCAGATGAAGAAGCATCAAGTAGCTTCCCTAGATGTGGAAAACTACTTAGGCATCTGGTGAAAGTTATTGAAGCACTGGAGGTGGGATGGGGTGGAGAGAAGACAAAGTGTTTGTAATACCAGCCTAGGGGAAGAAGGAAGGAAGATTAGAGACAGCTTGATGAGTGTAGAGTAGTGAGTGCTATTTAACACCATCCTTCTAGCCAGTGAAAGCAGCCAGTTGTTTATTGTAATTTGTACTTTGGCTTCTAGGAGAGAGAAAAATGTGGGGAAAACATTTTCCATTCAAGATCTTGATGAAGAGAAATATATAATGAAGAAATTAGGTTACATACACCTTGAGAATGTTGAACCTTAAACTGAAACCAAACAAGTAAGAATATATTTGGTAAAATTTCCAGTAGGTCAGTTTTGTTACAACTGTTTCCTTCCTCCTTTCATACCAAATTTTTCTGATCATGACAAGAAACTTGCAAATTTTTACTGAACCTTAAGCTAATACTGCATGGGGCAAGTGGGGGTATGATAAGAATCATTAGCACTTGGAATATTGCACTACAAATCAAAATCAAAATTAAAATATAATTGTTCTGAGGGAGGTTGAAGATTGCTTAGAGATTGAGAGCATAATGTTCAAAGTTTCTTTCTGTCATATTTATTACTATCTTTCATTTTTTATTTAGCACAGGGCTTTGTACTATAAGAATTATAGTGATGTTTTAAAAGTGTTTTTGAATGAATACATGTTGTCATTTATTGTTATTTTTTTCAAACTGGAAACAGTTCAATCTTCATTTAAACTATAAGTAGTAGAACCTGCTATACGAAGTGGAACTATTATTTGTTTTGTTCTGAGTTTTGAATTCTGGTATAACTGTTTGATTAAGTTAAACCAATTCTCCAACCATTCAAAGAAATGCCAAGATTGCTTAAAGATAATGTCTTCTGGAATATATATTACCAATTGATGTAAATAACTGGGAAGTTGAGAAGATAGTTTTAGGAAGGTAATGAAAGCATCATTTTCTCTCAGTCTTCCTACAGTATGCTTTCCTTTTTAAACAGTAATATTTCCTTCCTAAGCATGGCTGTGATTCCTTTCGAATAATGTGAAATTCGATTACATGATTGACTGTTTCAAAAGATATCTGTGACTTTACCTGAAATCAAACAGAAGTGAGGAATATGTTTGGGTGCAGTTACAAAAGAACCTTCCTCCTTTCATAGAAAATTTCTCTGATCATGACAGGAGACTTGCAAATGTTTTATAATGAATCTTATTATTATAATCATCAAGCATTTCTGAATAACTATTATGGAATATAAATATAAAGAACCTTATTGTTTTGATTTCACTTCCTAACTTTATGACAATTCCAAACTTCCTAATCCAAGTTTATAGGAAATATCTTAGATTTAATATCTTAGATTTGCCATCTCCTTATTTGTTTAGTAGTTATACATTCATGTATTGGGTCTATACAGTGTCACATCCTTTTTAAAAAAATGATATGAGGATAGCATATATCCTCAAAGGAGTAGTAGGATAAAAATATGTTGTGATAAAAATGCATAAGTTTTAATATTAAAATTAAATATAAAATATTAATATTAAAATATTTTAAAAATATTTTATTTAAATTTAAGAAATAAAACAAATATTTCTATGACTAGAATAGAAAAAAAGATATTGTACATGAAGCTGCAAATATATTATGTATGACTTAATATTCTTTTAAAATAACATTGTCATGTAACTTTCTTTTTTTTTTTTCCCTTCCTTTTCCCTGATCCTTCTGTCTCCAAGATGGCTACCATTAGGCACAAATTATACATATACAAATATATATAAAACACACTCACACACATATTTAAAACCATTTTATATATATATTTCTATTTATCAGTTCTTTCTCTGGATGCAAACAGCATCTTTTTCATATGTTCTTTGCAGCTAATTTGGGTAATTATAATAGTGAAAATGAATTATCATTCAAAGTTATTCTCAAAACTATATATATATATATATAAACATATATATTACTGTATGTTCTCGTTTCTACTTATTTTGATCTTCATTATTTCATGCAAGTCTATCCATGTTTTTCTAAGAACACTGAGCTCATTGTTTAAGTAGAATGTTGTAGGATTCCATCACAATCATATATCACAATTTGTTCATCCATTTTCCAATTGATGGGCATTCTCAAATAGTTCATTTTTTTTTGGTTGGGAAAACTGGAAATCAGTCTGGCAGAAATTGGGTAATATCTTATGCCATTCATCAAGATAAAATCAAAATGGATCCATGACCTAGATATAAAAAATGGTATTATAAACTGACTCAGATAATTTTCTATGTGATCCTTAACCATCTCCAAATGACAAATCTATCCTCTTACATTAATTAGTGCAAAGTAACTCTGCTAGTCAATAGTGCCAAAGTCAATCATTGCATCTCAGATAAATTTGTTTCTCAAATTAATACCATCATGGGAAAGAGGAGAACTCTGTAGTCTAGAATTTTCTTGGATATAGTCTCAAGGAAAACTTATCCAATAATGATGAACTATCTTTGAACTTAGTCAGCTGACCCTCTCTACCCCTTCCATATTTCTTTCCTGTAATGGGCTGAGGCTTGAGTTGATGCACTGAGGTCCCAAGCACATGAGGCTAAATAGTAATTGGACCATACTCTATTAATATATAAGCTTGGAGAAAGAATGGCCCCCACCCACTCTTTGTGCAAGTCCTGATGTGTTGTGTAGGAAATGACGATTTTGGTGGGTGGAGGCAGGGGAGTGGAAAAGGAAGGGGAGGAGAGACTTTTGGAGTTGCCATTGCCGCGGTTGGCTCAGCTCAGATCCCTCTCTGTTAGCTGGCTTCCTGTCGCAGCTGCCTATCTTTGCTATCTCACTCTTTATTCACCTCTTCACTTCAATAAATATTGAAGATTTTTCCCTTAACCTGAATTCCTGACTCCGGCTGATTTTAAATACGCGGTCATTACATTTTCCCATCATAGAATTATGCAGGCTTGTGGTTCTTGTCCCTCAAGGATGTAATCTGACTCTGAAGAAATAGCTCAGGTCCTTTTCAACTGGCAGACTTTTTTTTTTTTTTTTTTTTTTTAGGATTATTCAGGTAACTCCTTTCTAGAAAGGGGCTGAAGGATCAAGTCTTGGTATTGTTGGGAAGTGCCTCTCTAACAGCATGGAGGAGGAGTTTACTTGACTGTGTTTGCCTGCAAATCTAGAATATATATTTTTATGTGTATTTCATTTCATGAATAGTTAAAATGTTTTAAAAATAATTTTCCTTTAAAGGGATATCAATTATGAAATTATCTAAATGACACTTTTTTTTTTTTTTGCTTTTCCTTCTAGTGATTGTTGAAGGATCAGATGAATATTACTTCATTCTGATAAATATCACAAGTTCAGAAACCCTGAAAATTTCAGCCTTCACTGACAGTGGAAAAGTGGAATTACTTTTCTTATAATATCTCACCCAAGACCTAGCTTCCAATTCTAGGTGATCATTTTGCTCTGGAAGAAGTAAGTCATTGTCATGACTAATTCCATACCCGTGTTAAAGAAATAAATTCACAGTAAAGGATTTTAACCTCCTAAGGAGTTTTCTACCCAAATTAAACAATGTGAAGTTACTAGCTCTCTTCTTAAATGTAGTTGCCAATATTTTGTTAGTATCTCAGATAAACCCCAATTTTTTTTTTAAATTAAAAATGATGCTCCATTGACATATATTGGGTTTGGACACACCAGAACTAGAATGCCTATTATTTTGTTCATGCTAACATTATCTTCAGGAAATTTCAAAGTCATTTTGATGTGTCCCAAGTGCAGCTAGTTTTTGTTAGTTCTCCAATACCAAAGCATTCAAGGAGCTATGTAGATTTTGCCTTGAAATGTTTATTAGATAATGGTTAGAACACAATGGTCATTTGTAATCTATATTCTCAGTTTTTATAGCCAGCTCCACACAATATAACATAGAGGAGACCCATTAGGTATTGATGATTGGGTCATAGTCATTGATTGTGGAGACCATTTTCAGTCTCCACTTCTTTTTCTTGAAATCAGGCTTATGTCCAACAGCTTCTGTACCACCAAAATTATAATTTCCTTTCAAATGTATACAATCTATATGTGACTATCTTCACCTTGAAGCAGAAGATTGCTCTGATTTTATGGTTTTCTGTCATTGACAGGGTTTGAATACCAGCCAGTTATTGCTTTGTGCTATTGATTTTAGAAGGAGACAATTGCTGACAATTGTATTCTACTTCAGAATTTTTTAGCTTCTTTGTTAGGCTCCATAGTCTTAGTGTGATTGTGCTTTTAGTGTTACTTTGTGTTCTTATGTCATGTTTTGGATTGTTTCTGAAGGATTTCTTTTAGCATTGGCTTTTTACATATGAACCTCATATTTTCAATCAGTAATAGTGATGCAAATATTACCAGTAGCCTTAAGGTCATTATATCTTCTTCAGGCTTCAATAATTCTTCAAAATGTGTGCTTTTTGGTAGTATCATTTGTTCCCACAAGCATCACTAGAAATGTGTTTTCCGGAATGTCTATTTGGGAGAGATTCTTTATTACACCCAAGAAATGTGTAAAGATGAGAGAAATGCTACTAGTTGTTTATATTGAATCAATAAATAGGTGCCTCAGTAATCTTTAGCAAAGCACCATCACCCTATAGTATAAGTTTCCTCTTTATTTTACCATTAACTATGGATTCAAATAATTTCCTGGAGCACAACATGCCACTTTTTTCAAAGAGTTTAGCTTTATTTCCCCAAATTCACATGTATTCTCTAGTTAGATCCAAACATTCAATATTTTTTCTCTTCCTTTTGTCACTTTTTTTTTTTTTTTACCTTCCAACCTCTTCTCTTCAGAGAGAAATAACTCTCTCATTCTTTAAAATCTTCAGTGGATAGGAGCTAAGACCTGACTTAAAATCTGATTTCAGATACTAATTGTGTGACTCTGGATAAGCCCTTAATTCTGCCTCAGTTTCCTCAATTGTAAAATATCCCAGAGTTGTTGTGAAACCTTAAAGCACTGTTGTGATTTAAATTGAGGCAAATTGAAACACATAGCTCTGAGATTGATTACTCTATTATTGAAGCACACCTTTACCAATAAATAGGATCTTAGCTTCTTTAGAAGAACTAAGATCAGTAGGTGAGGTGAGCTACCCTTATTTATTGTTTTTCTGGAAAGCACAGGACAAAGAATAAGACATCATAGGTGCTATGATCGGCAAAGCCTAAAGAAAACATGACTGGTAGTATCCACATATCTGGGGTAGGGAGGGGAGGAATAACATAATCCTAGTGTCCACTTGCATCTTGTAAGACATGTTAGCACTGCCTTAATTATTTACAGATATTCAAGGCTCATTAGCAAGATAACTTTAATTGTACGTGAACAAAAAGATATCTAGAGATAATATATATTTTTTAAATTAAGGTGATTTATTGGGCAACTAAGCTTAGAGAAGAAGGCTGAACTTCTGAACCTATGAACTTTTAACTCAGAGACAAAGAGAGAGACTTAGGTAACTATTTAAAATATAGAATAACATCAACAACAGATATTAGTAATTGCAAAAATAGAATTGATTAAGAAATGGAATCAAATTGAGTTTCTTAGCACTATATGTAGTACACGGTAGCTACAATGATGATAATGATGATGCACCTTTTTCATATTTTAATCTCCCTGATAACCAGGGAGTAAAAATGCCTTCCTCAAGCACTGCCATTTTCTTTTCATGCCACTATTAAGTGTCAGAAGCAGGATTCAAATTTAGGCTTATCATGTCCTTACATTCATTTTTTCCCCCAGTATATTATATTACATAAATGTCAACTATAATTATTATTGTTCCAAAATAGGAAGTTCCGGTATTTACTAATTTGATTTTATTTCTTTCAGATGGTTTGTCAGAAGATTAAGATGATACATGTTTTCATTATTATTCTTGTGGTTTCTTGTTTATGTTTGATCATATCTAAAATGAGTTCAACAGAAATCTGCATCTTTTGCATAAGAAAAGAAGGCACAATAGTTTTCAAGAAACATGGTGGGAACTTTCTTCAGCTTCCAGATATAGACTGCAGAAAGAATCCTCCATTTTTAGTTGTGATGGTGACTTCATCCCACAATCAGATTAAAGCACGGATGGCTATCCGTGAAACTTGGGGAAGAGAAAGAAGCATAAAAGGTAAACGTATAATAACATACTTTCTGCTAGGAATCACAAATTCAAAGGATGATGGTACAGTGACACAAGAAAGCCAGAAATACAGAGATATTATCCAGAAAGACTTTTTAGATGTATATTTCAATTTGACTCTTAAAACAATGATGGGGATAGAATGGATTCATCATTTTTGTCCTCAGTCTGACTTTGTGATGAAGACTGATTCTGATATGTTTGTAAATGTCTATTATCTAACTGAGCTCCTTCTTAGAAAAAACAGAACAACCAGGTTTTTTACAGGTTTTTTAAAGAAAAATGAATTTCCAATTAGAAAGATATTTAATAAATGGTATGTAAGCAAATATGAATACCCATGGAAAAAATATCCACCTTTTTGTTCTGGAACAGGTTATGTTTTTTCTAGTGATGTTGCAAGTGAGGTTTATAATGTTTCGGAAAAAATTCCTTTTATTAAACTGGAGGATGTTTTCATGGGACTCTGCCTTGCAGAACTAAAGATTGGTCTAGAAGAACTGCACTCAGAACAGACGTTTTTCCCAGATGGCCTTAAGTTTTCTACTTGTCGTTTTAAGAAAATTGTGACCTGTCATTTTGTCAAGCCAGAGGAACTGCTGATATACTGGAAAGCTTTGGAGAGGTCCTTGGATGAAAAGTGTCCAGCTGTTTGAAATGAGAGAACTGACACCAAGACAAATATTAAAAATTCTGTGGTGATATTTTTGAAGAAGTACATTTTTGAATGGGATTGTGGAGAATCATAGCCTAACAGCATTAGGGAGGGAATGGAGCACAGAGTAATGTTTCTCAGTGTTCCAAACACAAGACTAAAATTAAAAAAACCCAAATTGTAATGCTGGAATGATTTATCCATTCAAATTTGGAGCCCCTGCAAAATGAAAATAACCAAGTAACAGCTTATTAGCATCTATAATCATTCTTCCTACCTCCAACCATCTAGCATCCCTTTATGTTTATAATATAACTGATTAACAAAGACATCACCAGTACAGATGTCCCCAACTCCCTGGTTTCATTAAGATCTGGCTAGACAATTAAGGAAGCCTTTTGTTCTCTGCTTAGTATTTGTGCTTCATTGAGATGAATCATAGCATATCAATTTGCTCTAGACAATATCCAGTTTTAAATTGGAGCTGGCACTTATTTGGACCTTATTTTCAAAGTCTCAGATGATAAAACATTGAGTATGTAGAACATTTTGTTGCACTAGTGATTCTTATTAGAGCTTGAGTTTGTTGCTGATGTATTATGCCTTGAAATTTAATTCTAAATGTCATTTAGCACAGAAGAACCACTATTGGGAGTACAAGGATGAAGGTATGCATCCCTCTGTATGTCCAGCTATTGTAAATCAATGGTGAAGCCTCTGAATGAGAGAATCAGAATCTCCATTGTTTCACTAATTGCTGGCTAAACACCTCTACCATATCATCTGGCTAATAATACCAATTTTAGTGAAAGTTTTGACTTGTATTTGAGTCTTTTCATTTAGATATATTGCAGAGAGTTTTTTCCCTACAAAGATTAATAGAATAATTAGACAGAATTTAGTAAATTGACTAAGAATGGTTTTTTATAGCCATTTGGGAGATTAATATTATAACACACTAGAAAATAAATCAATCATGCAATTCTGAAAAATTTCTCCTCAGCATATCTGCTATCATGAGCTCCTGCTGCCTTGGGAATGCTAAAGCTTCTTTTTTTACAAAGGTTCCCAAAGACTTTTGGATCTTTTGAAACTTAAAAAGTTCCAGTCCTGGATAGAGTTATCATGGGATAGCTCTTTATCTAAGGTAAGGAAGAAACAAACAAAAACAATATGTTGTGCTCATGGCTGCAAGGAAGCTGGGTGGGAGATAGGGCTCTTGGCTTTTATGATGCAGCTCTAGGTATTATACATACTTCATGGCTGAAAAGAAAGAGGAAATCAAAGGTCCCAGTAGCTTGATTTTTATATCTTAAATCATCAGTTTAGGAGACTATAATCATATAGTACAAATTCTGCATGATCAGAAGTATGCCCCACTTCAGTTTCCATGTGGTGGGTTGGAACTGGATAGTGACTACTTGCTGTGCATGCTTCAGGGAATGGCTTCTTTTGGCCAGTTTACCAATATTATATTTAGGTAGAATAAGATGAGCTACAATATTTCTAAATTTTCACTTTTTAAAAGAACCCAGGGTATAAATATTAAGGTATAAGCATATTCATTGCAGGATTCTTAGTGCATGGATTAAATATTTGCTAAGTTAATATTCCTTTATTGAACATCCACTATGTGCCAACCAGGTTCTAAGAGTTTCAGAGACTCAGGTTTTTGGGCTGGTCTAGCCAGGTAGATAAGAAACTTGTGAACTTTTAGTTTTTGAATTTTTTCTTTTCATTTTTTTGAATAGAGATTTGAATGTATCTTTAATCTCAGGGATATGATGAAAATGAGGCAATATTTTTGCAAAGGGCTTCAAATTTTTTGCAAGTATACCTTATATAATGCAAATTAGTAGTTTGTTACTATTTTTAGTTTGTTACTAATGGTTTGTTACTATTACTTTATAATAATCAACCATTGAAGTCTGGTAACAGTATCTCAGAAATGTAGAGCACTAAACAGTACTGTTCTTGTGAATCTTGTCTGAAATAAAATGGAAGTCTTTTTTCCTGAACATAAAATACTCTTATACTTGATGCAAAATGGTCATGACAGTTCAGATGAAGATTTCAACAATTCCAATTTGCGAAGCTAACATATTCTTTTGAATAAACTTTTAAAAACTTTCCTTATTTTGAAGCTGCAGTGTACATTTTGTTTAATTAAAGAAATATTGTGTTTATTATGTAGAAGACATTACACTTGGCATTAAATAAACAAAGAGGAAAAAGATATAGTCCCTGCCTTTGAGGAGCTTACAATAAAACTGGGAAGATTGGGGGGGAGCAGAGAAGAGAAATAAGTTATGAACACAAATAATTATAATACAAGCTAGAATATAGTATGAGAAAGGAGATGTCAATACAAAATTCAAAGAAAAATCTGAGGAAGTAGAGATAACTTTTGATTGGGTAGAATGCAGGGAAATTATCTTGGAGGAAATGACATTGAAATATGAGAAGTATTTCCCCAGGTAAAGCTGAGGAAAGAGTTTATGGAAGATAACATCCTATGAGGGATTTTTTAACTTGCATAAATATGTAAACATGATAAAGAAATAATTCAACTTGGATGGGATGTACAATTAAATATATGAAATTAGAGATGAGTCCAGTTTGGGAAAAGTTGGTAGAATAATTTTATATTATGTTGCAGGTTTAAATGTTTATGATTCTATTTATTTTTTGACTAGTATCCACAATTGAATCAGCTCTATGATCACTGAGTGTGAAATGTGGTATGAATAGACCATGAATCATCATTAGTGAGAATGTGCATTGTCAGTGGTAGGGATGGGTTTTCAATGATTTATCCATGTTCCTGGGTGGACTTCTGGCCCTGTCTCCAGATGTACTGGTTCCTGCCTCCTAACTAATCTTATGCACTCCTTAAAGCACACAACCTCCTGATAATGAATTACGTTTTGGACATGTTGAGTTTGATAGATCTATGGGATATCCAAATTGAAAAGTCTGTGAGGTGGCTAATGATGTAGGACTAGAACTGAAGACAGAGACCAGGGATTGAGATGTAAATCTCAGAATACTATATAGAGAGATAGACTTGTTGCTGATATATTATGCCTATAACCTCATGATTGTCGGAGAATAAATCCCAAATTATACTTACCATCTCCTACTTTTTATTTAGATCTTCCATGATTATGGCTATATTACCTCCTGGCTTTTTAAAGGTTTCACAGACCTCCAAGTGACATTTCAGGCTTCTCCTCATGCTTACCACAAGTACTTGTCACAAAGTACTTCCCTCTTAGACCTATTCTTCTAGGACATAGCATTACTACCTGCTTGGAGATCAGTCAATTAAGTTCTATACCTAGACTTTGAGGAATCTCCTAGAACATTCTAATCACATGCTTTCATTTGCAAACATCTCCTTACTTACTGATACTCCACTTGGACTCATTTCCTAATAGTTCACTACTATCCCTTCTTAGTCACCCCATCCCACTGATACTGTATCACCAAATATTAAAGAATAAACTTCCCTCCCTAATTCTTACTTCCTACCTCCTCTTTTAAAACGCACAAATGTCCAGATCTTCCTGCCCCTTCAATAGTTTACTCAGGAAATCCATAAATGACAAGCTCCCTTTCATGTTAAACCTCTTCCACTCTTAATCCTTTCATCTATTAGCGGCCATTAAGACCTAATTCCTTCCAGATAATACTGAATCCATGAACATGCATTCAGTACTTGTTTTACTTTCTTTCCCCACTGTAAATGCCCTGTAAAGTTAATAGTATTGACCAATTTTTCCTCAGATATTTGGATTTCAGGACAAGACTCCTGGCTTTCCCCTATTAATCTAACTATTCATTTTGGGTTTCTTTTAGTTGATCTTCATCCATATCATGAACATTGTGAGTATAATCTCAAACTGTGTCCTTGAACACCATTATTTTTCTATTATTTTTTATTTGATTACTTTAATAGCTTTCATGGGTTCAATTATTATCTCTCTATATAGTATTCTGAGATTTACATTTCAATTCCTGATCTCTGTCTTCAGTTCTAGTCCTACATCATTAGTCACCTCACAGACTTTTCAGTTTGGATATCCCATAGATCTATCAAACTCAACAACATATCCAAAACGTAATTCATTATCATATTGTCATCACCTTAGTTCAGGCACTTAAAACTTGATATTTGTAGTACTGAAATAGCCTTCTTATTTGATTTATTGCCTCAAGTATCTTCCAACTTTAACTAATCTTCTGCCCAGGTGCCAAATAAAATTTCCTAAAACATATTTTAATCATGTCAATGTTCCCTCTCTTATATCCCATTCAGTAAACTCTAATGGATCCTTAATACTTCCAGGATCAAATATAAAGTCTTCTAGTATCTTCACAGCCTGGTCTTTTTCTCCCTTTTTAATCATTGTACCTATCATCTAGTTTCATGGACTTTAAGATCTAGCCACATGTCTTGTGTTATTCTTCATAAAACATCACTGTTCCCATTTCCTTATGCTCACTATATTATTCCCAGAATAATCTACCTCCTTATTTCTGCCTCTTAAAATCTTTGTCCTCTTTCAAGACTCTGTTTGAGTGTTATATTTTGCATGGAAAATTTCCTAATCATAAAGTCTTACTCTATAAATTCATCCTTTATTTTAAAATGTATTTATTTATTTAACTTGAAAATACTTTTAAAGGTTCATGTTGTTTCCCCCATTAGAATGTAAGCTTCTTGAGGCAGGGACTTTTTCACTTCTTGTTTGTAATCCCTGTGTTTAACACAATGTCTTGTACATGGTATATGTTCTTAATAAATATTGATTGATTGATTATTTCTTCTGCTGTTTATTAATGTTTATATATAGGCAGCAGACCAGAATATGAATGCTCTGTATAAGTATGAAATAAAGTGGAGTTAGCTAGTCTTATCAAGAGATTAGATCTGTGGCAATAGCACCAGCAATTATACCAGCGTGCTTTCATTAGTCAGCTGAGCTACTGGGACCACAAGGACCACATAAGTAGAGATGTACCACACTTTTTAGAACACATATGTTCTTTAAAAGTTTTCTATGAATCAAATCATTTTTCCTTTGTTTTTTCATAATTGGAGATGGGGAAAACATTTCAAATTGTAATGGAATTTCAAAACTAGAAGATACCTAGGAGAATCTAGTTTAATTCCTTACATGGTGAGAGTTAAACTCAGAAAAAGTCATACTGATAATGGCAGAGCTAGGACTAGAATGTGTTTGTGTCTCTAACAGCAGGAATATTTAAAAATCATGTATTTAGAGAAAAGTAATAATTTTCATGTATTTAGAATAAGTTACAACATATGACCACTTTAGTTAATTCATACATATATTTAAATTAAGACTAATTTTCCAATAAATAAGTGGTCAAAGTACAACAAAATGTATTCTTCAAAAAAAGAATTACAAACACATGAAAAAGTTAAAAATTATGAATAATCAGACAAATACAGATTAAAATAACCTTAATATGTGTCTCATAGTCAAAGTAGCAAAGATGAGAAAAAACATTGTTGGGAGAGAAGACAAATATGTTGTTGGAACTGTCAAAGGCTCAATCATTCTAGAAAACAATTTGGAATTATGCAAGGAAAGTTACTAAATTATTTATACCACTTAACTCATTTTGGGGACTATATCCCAAAAAAGTTATTGACTATAAGGAAGGACATACATTTAAAAAAAAACCACCCAACAACTTCAAAACATCATTATTTGTATAGCCCTTCATAATCTGACCTTACATTAGAATAAAAATAGAGATGGGATATGCCTTCCTGGGAATCTACTGATTGCTGAGGTTATAGGGATTCTTACCTTTTAAGTAAGAAATCAAATTCTCCTAAGTGTCACTCTTCTATGATTCTTTCTTTGCATGATTGAGGTTTAAACAAGTATATAAAAGGCATGCTATAATTTATCCATGTGTCCCTTTATCATAAGCTTCTTGGAAATTTAGATAAATTTCTTTTGGAACCTTCTGCAAAAGGACACTTGATAATCCCCCCAAATGGATACCTGAAATTTGTAAGTGCCATCTAAATGGTGTTTCTAACTCATTCTTCCCTAGAATTAGCAGGTTAACTTAAAGAAAATGCTCTCCATCTAAAGCCCTTAAATATCCATGAAGCATTTCTTCCTAAAGATCAAGCATTTGAAGTTAATTACTTGTGATTTCTGGGTCATCAGGCAAACTTTTTCCTGTGGACATACAGTCTGTAAAGATCTCAGATAAGCTCTCTCAACTCATGCCATCATTAAGTCAAGCACTTAGGATTTCATAAAAAGAAAAGGAAGAAATTAACTTTTTACCAATTATTATAATGTGATTTGGTTTTGCTTCAGTTTCCTCAACTGTTTGGGGCCAATTCTGGGATGAATAATTAGGAACTAACCAATAATTTTCTGCTGTAAAACAAAAATTAACTGCTTATTTTCTTTTAAATTATTTAAAGCAATGGGCATTAAGCCTACTTAGAGATTAACAATTTGTGGTCAGAACCCATTGATTATTGATTTAACCTGCCTGGTGAGACACTTGGAAAAGAATTCTATTGCAACTGTCTTTTATACTGTTGTGCTTTCTTCAATCAGGAAACTGGCTCTTCTTATGAAAAATTACTGAGCTCTTCATGAAATGCTCCATTCTGTCCAATTAAGGGAAAATCTGCAGCTAAATTTTAAAAGGGAAACACAGTCCACAAAACATTATTGACATCCATGCATTATTAAGTATGAAAAAAATATTCAAAGCAGTGGTAATGAGATAACCACCAATGCAGTTCTCAGAGATACTTTCCTAACTTTTGGGATAATTGATAAATTATGCCCTATTACATGCACAGAAAATAATAATAAAAATTATACTTATCTTCCACGGTTGTTCTGAGATTAAATGTGATATTTGTAAAACACTTATCACAGTACTTGGCACACAGTAGGCATTTTATAAATGTTTATTTCCTTTCTCTCACAATATTTTATTTATTTATAATTTGTTCAACCATTCTCCAATTAATTTCCATTCTTTTTCAATACAATGAGAGCTATTCTAAGTATTTGTTGTTCATATATCTACATACATATACACTAAATACAGATGCATAAACATATGAACATTTCGTCTTTCTTCAGTCTCTATTTTGATGGTATAGGTCTAGTAGTTAGTCAATAAACATTTATTAAATCCTTGCTATGTGCCAGGCATTTTGTCAAGCACTGGGGATTCGGAGAAAAGCAAAAGACAGTACCTTCTAGTAAGAACTTCACAATCTAAGGAGGAAGACAATATGGAGTCAGCTATATACAAATAACGAACAGCTAGGTGGCACAGTGCATAGAGTGCTGAGTCTGAAGTCAGGAAAATTTATCTTCCTGAGTCCAAATCTGGTTTTAGATATTTACTACCTCTGTGAGCCTGGGCAAGTAACTTAACACTGTTTGCCTCAGTTTCGTCACTCTGTAGTGAGCTGGAAAAGGAGATGGCAAATGACTCCAATATATTTGCCCAGGAAAGCCCAAATGGGACCACAGAGAGTTGGACATGTTTGAACAACTAATCAAACTATACAAACTACATAAAGGATAAATAGGAAATAACCATCAAAGGAAAGGACCTATCATTAAGAGAGATTGGGAAAAGTTTCCTGTAGAAAGTAGAATGTTAGGTGAGACTTGAAGGAATTTGTGGAATTAATCAGTGACTGATCTAGTGACCTTTTTCTTTTAGAAATCAGAGATCTATAATTGTAATGATGGATCAAAGAATATGAAAACTTTTGTAATTTTGGGACTTTATTCAAAATGCCTTTCCAGAATGGCTAAAGCTGTTGACAACTTTGCAAAGAGTGTATCAATGTTCCCAGATCTTGTGATGACCACGTATTTAAAATCAGCCAGAGTCAGGAATTCAGGTTAAGGGAAAAATCTTCAATCTTTATTCTCAGTAGAGGTGAAGAAGGATTGTGATAGCAATATGGGCAGCTGCGACAGGAAGCCAGCTAGCAGAGGGGGATCGGAGGTGAAGAGAGGTCACGATAGTAATGTGTGCAGCTGTGACAAGAAACCAGCCAGCAGTCTCTCCTTCCACTTCCCTTTCCACTCCCCTGCCTCCACCCACCAAAATTGTCATTTCCTATACAATACATCAGGACTTGCACAAAGAGTGGGCAGGCCATTCTTTCTCCAAGCATATATATTAATAGAGTATGGTCCAATTACTATTTAGTCTCAGGTGCTTGGGACCTCAGTGCATCAACTCAAGCCTCAGCCCATTACAAAATCTACCCAACATTTTCATTTTTAATCAATTTTTGCCACTATGATGAATACAAAGTTGCTTTAATGTGCATTTCTCTCATTGACTATTTGTAGAATTTTTTTCATAAGGCATTAGGTGTCTAAAATTTCATTTTTTGATATCTGATTGTAATATCTTTTGACCATTTATTAATTGGAGAATAATTTTTAGCCTTACAAATTTGAATCAGTTTTTTATATATCTTGGAAATAAGATTTTTATCACTGAAGTTTGCTGCAAACATTATCCCCAGTTCATTGTTTTAATATTAACTGCATTTGTGCAACTCCTTTTCCTATAAAAAAAAAAAACTTTAAACATTTTTTCTAATAAGAATTAATGATTTTAATTTCTGTAAGCCATTCAGTTTTTTTTTTTTTTTGGTCACAAATTCTTCCCCTTCCTTATTATTCTAATATGTTTATTATACTAATCTTTTATATTTAGGTAATATATCTATTTTTAGCTTGATGATATGAGTTGTTGATCTGACTCTAATTTCAGCCAAACAGCTGTGTAGTTTTCCCAGTAGTTGTTGTTAAGCAGCATATTCTTACACCAGTAGCTGGAGTCTTTGTTTTATTGAATTCTAGCCTAATACTTTTGTTTATGCCTATATGTGTTACACCTTAATCTGTTCCAATGATCATCTTTTTTAATTTTTAACCAGTGCCAAATTATCATAAAGATTGCTTTGTACGGTTTGAATCTATTATTGGTACATCTCCTTTCTTCCTGCTTCTAAAAAAGCAGATTTTTGGCTATTTCCTCAGATAAATTTTGTTATTTTTTCTTCTATATTTTCAGATTTTTATTGATATGGCACTTTATTCAATAAATCAATGAATATAGCATAGTAACCCTTTTATATTAGTTCATCCTATTCATGAGTAGTGATTTATTTCCAAAAAAAAAAATTTGTCCTGTAATTATCCTAGTGTTTTATAATTGGATTCCTTTAACTCCCAAGTATGTTATATGTTGTGTGTTTATTTGAAATAGAATTTGTTTTCCTATCTCTCCTATAAGGAATATATTGTTCATATATTGTAATGTCAATGAATTTGTGTATTTATTTTATACCTTGCCACTTTCATTAAATTATTAGTTGTTTTGATTGATTTTTAGTAGACTCTCAGATTTCCCTAGTAAACCATAATATTTTCTGTAAAAAGTGATAATTTTGTTTTCTCTTTGCATGTACTTACTTAATTGCTTTTCCTTGTCTTTTGTTATAGCTATTATTTCTTGTACTATATCAAATAGAAATAGTAACAATGAATATCCTTGCTGCAATTCTGAAATTATTGGAAAGAACTTTAGTTTATTCCTATTATATATAATACTCACTTTTGATTTTTTGACATTATTAAGGATCTTAAGAAACATACATTTATTCTTATTTTTCTACTATTGTTAGCAGAAATAGATTTTATTTTCATCAAAAGTTTTTTCTATTTTTTTGCAATAATCACAATTTTCATTGTTCTAATTATTTAGATAAATATAATAAATAAATATAATAATAAGATAAATAATAAAGATAAATATAATAAATATAATAAGTTTAGATAAATGCTTAGTTTCATTTATAATTTTTCTAATATTAAATCACTACTACATTGCTGTGAGAGATTGAATCTGTGCATATGTTGTTGTAGCCTCTGCTGATATTTTATTTCAAGATATTGCATTAATATTTATTAGGGACACTAATTGTAATTTTCTTTCTCTGTTTTGGTGTTTCCAGGATTAGATGGCAAGACTAGATTTAGATTATAAAGGAGTTTTCTGTTTTTTTTTTTTAATGCATGTATTTGTATTTATTTTTGTAAATATTCACCCATTTCATTTAAATTGCTATTTTGTTCAGCAAAATAGCTTCTTTTTTAAAAAAAATTTATTATAGCTTTTTATTTACAAGTTACATTCATGGGCAATTTTACAGCATTGACAATTGCCAAATTTTTTATTCCAAGTTTTCCCCTCCTTCCCTCCATTCCCTCCCCCAGATGGCAGGTTGACCAATACATGTTAAATATATTAAAGTATAAATTAAATACAATATAAGTATACATGTCCTAACAGCAAAATAGCTTTTAATAATATCCTTTATTTCATCTGAATTTGTTGGAAAATTCTTTTTAATTTTTGATACTAGTAATTTGGTGGTCTTTCTTTTTAAATGCAAATTAGCTAGTGGTTTATTTATTTTCAAAAAACCAGCTTCTAGTTTCATTTGCTAATTCAAACAGGGGTCTGGTTTTTTTTTTTTTTTTCTCTCTTTCAATTTTATTACCTTTTTCTTTGACTAATTTTGTATTGGTGTTAAAATTTTTTTTGGTTGATATTCTAATTTTTTTAGTTGTATACTCTATTCCCTGATCTGTTCTTTTCTTTTTGGTAATAAACGTGGTTAGGAAAATAAATTTAGGAATATAAACATCTAAGGACTGATTTGGCTGCATCTTTAAAACTGGTATATTGTCTCACTGTTTTTATTATCATTATTGAAGTTATCTGGCATTTATATGATTTTTTTCTTTGACCCACTAATCTTTAGGACAAAGTAATTTAGCTTCCAGTTGATTTAGGATATTTAGCCAAGGGATTGTTCAGTTTCTGTTGTTAGAAGTTCCTTTTCTGGGGTGCTCCATTTTTTTCCTTTGACTTCCAGTGATGCAGACTCTACTATCAGCTCATCCAGGTGAGAGAAGTGAATATTTCTTACTTATATTAATAACCATTCACTTTGGGAATTTCCAGGATTTTTTCCATTTCTATTTCTTCATTCAGAAATCAGCCCCTTGCAGATTTTCAACAAGCTTCCAAAAGACATTGCTGATGAGATTGGATTAATTTTTTTCCTCAATCTTGTTCAAATCTCATCTAAGTGGAGAAGCTCATTATATTCTTAGAATAGGGTGGGAGATATGGCCTTTGTTTAGTGTGCTCAAGGCTGGAGGTGGTCTGGGAATAAATGACATTATCAAAGTCATATCTCCCAAATTCTTCTTTGCCTGTCAGGAATGCCCACTCTTTCAAGGTCATGTAAGTGCCAAGAAATCTCCATGATCCCTCTTTGGTTTAGCAGAGACAGTCAAAAGATCCTTTTACAAATCATCTGCTAGTCATAATTAATAAAATATTGTTAATTACCCAGAAATTACATCTCTCAAACTTTTTATATGTCACACAGGCATGCCATTTTGGATACCAATAAGAAAATAGGGAGATTCAGGCTCTTTGAAACTTGCAAGGTGATTACATGGTTAGGCTGAGGAGTCATGGGAATTTACTTATCCCAGAATGAAGCTAAGATTTCTCTTTTCCTCCTACACAGATCCTTTTGGGAAGCATACTAGCAAATCATTGATTCCAATTTCTAGAAAAGATTTCCATTTGATTGAGACCTCTTTTCACTTAGAACTAAAATTTGATGGGGTGATTTTCACTTTTCACTTCCCCTGTACTTGTCTACTTGGTTCCTTTGATTTACTTTTTACTTTTTTTTTTTTTTTTTTTAAAGAATAGGTGCTCTGCACACTCATGCTGAGTGAAATGAGCAGGACCAGGAGATCATTATATACTTCAACAACAATACTATATGATGATCAATTCTGATGGACATGGCTCTCTTCAGCAATGAGATGAACCAATGAAATGAACCAGCTACACCCAGTGAAAGAATTCTGGGAGATGACTAAGAACCATTACATTGAATTTCCAATCCCTATATTTTTGCAGGCCTGCATTTTAAAAAAAATTCCTTCACAAACTAATTGTACAATATTTTGGAGTCCAATCCTTTTTGTACAGCAAAATAATGGTTTGGACATGTATACTTATTTTGTATTTAATTTATACTTTAATATATTTAACATGTATTGGTCATCCTGCCATCTAGGGGAGAGGGTTGAGGGAAGAAGAGGAAAAATTGGAACAAAAGGTTTGGCAATTGTCAATGCTGTAAAATTACTGATGTATATAACTCATAAATAAAAAGCTATTTAAAGATTAGGTGCTCTGGAAGTACCATTTTCCTTATTCCTTCTTTTTTTTTTCTTATTTGCCTTGAGATTTTTGGTGAACTTTTGTTCCTCCAAATGAAGTTTGTTATTATTTCATAAAGGTTCTTAGAGCATCTATTAGCTAATTTGACTAATGCATCACTAAGTAATACTATTTTAGTAGTGTTGTCAATTTTATATTGGTATAACCAACTGTAAATATTGAATATTAGGAAGACCTGAGTTCAAATCCAACCACAGATACTTAAGTGACTGGAAGAGTCACTTAACCGGTTTGGCTCAGTTTTCTCATCTCTAAAACAGGGATATCAGTACAGAGCTAATCTCTTAGAGCTGTTGTAAAAATCAAATGAAATAATTGTAAAGTGCTTAATATAGTGCCTATTGTAGTGCAATATAAATGTTTATTATCCTTTCTTCCTCCTCATTATTATTATTATTAAAGTTCTTTGTTTCTTTAATAACTGTTTTGGAATTTTATTTATAGAGGTCACCTTAGTAGACTGATTTCAAGAGAATTAGCACATTTTGTAGTTATTTTGAATGGGGCTTTCCTTTTTCTTATTTCTTTCTGGATTTTGTCATTGTTGTTTAGAACTGCTCTTGATTTTTCTGTTTATTTCTGTTTTTATTTTCTTTCTTTTTTCAAAAAAATTATTTAATATTTCTCCCCTTACATTAAAATTTTTTTTACATTTGTTTTTAAAATTTTTGACTTCTGGTTTCTCTCCCTTATCCCCACCTATAATTAACAAACCATATGTGAAGTTATGTAAATATTTCTATAAAAGTCAAGTTGTAAAAGAAAACAGAGATCTCCCACATTAATGAAAATAAAAACCTTCAAGAAAAATTAAGCTAAAAATAAAGAGAGAAATAGAGAATGTTTTGATCTGTATTCAGACACTATTAGTTCCTTTTCTGGGTATGGATAGGCTTTTTCATCATAAATTCTTCAGAGTAGTTATGGGTGATTGTACTACTGAGAATAACAAAGTCATTTACAGCTGGTCATCCCAGACCATTGCTATTACTTTGTATTTAGTATATTTCACTTTGTTCATGAAGGACTTTCCAGGTTTTTTTTTTTCCTGAGAGCATTCTGCTCATCATTTCCCAGAGGACAATAATGTTATCTCCTCAAGTTTTCCACAATACTACCAAGCATGTGAAGACCCCAGAAAAATGGGTGGATGAGAGCAATTTGTTTCAGTAGCCAGAAGGATGGCTAAAACAGTTGCTGTTGGAGGGTTTAGAGCTTAGTTAGACATCAAAGATATCAAGATCATCCACTTTCTCCTAGACTATCACCAGTTGTCCTGACTTTTATTTTGCCACTGGACATCAAAGACTCTGTTAAGAGAGAGTGAGACAAAAAATTTGGGGCAATTTTACCTCATTTAAATCCTATTCATGCATGAGTTAAAAACATCACCCTGTGATGTCATAGGTATTCTTAGAAAAATAGCAATACTCTCTCATCTCTCTCTATGCAAATGAATCATCTTTCTTTCTCCCTCCATATACATTTATATATATATATATATATATATCCATATTTAAATATATACACACAATTATATCTTACATATATACAAATATGTATTCTTTTATTCTTTAACAACTATATTCTTAATACAATTCTCATAAAAATATTTTAGCTATGGTAAAATGGGTGATGTGGGTTGAAATTTACTGATATTTTCTTGACTTTTTTGTTAAAATGTTAATAGTCTATTATTGGGTCATATTATTGGAATATGGAGAAAGGTCATTTTATAAATTTCATAAGTTACCATAATCCCCCAATTTAGCATTCACCAAGTATTCAACCTAGTGATGATGAATATCCCTGCACTTAAATATGTTGATCTTCAGAAACATGAAGATTTGTTTTTTGGAATGTTCCAAAATGGTAGAATCTAGTAGCAACTTGTTTGTTTTTGGGGTGGGGTGGATGGGTGGTGGTTGGTAGAATGGAAATTTGGAAAACTTATCCTATGGATAACAAATGGAATAATATTCTTGATTTTTATTTGAAGTCTTTGACTTCCAGCTATGACATATGTTATTATTCATTTCTTTAATTCTTTCAACAAATCTCTCTCCTTTTTACTGCCCAACTTCAAGCAATCAATTAATTTATCTAGACTCATTTGATATGCTTTATATCATCATGTGTCTGTGTCTTGCCAGTTATGGAGCCTGAACATAAGAGGAATTTAAGTGCTAAACAAAACCTTCCCCACTAATAATTTCTGCATTGATACAAGAAAAAACAAATCCTGATAAATTTGGAAACAACTTGATGGTGTTGTGTATAGAGCGCTGGGCTTGGAGTCAGTTCAAATTCATCATCAGTCACTTATTAGCTTTGTGACTTTGGACAAGTTCCTGCACTATTTGCCTCAATTTCTTCATCTGTAAAATGAGCTGGAGAAAGATATGGCAAATCACTCCAGAATCTTTGCTTAAAAAATCCCAAATTGGGTCATGATGAGTAGGACACAACTGAAATGAATGAACAATAATAATATAGTTACCAGTCTACCAATGAAAGCAAAAAGCAAGTAAAAACACATATACAATGGAAGATAGGTACCTCAAGTCATGTTCTTTTTTTGAAATAATTTCAATATCCTATGATTATCTTTGACTTATTAAAAGCCATTAAGCTCAAAGCTGTTAGGTCAGGAGTTCACTTTCCACACATAGCACCAGTCATAGGCTCAGCTGAAGCCTAGATTTAATTCTGGGTGAAGCCTGACCTCATAAAAGGGAGTCAGGTTTTTTTTTTTTTTTAATACTCTACTCATTGCTCCCATCATAGAGTTCTGAATAAATTCTATAACAAAGTTTAGGCCAGGTCCATGTGTTGTATCATTAAAAGGGATTATTAGCACCACTTTTAGAGAGGTGATCACTGCACCAAGAATAATGGAGGGACCTTCCTTTTACTTCAGAGTATAAGATATTTTTTCCACTTCACAAAGGTAATTGAAGCAGAAAATTCATAAATTATGCATTAATAAATATTTAAAACATGAAAAATAATCTCTCATTTATTTTACTTTTTAAGGAAGTGACAATAATTTTATAAGCCAGTTGAATGGATATTTCACATTTACTTTGGATGTAAGTATTCAAGCAACTCACAAGTCTAAATTTCCTGACAAGTAAAGGTACAGTTTGGATTTTCCTAGTCTTTTCAGTGGTAGCATCCTCCTGGCTGGGCAACTAGCACCTCATTTAGGAATCCTCAACCTTTTGAACTCACAGATTTATCAAGAGTGTTGGATATATATTTATTTGGTTACCTTGGCTCAGCAAAAGAAATACAAAACATAAGAGTTAGCTAAGGACTTGAAGTCTTGTCTCAGGTTCATCTAGCCAATCACATATTTTCTCTGTCATGTGCATCATTCAGATGACATGTTGAGGGAGGGGAGAAGGAGAAGAGAAAAATCTCTTCTCCCTTGCTGGAAGTCTAAGGAACAGCTTTGTTCCAAACTGTACAGGAATTAAAAAGAGATGTTCTACATTTCATTCACCAATGAAGGGGTAACCCATCTTGGATCAATCACTAATTATCAGGCACAGGGATATACAAAAACCAATCAAGAACTGTTGGATTCTTATGTCCTTTAATATGTCCTAATTTAGTAGGCTAGAGCATATAATCTATTGGAAGAGGTCAAAGACCACCTTTTATTCCAAGAAAAATTTCCCAAATTAGCTGATAAAAGGTTTCCTCTGATTAGTCCTACTATATGAAGTATCTATGATTTAACAGTTCCCCTCTCCCAAAGACTCATATAGACTGAGTTAGAAGAGTCCTAATCCCAGAGAAGTCAATGTGTCTTTTGGGACATATTCTTACTGTGGAAATTCCAGGTAAGTCTATAAAACTTGTTTGGTTCATGTCTAGGTTTTCCTATATTTGGCTAATGGTTTTTCCTATTCTCATATTCAATATGTTTCCCTCAATATATTCTACCTCAGAAAATTCAAAGTATGTAGAGTGCAAGGAGAAGCTTCTATGCAAGAAATATAAAGTATTCAAGTAGCTTATTATACTCATTAAATTTCTTCCAGAAAGTGACTCTTGGTGAGACTGCTTAATATTTAGTCTCTATTTACCTCAGCTCTCTCCTATCTGAGCAATACAAAGCAGTACTAGAGCATAAGTAAGGTTCAGTACTCATTTAGATAGACTAATAGTCTATGAAACTCTTTTCAAGCAAGATTCTTTAAGGAAATCTCTATCTAGGAAGCTAAGGTCTGTCTCTTGAACTCAAGATAATGCATGAGGCACTCTTCTTCCCCCACAAAAAAAACTGGAAAATGTTCATTCTTAGTCTGGATGGCTTTTGTATAAAAGAAACTGGGAAGCCTTTATGGGTAAAGAAACCAACCTTTATTAAGACAAATAAAGGTGGGATATGTAGTTGACTCAGTATTGTCTGAGACTGAAATAAAAATTTCACTGTTATTTATAGGTCTTTTGATTCATGTGAGATGCAACCAAGTCTTTAGATGTTGATTGATGCAAGATTACATTTTGCAAGTCATTATATACTAATTTTATGATGTTTTAACCTTGTACTTTACATGATATCTCTGGACTTTAATTTTATTTCATTTATCATTTTAACATAAAGATTAAATTTTAATTAATTAAATTTATCATTAATATCATAATATATTATAGCATATTAATGCATTAATTTAATTAACATACAAATTATTTTTATCACATAGTTAAGATACACTAATGATTTACTTACACTGTTAAGATGAATTAGCACAGAAATTTCCCTGGAACTACATCATAATTTGGTTACATACAAGTATTTTTTTTTCCAGGATTACGTTTTTATTATAAATCACAATCATTTCTTATCCTAATGGTTATAGCTGATAAAAGATTAGCAAGGCAGTAAAGAGTCAAGCATTCAAGACATTGATTATTTATTTTTTTCCCTTTCACCTCTGATTTGTGTTTAGAGAAGAAAACAGCCAGAGATTCAAAAACTATTCTCTATTTCTGGGCATGATTTGCATCCCATGAACTTTGCTGACAAATCATCCTTACATGGGCATGCAAATCTTGATGGGGAAGGGATTTTTCCTAATTCTTTTGCATTCTTGTCTGAATGTCTAAAAAAGAGAAAACATAAAGGGGAAAAAAAGGGTGTTAATTTACAGTGGTTTTTTTTTTTTTTTTTTTTTTTTTTTTGGTAAATCCCATAGGTAAAGTGTCATTTAGAAAGAATTCATACTTCTGAGCTTCAGTTCACAAATCAACTGAAGGGAGCCTCAGGCTCTGAAGTCCAATCAGTACAGTGTGTGTGTGTGTGTGTGTGTGTGTGTGTGTGTGTGTGTGTGTGTGTGTGTATGTGTGTGTGTGTGTTTAGATTTCACAATTCAACTTTTTATTTTAATAAAATCAAAATATGCACAGTAATACAGTGCTAGTATCTAAATTAATACAACCCATTATTAAACCTACTGTGACTTGAAATTCAATTTTCAGCAAATTTAAATCCATTCTTGCATATGATTTTTTAATCCATATTTATGAACTAAAAATATTGATGGCTGATAAAACTTGGTAAAATGTAGTCATTGAATGTACAAGTCACTGATTATGCCAATGCAGCAAAGATAATCACATTTGAAAATTATAATATGCCAAACAGTCATAGGGAAAAATAGATACTCAACTAAACAAAACTCATACAATACAAATATTTGATAATCCGGAAAGTTTACATTAGTTTAATTAATACCTTAAGACAAGTGCATCAAAACTTTGACATATTTTAATTCCAGGTTGCCAATTTTGTTTTATTGATATTAGAAAGGCAACTTTCTAATATCAGTTAAGGCAACACTGCCAATGCTGAGTCTGCTTAATTTAACTTAAGAGTTTAATATGAAAGCTCACACTATGCTGAAGTACATAATTTTATGCATATGGTGACATTAAAAATCAAATTGCAGTGTTTTTGTACTTTTTTGGGGGGGGTTAAATTTCTTTAAATTTTCTAAGAATCACTTTTATGCTTACAAAAATAAATATTTGTCAAAATGTTCAATAAATATTACACAAAGCTAGCAGCTAAAAGAAATTTGTGGGGTGCAAATACTTTTCCAACTATCAATACTATGGTAACAGATAAATTTTATAATCTAGTTTCTTTCCTTTCTTAAGATGCATTCAGCAATCTCCAAGAGACAAAATAAGATTGGAAGTTTAAGGACATTCACAACAAGACATACAAGTATTTAGTAAAAAGTTATGGGAAAGGTGTACAACAGCCTAAAGTTAGACTAACAAGTTGGAACAAGATCAGCACCCTCTGATCTCAAGTTGATTGGAGAAAAATTCATGAAATTGATCAGGGTCTTTTGTGATCAGTCCCCCATGACACTTTCTAATAATAAACTGTCACTTTAAAAATGAATTTTATTTGTATCATAAAACTTTACATATTATACACAAAAACTCATATTCATAATATTCATTTTATATTGTAGATTAGTTACATTATTTAAAATGCTAAATGCAAAATATCAGGAGAATATTTACTTTATTTTATGTGTAGAGCAAAGAAACAGTTTTAGCAGAATTTTAAGTAAAGGATTTGGAATCTGGGCTGATACCCATAGGACCTGGTAATGAAGCTAGGTCTTCTTTAAGGTGCTTTCACCTCCCTTCCTGAGAAGTCAGGGGGTTCATGATCACCTCCTTTTCGGTTTACATAGCATTTCTAGCACTTCTAGCATTAAGTTTCAGAATGAGGGTATTATCTGGCCCACATATTTTGAAAAGGAATGTTTTTGGATATGCAATAGATAGGTAGTGTCACATATAATTCATACTTCAACAATTTGTTGAGGTTTTATTTCAAGATTTAAGAAGAGAACCATAGCTCCTATTCACAGAGAATTCCCCAATGTATAATTTAACTATATTAGAGCAAAGAAATATTAAGGGCTTATGCTACTCTGTGAAAACTATCCAGATACATCTTCATATATTTCAAAACATGTCACATCATATATGATGTCCATGAAGGATTGCAGACTGATCTGAATGACTTCCAGGCATTGAGGATCACATTATAAAACCTGAGAAAGGAATTGAAGAAAGGCTTACTTGAAATGCAGCTTGTTGAATAAAGAAGAAGCAAGTCTCTGGACATCTCCAGGTACTAAAGTGCTGAAAATTCAGAGGGAATGAAGAAGTGTGCCCATCCTGGAATGTGTGGAAAGGATATATGAAGAAGGTTTCTGGTAGATGAGAATATAGTCACCCATCCTTAAGATGCTTGCAAGAACTCTCTAAACTCCACACACTGGACTTTATATTCCTGTAGCTTCTATGTCCCAAATAGTGTTCTGTCCTGAATAAGCAAAGGGGAAGGAGTGGCCTTTTTTACAAACAAATCAATCTAGGGTAAAGCGGTTCTGGGTTCACTCCATCAACTCACACTGAGACTAGTAGGTAGGTTCCTCAGAAGATGAATGCTATTTCTCCCTTCAAGGGTTCCAGGATTAATTTTGAGGCTCTGTCTTCCTACACTATAGTTTAGAAGCTTCTAGACAGTATGTTCTCTCAATATCATTTAATCAGATAATATGGTTCCAATATCAACTGATTAATATCAGTTATCTTCATAAAGGAATATTTACTGAAATGATATGACAAAGTCTGAAGTAAAGCAATATACTCCCAAACCAAAGCTTTTCTTCTTTCCTTACAGACCCACATAATCTCTGGGGAGAGTGGATTCAAATTTAAAGTGATTTCTATAAAACATCCTCCTCCAGTGCTCCCAACCTGAGGAAGTACTTCCTGGACATAAAACTTCTTGCCTCCTTTCAAGGAATACTCATCAAATTTACATTTAGGTTTATTGTAGGCAGTGGACATTTTCCTTCTTTGCTCACAGAGCTATCTCCTTGGGTGGAGTGGATCAAACAAGTTGTCTTTATGATCCTCAGGGCTGCTGCATGGCGTATTCCCTGATCTCTTCTATTGCTGCCACTGACTGAAACTCTGTTGGTGGGACCACGTGATGACCGTGTATTTAAAATCAGCGGGAGTCAGGAATTCAGGTTAAGGGAAAAATCTTCAATCTTTATTCTCAGTAGAGGTGAAGAAGGATTGTGATAGCAATATGGGCAGCTGCGACAGGAAGCCAGCTAGCAGAGATAAAGGGGGATTGCAGGTGAAAAGGAGATTGGAGGTGAAGGGCCGTCGCGATAGCAATGTGAGCAGCTGTGTCAAGACACCAGTTAACAGTCTCTCTTTCCACTTCCCTTTCCACTCCCCTGCCTCCACCCAAGTGGGTGTGGCCATTCTTTCTTCAAGCATATATATTAATAGAGTATGGTCCAATTACTATTTAGCCTCATGTGCTTGGGAACTCAGCGCATCAGCTCAAGCCTCAGCCCATTACAGGACCACTGATAGTTTTGATAAATCTCTACATCAGGTCATTGATCTAAGGTCAAGAAAGAATTCTGCTACTGGTATCACTGAGCCAATAAGTAGGTACAACATAATGACTTTTTGAATATAGCTGAACATTGCTTTTTATAATGCTAGGACCAATTTTAGCTCCACCAATAATGAGTCAAATTTATCTATTTCTTTGTAGCTCCTGTAAACATTCCATCTTTTTTCTCCCCCCCCCCTTAAATTGCCAATGTCAAGGATGTGAGGTGGCACCTAAAAATTGCTTTGATTTGTGTTTCTTTAAATATTATTCATTCAAAACTTTTTCACATATGTTGATAGCTTGAATTTCTTTCTTTGAAAATTGCCTCTTTACCCTGAAGTCAGGAGGACCTGAGTTCAAATCTGGTCTCAGACATTTAACACTTCCTAACTGTGTGACTCAGGGCAAGTTATCAACCCCAATTTCCCCAGTTAAAAAAAAAAGAAAGAAAATTGCCTCTTTAAGTCTTTCTTACCATCTATATACCAAAGAAAGTCTTTGACTCATAAATTTAAATCATTTCTTTTGATGATTTTGGGAAGATGGTATAATAGGTCAGAAAATTTCAAGCTCTTTAGGTTCCCCCCACAAACATAACAACTGAACTATCTGTATAATGAAAAACAAGATAACTAGAGAAAACCCAAGGAAAGACCCCAGAACAAAAGTTTAATCAGTGTGAGACGTAAATACTTCCAGGCTATCTTTGTAGAAAAAACAGGCAGGGAGCTCTGGTGCTAGCTGGGTTTGCTGGAGCCTCAACTCACACCACAGGAACATTTACTTACCAGGATGGAGAGAAGAGGTGTACGTGGTCTGAGTCTGGGAACCTCTGCTGATTAGGAATTCCAGGCCCAGCTGTGCTATAGAGATATTTCCCTGGGTAAGAAGGAACCAACACTGGGTGAGTGCAGAAGCAGAAGTGGGGTGGAGAGGATGCTGATGACTGTGGGTATCTGAAGAAGGGTAGAACTTTTTGTTTGGGATAGCAGGTCAGAGTGGAGAGTTGAAATGACGCTAGAGGCATTATTCCCCTCCTCCCCCAAAAATTAGAGTTATCATTTAAAAAATGAACAAAGAAGAAAGAACCCAATCATAGGAACTTAGTAAAAGAATCCTCTTTTATCCCAAAGAGTAATATTAAATGTCTACTTGCCTAGAAAGAATCTATACAACTCTAAAAAGATTTCAAAAATCAAATGAGAGAGATTGAGGAAAAACTAAAAAAAATTCTACAATAACAAGAAGATTATGAAAAAATATTAACCAACTAGAAAAAGAGATACAGTCTTAAAGAAAAAAATGATTTTGGAAAATCAGAATTGGCCAAGGCGAAGCCAGTGAAGCTGTGAAAGACCAAGAAATAGCAAAATAAAATGTAAAGAATGAAAAAAAAATAGAACAGAATGTGAAACATCTTATAAGAAAAACAGATCTGGAGAACAAATCAAGAAGAGAAAATATAAGAATAACTGGACTATCTGAAAGCTGTGATCAAAAAAAGAACCTTGACAAAAAAAAAAGAATCAAAGACAATTGTCTTGGAGTGATAGACTGTGAAGGGAAAGTAGAAATAGTAAAAATCCACTGATCACCACGACAAAGAAATTCTTTGTGGAAAACATGTAGGAACATCATTGCCAAATTTTGAAAGCCAGCAGTTATAATAAAAGACAGCAGGTCCTGGAATTTTATATATATATATATATATATATATATATATATATATATATATATATATATATATATATATACACACACACACACACATACATACATACACACACACACACACATATTGACAATCAAAAAACTAACTATAATACTGAATGAAAAAAAAAGGATATTAAATGAACTTGCAGATTTTCAGGATTTTGTCTCAACTAAACCTGAATTTAATAGAAAATTTAACATATATAAGCCAATATCAAAGATTAATTTTGAGGAACTCAACATGGACAAATTGTTCATGTTTTTAAAATGGAAATGATGGCCATATATTTAAGATTAATATCAGTAACTGAATAGCTCAAAAGATTGAGGTAGAGCTGAGTATGATTTGACTCTAAAAAAGCAAAACTAGTTAGGAAAAAGTAAAAAAAGTAATTATGTTATATGAATAAGGTGCAGAGGAAAAACCAACATAGAATCATTAGAGGGGAGAAGAGGGGTAATATTCTGAAAACCTACTCACATCTGGAATGGATTAAATAGAAAACAGTGTGTGTGTGTGTGTGTGTGTGTGTGTGTGTATGTATGTGTGTGTGTTTGTGTAGGTATATATCATGAAGAGTCTAGCACCCTCCAAAGTCTATAGAGAAATAAGGGGGAAGGGAGTAGGATATAGTAGGATATAGAAAGATTTGTAGTTTCATGTCAGTGAGACAAGGTATATAGATTAATGGGAAAAGTGAAGTATAGAAGCATGTGTAGATTTATGTCAGTATAGATTAATGGAAAAGAGAAAGGGGGGAAAAGAGTGCATAGGATAAGGTAGGGTACAGAAGGGTGTTTAGATTAACAGGAGTGGGGTAGAAGATAAATGAGGGATCTATCTATCTATAAAATGTCCCCTTCCACTGATATACTTTTTTTTTTTTTTTTTTTGCTGAGTCAATTGGGGTTAACTGACTTGCCCACAGTCACACTGCCAGGAAGTGGTAAGTGTCTGAGATCAGATTTGAATTTATGTCCTCCTGACTTTAGGGCTGGTGCTCTATCCACTGCACCGCTTAGCTGCTACTTCTTTATTTCTTAACTACCAACTAGATTTGACCATTGTTTTGTGGTATATTTTGAGATTGTGATTGTTAGAGTGCCTTTCTTCATTATTTATCTTGGAATTATCAATGTTTTGGGGTTTTTTCCAGAAGAATTTTACTCTCATTTTTCAGGTTCTATACAATTATAATTTGATAGTTTGATCAGTATGACATTGAACAATTAAAATATTGATTTAAGTGGTATTGTCATTTTTATGATATTGGCTTTTTACCCATGGGTAATCAATATTTCTCTAATTATTTAACTGCATCTTTATTTGTATAAGGAATGTCTTGTGGTTGTGTTCACATGATTCCTGTATGCATTGAAGTTGACAGAGTATAATATATTTATTCATCTTTATATCATTCTGGTGGATTTTATCGGTAACATATTGGTAACATTTATCATTTTTTAAAATCCTGTGTTATTGCTAAAGTTATTAAATATTATAAATAATTTAGTTGATTCTAGGGTTCTCTGAATTAACTATCATATATTTTTAAAGTAATAATTTTGTTTCTTCTTTGCTTCCCCTTTCCTTCTCACTATGGTTTTAATTTCTAATCTTGTTTAAAATAGGTTATCTTTCTTTAACTATGGATTTTCCTAGAGAGGTCTATAATTTATCCCCATTAAAAATAATGCATAATCTTTATTTTAGATTGATACTACTTACCACATTAAAGGAAAGTCCATTTAGTTCTGTTTTCTAGTATTTTTTAAAGTTAGTTTTATTTTTTCCACTTAATAGCATTTTAAAAAAATTACACGTAAAGAAAGTGCTCAACTTTCACTTTTATAAGATTTTGAGTTCCAAATTTTTCTTCCTTCCTTCCTCTTCATCCATTTCCCTTTCCTCAAGATAGCTTTTATATGTTACACATGTACAATCATTACATTAGTCATACTGTAAAAGAAGAATCAGAACAAAAGGGGAAAAAACACAAGAAATAAACAAGAAAAACAACAAAACAAATGAAAACAGTATGTTTCAATATTCATTCAGACTCCAAATTTCTCACTCTGGATGAGGATAGTATTTTCCGTCATGAGTTCTTTGGAATTGTCTTGAATCATTGTATAACTGAGAAGAGATAAGTCTGTAATGTCTGGGCTAGCTTTTTTGAAGGTCTCTGGATGAATCTTGTTCTTAACAGGAGAGTCACCACAAGGATGGTCAAGTATAGAGCCTGGAGTCTGGAGTCTGAGATCGAGCTCACACTCACTGGAGTATGCTTATTTCAAGTCCTCTCAGCCCTTAAATACCTTAGTACAATTATATCACTACAACACACTGAGCATGTGCCAACTGTAGAACTATTACATCACACTAAGTACTAAGTATATGTGAACTAGAGAACCATTATTTCATCAGTCATACTGAGTAAACACCGTACTGTAAGTATCTTTGCTTTAAGTATACTTTTCTCAGAGTTCTCCAAAATCTGCAGTCCTCTATGAAGTCAATCATAGTTGATCATCACATAATGTTGCTGTTATTGTGTACAATGTTCTCCTGGTTCTTCTCACTTCATTGAGCCTAAGTTCATGTAAATCTTTCCAGGTATTTCTGAAATCTGGCTTATTATTTCTTATACCATAATAGTAATCCATTCACCTCATATTATCACAACTTGTTTAATCATTTCCCAATTGATGATCATCCTATCAGTTTTCAAATCTTTTCCCTGACAAAAGAGTTGCCATATATTTTTGCATACATAGGTTCTTTTTCTTTTAAAAATATCTCTCTTGGGATATGTGCCTAGCAGTGGTATTGTTAGGTCAAAGGATATGCATAATTTTACAGCCTTTTTGGCATAATTTCAAACTTTTCTACAGAACGGTTGATTAAGTTCACACTTCTACCAATAATGCATTAATGTCTAATTTTTTCACATTTCCTCTGACATTTTCCCCCTCTGGCCTATTAACCTATATAATAAGTATGTGGTTATACCTCAGAATTGTTTCAATTTGTATTTCTTCAATCAATAGTGAGTTAGAATTTTTTTTTTCATATGGCTATAAATAGCTTGATTAGTTCATCTGAAAATTGTTCATATCTTCTGATCATTTATCAGCTGGGGAATGGCTCTTAAATTTTTTTTTTAATTTGACTCAGTTCCCTATGTGTTTGAGAAACGAAGCCCTCATCAGAGAAACTTGCTTCAAAATTCTTTTCAACTATTATTGCTATTTAGCAATAGCTATTAGTAATACCTATTTAGCAATAGCAATGGCAACTATTGCTAAGTTTTGTCCTCCGTTTATTTTATTCTATTTGTTCTTTCATCCTGTCCCTCCTCAAAAATGTTTTGCTTCTGACCATCTCCCTCCCTCAATATGTCATCTCTTATATCATTATTCCTCTCCTCTTATCCCCTTCTGCTCCTAATTTCCCACAAAATAAGATAAATTTATATTCTCATGTTTAGTGTGTATTTATTTCCTCTTTGAGCCAATTCTGATGATAGTAAGGTTCACTCAGTCCCCTTTCCCTGGCATCCCTACTGCAAAAGCTTTTTCTTGCCTCTTTTATAGAAGGATATTTATACCATTTCACCTCTCCTTTTTCCTTTTAGCCACTACATTCCTCTCTCACCCATTGTTTTATTTTTTAAAGATATTATCCCTTCATACTCAACTCACACCTCTCTCTATATACTCCTTCTAGCTGTCCTAATAATGAGAAAGATCTTATGAGTTACAAATATCATCTTTCCATGTAGTAATAAAAACAGATTAATCTTATTAAGTCAATTTTCATTTCACTTTCCTTATTACCCCCTTATTCTTCTCCTGAGACCTGTATTTGAAAGTAAAATTTTCTATTTAGTTCTAGTCTTTTCATGATGAATGCTTGAAAGTACTCTATTTTATTCAATATCTACCTTTTCTCCTGAAGAATTATACTCCATTTTGCTGCATAGGGGATTCTTGGTTGTAATCCTAGCATCTTTGTTCTCTGGGATATCATATGCTAAGCCTTCTGATCTTTAATGTAAAACTTGCTAAATCTTGTGTTATTCTGACTTTGATTCTGCTATATTTTCTCCTTGATCTGGGAGTTCCAGAATTTGGCTATAATATTTCTAGGAATTTCCATCTTAGGCTCCATTTCAGGAGGTTATTGTGGATTCTTTCATTTTGTATTTTATCTTCTAGTTCTATGAGAGCAAGGCAGTTTTCCTTTATAAATTTTTTTTACAAGATGATGTCTTTTTTTTTTTTTTTTTTGATCATGGCTTTCAGATAGACCAAAAATTTTAAAATTATTTTTTCTGGATCTATTTTTTGTATTAGTATTTTTCTAATGAGATATTTCCCATTGTTTTAAAAAAAATTCTTTTGGTTTTGTTTTATTGTATTTTGATTTCTCATAAAATCATTAGCTGTCATTTACTCAAATCTAATTTTTAAGGAATTATTTTCCTCAATGAACTTTTGTACCTCCTTTTACATTTGGTCAATTTTGCTTTTTAGTAAGCCATTCTTCTCCACAGTTTTTTGTACTTCTGTTTGCACCACTCCCATTTCTTTCCCTGATTTTTCTTCTACCTGTTTTTCTTGATTTTAAAAATTCCTTTTGAGGTGAGTTCAATGGCTTGAACTAATTCTTATTTTTTTCTTGAAGATTTGGGTGTAGAAACTTTGAGTTTGTTATTTTCTTCTGAATGTGTGTTTTGATCTTCTCTGTCATCATAGTAATTTTTTATGGCAGAATTTTTTTTTGTTGTTGTTGTTTGCTTATTTTCCTATTTCTTACTTGTTTTTAATTTTGTTAAACTGGGGCTCTATTTTCGGGGTAGAGGGTGCACTATTTCATGCTTCAGAGGTTTTGTACAGCTGTTTTTAGAGATCCTTCTGATAGGGAACTTCTTGGGAACATGTCCTTATAATCCTGAAGTCCCCTGGCCTTAGGAATGCTTTTGTTCTAACAGTCTGCTTGTTAATAATCCTAAAGTCTCTTGGTCTTAGGAATATTATAGTAATATAGCTATATATTTCTTATCTTAGCTTTTAGAGAAGATATAGCAATAACTCTGAAGCCCCCTGACCTGAGACAATAGTGAACAGACCATCCCTCAAATCTACCTGTAAGCCATAAAATTAGCAAATAACTTAAATGAAGCTCCTAGTCTCTAACTTTTTCCTATAAATTTAACTTCTTGCTCCTGATTCTCCGCTAAATTTTGGAACTTAGTGTGGTGTTCTTTTTCTTCTTTAATACTACAATAAGATAGTTCTCTCTAGGAGAAAGAGCAGGTTTCTGGGGGAGGTTTTCTGGAGGCAGCCTTAGTTTCAGTTCAGATCAACAATTACCCCAAATGCAGCCAGCTGGTAAAAATACAAATGTTTATTTCTCCTTCCAAGTCTTGTCTCTTTCCTTGGGCCCGGATAGCTAGACTCTTAGAGGCCTATCTCTCTGCTTGGTTCCGGGATCTCCCTCCGAATGTCTCCAAATCCAAAGGTTTTGCCCTTCAGCCTTTGGCCTCTGCTTTCTTCAGCCTCCAGCCAGCACAGAGATGGAGTGAACCTCTTGTCTCCTTCACTTGGGGGTCGGCTAGCTTTCTGGAGAGTCTTTCAGACCAGCTTGGTCTCAGTGGGGGAAGTGCAGGAGCCCAGCCACCACAGTGGTGTGAGATGAACATGAATCTGGTTGTGCCTCTGAGAGAGAGCCTTCTCAATCTTCAGTTCAGTTCCGACTTGTGGCTTCTTCTGACTTGATGCTCTTCTCTTCATATAATTCCACTGATATCTGTCCGAGAACCTCTGTCTGTTTCTTTTATACGAGAGAGAGGAATTGTGGGATACGAGAGAGAGGAATTATGGGTTTCTTCCCAGAGTGCTCTTTGGCCCTCAGAGCTTCAAGGGAGGTGTGAATTCACAAAGTTACAAAGTTTACTTTGTGAATCTCCCATACTTGTGAACTCCAATGAGTAAAGGTGTGAACACAAGCATTGTATCAATTAGTTCTACTTAGTACCCTGTTTCAGGTTCTGGCCCAAAACATCAACTCTAATGAGTTAGCAGTTTGTAAAGATTCCAACAACTTAGTCTGCTTCAATTGGCACTATAATTATAATAAAGTTTGCCCCTGCAAAGTCTGCAAAATTTTTGCATTTTCCAAAAATTTTAAAATTTTCCAAAAAAATCCGTATTTTCAAGCCTGTAAATTCTTTTGAGACACTTTGTGATACCTGAAATCCCAAACTTGTGGGGAATCCTTTCAAGTTCAACATTTGTAGCTGCCCATAAATTTTCAGTTCTCTAAAGATGCCATGATCCAAAGAGAAATGTGTTTACTACTTTCTTGGCTTATGCTTTGATCTGTGAGTGACCACAAGCACTCCTCTCTGCCCTGGAGTTGTGAGGAGGGTTTCTAATCCACTCTCTCTATTTTAATGTGCTAGTGCTCCCCCTTGCCCTGGGATCTGGTATGGGCAAAGTAGTCCTTCCTTAGTATTCATAAAGAGATTTCCTTCTGACTAACTGCTTAATCCCTCCAACATTTGTGAGCTGAGACTTCCAGAAGCCACCATCACCATCACTGCTGCTGCTGCTACTGCTGCTGCTGCTACTGCTGCTGCTGCTACTGCTGCTGCTGCTACTGCTGCTGCTGCTATTGCCACTGCTGCCTCTGCCAAGCAGAGGATTGATTCCTTGACAACCAAGACCTGCTCCTGGTTTGTTGGTTTCCTAAGGCCTTTTTACTCTAGTGAGATAAATTTTTCCTGATGAATTTACAAGTTATCTTTAGTGTCTGTGGGCTGAGAAGCCTGGAAATTGACAGTGCAGCCACTGAGTCAGAGGCCCGGATGAGGTCTAAATATGGGGTACCTAAATGAAAATAGGATTTGATTGAGGTCTAGTAGCAGTTTTGGGGTACAGGGAGTTAAATAGAGTTCCCCTGCAACCCCTTTGGATTCGGCACAAGGATACTGAGTTAAATAAAGTCTAGGAGTGGCGCGAGAGTCCCCAATAAAAGAATTTATTGGCCCGAAAAGCTAGATTGATAAAAGAGGTTTATTATGGGGTTTGGAAGTAAGGTTAAAGTCTAGTTAAGGAAACAGGTGAAGGTAGAAATAAGAGGGGCACCAGACACAGGATTCCAGTGAACAGAGGGTCCTGGAATGCCAGACATAAGGCTAGCATATTTGGAACCTCTGCAAAGAGGGGGTCCCAGCATGAGCCTTTTATAATGGGAGATTTAGCTAGAAGGGCCTGTGGGTGTAGTCCCAAGTTGGCTCAGATCCAGGTGGGGCTAGGGCATTAAAACCCTTTTCTTATCTGGACCAAAAACTAACTAAATGACCAAGGAAGGGTGGAGAGTTTGAAGGCAATAATAATGAGGGGAGAACTTAAGAGAAGCTTTGATAAGAGAAGTGTAAGAGTGGAAATTGTATTTGTATTATATAATTGGCAGTTAATTACCATGTAAGGTAAGAATCTTTAGTGAGAACTCTTTGAACCATCATCAAAACTTTAAGGATTTTGTGAAAAGATAAATGCATACATCTGATCTACTTCAATCTCCTTATCTTACTGTAACTACCAAGTTAAAGCCTTCCTCTTAATGCTACTATGCCTTTTGGGATTTTCTACTTAGGTTACTTTCCCCCATTACAAGGAATTAGGAACTTTGATCTTTGATACTTCTTGTAGTATAATCAATAATCTTTGTTGTATGCAGAAGTTGTATGCACAAGTTTCAAAATGTGAATGAATAAACTTAACTAAGAGATATTTTAAACCAATAATACTGAACTTACTTGTATTCTTCCCAGAAGTCTTTGTAATTTCATTGACTTTAAATATTACCCTAAGTGTAGGGTTCCCTTCTATAGGACAGCTCCACTTTTAAGGAAGATTTTTCTTATACCAAGCCAAAATCTCTTAGCAGTTTCCACTCTTTGTTCTGATCCTTATCATCTGGGGAGCAGCTGAACTATCCATCTTTTACATGGCAACCTTTCAAGTATTTGAAGACAGTTCTCGTTTTGCTTCACCTTATTAACTATTCTGAGTAAGTCTATCTTTATTCTTTTATAAAGGAATCACTTCATAGTAAGAGGAGCATAGATTTAAAACTTGAAAGCATTTCAGAAGCCATCTAATCCAACTTCTTTATTTTGGCCCAGGAAACTGTGGCCCAGGGATGTTAAAAGATTTGTCAAAGGTCACACAGACAATTTCAGAGATAGGATTTAAACTCACATCTTTTAACTATAGAACCTGTGCTATTTCCTTTACAAATTCCTTTTGTGTATTCTCTTTCTATGACATAACAAGAAAAATATGGTGTAAAGAGGTGTGGATTTAGAGGTAGAGAACTGGGTTTGAATTCCACTCTTATGTGTCATTTGCTATTTGAGTTTCAGTTCTCTTGTCTTTAAAGAGATGACACTGAATAATGCCTAAAGTTCTTTTAGGTCTAAAACTTACAAGCTTCTCAGATAGCTGGTCCTAGCTTTTCCCCCAATTTCCTTGGTAAACTATGGTAGTTCACTTTTGCCCTGAATCTCTTTTTTCTTATATGTAAATTGATATATATTTATTAGGCATTACTATGTGCTGAAGCATTGTATCTGCCCTCAAGGAACTCATCGTTTATGGGGGGAAACAACATGCAAACAACTACATATGAGCAAATTGCATACAGGTTAAATAGGAATAAATACAGGTTAAATAGGACTTCCTGTAGAAGGTTGGATTTTAGCTTAGACTTGAAGGAAGTCTCTGACGTGGGGGGTAGGAAGAGATAAAGAAGCATTCCATGCATGAGAAACAGCAGGGAAAAATGAAAATGAAAATCTATAGAATGGCAAGATTTGATCATCTTCCAGCTCTAGCCACCAGTGTTCTTGTGTTTAAATAAACCAAACTGGGAGTGGCTTAGAAATAAAAAAAATCTACTTCTAGGGAGAAGTTAGGAAATAATTATTCCTAAAAAAAAATATTGAAATGAATGATTGAGTTATTCCTATATCTACCACTTATTTATTTGTTGTTATTATTAAATGTATTAATAAATTTGGCTATAATGTTTGCCATACAAAAATAATTAAGACAGGAATGCTGTCCTCAGAGAGTTCAATACTAGAGATATAATTGCTTCATGGTCTCATTAAAAAAAGCAGAAATATTTCATTGAAAAACCTTTTAAAACATTTGCTTTTTGTGTTTAAATTATATAATCTGCTGAAATGACATCATTATTTTTGCACTTATGACTTCTACTTCTCAATTATGTATTTTATTTTTCTAATATGGGCTTCAGTCAGCAACTTTGGCTAATCTTTTCTCTTTGTACACTAGGTGGCCTCTTGTACTATCAAATATTTGCTAACTATTTAGAGCAGATGAATGAATCTTATTGGTTTACTGGTGGTATATGATAGTCAGACAGCAACCCTTTTAAAGACAAAAGCTAGGAACTGCAATAAACCTCATACAATTTTTTTTCTGTCCTGAGGAAATAGAAGTCTAGGACCTGATATTTAAAAGTACAATGAGTGAGGTAAGTAATTTCTCTATTTAGTTTGGGGATAGTGAACTTAGGGAGAAGAAACAATTATGAACAGAACCCTGAAGCAAACAGTTTAAACAGATATCCAAAGCTTAGGACTGATAGACTAAAAAACATTTTTGATTATTTAATTTAACAAATTGACATTATTTATACTTAAAATATAATCATAGCTAAATGCTCAACCTTTGAATTTTCTTGAAGAGAATAGGAATAATCCTTGAGGGTTTTTTTTTTTTTTGCTATAAATTTGAAAATTTTGAAATAACTCTAGGTTTTAGAAATCTAAATAATGCCCAAAGATTTCCTCCTCCCCAATGCATATTTGTGCTGCTATCAAGACTATTCCATGTTTTTATTCTTAATGCCTTAAGAATTTCAATAAATAGGCAGTTTCTCCTGTATATAAAAAAGCCATTAAAGAACACATGAAAATTCAGCAGGGATTCATTGATATGGATAAATATGGAGAATTTTATTATCCAAAAGATACCTATGCTTCAGTGTTGTACAAGGAATGTAAATGTAAATAGTGTCTGATACCAAAAAAAAAAAACAAAAAAAAAAAACTGTTATGAAGATCTTTCTGTGTGAGTAGTAGTTGAGAGAAGGAAAAGAAGATCTCTACATTAAAAATAACTTTTATTAAGTACTTTTTAACTGAAATTTGTATAGTAGCAATTTCTGGGAAATTAGAAAAAGAATCATATATTCACAGTATTTAAGAAATTTCTTTAAAGTGTCACATATATTTATTTCATTGATTAGTTGTTTGAATTTGTAGCTTAGTAATCTCCAACTATCAGTTCTTATACCACAATATTATTCTATTACATTAATATACAATTACTTGCTCACCCATTTCCTAGGTGGTTGATACCTCCTCAGTTTTCAATATTTTAATATCATAAAAAATAGTTGCTATAAACATTTTTGTACATATTGGTCTTTTTCCTTTTCTTTTGATTTCTTAGGGCTATAAGTAGAAATATTGTTGGCTTAAAGGGCATTCAAATTGAATGGGTTCTTTAATGTAGTTCCAAATTTTTTCTGTAGAATCATTGGACCAATGTACAACTTCACTAACAGCGCAATATTATGTCTATTTTTCACATCCTCTTTGTCATCTTCTTTTTTGGTCACCTTAACTATTATGATGAGTGTTGGTGGCAGCACATAACTGTTTTATGCATTTCTGTAATTATTAGTGATTTAGAACATTTTCACATGACTGTTGATAACTTTGAATTCTTCCTCCGAAAACTTCCTGTTCATATCCTTTGATCATTTATCAATTGAGAAGTGGCTCATTAAAAAAAAAAATTTTTTTTAGTCTGTTTCATATAGATTTGAGAAATGAGACTTTTATTAGAGAAACTTCTTGTAATCCCCTCCTCCCCCTTGCTTTTCTTTTCATTTTGGCTGTATTGGTTTTGTTTGTGTCAATGTTAAAATATTATATAATCAAAATGAATATTTTACTTCCTGTGAACCTCTCTACTGATTTTTTTTGATCATGATCTCTTCCCTTAGTTATAGATCTGATGGTTTTTTCCTCATGCTTATTAGTTTATGATATCTCCCTTTACTTAAATTATGGACTCACATTGAGTTTGTCTTGACAGATATGCCTACTTTATATCACATTTCTTTCTATTTTTCCCAGAAGTTCTTGTCAAGTAATGAATTCTTGTCCCAAAGCTGGAATTTTTGAGTTTATCAAACATTAGATTATTGAGTGTGTTTGCTTTTGTATAATTTTAAATAATCTGCTACTTTGATTAAGTTTTCTATTTTTTACTGAACACCAAGTTGTTTTAATGTTTACAAGTTTGCAATATAATTGAAATCTGTTATATTTTATTTTCATTGATTCTCTCAATATTCTTGACCTTTTGTTTTTTCAAATGAATTTTATTATTTTCTTGCTCCATAAAGTAATTTTTGGTAGTCTGATTGGTTAAATTGGTAGCATTGAATAAGTAAATTTGTTTAATTTACATTGGCATTTTCTTATGGTGGCTTGGCCTATTAATAAAACAGTCTATATTTCTCTAATTACTTAGATCCATTTCTGTTTATTTGAAATGTGTTTTGTGACTGTCTGTGTATTAGCAGGTCAGTTCCCAGGAATGTTATACTCTTTGCAGTTATTTTAAACAAGTTTTCTCTTTTTATCACTTATTGCTTGGATTTGGTGGTAATTTATAGAAATGTGAATGCTTTGTTTAGGCTTATTTTATATTCTGCAACTTTGTTAAAGTTGTTAATTGTTAAGACTAGGTTTTTAGTTGACTCTAAGTTTTTCTAAGAATATACACATGTATATTCTGTTTATAGCTTGTATTGAACCTTCCTTGCATTCTTAGTATAAATCAAGATCAAAATAGAATATGATCACTTGATATGTTGCTGTCATTCTAGCCAGTCTGACAGGTGTGTAGTGGTATCTCAGAGTTGTCTTAATTTGCATTTCTCTGATTAATAATGACTTGGAGCATCTTTTCATATGGCTAGAAATAGTTTTAATTAGAACAATACTTCTTAAATTAGTTCTCCTTGATCTATCTTCTAGTTCTAGATCTATCTTTCCTATATTTCACATTTTCAAATTATTTTTCAAATGTTTGACTTCATTTCACTGTCTTGTGGTATTAGTTTCCAATGGACCATTTCTAACTTTTTAGGAGTTATTTCCTTCAGTGAAGATTTATTTTTCCCAATTGGTCACTTGTGACTTACTTTAAAGAAAGGTATTCTTTAAACATTTTTTTGCCTTTTTTTTAAACCAAACAATTCTTTTCATAAGTTTGTACCATAGATTTCATTTCTTTCCTCAGTTTTTCATCTATTACTCTCATCGAATAATTAAAAAAAAACTTTCTATATCTTCCTAAGTCTTCTAGAGATTGATTGTTATGCTTTCATCCAGTCTTCATTTTTAAAGAAGACATTGCTTGTAGATATTTTCAAGTCACTGTCTTCATCTAAGATTGTATCTTGAGCTTCTCTGTTAATGTAGTAGCTTTTGATGGTCATATCATTTTTGCTTTGTTTACTCATTTTTCCAACCTAATTCTTGACTTTGGAATATGTTAGATCTAGTCTCTTAACTTCTGTTGTGTGTGTATTTCTTTTGTAAATGTGATGTGATGGACTTCAATTTCTGTCTTTTATGTTTTTTGTTGCTTCCATAGCTTGGTATGGGGCCTTTCATTGCTTTTCATTGCTTCCAAAGTGGTATGAAATTAGAATAGGTCTGTTCATTGCTCTTGGGATCCTCTGCTGATTTTCACACTAGTAGGGTCCTTGTTCCCTTGTGACCATGATTGTTCTTCCATGACTGGAACTGTGACTCCTTCAGTATTACTGGGCCATTAAATCCATTCTGTCCTGTAAAGCCTGCTAAGTTAGATCCTAAACTGGATCTCAAAAACATGGACTGTTTTTTTCCTCTGTTGCCAGAGATCATGTTTCTTAATGTAATTCCTAGATTACTTTGTTATATACTTTTTTTTCCCCCTGAGGCAGCCCAGGATTAACTAGGAAGTGTTAAGTATCTGACAGATTTGAACTCAGGTCCTCCTGACCTCAGTGCTTTATCCATTGTACCACCTAGCTGCCCTTGTTGTATTCTTTTGATGCCTTTTCTGTATCTGAGAGTGTACTTGTTTTTTTCACTTGTGTCTGACTCTTGGTGACCCCATTAGAGGTTTTCATAGCATTGTAATGATTTGCCATGTCCTTCTCCAGTGAGTGTGTGCTCCTACTCCCTTAACTATTTCTCACATTTTTATGGACTAGAACTGCTAGGCAGAATCTCTCTCTCTCTCTGGATGATTAGCTCAACTACTGGACACCATGGTCAATGGGGAGGAAAAAAAGGACAAAAGTTATTCCTCCATCCTCCTACTAAGAGGTGAAGAATTACTTTCTTTCTAAGTATTGCTCCTGCTTCAGGTCATCTGAACTATCATTTGCCTCTTGCTATTAGTTATGTATAATCCGGCTAGTTTATAAAATTGTGGCCAATTTGAGAGAAAGATAGTTAGAGAAACAAAAACAGAGAGAGAGAGACAGAGACAGAGAGACAACAATAGAAAGAGACAGAATGAGAAAGAGAAAGATTGAAAAACAGTGAGAGAGACTGGAGAAGAAAGAACGAGGAGGAAAGCAATAGGAGAGTTTTCACACTTCTAAAAGAACAACCAGGTGTTGATATCTTGATAACACATTAAAATCTTATCACCTGTGATTAAATCCTGTAACTCAATAAATTGAGAAGAGGTGGATGTAACCAAATCTTCTCCTTCTTCCCTTCTACTCTTACATGTGTAAAGAAGAAGAGAGTTCAGAATATGATATCCAGGAGGCAAAAGTTAATGCTATAATTTATAAGCAAACATAATTTATCTAGCAAAACTAAGTATAGTCCCAAAGGAGAAAATGGATCTTTAATTAAATAGATTTCCAAATGCTCCTGATGAATACATATAAGAATATATCTAAACCAGTATATAATTTGAAATGAAAACAAAGGAGTCAAGAGAAATATAGAAGAGTAATTAGAAAGTACTTCAAAATGGGCAACTAGGTAGCATAGGCAATAGTATGCCAGGTCTAGTATCAAAAGCACTTATCTTTGAGATGGTTCAAATCTGTTCTCAGACCTAACTAACCCTATGACGCTGGATGAGTCATTTAACCCTGTTTTTTCTCAGTTTCCTCACCTGAAAAGTGAGCTTGAGAATAAAATGGCAAATAGTGCTAATATTTTTGCCAAGAAAATTCCAAACAGGATCATGAAGAGTCAGAGGAAAAATGACTCAACAACAACATATGATGAGAAAGTATTTATATACTAAAAAAGAAAGAAGTAAGTGCCTTCTCTAATACTATTTTTTCAAAGGTGATAGAGAGGAGTAATTATGGCAGAAAACCTGGCATAAGTTTTGCTTTGTTTTGATAATATTAAGAGGAAAAAAGAAAAAGAAAAGAAAAGGAATACACTAATATGGAAGAAAGAAAAAGGTATGAAGATGGAACTTGCTTTCTCCCAGTGATGTGATACGGGAGCCACCTGTCAGTGGCTGCTGGAGATCTAACTCGGACCTGTAGAATGGATCTCTATGTGAGAGGAGGAAAATGATGATGATGATGATGATGATACAAAGAGACTGAGACCTGCCCCTGCACTTAGGTATGGTCCTTAAGATAATAGGGATGATCAAGAAGCAGAATGGGGCCAGGAGAGAAGCAACATGAATCTTACTTTCATATGAATCAGGTAACAGAGGATTGAACACACACGCACACACAAACACAAATCTAAACACATATTTAGTTTTTTTTAAATAACTTTTTATTGATAGAACCCATGCCAGGGTAATTTTTTACAACATTATCCCTTACACTCACTTCTGTTCTGATTTTTCCCCTCCCTCTGTCTACTCCCTCCCCCAGATGGCAAGCAGTTCTTTATATGTTAAATAGGTTACAGTATATCCTAGATACAATATATGTGTGCAGAACCGAACAGTTCTCTTGTTGCACAGGAAGAATTAGATTTAGAAGGTATACATAACATGGGAAGAAAAACAAAATGCAAGCAGTTTATATTCATTTCCTTCTTTCTTTGGATGTGGCTGCTTCTGTCCATCCTTGAGCAATTGAAACTGAATTAGATCTCTTTATCGAAGAGATCCACTTCCATCAGAATACATCCTCATACAGTATCGTTGTTGAGGTATACAATGATCTACTGGTTCTGCTCATTTCACTTAGCATCAGTTCCTGTAAGTTTTGCGAATCCTCTCTGTATTCATCCTACTGGTCATTTCTTACAGAACAATAATATTCCATTATGTTCATATACCACAAGTTACTCAACCATTCTCCAATTGATGGGCATCCATTCATTTTCCAGCTTCTAGCCACTACAAACAGGGCTGCCACAAACATTTTGTCACATACAGGTCCCTTTCCCTACTTTAGTATCTCTTTGGGGTATAAGCCCAGTAGAAACACTGCTGGATCAAAGAATATGCACAGTTTGATAACTTTTTGAGCATAGTTCCAAATTGCTCTCCAGAATGGCTGGATGTGTTCACAATTCCATCAACAATGTATCAGTGTCCCTGTTTTCCCACATCCCCTCCAACATTCCGCATTATCTTTCCCTGTCATTCTAGCCAATCTGACAGGTATGTAGTGGTATCTCAGAGTTGTCTTAATTTGCATTTCTCTGATTAATAATGATTTGGAGCATATTTTCATATGTCTATAAATAGTTTTAATTTCTTTGAGAGTTGTCTGTTCATATCCTTTGACCATTTATCAATTGGAGAATGGCTTGATTTCTTATAAATTAGAGTCAATTCTCTATATATTTTGGAAATAAGGCCTTTGACTGTAAAAATGTTTTCCCAGTTTATTGTTTTTCTTCTAATCTTGTCTACATTTGTTTTGTTTGTACAAAAACTTTTCAATTTGATATAATCAAAATTTTCTATTTTGTGGTCAATAGTGATCTCTAGTTCTTCTTTGGTCATAAATTCCTCCCTCTTCCACAGGTCTGAGAGGTAAACTATCCTATGCTCTTCCAATTTATTTATAATCTTATTATTTATGCTTAAGTCATGAACCCATTTTGACCTTATCTTGGTGTATAGTGTTAAGTGTGGGTCAAGGCCTAGTTTCTGCCATACTAATTTCCAATTTTCCCAGCAATTTTTGTCAAATAATGTGTTTTTATCCCCAAAACTGGGATCTTTGGGTTTGTCAAACAACTAGATCATTAAAGTTATTGGCTGTTTTGTCCTTTGAACCTAACCTATTCCATTGATCAACTAGTCTATTTCTTAGTCAATACCAGATGGTTTTACTAACTGGATCTGATATAGCTAGACCACCTTCATTTGATTTTTTTTCATTATTTCCCTTGAAATTCTTGACCTTTTGTTTTTCCATATGAACTTTGTTGTTATTTTTTCTAGGTCATCAAAATAGTTTTTTGGGAGTCTGATTGTATAGCACTAAATAAATAGATTAGTTTAGGTAGTATTGTCATCTTTATGATATTTGCTCGCCCAATCCAAGAGCATTTAATATTTTTCCAGTTGGTTAGATCAGACTTAATTTGTGTGGAAAGTGTTTGGTAGTTTTGCTCATAAAGTTTCTGTTTTTCCCTTGGCAGATAGATTCCTAAATATTTTATACAATCAGTAGTTACTTTAAATGGAATTTCTCTTTGTAACTCTAATTGTTGGGTTTTGTTAGTGATATATAAGAATGTTGATGCCTTATGTGAGTTTATTTTGTATCCTGCAACTTTGCTAAAGGTGTGGATTGTTTCTAATAACTTTTAGTAGAGTCTCTGGGGTTCTCTAAGTATACCCTCATATCATCAACAAAGAGTGATAATTTTAACCTCTTATTCTCTCAGAGAGAAATATGACAAAATGTGGAATCAGATTCAGTTTTTTCATTTTGTTACAGACAATGAGTTGCAAGCAATTGGTTGAGGGAAAGAGTAAAACTACCTATCAACAATAAATACAAACCAAATATGTTAAAGGCTTCATTAGTATTGCTTAAGTATAATGTCATTGTTACATGCCTGGTGTGGGACCTGTATTGTTTAACAAAAGATAGGCAGAGATTGAAGACAGATGACAAAGCAGAGATGATGGAAGAGGCAATCTATTGCAAAAGACAGAATGGCATGAGATTTCTTGTACAAGTAAAGGGATTGGTAAGGAGTAAGGTCACTTCATCATATGAAATAAGTAGAGGAGAAAATAGTTGTAGAAGGCACCAATAGCAAAGGCAGTGATAGAAGATGAGGAAGAAGAAAAAGAGGAAGTTCACAGGCTCATTTTCTTCAAAATCTTCTGCCGATAGAATGAAGGGAAGGGGAACAATGGAAAGGTTGAGGAGGGAAAGGTTTGGAAGATCCAATAGTGGATAATGAAATAATGATAAAGAAATATAGTAGGATTGTCTAGCAGCAGTGAGGATCCTGTTGGGATCATGTAAAACAAATTTTTAGCAGACCCAGTCAGAAAAAATCATGTGATTTTTCTTTGTTCATTCAGCAAACATATATTTCGGAGTAAAGCTGGTGAGTGGTGGGAGAGGCAATCAAGGCTGAGGCTTGACCGAGTTTAGTTAATGATAAAAAGAGGGGAGAGAAGAGGTCATGGTAGAGTTGAATTTGTTCACCAGAGAGTCAAGGTAAGGAGAAAATGAGTTGTCAACATATTGCAGATCATATTGAGGATGGAGAGTAGTGCTTTGTGAGGAAAATAAGTATGAGGTGGATTGAATGGCTACCTTGGGTATTATTAGGGTGGCAATGCACATCTAACACTGTATTTCACAAATTCCCTCATAAACATGAAGTGAATTGTCCATCAACTATGTATATATTTATTTATAGGTCAGAATCAGTACAAAAAAACAATGATAGCAATGCACACGTAGAAAATTGTTTTTATTTGCATTTTTGTAATTAGTAATGGTTAGGAACATTTTTTGCAGGTGGCTATGGATAGCCTACATTTCTTCCCCTGAGAACATATGATCTATGATGCAATAAGATCATTTTTAATAATATATAATTATAATTTTGGATTTACCTAATGGAAATTTCTTCTGTTCTTTTTATGTCTGCAGCAAAAGGGTTCTGAGGCAACCAATGAAAAGGAGAAATCTTCTGGTGAGAATGGTAAGACAATACAAAACACCCACACATACCAGCAATATATAGAGCACTAGGTTGATTGAACACAGGAAGATATTGATCTAAATATTATCTCTGACACTTATTAGCTGTGTGACTTTATCATTTAACCTTCCTACATATCTTAGGGAATGAAGTCCTTAAGAATAATTTACTATGTCACAGATGAGTTTTGATCTATTTTGGTTTGAGGATTTCCCATAAAAGAAGTTCCTTATACTGATAAAAACACAGATTCCTTTGTGCATTTGAGAATATATGTTTATATATATATCAAATGTAATATAACATATATATGTAAATCATGTAATATAATATTTAATATGTATATTCACAATTCATTATATATTATGCACACACACATTATATGTACATTAATATCAAGTCAGAACTCTCTCTGACATATAATTTTAGTGCCTCGGGAATTACATCTTTTACCTCACTTCCCAAAATCACAGAATCAGTATGTCTCAGATGCAAGACTTGAAGCTGGGTATCTCTGAATTCCAGATCAACTCGCTATCTATTACTCTATGTACTTTGCTGAGTCTCTCTCCCTTCTCCCTAGTGTGTGTGTGTGTGTGTGTGTGTGTGTGTGTGTGTGTGTGTAAGAAAATCATTTATAAATATAAGAACATTTTACCTCTGAGGGTTCCCTTTGTTTAGGATATTTGTAAGTTAAATAATTTATTTCCTTTCCCTTCTCTCCAACCTCTCTTCCCTTCTACCCAGGAATACCTTAAACATTTCTCTGTTATTAAATTTCCATCCTTTTCATTTGATGATTAAGCTTAGCTTTTTGGAATATTTAGTTTGGGTTTGTAGTTTGAGTTACTTTGTTTTTTGGAATTTATTTCATGTTTATCTTTGATTTCTCATTATCATGGAATACTTTAGGATTTCATTGTTATGTTTCTATTTGAGTCTGTGTCTTTTGTTTATGCTCCATGAATTGTTTACTGTTTTTAATGCATTATGTGTTATAAAATATATGTTTATTATTTATACTTTTTTAGATTTGTTTACTTTATCTTTGTTTCATGATGAATTGTCAATTTTTTCTTAAAAGTTCAATGTTATGTTTATAAATATGAACATTCTTTAGCAAGCCTGTTTAAAAGATGCAATAAACTTTTAGTTCTGGTTTCTTCACCAATTTGTTCAATTTTATATTTTCTCTTTTGTTTTTCTTTTTGTTAACTTTATCCAAAACTGAGAATGTCACATTGATATTTCTTGTAATTATTGAATTATTGTTTTCTTGAGGTTCAGTTAATTTTTCCTTTGGGAAATAGGCTCAGATATTTAGAGTATATAGGTTTAATATTGATATTGCTTTGTTGTCTCTACTCCCCACCCCCCAGAATATTGTAATTATCTTGTTTATTCTTTTTTATGTTTTGACTATTTGTTTTTACTTTGATAGAATGACACTTCTTTATGTATAGCATAGCAAATTTTATTCTTTTCCTTTATTCTTATTCTGCATTTTTCTTTGATTTTTTTAAAATATGCAACAGATTGTGGGTTCTTTTTTTTTTTTTCTTTTAGCCTTGGCTAGCAGTTTTTTTCTTATTTAATTTTTTAATTCATTTACATTTAAAATCATGGAAGTTAGATTTATACTTTCCTTGATTAGTTTTTAATATTTTTAATTTCTAAACTGGGGCTTCCCTCTCTTTCTCTATAATTATAGTGCCAACTATTTTCAGTCACTTTAGCTGAATATATTTTAAGGCAACTTTAATATGTTTTTCTTCTCCTTCAACTACCTTACCCCTTTGCCTTGTTTTAGAGTTTTGCTTAAATTAATGGCATTTCTTCTTTTTCCCTATTATTTAATTTCCTCCTTCTTGTTTTTCTTCTCAGTTAAATAATCAAGTACAATTCCCCTTCTTTTGTCATATTGGTTAGTCTTTGTAGATTTCATTTTTGGTGCTTTTTTTCTTAAAAGATTTTCATTTCTTTATTGTCTTCATTATTTATCTTATTTTACTATTGATTCTAGACTTTTATTCATTGATTAATGACCCTGATACTTTTAAAATCCTTCTTTATTCTTTGTTTCCTCAAGTTTATAATGTACTTATTTTGGGTTCCCTCTTCAAAGCACTTACTACATTAAGAGATCTTGCTCCCTGGATTCTATTTTTCTGTTGTGGCGTGATATAAATTTTACTATGTCCTTCATCATGTTATTCATTATTAATGTTTAACTTCCTTATGTTCATTTCTCATTCCCCCACCTCCATTCCCATATTTGCCATGAAATTTCCTTTTTGGTTTCATGTTCTGGATGATAGTACAAAAGCTTTGATTCCCTTTTTCCTGTAACAATATCAGTGATCTCTATAAGCACACAGTATTTGCAGGTTGGCCCATTGAAAATTCCCTACTTTCCTTTTTTCCTTATGGGAACCTTCATCAGTGGTACCTTCTCTCATCACTGAAAGATTTCTTTCTTTCTCTAATCTATAAATCACTGTGTTTGCTTCTTCTCCCATTCTCCTGTAGATTCTCTTTTTCCTGAGTACTACAGGGTTATTTTCTCCTTGTTGTTAACCTTTGAGTTTATTATATTCATCAAATATTATCCCATATGTGTTTCCTACTTTCTTTTCTTTTGTATGTTCTCCCATTCTGTAATTTAGCCCCCCTAAAATTTGACCCACCTCTAGGTGAGGTGCTATGAAATTTAATTCATGAAGTTTCTGACTTGCTTTTCCACTATCATTTCTATTTGATTTTGCTTTTATCCTTCTCTGATTATGTATTTTTATAAAGGGATTTTGAAGTGATTTTTCTGTTATTTTGTTATCCTTGATTGTTATGCTTATTTACCTTTCATGTATTTTTGTGGTACCTATTTTGTCTCCCATATTTTAAATAGTTTCTACCTTGGAGATCTTGCTCCATGCCCCTCCCTACCTTTGTGTGTGTGTGTGTGTGTGTGTGTGTGTGTGTGTGTGTGTGTGTGTGTGTGTGTGTTGGGACTCATGCTTAGAAATATCAGTTCATTTAAGTGATAAAAAGGGAATTGCATAAAAGTAAGAGTTTTCCCACGTCCCTGATCATGTAGTTCATACTCATCTCTAGTCTACCTCCTGTAGAACTTGCAGCATAGAGTTTTGTTTTATTTTTGTTCCTTAGAGATGATCTGTGGATATTTTTAACTGGTACTTTTTTTTTCAATGTTCAAAAGTTTTTGAACCATGTTCTCATATTATTTCTTTCATTGTGGTGTTCATGTTTGGTGACTTGTATGTTCTTCTGAGAGATCTGTGTAAGAATTCTTTTAAGTTATTTATGAATTCTTTCTTTTGAGATCAATATACTTTGCTTATATAGAGATCACTTTTTTCCAATTTTATTGATTTTTACTTCTCTTCTTCAAGATTGTGCTTTACTTTCATACATTAGCATTTTCTGTTTTATTTCTTTGATGTGACTTGGCATTGTGAATTCAAGTTTCCCTATTCTTTCATTTATTTTTGGTGAACAGTCCATAATTTCTACTCTCACTATTTTTATTTCTTTTTAAAGTTAGTTAGGAAGTCATGGTTTCATGATGTCTTCGGTACTCTTGTCAAGGATCCATGAGATCCTCTATATATTTAGATGCTGATTTCATTTTTCTTTATTCATAAATGGCTGGAATCTCTTAGCTGATCCGAAAGCTATGGCATAAACACATTACAGTGCCTGACATATAGCAAGCTCTTAACAAATGCTTGTTTATGGATTATAATTAGCATTTTCCCTGTTGGTTTATCTGCTTATGCTTACGGTATTTAATTCAGTTTTCTTCCTCCTGAGGGCTTTGGTAATTTCAATCTATTTTCCTTATATTTCCCTATTGCTTGCTTTCCAACTCCTTTCTTTTGATCATACTTTCCTTGGGGACTGTACCTGAAAACAGTCTCAATCTTTCCCATACTGGGCAGTTTGTATTTCATCAGTCTTAGAATTTGTCCCTGATGGATACTGGGCTCTTTTTCCTAAGCTTTAGTGGAGTGACAACCTGTTCCATAAAGTGATACATGTATCTTTCCTTAGTTTGATCTCTCCTAAGTTCTCTGGCTTAGCTCTGTTGTAAAAGTATTTGTTATACTAATCTAGAATTATACCAATACCAAAATATTGTGAGATTGAAATATGAATCCATCATGTAATTGAGAAATCCAGTTCATTTTCTGAATCCTAGAGTTTGTTTACCAATGGAACAAAGTAATAGAAAAATCAGAATATTCAGTTTCAAATTCCAGTTATGCCACTTTTCCTTGTTTTATGTGGGACTCAGCAGTTAAGCATTTTGGACCATCATTTTTCTCACCTGTAAAATGAAGGGATTGGCTAGAAATTCTTTAATGTTTCTCTTACTTTTCATATTCTAGGAATATACCATTCTACAAATTCATTTATTAAGCATTTGCTAATGCCTACTATGTTCAAGAAAAATGCTATTGATTTGCTTTGATTTTTAAAGCCAGAATGAATTTTGTGTTGCTGGCTCTTTTGACAAAATACAGTATGCATGCCAACTAAAAATGTCCTAGAAACTGGGCTAGACACAGCCCAAAGTGAAGCAGCGCATACTGTCAATGAGCTTCTAGTCTACTGGGAGATAATGACATATGAAAAGAGAATATAGAATAAGCAAAAAGCAAATGTAAATGTTAGAGTAAAGAGATAATAATTGGGGAAATAGGAAATAGGAGTTTTTGAAAGAAGTCATATTTGATTTGAATCATGAAGGGGTTTTAAGAATCAGAGTTTAAAATGGAGCACCTTTTATTCATGGAATATAGCCTGTACAAAAGCACAGAGATGGGAAAATGAATTCTGAGGGAGGGAACAACAAATAAGCACGATAGGAGCATTCTGTGTATTTGACAGAAAATTTAGGAGGAAATATAATGAGATCTATTATGAACATGTTAAGTTTGAAATGTCTATGAAATCTCCAAGTATGAAATATCCAGATATCCAAGGAAATGTGTTAAGGGATAGGTCAATTCTCCGAAAGCCTCCACAGATGTGGATCATAACATCTGAAAGAGTTGCAAGACAGTCTTTGCTGACACAGATATTGTGTTTGGGAATGAGATAAATTGGAGGCAGAGGGAAGAGGAAAGAGGTCAGACAATGCAACAGTCTTTCAGTCAGAGAGGTCAGAGAACAGCAACTGCCCCTCAATCTCCTTGTATTATCCTCTCTCAAGAGGAGATCCATTCTGGGTTGGAGCTCCAGCAACCACTGTCAGGTGGCTTCCATTTTTCCAACAGCTCTCCCGTGTATTCCAGCAGGGATGTTCTGCAGTACATTGGAAATTTAGGATAGAGCTCAAGAAAGACATGAAAGTTAGACATGAGGTGGGTATCATGTATAGGAAAGAAGTTAAATCCATGAAAGCTTAGTACTTAAAAATTAGAAATGTAGAAGGAGAAGAAGGTATCAAGACAAAAATCTTGGGATTTGGGCCGTTGGCCTGGACATGGAAGAGGAACTGGCAAGGAATGTTTTTAGTCAGTCAGTCAGTCAATATTTTTTAAGTGGCTACTATGTATTGAGCACTGTCCTAAGGGCTGGGGATGCAAAAAGAGGCAAAAGATAGTCCTTGTCTTCAAGGAGAGGGACAATTTAATGGGGGGAGACAATGAAAAAACAACTATGTACACATAAGCTATATATAAAATAAATAGGAAATGATTAACAAAGAGAAGAACTACAATTAAGAAGGATTTGTAAAGGCTTCCTGTAAAAGATAAAATTTTAATTGGAACTTGAAGGATGCCGGGGAATTCTGTAGGCAGAAATGACAAGTGAGAGCATTTCAGACATGAAATAACTAATGACCAATAGGTTATTGCAATAGTGCAAAAATAATGACAAGGAGCATGAAGGAGGCAGAGACAAAATGTGGAAATAGCAATGGGAATGTAGGAGTATTCCAACTCCCCTGACTCACTCAGTTAGCTAAAGGGAGTGAGTGTAGCCAGTATTGTGAAGAGTGCCAAGGGAAACTGTGTCATCAGGAAGGAGAAAGTTTTCTGTGATTGCTAGAAGATGGAAGAAGTGTGAGAGGAAAGGATTTAAGATAATGGGAATTTTGTTCTTTTTATATAGATGAATCTGTCTTATAAGTAGAAAGAATGCTACAAAAAAGTAGTGAATAGAAACCCATGAAGAAGAGAGTGTATAGAAGAAAAGAGGTGAGTTAACAGTATCAAAATTTTAGGAAGATCAAGAAGAATGAATCCTGAGGGTGGGAAAACAATTGGATTTAGCAATAAAGAGATTATGGATGACTCTTTTAGAGAGCAGTATATTTTTTCTCTTTTTAGCATTTTATTTTCAAAATATATTCATTGATAGTTTTCAACATTCACCCTTGCAAAACTTTTGTTCCAAAATTTTCTCCCTCCTTTCCCTTATCCCTTCCTTAGAAACCGAGTAATCCAATATATGTTAAGCATGTGCAATTCTTTTTTTTTTTTGAGGCAATTGGGGTTGAGTGACTTGCCCAGGGTCACACAGCTAGACAGTGTCTGAGACCAGATTTGAACTCGGGTCCTCCTGACTTCAGGGCTGGTGCTCTATCCACTGCGCTACCTAGCTGCCCCCAAGCATGTGCAATTCTTTTATACATATTTCCACATTTGTCATGATGCACAAGAAAAATCATATTAAAATGGAAAGAAAATGAGAAAGAAAAAAACAAGCAAACAACAACAAAAAAGTGAAAATACTATGTTGTGTTCTACATTCAGCCCCATAATCCTCTTTCTGGATGCAGATGACAACTCTCTAAGATTACAAATTGATAAACAGTTGCTGATCTGTTTTTGAAGTTGGAATTTCCTTATTAGGAGTTTTCTATAGAAATGAAATCACAAATTCAGATTTAAAAACAAGTCCTTCTAAAATCTTGAGGTAAACAAGAGAATGGGATGAAGGAAGCAAATAGAAAAAAATATTGAAAATGTCAGCTGGAAGATGTTATTGAAGTCATGGAAAGGAGAATAATAATAGTTTATATTTACATAATATTTTAAGGTTTGCAAAATACTTCATGTATATAACACCAGAAGACATTCTTAACTCTTCCTTCCCTTTGGATAAATAGGGCAAAGTTTAGTCTTTGAGACTAATGCTCATGGGCCTAGCAACACCATGGCTTCAATTGGTTCATTCTTCTAGGGGAAATCCAATTAAAGACTGAGTCCAAGACTTAAGGTTATTCTTGGGAGAGTTATCAGATTACTCACAGCTAGAGTTAACTTGTATAAATTGTTAAATTTTCAGTGTGTGCAATTACACTTCAAAAATCAGCAAGTACTACAAATCAGGGTTTGAATTACTGCTTTTTTGATTGTGTATGTGCAATTTGAATTAACAGAAGACATGAAAAAAAACCTCTGGAATTCAATGACTATGATTTCAGAGACTAGCTCTGAAATGAAACTAGAAAAGGCAAAAAAATTGCAAGGACAATTTTTATCAAGAATCTGCCTTATACATTTACTCAGGAAGAACTCAAGGAAGTATTTGAAGATGATATAGAATGTAGACTGATCTACACCGATATGAAAAGGAATTGCCCCCATTGAATTTAAGAGAAGCAATTTAAAGCCTTGGAACTGAGATTAATGATTGGACATCATTTTGTACTACATAGGAGAGAAAATTCAAGGGCAAGAGAAATCAAGAGGTGGGAAGAATAATTTCTGGAGCAGGAGACAAAATGGCAGTTTCAAAGACACTATTGCTGAATAACCTTGCCTACAGTGCCACAGAAAGTGTCTGAAAAATGTTTAAGAAGGCAACATCAATCATCTGCCAAACAACCAATGCCAACCAAAAGGATTTGTATTTATTTAATTTGCCTCTGTGGAAGATGCAAAAGAAGCTTTGAATTCTTATAACAATATAGAAATTGAAGGCAGAGGAATCAAATTAGAGTTAAAAGGACATTTGACAACTAATGCAGCTGCAAGGATGTAATCCTACAAAATATTCACCAAAGGTCTGTCTGAAGACATGACAGAAAAAAAATTGAAAGATTCATTTCATAGTTGAATTGGTTCCAGGATAGTCACAGAGAGGGAGACTGTGGTGTTTTTCTTCTTTAAAATATAATATGAAGGTTCTCTCTGGGAGTAGGTTTCTTGGGGAGGTTTTCTGGAGGGAGCCTTAGTTTCATTTGGGCTGCACCCAAATGCAGCCAGGTGCTAAAAGTTCAGATCTTTTATTGTGTCCTTCAATATAGCCTGGTTAGCTTTCTTAGAGGCCTTTCTCTCTTCTTGGTTCTAAGAACTCTTGCAATTTGTCCCTTGCTTCTGCCTCACCTTTCCTTGGTTCCGAGAGCTCTTACAGCTTTGTTCTTTGCTTCTGCTTTCTTCAGTCTCCAGCCAGCATCAAGGTGAAAATTGGAATGAATCTCTCTTGCCTCTGAGAGAGGGCTTGTAGGCTTCCTCCCAGAGTGCTCCTCTCCAACCCCTAGCAATGTTTCTGAAGTAAAACTTGACTGGCTCCCTGAAGCTCTATTTATGCTCCTTCTCTGAGAGTGGGATTGTGGGAAACGAGAGTGGGATTATGGGTTTCCTCCCAGAGTGCTCTCTAGCCCTAAGAGCTTCAAGGGAGGTGTGAATTCACAAAGTCACAAAGTTAACTTTGTGAATCTCCCATACTTGTGAACTCCAATGAGTACTTAAATACTTCTTGCTTATATGAGCTTTCTAAAGGTGTGAACCAATAAGCACTGTATCAATTCCATTGAGTTAACCCCAGGATTCTAACATCTCCCTTGAGTTATTACCTTGTTTCAAGTTGAGTCAACACTAGGATTCCAACAGGAGACTTGTTTAAACAGTACAGTTTTATGGATTTTAATTCATAAGAAGATGCTAAATAGTCATGGAAGACCCAGGAAATAGATGGAAGCAAATAACTCTGGTTTGGGCCAAATTCAGTGACTTTGGAGACCATGGTGAAAGTGGCTATTTGGTGGGCAAGAAAGTGGTAAATGAGGCAAAAGGATTGATGGTGGCAGAGATCAAGAAAACTTTGTAGAGTAATTTTTAATAAGCCCAAGGAGACAACAATTTAGAAATAAAGAAAACAAAGTTTGAATAACTTCTCCCTCTTTATTTTAACTCTTGTTCTTTGAATGAACCATGGAAATTTTATACTGTCATTTAATCTTTGACAAAACATTCTGAGGACATTCTAAAACAAACATGAAGTTTAGAAAACTTGGACAAATCTGCATAACATTTCAAGGAAGAGAACTTACTGATTTTGACTGTATGCCTGTTCCATATAAACATTTTTGTATAGACAAATGATGCAGGAATTAATGTTTTTATCTATAAGTTGTCTAGAATTTACACTTTTATAGCCCATGTACAAAACCATTTTTTTCCTATAAAAATTATAATTAAAAAAATAGAACAAAATAAAATTGAAAGAAAAACCCTCAAAATGTGTCATTTTATCACAACCTGCTGACTACCAAATGTTGTAGATGCAACTCTAAAATTAGTGCTCTCTGTTCAGGTTCAATGTTGGGACAAAATGAGGCACTGATGAGTCATTGAACACTTAACAAAGGAAGAGGTTTGCTTTGTCCTAACACAACAAGAATATGCAACAAAAATATATAGTAAGGATACAGTGGCAGCTTCTCTGGACATGGTCCCCCTTATCTCCTGGAAATGTTTCTAATTAGTCAATCATTAGGATATAGTAACTATAATTTCAGAGGCCTTGAACCCATGTGGCTTGGTTTTTTTTATTGGTCCTAGGCCAGAAAGTTGCACCATTGTTTCTTTCTATAAGTTATATATATAAGTCTATATATACATTTATATAAGTTATACTTTATATAAATGTGGAGAGGAACTTATATCAGGATAAGGGGAGGCACTTCAGGGAAATTCTATCCTACTACAGGTGCTATTATTGTGGTGACTTGCTTTTTGACAATAAAGATAGAGCAGTAAGTATCTACCTGGTCCTCAGAGAAGAAAGGGAACTGTCATTCAAATACCTCTCATACAATAAAGATTATATATTCCCTTTTCAATATGGCTTTCAGTGATGAGGAGGTCCTGACTAGTGGCAATTTTTCATGATCCATGATTACCAGTGATTACTCAGAATGTATCATCTTCACTTTAATCCTGATTTTCTGATGCTGTTATTGCTCATAGCCATCTCTTTACACTGATCTACAGCACAAATGTGGTAAAACAAATCACGTAGATCTGATAATTGGGAATTGAGACTGAGTCTTTTTAAAGGTGGATGTAAGGAAAAAAATCCAGATATTTCTGATCTTTCTTCTACATCACTCACTTCTTCTGGATATTCACTCCCTCCTCTTTTTTTGTTTCTTTTTCCTATGCTTCTGTTAGATTTTAGTGCTTGTATAATGCTTCTTGAATCCTGGCCATCAAGATTAACCAGTGATGGGTTTAAAATCATTTAAGGGGTGAAAATTCTTCTAAAAGAACTTAAGGACCTTACTTAATACCACGGGGTGGATTCTTGTAGGAGAAGTAGCTTAATTCCTTGTTCTCATTAGGCTAGATTTTCTATAAACTGTATTAAAATCATCCTCAAGTCTTCATTGGTCCTAGGGATTAAAGGCTCAGGCTTTTAATATCACTTTCTGGGTGTGTTTACTGAAGACAAAATAGCCCTGTAACTCCTTTAACTTTACCCTTGAATTTGTAAATATTATGTCACTTTTTGCAAATATGTTTTGCATCGTGCCTCTTTTCTTTATTTCATTAATAACCTATTAAAGGTTCTTATTCTTTCTTTTATTTTGAACTCTTTGTTGAGATCCAACATTCTTGCTTTTCTTTAGCACTAATTTTTACCTCAATCTACTTTTCCTTAACCTATTCTCTTTCACTTATCCCCTCTCCCTTTTAATTTGTACAGTCTTATCTCACTTAATTCTAATTCACTTCATGTCATGGCATCAGCTCCCTGATGTCATGGTCCTCTTCCAGAAAAAAGGACAAAGCTCACATGAAAGTGAGATTCAAGTCTTGTCCACTCCTTTCAACCCTTCCTCTTTGTTTCCACTTTTGCATTCCAATTATGTGATATTATTTCCCTCATCTTTCTTATTTTCTTTCACTCCCCCTTATGTGTTCCATTTTATCTCCCTTTCAATTTTTTTTTTTACCATCATCAAATCATAACAAACTACTCCCAAGACTTCTGTCTCTGCTGACTTCTATGTCCCCTGATGATGAGAGGATTCTAAGGGGACACATTATACTAAAATGTAAATAGTTTATCCTTGCTTAATCCCTTATGATTTTTTTTTGCTCATATTTACCTTTCAATGCTTCTCTTGACTCTTGAATTTGCATTTTAAATTTTCTATGGGATTCTTTTCTCCAGAAATGTTTAGAAGTCTATTTCATTAACAAAACATTTTTTTTTCTGTCATGGGCCCAAGCTCAATTTTTATGGGTATGCCATTCTTGATTGTGTGTGTGTGTGTGTGTGTGTGTGTGTACACATAAAACACATATATATGTGTATATATGTATGTATGCATATATATATGTATGTACACAGACTTACATATCATCTAAAATATCATTTTCCAAGTTCACCACTCTTTCATAATGGGGCTGTTAAGACATGTGTGATTTTGATTGTCTATATTTGACACTTATTTCTTCTTTCTGGATGCATGCAGTATTCTTTTCTTTTTAATGGAAACTCTTGATGTTAGCTATAATATTCCTGGAACTTTTCATTTTAGGATTTTTTTCATGAAATGACTAATCCATTCTTTCTATTTTCACTGTGCCTTTTGATTCTAAGAAATTTGGGAAGGTTTTGGAAGCAGTGCCTTGAAATTTAATGTCTAGGCTGGCTCCCTCTCTTTTTGGTTATAGTTTTCATGTAGTCTAATAATTGTTAAATATTGTCTCTTTTCTCTGTTTTTTTTTCCCCTGAGGAAATTGGGTTTAAGTGACTTGCTCTGGGTGACACATATAGGAAGTGTTAAGTGTCTGAGGCCAGATTTGAACTTAGGTTCTCCTGACTTCAAGGCTGGTGCTCTATCCATTGCACCACCTAGTTGCCCTCCCCCCTCCTCTCTCTTTTTTTAAAAGATCATTTGTTTTCAGTAAGGATACTTCATATCTTTTCTATTTTCAGAATTTTGATTATGATTTAAATTTTTAAAAATTGTATAATGAGTCATTAACACCTATTTAGTCCATTGCGATTTTCAGAATGTTTGTTTTTTAGGCAGCTTTTGTGTGGCTGAATGAGGTTCTATAACTTGTATTCCAAATTGATTCTTTTCCCAATTCTTTTATCAATTTCATTTCCCCATTTTTCTTTAACATTTTCATTTGATTTTAATTTTAATATTTGTTTATTGTAATTTTTTTACATTTAATCCTTTTAATTTAATTCAGCCCCTTTAATATTTGTAATTTCCCTTTCTGTCATGTTAGTCAATCTGCCAGATGTTGATTCCTCAGAATTGTTTTAATTTTCATTTCTCTAATCAATGGTGATTTAGAATATTTTTTATATGATTATAGATAGCTTTGAGCTTTTCTTTTGAATATAGCTATTCATTTCCTTTGTCCATTTATTAATTGGAGAATAATTCATTTTTTATAAATTTGTCTCAGTTTCCTAATTGTTTAAAGAATGATGCTTTTAGTAGAGAAACGTTCTTTTAATTCTGCCCTCACTCAATTATCTGCCTTCTTTCTAATCTTGGTTGCACTGGGTTTGTTTGGATAAAAAATTTTAATTTCATGTAATCAAAGTTATTTTTTAATTCTCATGATATTCTCTGTTTAGTCATAAATTCATCCTTTATCCATAGATCTGACAGGTAATATTTGCAATGCTTATGATATCACTTTTTTATGTCTAAATCATATACCCATTTTGATCTTATCTTGGTATATATTGTGAGATGTTGGTCTGTATCTAGTTTCTGCCAAACTACTTTCCAGTTTTCCCAGGACTTTTGTCAAGAAGTAAGTTCTTCCAAAAGCTTGGATTTTTGGATTGATCAAATACTAGATTACTATGGTCATTACTACCTATTCCATTCCATGCATCCACTACTCTATTTCTTGACCAGTACTGATTGTTTTCATTATTAACACTATGTAATATAGTTTGAAATCAGGTACTGCCAGGCTGCTTTCCTTCACATTTTTTCTCCTTACCTTTTGTTCTTCCAGATGAATTTTGTTATTGTTTTTTTCCCTAGCTCTATTAAATATTTTTCTTATAGTTTGGCACTAATAAGATTAATTTTAATAGAATTTTTGTTGTTGTTGTTGTTGTTGTTTTGGTTCAGTTTACCCATGAGCAATTAACAATTTCCCCAATTGTTTGGATTTTATTTTATTTGTGGAAATAATGTTTTAATCGTGTTCATATAGTTCTTCAGTTTATTTTGTCAGGAAGACTCCCAAGTTTTTTACATCGTCTGCATTTATTTTAAATGGAGTGTGGTGTTTTTCTTCTTTAAAATATAATAATGTTCTCTGTGGGAGCAGGTTTCTCGGGGAGGTTTTCTGGAGGCAGTCTTAGTTTCAGTTTCAAATAATAATCACCCAAATGCAGCCAGCTGTTAAAAGTTCAGATCTTTTATTGCTTCCTCCAAAATAGCCCGGTTAGTTTTTCTTAGAGGCCTATCTTTCTGCTTGGTTCCAAGAACTCTTGCAGTCGTCCTTTGCCTCTGCTTTCTTCAGCCTCCAGCCAGCATAAAGGGGGAAGATGGAATGAATCTCTCTTGCCTCCGAGAGAGGGCTTCTGGCTGATCTCACTTCCCTCTCAATATTTTCAGCTGAACTCACTTAACTGGCTTACTGAAACTCTATTTATGCTCCTTCTCCGAGAGTGGGATTATGGGTTTCCTCCCAGAGTGCTCTCTGCCCCTAAAAGCTTCTTGCTTATATGAGCTCTCTAAAGGTGTGAACACAAGCATTGTTTCTATCAGTATTAGCAATTTATCACCTTGTAAGGATTTGCTCTAAGGTGTGAACCAATAAGCATGGTATCAATTCCATAGAGTTAACATTAGGATTCTAACAATGGAGTTTCTCTTTTTATCTGTTGATTAAAATATTTAGTCAAATAGAAGTATTTAGGACAAACTAAATCCTTATAAGTTCTCAGAATATAAAAGCACTTTCATTTAGGTATGGCTATTATAAAAACAGAAATACATGAAATAACATAAAGAGGAAAATATGAAATATAATAATTTTATACTCAGGTATTACTTCTTGAGTGTATCCTCTCATCTTTATACTAATTATATGAAGCCTATTTTTTGATTGTGATCAAAAGTATTCCCCTGAATTTCATCTTACTTTCCAAATTGGTCTTGGCTTTGGGGTCTGCTTTCATCTTATATTCAATTATTTTCTTGTTTATTTTCTTGAGACAGATGGACAAAAGAAAATTCAAGAGGAATTTCAAATCGACATGGATGCACCAGAGACAGAACGAGCAGCTGTGACAATACAATCTCAATTTAGAAAATTCCAGAAGAAAAAGGCAGGGTCCCAGTCTTAGTGTTAAGTGTTTCCTCACAATTAATGATAATGAATAGAATTCTACAATCAACTGACAAAAAATTCATGTATGAACAAATAATCAGCAAAACTCTTCAAATAGCCACACATTACACATCTGAATTACAAAGACAAAGTGCATGCACACAAGTTGTTGATATTTATAGACTGTAGAAAAATGTAAGACAATATTTAAATGAATGAAGCTATTTGTTCAGCTCTAGTTCTATCTCTTCTGTTACTAACAACTTTACTTGATGTTAAAATAAAATAAATAAAATAAGTGTCTGTCTTCATTTGATATTTTATGTTAATACAGCAAGATCTTTCCCCAATAATTCAGATATTTATGATAAAAGGGCTTGCTTTATTAAATTTTTCTTTTGGTGCAAAAAGGGATGCTTAGAATAGGGGTAGTGTCATTGGTCTGCCTAATGCTCCATTTTCATATATATATGTTATTCCATAGTTTTAGAACAGGATGTTGATCTCAGACTGCCTTGAATATTTATGTAAACTTCTTCCTAGGAGAAGAGGGTTTGATAGCAACAAGGAAGAACTCATATCTTCTCAACATTGAAGATAATAGCCTGAACTTTAGCTCACAAAAGAGTGATCTCAGGGAATTCAGATGGTGTGGCGATTTTGCAAGGAAAAAAACTCCAGCCTATTTCCCTTTCTGTATTAGTTATTGACCCCATTTATTCTTACATTCTAAAAGCATGTATTTCAATGATTTAAAAGATTCCATCACTAGTCTTTTTTCTCACCTTTATATTCTCTCCCTTGGTGAATTTCTACTACTTCATTTACAACTTTGTACAGATGATTCCTAAGATTTCATCCATCAATATTATGCTCTGGACCCTAAATTCTAATTGCCTATAAATTTTCACCAATCCAGATGTCCCATCTTTGTCTCAAACTCAACTTGTTCTTAACTTAGCTCAATATCTGCCTATCCATCCTTCATATTCTCCTTCTCTCTCCCCTCACCCTCCCGATTCTGTTAATAGCACCACTATACATTTTATTCCTCTCACCTTCAACTACTCTCCCTTACTTAAACATCTGAAAGTTTTTAAATTTTGACTTTGTATTGTCTTTTACATCCTTTGTAATTCTATTATTACCACTCTGGTTCATGTAGCTCTCATTACTTTTCATTTTTTTTGTTACTGTAATGTCTTCCTAACTTCTCTGATTTCATCCTTTTCTCTTCTTGTCTATCTTATATATGAAATTTCTCTTAATGCATAATTCTTATTATCAATCAACAAGCACATATTATGTACCTATTATGATGTTCCAGGAATTATGACAATACATTAGTGATAAACAAACAAGATTGAGACTTCCATAAGAAGCTTAAGTTTTATTTGGAGTTAAACTATTTTAATAAATAAGGAAATTCAGAATTTATATAAAATAAGCAGATAATAGCCAGGAGTTGTAAGGAAGAGATAATTGTCTTGAAGAAGGTGGCACCTGAACTGATCCTTGAAGGGAAGGAGAATATTCTAGGCATAGGGACAGACACAGACACAGACAATAGGTAGAATACTTTGGTTGAGTTTACTGTGTATTTTTGGATTAATAGATAATCAGACTGGAGAGATAAGATGAAGTTAGAATACGACCTTTAAATGCAAAAGGAATTTTTTAAACTGCCAGAATCAAAATTTAAAAATCCTCTGTCTTTAAAGGCCTATAATTATTAGGTTACTTTGTATTTTTCCAGTTCTCAGTATTTTACTCTCCTCCAAGTACTTTGTGATCTCATGACTTTGACTTCTTTGCTGTTCCTTACACAAGATACTCCATCTCCTGATTCCAAGCACTTTTTTTTGCAAGCTAGTCTTTTATTTATTTTTATCATGTACTTTTTTTAGCTTTTTATTTTCAAAATACATGCATAAATAATTTTCAACATTCATCCTTTCAAAGCCTTGTGTTCCAAATTTTTTTTCTCCCTCTCTTCTCCCCACCCCTCTCTTAGACATCAAATAATTCAATATATGTTAAACATGTGCAATTTTTCTATATATATATATTTTCACAATTATCATGCTGCATAAGAAAAATTAGATTAAAAAGAAAAAAATGAGAAAGAAAACAAAAAGCAAGCAAACAATAACAAAAAGGGTGAAAAGACTGTTGTGATCCACACTCAGTCCCTTCAATTTTCTCTCTGGATACTGATGACTCACATGGATTTATTGGAACTAGTCTGAATCACTTCACTGTTGAAAAGAACCTTCTTTTGAGTGGAGATTTGAGGGGAGTTTCTCTAAAGCATTTCCTTGGATTAAGGAAGGATGTTCTTCCCTCCCCTTTTTACAAAGGATAGGGGATGTACCTTCTCACCTTCTTGTGAGGATGGGGCATTTCCCCTAATCTTGAAGTGAAGAGGAGATAGTCTCTCTTAAGCATCTCAATAGTGGTATGTGGCATCTCTAGATGTAGGATAGGTAAATAACCACCCAAATTCTAACCTTGGACCATTTTTACAGTGATGACCTTATGGCAAAGAACAAAGTAAAGGATGATAGCTCATCAGAATACATAAGCAAGGTGGGGGTGAAGGCACAAGGCATTTTAGCAAGCTAGTAAAAGTTTACAGAAAATTAAAATTGTACCACAAGTCAGAGATGTTCCCCAAGTAATATTGTATTTTAATTATAGGCAGACAAAGACACATTTGCAAGAAACAGCAATTATAGAGCGATTAAAGGTAAATAAGAGAGTGAGGATGATAAATTTTCTGCTCGGGGCTAGACTCTTTGAGATGATAATCTCTAGCCCTGGGATCAACCATGGATCCATTGGTCCCAGTATTTTTCTCTATTTAATAAACTACTGAATTGGTCTCTAATCTCTTTGTCTTGCTCAGTTTCTTCAGCATTACAATATGATTTTTAAAATTTTATTTTCAGTTCTGGATTCTTTCCCTCTCTTGCTACCTCATCTACCGATTAAGAAAGTAAGAAATATAAAAATTATTGCATTATGAAATCATACAAATTTCTTCATTAATCATGTTCCATAAAAGATATAGTTACAGGGACAAAGAGATAGAGAAAGAGAAAGGAAAAAAAATAAAAGAACTATGTTTTAAATTGTACTCTGAGTACTCTATCTGAAATTCTTTGAAAGTGTGGGGGTCATTTTGTTGATCAGTTACCAAGACTTTTACAGTTGATTATCTTTATATAATGCTCTTATTGTATAAATTGTTTTCTTAGTTCTGCTCTTCATTTTGTTTTGCTAAGTTTTCCTGAAATCATACCTTTCAACATAAAAGCATTCCAGCACATTCAAATAACATCACTTGTAAAGTCATTTTCCATTTGCTAGCACAAACTTCAGTTTCCATTTCTTTACCACCACAAGATATGTTATAAATATTTTTGTACTTACAGATTATTTCCTTTTTCTTTGATCTCCTCAATTTTTAAAGCCCACATCAATAACCACAACAAAAAAATCCTTTTTCCCCCCTGAGGCAATTGGAGTTAAGTGACTTGTCCAGAGTCACATAGCTAGGAAGTATTAAGCTTTAGCAAAGTAGCAGGATATTAAATAAGTGAATGAATGAATGATACATATATGTAATTTCTATATTTTACTAACAAAGCCCAACAGCAAAGATAGAAAGAGAAATTCTATTTAAAATAATTGTACACAAACAATGCAAGACAAACCCAGGAACTATATGAACACAATTACAAAACACTTTTCTTTTTTTTCCTAATGTAATCTTTTTTTTTATTAACTCTTGCAAAACCTTGTGTTCCAATTTCCCCCTTCCCCCACACCCTCCCCTAGATGGCAAGTAGTCCAATATATGTTAAACATAGTAGCAATATATGTTAAATCTAATATATGCACATATATTTATACAATTATATCACACAAGAAAAATCAAATCAAACCAGTAAAAAAAAAAGAAAAGAAAAAAAAGAGAGCAGCAAAATATAATGCAAGCAACAAAATTAAGAGTGAAAATGCTATATTGTGAACCACATTCAGTTCTCACAGTCCTCTCTCTAGATGTTTTTTTATCTATTCATCACTGAACAAATGGAACAGATTTGAATCATCTCATTATTATTATTATTTTGCATTTCTTTTTATTTATTTATATTTTTATTTTTAAATAACTTTTTATTGATAGAACCCATGCCAGGGTAATTTTTTACAACATTATCCCTTGCACTCACTTCTGTTCCAATTTTTCCCCTCCCTCCCTCCACTCCTTCCCCCAGATAGCAAGCAATCCTTTACATGTTAAATAGGTTACAGTATATCCTAGATACAATATATGTGTGCAGAACCAAACAGTTCTCTTGTTGCACAGGGAGAATTGGATTCAGAAGGTATAAATAACCCGGGAAGAAAAACAAAAATGTAAGCAGTTTATATTCATTTCCCAGTGTTCTTTATTTGGGTGTAGCTGCTTCTGTCCAACCTTGATCAACTGAAACTGAATTAACTCTCTTTATCCAAGAGATCCACTTCCATCAGAATACATCCTCAAACAGTATCATTGTTGAGGTATATAATGATCTCCTGGTTCTGCTCATTTCACTTAGCATCAGTTCATGTAAGTCTCGCCAGTCCTCTCTGTATTCATCCTGCTGCTCATTTCTTACAGAACAATAATATTCCATAACGTTCATATACCACAATTTGCCCAACCATTTTCCAATTGATGGTCATCCATTCATTTTCCAGCTTCTAGCTACTACAAAGAGACCTGCCACAAACATTTTGACACATACAAGTCCTTTTCCCTTCTTTCGTATCTCTTTGGGGTATAAGCCCAGTAGAAACACTGCTGGATCAAAGGGTATGCACAGTTTGATAACTTTTTGAGCATAGTTCCAAATTGTTCTCCAGAATGGCTGGGAATCATCTCATTATTGAAGAGAGCCATGTCCATCAGAACGGATCATAGTATAATAAATGATTGGCTAAGATGATAGAAAAAGATAATGATAAATGTTGGAGAGGTTGTGGGAAAATTGGCACACTAATGCTTTATTAAGGTAGAATTGTGAAATGATCCAACTCTTCTGGAAAGCAATTTGGAATGATGCCTAAAGAACTATAAAACTGTGCATAGGAGCAGGTTGGTGGTGCAGTGGATTGAGCAAGAGCCCTGATGTCAGGAGGACCTGAGTTCAAATTTGTTCTCAGTCACTTAACACTTCCTAGCTGTATGACTCTGGGCAAGTCACTTAACCCCAATTGCCTCAGCAAAAAACAAAACAACAACAAAAACCCCTCCAAACTATGCATTCCCTTTTATCCAGCAGTGCCACTATTGGGTCTGTATCCCACAGAAATCATAAAAGAAGGAAAAGGATCCATGTGTACAAAAATATTTGTAGCAGTTCTCTTTGTGGTGGGAGAGAATTGGAAAATTAGTAGATGCCCATCAGTTAAGGAATGGGGAAATTATGATATATGAAAGTAATGGAATATTAATGTTCTATAAAAAATGACACACAGAAAGGCCTGGAAAGATTTACATGAACTAATGCTGACTGAAACAAGCAGAATTAGCAAAACATTATATATAGCAACAGTAAGATTGTGTGATGACTAATTGTGATGGACTTGCTTCTTCTCAGTGATTCAGTAGTCAAGATAATCCCATCAAACTTTGGATGGAAAATGCCAGAGAAATACATAGAGACTTATGGAGACTGAATGTAAATCAACCCATGCTATGTTCACCTTTTCCCCCTTTTTCTTCTGTTTTTTTTTCTTTTACTTTTTGTTCTGATTTTTTTTCTCAACATGATTCATAAGGAAAAAATGCAAAATAATTGATTGTACACATATAACAAAAAAGGTTCTGTGTGTACTGGGGAAAATAAAAAAATTTAAAAATTAACAAAAAAAATAAAAAGAGGGAAAAAATCTAACTGTTCATAGCTGTGACTATTTATCAATTAGTAAATAAATATTTTTCTTATTGACTCTGTTCTCTGTTGTAATCTTTTTCTTCTCAAAACGCAACCAGGTGATAAAAGTTCAGATATTTTATTGTTTCCAATATAGCCCGGTTAGCTTAGAGGCCTATCTCTCTGCTTGGTTCCAAGAGCTCTCTCCAAATGTCTTTAAATCCAAAGGTCTGGTCCTTCAGCCTCTGCCTCTACTTTCTTCAGCCTCCAGCCAGCTCCAACTCTTCATGTCATTCCGCTGAAATCTCGACTTGTAGCGTCTTCACTCTCCCGAACTTCGACTGGCCCATTGGCCTATTTATGCTCCTTCCAGAGAGAGGGATTATGGGTTTTCTCCTATAGTGCTCTCTGGCCCAATGACTTCAAGGTGTGGACTCCAATGAGTAAAGGTGGGAACACAAGCCTTGTATTGATTAGTTCTACTTAGTACCTTGTTTCAGGTTCTGGCCAAAACATCTTCTTGTAAGATTAGATCAACTCTAATTAGTTAGCAGTTAGTAAGGATTCCAACATCTCCCCCTTTCTTTTGTTTTAAAACATAGGGGGTTTCTGAGGGGGTACACATAAATCCATCAATATAGGCCAGAACTTTGTAACAGATATACATGGTATACATAAATCCATCAATATGGGAGGCATTATACATAATTTACATAAGCACATAGCAATATAACACAGGCTAGTAGTAATGTAACAAATAACATGAATCATCCTAAAAATTTACACATGTCCTAGAAACAGTCCAATAGGATTCCATTGTCCATTAGTTCATGTGCCAGGAATCCAATTGCAAAAGTCTCATCAACAATTTTTCATCTCAGGGAACCCAATGATTCTTGCTGGTTTTTCAAGAAGTAAAACAGTTTCATCTTGTGTTAGGAAATCCAATGATTAGACAGCCATCTGATTCTTTCTCCATCTGTGGAAATATAAGCAGATCCTCTTCCCCAAGCAGTTAATCTAATTCCCTTCTATTTACCAAATTTGGGATTTCTCCTCATCACCTGGTAAATTACATTGGAGCTGTTTGCACTGGATATTGTCTTGTTGTCTTAAAAGGCCTGTATTCTTCCCAACTGTAATCCTGATTGCTTTTCTGTTGGTTGATGACATCAGAGTTCTGAATTTCTAAAGTCTCTCTGGGTGTAACCTCAGCTGCTATCATGCCCCACCTGTCCTTTGATTGATACTTTGGAGCTGGGCCTTGCCTCTCATTCTTCTGGGTCAATATACATTTAGAAGCCCAGTGAAAGCCTCGGTTACATTTTGGACATGAGGTTTTGGGTTTTCTCTCACCCTGTCTTCTCACTCTATCTCCATTTCTACATTGGGCTCTCAAATGTCCAACTTTTCCGCAATGAAAACATCGACGAGTTTCTCTAGAATTCCTCTGCCAAGAAGGACCTTGTCTTTCCATGTTCATCATAGTCTGGGCATAATAAGCATTTGTGCCCACTGTGGCACAGCATCTAATGATCTCCTCTAAAGAAGCATTTTTGTCTAGCCCCCATATAATTCTCTTGCAAACCTCATTGGCATTTTCCTTAGCCAAATGTCTAGTCATTATTTCTGTGGCAGCATTATCTCCAATGGTTCTTATTACAGTTGTTTGTAAACATCCCACAAAATCTGCAAAAGGTTCATTGGGACCTTGCTCTATTTTTGTGAAAACATTATTTCCATCTTTCTGTCCAGGAGAGAATTCCAAGCTTTTATTGCAGCCTTAGAAATTTGCTCATACACTGTTATGGGATAATAAATCTGTTCTGAACTCTCTACATACTGACCTTCACCAGCTAGTTGGTCAAAAGCAACTTGTACAATAGCTCCTGTTTGCCTATTGCGTTGGGCTTGAATCCTACATAATTCATGAAACTCTGAAAGCCACAATAAATTTTGTCCCGGTTCTAGACAAATTTTCGTTATGGATTTCCAGTCATTCGGGGTTAGGATTTCATAAGATAAATTATCCAGTAACATCTTTACATAAGATGATGTAGCCCCATAAAGAGTGCAACCCTTTTTCAAATCTTTAATTTTTCCCAAATTAAAAGGAGTGTATTTTCTCTCTTTTTCCAAGAGATCCACTTCCATCAGAATACATCCTCAAACAGTATCATTGTTGAGGTATATAATGATCTCCTGGTTCTGCTCATTTCACTTAGCATCAGTTCATGTAAGTCTCGCCAGTCCTCTCTGTATTCATCCTGCTGCTCATTTCTTACAGAACAATAATATTCCATAACGTTCATATACCACAATTTACCCAACCATTTTCCAATTGATGGTCATCCATTCATTTTCCAGCTTCTAGCCACTACAAAGAGACCTGCCACAAACATTTTGACACATACAGGTCCTTTTCCCTTCTTTAGTATCTCTTTGGGGTATAAGCCCAGTAGAAACACTGCTGGATCAAAGGGTATGCACAGTTTGATAACTTTTTGAGCATAGTTCCAAATTGTTCTCCAGAATGGCTGGGAATCATCTCATTATTGAAGAGAGCCATGTCCATCAGAACGGATCATAGTATAATAAAAGATTGGCTAAGATGATAGAAAAAGATAATGATAAATGTTGGAGAGGTTGTGGGAAAATTGGCACACTAATGCTTTATTAAGGTAGAATTGTGAAATGATCCAACTCTTCTGGAAAGCAATTTGGAATGATGCCTAAACAACTATAAAACTGTGCATAGGAGCAGGTTGGTGGTGCAGTGGATTGAGCAAGAGCCCTGATGTCAGGAGGACCTGAGTTCAAATTTGTTCTCAGTCACTTAACACTTCCTAGCTGTATGACTCTGGGCAAGTCACTTAACCCCAATTGCCTCAGCAAAAAACAAAACAACAACAAAAACCCCTCCAAACTATGCATTCCCTTTTATCCAGCAGTGCCACTATTGGGTCTGTATCCCACAGAAATCATAAAAGAAGGAAAAGGATCCATGTGTACAAAAATATTTGTAGCAGTTCTCTTTGTGGTGGGAGAGAATTGGAAAATTAGTAGATGCCCATCAGTTAAGGAATGGGGAAATTATGATATATGAAAGTAATGGAATATTAATGTTCTATAAAAAATGACACACAGAAAGGCCTGGAAAGATTTACATGAACTAATGCTGACTGAAACAAGCAGAATTAGCAAAACATTATATATAGCAACAGTAAGATTGTGTGATGACTAATTGTGATGGACTTGCTTCTTCTCAGTGATTCAGTAGTCAAGATAATCCCATCAAACTTTGGATGGAAAATGCCAGAGAAATACATAGAGACTTATGGAGACTGAATGTAAATCAACCCATGCTATGTTCACCTTTTCCCCCTTTTTCTTCTGTTTTTTTTTCCTCCTGTGGTTTTTCCCTTTTGTTCTGATTTTTTTTCTCAACATGATTCATAAGGAAAAAATGCAAAATAATTGATTGTACACAGATAACAAAAAAGGTTCTGTGTGTACTGGGGAAAATAAAAAAATTTAAAAATTAACAAAAAAAAATAAAAAGAGGGAAAAAATCTAACTGTTCATAGCTGTGACTATTTATCAATTAGTAAATAAATATTTTTCTTATTGACTCTGTTCTCTATCTTTGAGAAATAAGACTTTTATTAGAGAAGTTTGCTGCAAACATTTTTCCTGTTTCCTGCTTTTCTTCTGTAATTCAATCAGTGAATTACAAAGAATTACAAAGCAAATATGTGAAGACTTACCCCAGAAGAATGGATGAATGAAAACACTTTGTTCCAACAGCCATGACATCAATGATGTCAAGGTTACTCACTGCATTCTGAAGCATTACCATCTCTGCTTGAAGAGACAAATGTGCAAAGTCATAAGTCTTACTATCCCTTCCAGAGAAATAAAAGTCCAGTGGCAAAACAAAGTCAAGTATATCTATTTAATCTATGAAATAAGAATTTGAGCAACATAAATGAGCTCTCAGAGGTGAAAAACAGAACATTCAAGCAGAGATATTTATAAATGGATTGTATTAAACATTTAAAGAACAAAAATCTTACAAAACATGAATTACTTAAAAAAAAGATAGCTTCTTGTGACTTTTTTCTAGATCAAATAGGAGAAAGAAAACTTTATACTAGTATATTTGTAATGAATGTTGATGAAAAAATATTAGGAAACAATGATGTATTAAAAAGTTTTATCTCTATAATCAAATTGAATTTATACTAGGAATGTAAAGTATCTACTACAATGAAACATCAAGTCACATCATCATATCAATAAATGAAGAAAATTTTTTTTGACAAAAAACAATTTTCTTTCAAAAAACCCAACTTGACAGCATAAAAATAAATTGACCTTTGTTGAAAATGGTAAATATCATTATGAAAAACTAAGAATCAATGATATTGTAATGAATACAAAAATGATTCTATGATTACAAAATCATACCTTACTAACTATATCATTCTAGGTAAATGACAAACCCATTTGCCTCAGTTTTCTCAAAAATAAAATAGGGACAATAATAGCTCCTACCTTGCAGAATTGGTTAAGCACTTAGTACAGTGCTTTGAACATCGTGGAAACTACACAAACACTAGTTATTATTTAATTCTTTATGAGACAGAGTTAAGTGACTTGCCCAGTGTATACACAGTTAATAAAGTGCCAAGTGTCTGAGGCTGGATTCCAAGGCCAGTGTTCTATCCACCTCATTGCTTAACTTAATTAGCTATTATTATTGTTGTTGTTGTTGTTGTTGTTGTTATTGTTATTATTAGTGTCACATGAACTAAGCCTCAGAGAAAGCCAGACCTTGAAAAAGTGGAAATAAAGAAAGAATATCTAGAAATAGCATATTACAGTCTTTAAAGTTGGAGAAGAAAGCTAATTATTTTCTACATGATTAGAATGAACATCTGAATGAATGAAACCATAAATCTTTTGAGAATTTGAGAATAATTAATTTATTTAAGACTAAACCAAGAAATTATAATTATAATTTTACTTAACAATTTCCTTGTATATTCATTAATGATGTACGATTGTAGTTCTTTTTCTTGGTTTATTCTTTATTTTTTTAGGTGATAGAATCATATTTATCTTTACTGCTGTAGGTAAGAATCCTTTGTATGTAATGCAATAACCTTTGGAATTAAAAAGGATGGGAAAAGCAGATTTGGGATAAAATTAAAAAAATGATTTGTTAGAATACAAGGCAAACTGTTCACCATTGGCAAAAATCTAAGCTCTAACCACTGATACTGAAAAGAGCAAAGTTAATCAGTTCTATGAAGACCTACAATATATTCTAGAAATAATACCAAAAAATGTTACATTCCTCATAGGGGATTGGAATGTTAAAGCAGGAAATCAAAAGATATTTAGAATTAGAAGTTTGGCCTTAGAATACTACAGTAGGGCAAAGACTAAAAGAGTTTGGTCAAGATAACTTATTAAGCATAACTAACATTTTTTTCAATAATGCCCAAAGTTACTCTATATATGAGCTTTGCCAGATGGTCAATATAGAAATTATATTTATTAAATACATTGACGTCAAAGATGGAGAAGCTCTACAGAGTCAGATAAAAAAAGACCTGGAACTGACTGTGGCTTAGATAATGAACTTCTTGAAAAATTCAAACATTAATTGAAGAAAATAGGGAAAGCCATGTAAATATAACCTAAATAACATCCCTTATGAATATGAACAAAAGCTGATGAATAGATATAAGTGATTAGATTTAAATGATTAGATCTGGTACATAGAGCACCTAAAGAATTATGGATGGAGGTTTCCAATATTGTGCAGGAGGCAGCAACAAAAATTCCAAAGAAAAGAAAGAAGAAAAAAGAAAAATGACTGTTTGAATAGGTTTTAGCTATCTTGACCTACTTAAAAATTCAGCTCAAATACTTTCATTGGTAGAACTTTCCCAGTCCTTGCCTGCCCCCAGATGCTAGTTCCATGTCCTCTATAAAGGGAAAGTAAAGTTCCTTATATAGGCACCAAATTGAGATGTTCCCAAGGGCAGAGAGGAAAAAGGGAACGAGTCAAATTCTTAAAGAAGATCCAAACAACACAATTTCCATGGCTTTTGCCATTCAATGGATAGAATCAAATAATTGGAATGGTTAAATGATGGCATTGTGCCAATTATATTCAGAAAAACAAAGGTCTTTGAGAGTAGAAGATATTGTAGAATTGAATGGGGTAAATAGAGAGAATGAAAATAATGATAAATATAGGGTTAGAATAGATAAGAACATTAGGCCTTAGGGAAAGGAAAATGGAAAACCAGTTGGCATCAGCCCATCTTTCTTAGAGATTACATAGGTCAGAGAGCCAGACTCCAATTATCTCCATATCCCCCAACACTGTGCAGCTATAAGGATTTAAAGAGTGAGGAGGGTGCTCAAAGGCAAGAAAAAGGAAATACAACTGAAACTCCAAACATTCAAGAAAAAAAGCTTACATATAAAACCAAACTACAATTTGTGTAACAAACAACAATTGTGTTGTGTAATCAACAGAGAACATCAAAGGCTGATTTAAACCTTGAAAAAAAATAACTATGAATAAATATTATATGACCAGTTAATTAAACCGATTAGCTCCAATTAAAGACAGACTACTCTGAACTCCTCAGATTTCTTATAAACATTTTTATTCATGTGAATAATGTGAACCATCAGGAGGAAATGAACTTCTTTTAAAAAAAATCTTAATTTTGCTGGCATAGAATTGTGTATAGTAGACTGATAATTGTTGTTTTCTCTCTGCTGTGATTTCACTTTATTTTTCATCTGTTAAAAATAGAAGATAAGTTCTTACCGGGCACTCTCCAGATTGTATCATTATGCTAGTGAATGTGTGGAGAATATACTTTCTCTTTCTTGATAACATGGTACATCCACTGCCACATGGACTCTCAAACTCAGTTGGGTTTGCACAAAGGACCCAAGACTGCCTTTTTTTCTTTTTTATTTTCTGATCTCAACAAGTAATCCATGTTGGACCTGGCTTTTGTTAATCTTATAAGTTTTGAAAGATGCAGAAAGAGCATGAAGCCTGTGAAACAGAGACTGTAGAATCTCTAAAGTGATAATAATTGATGGCAAGGAAAGCTTCTGTATCAGAGAAGTTGGCCACTGGAAAAAAGACTGACCTAAATCTGGTTGCTTAATTAGACAGTGCCAAGGCAAGGTGGAATGTAAAATGACTAACTAGTAGTTCTGTGAACAGTTATGTCCCAACTGATTATAAATTTAGAAATAAGTTTATACTTAATTCTGTTATTCCTGTTAATTCTATTAATAAATGCTATGATGCATCTGCAATTAAGTTTAATATGTCTGTATAAAATAATTGTCTTATACCTTCTTTGTAGTGTACAGTGAGCATATATATTTTTTTCTCCTTAGGTAATCTCTTAGACTTCTAAGACATAATTATTAAATCATTAAAATAAATTAACATCATTTCCTGAGGTCTGGGGAAAGGGTTTGTTAACTAGTCTATAAGTTTGAAAATGGGGAACCTAATGCACTTAATAAGAGGTTAGGCTTTACTATGATGGAATCCAGCAAAATACACCAAAACTCCAAAGAAACCATACAATAGTTTGATATAGAACAGGGAGAATAGAGTGCCCTAAACTTTTGTGGACTCAATGGAGTAATAGTTATGTAAGATATAGAAAAGGAATTAAATTAAGTGAATCCTACTTTCCTTTCACATACCTACCTACATATTTTAAGTTAGGATAGTAATAGGTCTTTTTCATGAGGAAACTAAATGCAGCACAGAAAATATTCCCTTAAATGTGGGGTTTTGTTATGTTCAACCAAGGATTACTGTTCATAAGATTTTTTTCTTTCTTTTACGTTTTCATATTCTCATATCATCATAATATACGCATGTGAAAATGGATTACTGAAATGAATGCTAGATCATTATTTCTCTGACCTAGAAACAATAATCAGCCATTCAACAATGAAGTTAAAGCCTCAGAGCTGTCTTGGGGGAAGAAAGGATTGTCTGTGTGGAAGATCAGATTCTGTTCAATGCTGTCCTTTTGAGACCAGTGAACTGAACAAATTAAAATATAACTGAAGTAATCAACTTTTTTTCAATTATCTCTAGCTTTAAATATACTTGTTGTTCAATTATATCTTTATGATTGCATTTGAAGTTTTCTTTTAATTACTGAATTGGTGTTGCCTTGGACAAATTGAGACCTGGAAACAATCTTAGCTTAAAAAGCCAAAAAACAAAATTTAATAGAGTGATCTCAAAATATATATCTTCCTATGGGCAGTATATGATTCTGTAACAGTGACTGCAGCATTAGGAGAATTCTTTAGTAAGCTTGACTGATGCAAATTTTTATACAAATTTTCCACCTGGAAAGGTTAAAATATCTGCTCACAAGAAAATTTGCATCCATCAGCCAAACATATCATTGTTCAGTCATTTCTGTCATGGCATGTCTCTTTGTAACCATATTTTCTTAGCAAAGATAAAGGCATAGTTTGCTGTTTCTTTCAGCTGTTCATTTTACAGAAGAGGAACTGAGGCAAACAGGGAGAAGTAACTTGCCCAGGGTCACATGAGTAGTCTGAGGCCAGAATTGAACAAGATTTCTAGCTTAGTACTGTCCACTGTGCCACCCAGCTGCCATTCAGGACACTGTTTCACTTCACGCATGTGCCAGAATCTTTTCTACATTTGGTTTTTGACAAATTAGATAAATTATTTCTCTGATGACATGTTCAGCATTTCCAGGAAGGCATAACACTAGAGAAAAATTTTTAAAGAAAGTTTTTTTTTTTTGTTTTGCTTTCTAAAACTGTCAACATTTTCCCTGTATCCCTCTCTTTCCTAGAGGGTCCATAATATAACAAATAATATTTTTTTAAAAAGAGGAAAAATCAACAAAACTGATCAACATATCAAAAAGTCTGACAGTACGTATAATACTCTGCTGTGTGTATTATATATATTATATAAAGTATATTCTTCAGAGCCATGCTTTTTTCCATGTAATTTTGCAACATTCATTTTTGATTGTTTTGTGGTTGTTCATTTTATTCTGAATTAGTTCACTATTTCATACTTCTCTATATTCATCATTTATATAGTTGTCATTATTTCTGATAGCATATTAATATGTTATTCAGTCACTATAATTTATCTATTCCGTAAATAACTTTTAATTTAATCTACCATTTTTCCTAATTGCTTAATTGCTTTTTTTTTGCAGCTACTTTAGTTGCAACTGATGATGCTTTTAAAAAAAATTACTTTTAATTTACGGAATAGAACAAGCATTTTCATAATAGTACAATAAAAAGATGATTTCACATGAAACTGCAAATCTACTATGCACAATTTGCTATTCCTTTCAAATATAACAACAAATTTATCATATTCCTTTTTTGTTCTTTCCTCCCCCTTCTGCCCTAGACATGGCTACCATTAGACACAAATAGTTTTATATATATATATATATATATATATATGTATATATATATATATATATATATATATATACATATATATATATATAATGTATATACACACACACATATATACAATTATTCTGTACATACTTATAATTATAAGTTCTTTCTTTGAATACAGAAAGTGTCTTTCTTCATATGTCCTTTATAATTAATTGGGATATTTGTAATAGTCAATATAACATATTTGCCCAATGTTGTTCTTAAAGTTGCTGAGATGCTTTGTACTTCCAAAAATATCAATTTATTCCCTTTTGGGGTTACATAATACTCTTGTGCTTATGTTATATAAAATTTAGCTATTACCATAGTAAAAATGAATCTAGCCAACAGGAGACATAATTTAAGAATCATTAATGAAATAAGGCCAAAAAAGGGTGCCTAGACATTATCTCTTAAAAAATCTTAAAAGTGAGGCAGCTAGATGGCGCAGTAGATAGAGTACCAGCCCTGAAATCAGGAGGATCTGAGTTCAAATGTGACCTCAGATACTTACCTTCCTAGCTGTGTGAACCTAGGCAAGTCACTTGACCATGATTTCCTCAGGGGGAAAAAGTCTTAAAAGTAAAACTCTTTTGAACTAGAGGGAAAAATATAAATAGAAAGATTCTGTTTATTATAAACTTAAAGGAACCCTAGAATGAAGACTCCTAAGAATATTTTAACCAACTCTAGACTAATCAAAAAATACTACAGGGAAAAAAAAAGAATTCAAGTATTGAGGAACTACAGACAGCTCACATACATATAAAGTATCAGAGAGCTTGGAATATTAAATTCCAGAAAGCATATCTAGTCATATCTAAAAATAACATTCCCAGTCAAAATGAGTATAATATTAAAAGATGAATCTTTAATGATATAGAAAACTTTAAAACAGTTCTTAAGACCAGAAATGCATAGAAAATTTGACAAACATGAAAATCAAGAGAAACAAAAAAGGAAAAATAAGCAAATACTCATAAAGCACTAAGCGAGGATAAACTGTTTATATTTGAATATGGGGTAATGACACACACATTCCCCCAGGACCCTATCATCATCAGGAGCAAATCTAGAATCTAAGAAGACAGAGGTGAGAGAAGTGATTCTGTTATGTCTTGATGAACTTAAAAGAAGAAAGGAAAGAAAGAAGAGAAATACAAAAAAAGAAGGGAAATACGGTGGGTGTTTGGAATAAGGAAGGACAAGGATGATGAAAATTATTTCATATAATTGCTCTGCATAAAGAGAAATAAACTTATTTAGCTAAAGGTTGTCAGAAGAATCTGGATCATAATATTGACATTGCATATTTCCTGAGTTACCAGTAAAGCAATCATTCATGGCTCATGAGGAGTAAAGTGTACAAAACTGGGGCTGGATAGCAACTTATCATGAAGTTAAAAGGACAATGCCAGACTGCCTTGATGTGTGTGATGTGCTGAAACGGGCAATGAAAGTAAAAATAGAATCCTGGATATACATCCAGTGGGATGCCAAGTATACTACTGGTATGTGGTCAGGAGTCTGACTCCATCTGGAGTGAAATTAGTTGTTTCGATAGCATATTCATAAGACATCCAGTGGATGAAGCAAGATTTCTCTCTGGCTTGGTACAGGTCCTAGATTTTCAGTATTTGGAGTTGAGGGACAAGTTGACAACATTTGAACTTTACTACTATCTAAACTAATCAAAGGAGGGTAGAATATGCATATAGTTGAGGAAAATAATATATTTTCTCTAATTATTTAACAAGAGAAAAAATAGTTAAAAGAAAGGTGGATAGAATCGGAGGAAAAACAAAGCAAATTAAGGAAGGGATTAGTAAATGTCAAAATTAATTCTTAAAGAATGGGAAGGAAAAAAGAAAAGTGTAAGAGAATAAAATATGGGAAACACACAATAATAATACTAATTGTTAATGTGAATGGAATAAAATCATCCATGAAATGGAAGAGGATAGCAATTTGGATCAGAAAGTAGAATTCAGCAATGTTGTTTACAAGAAAGACAATTGAAACAAATACAGATAGCTCAAATAAGGGGCTGGCTGGAACAGAATCTTTTGTTCCTCATCTGAAATAAAAGAGAAAGAAAAAGACACATTTCAAGTAAGGAGTTAAAGTAAAATCTTTTATTCTTCAGCTGAAGTAAGAAAAAGAAATCAAAACAACAAAAAAGTGACAATCATGATCCTGAGATCAGCACACACACACACACACACACACACACACACACAAGATCAGATAAATGAAATAAATAGGAAAATTATATTTTGTTGAAAGGTACCATTGATACTGAATCAATTCTTTATAAGTTTTTAAAGGAAAAGTTACAAGAGTTACATGAGTTACAAAGTAGACAATTATGGAATAAGAAAAAAGGTCCTCAATTTATCATTCTCAGACTAAATTGAAAACAAACAAGCAAATAAAAAAATAAATGAAAGAGGAATAGAATTTTAAACAATTTAGGTGTCATATACATGAATAATATTGAAAAGAGTAGAGATATATCTCAAATGTTCATGGCACTTTCACAAAAATTAACCATGTATAAGAGCATAAAATTCCAACAAATATAGCATATGGGATATAGTAAACATATCTTTTATAGATGATAATATTACAAAATGATATTTAACATGGAACTTTTGAAATAAAGATTAAATTGGGAAACTAAATCCTAATGAATAGATGAGCCAAAAATCAATCATAAAAACTATCAATAATTTCATAAAAGTTAATTGGAACAAGACAGTACACTGACATAGTAAAGATTTAGCCAAAAATAGTATTTAGGGGGAAATTTGTATCTCTAAATATTTTCATCAACAAAAAAGAAAAAAACAAATCACTGAACTGCATGGAATAAAAAAAAACCCTCAGAAAATAATAAATTAAAAGCTTCCCAAAAGAGAATTTCTTAAAATTGAAAATTAAAATTAAAATTTCTTAAAAACCAAAAGAGAGATTAACTAAATGAAAACATGGCAAAATAGGAAAAAATATGGCAAACTAACAACTTTTTAAAAAACAATAAAATAGATGTTATTAGTATATATATATATTTAAAGAAACCATATTACAGGTATTAAAAATGAAAAAGACAAATTTTACTACCTCTGATTAAGAAATGAAGTGAATTATTAGGTATTATCTCCACCAAACAAAATATCAATAAAACTGAAAACCACCATGAAACATATAACAATATAAATTACCCAGATTAACAGGACCAGAGGCCAAATATTTAAATCAATTATCTCTAAAAAAAGAAATTGAAGAAGCCATAAATGAATGTCCCCAAATTAAAATCTTAGCACCAGATAAATTTACAAGCAAATTCTAACCAACATTATAGAACAATTAATTCAAATATGACATAAACTGTTTGGAACAAAATAGGAAAAGGAGGGATTCTATCAAATTTTATGATACAAATCTGAACAGGTCAAAATAAAGGAAACTATAGACCAATGACTATTGATGCAAAAATTTTAAATAAATTATTAGCAAGGAAACAACAGCAACATATTACAAGCATTTTATCATGATTTATACCAAGAATGCAGAGTCTCTTCAATATCAGGAACACTAAAAATACAATTGACCATATTAATGATAAGAAACATCAAAATCATATGATTCTACAAATAGATGCCTTTTTGGGACAAAATATAGCATACATTTTTATAAAAACATTAGAAAGCATAAAAAACAAATAGAACTTTCCTTAATATAACTATACCAATTTCAGATAATGCTCTCTTATTAAACTGTGGGCTTTTCTGTTAAGAAGAGGAGTAAAGCAAGGTTGTTTCCTATTACTAGTACATTTTAATACAGTAGGAATTCTAGAAATGCTATAGTATTAGAGCAATAAAAAGAAATTGTGAGAACGAGAAGAGTAAAAGAGGAAACCAAATGATTATTTTTGACTGATGATATGAGGTTTTACTTAGAGAACTCTGGAGAGTCAACTAAAAAATTGACTGATATAGTAAGTTTAGCATAGTTGTAATACCTAAAATCATTAACATTTCTGAATACCTCAGGAAGAGGCAGAAAAATAGATTCCACATAAAATAATGACAGATGGTATAAAGTACTTGGGGAGGCTATCTGCCAGGACACATGTAAGAACTATAGTTACAAAATTTTTTTTAACAATAAAAACATATGTAATTGGAGAAATATTTATTGCTTATACTTAGGATAAATCAATATAGTAAAAATGACAATATTAACTAAACTAATTTATACATTCAATTCCATACTAATCAAACTATCAAAGTATAATCTTATAGAATGAAAAACAATCAAATTCACTTGGAGCAATGAATTTGAAGAATCTCAAGGGAATTAATTTTTTTTAAAAGTAGGAAGGAAGGAGTTCTAGCAATATTAGATCTCAAAGCCTACAAAACCCTCATAATTATCAAATGAATTTGGTATTAGATAAGAAATGTAGTAGCTGATCAGTGGAACATATTAAATATACTCTAAACAAAACAGCAGCCTAGTGTTTGATAGGATTCTAACTATTGGGGCATGAATTCATTATTTGACAAAATATGACTGGAAAACCGTAGAACAATCTGGCAGAAATAAGTATAAGCTGGCATCTCACATTGCATACTTAATACTATATACTGTAAATTGTATCCAAATGTATACATGATTTAAAAATTGTGACATCATAAACATGTTATATGAATGAGGAAGAAATTACCTGTCAATTCTATTAGTAGAAGACTTGATTCGTGACCAGACAAGAAGTAAAGAGGTGGCTGGGGGTGAAATGCACTATTTGTTTACAATTGTTTGCAAGCAAACAAAAACAATGCAGTTAAAATTAAAGAAAACTAGGAAACTACAAAAATCTTTGAAATACATTTCTCTGATCAAGTTCTCATTTCTAAGATATATAGGGAATTGTTTCACATTTATGTGAAAATAAACCATTCCCCATTTGGTAAATGGTTAAAAAATATAAATATGCCATTTTCTGAGAAGAAATCCAAGCTGTCATTAGCTATATTAAAAATGCTCTAAATCATGAAGCATTAGAGAGTTTAATTAAAACAGTTCTGAAGTTCCTTTTACCAACCACCAAACTGACAAAGTTAACAAAAAGTAAAATAACAAATACTAGAGGAGCTAAAGAAAACCAACTCATTAATGCTCTATGGTAGAACTGTGAATTGGTTCAGCTCTTCTGGAAAATAATTTTGAATTATGTTCCAAAACTACAAAACTGTATATTTTCTTTGACCCAGAAAATGCCCCAAAAGATTAAAGAAAGATTAACAGGACCCATCTGTTTAATTAGCTCTTTTTGCGTGGTGGAAACTGAGGAATGCTCATCAATTGGAAAATGACTGAACAAGCTTTGTCATACGAAAGTGATGGAATTACTATTGTGTTATAAAAAAGCAATGAAAAGGATGTTTTCAGAAAAACCTAGAAAAAATTATGTGAACTCTTACAAAGGGAAATAAATAAAATTAGAACAAAAATTTCCCCCATTAACAACAGCATTTTAAAGAAATTTGAAAGAACTCTGATCAACATAAAGGACAAATCACTATTCTAAATCAGTTTCTTAAACTTTTTCCACTTGTGACTCCTTTTTACTCATGAATTTTTTTTACATGATCCCAGGTATATAGGTGTATAAAATATGGATACAAATTAAGCATTTACCTAAATTAATCATAATTTCACAACCCCTCACATTCAGTTACGCAACCCCATATGGGTTGCAAATCATAGTTTAAGAAACTGGATCCTAGAGAACTCATGATGAAACATACTGTTCAACTTCTGATGGAAACGTTATGAATTCGGCATGTAGATTTAGTTATATGTATGTGTGTATTGCATATATGCATGCAATTGTGTATGTATTTGTGTATATACATATAACACATGTATATGTAATATATATATGTGTTATGTGTGTATGGGGTGGAGAAGGTTGGAGGGAAAGAAAGTGAACCTGACAATAAAGTAAAATAGAATTTTAAAAAAAGTAAGAGGATATCTTGGCCTCTTCCAATGTTGGACAATTAATGGTTCCCAGCGTTTGTCTCTTTCCTGGTTTCTGTTTTTGCTCCAAGTGACTTCTGGTGGGATAGAACTCACCTTAACTGAGTGCTGGTTCCCTTTGCTTTAGGCCTGGTAGAGTCCCATAGACATGAATATTCCCCTTCCTCCCCCCAAGTTCTCTCTGTTCCTCAATACTTTGGCAGAGAGCTGTTGTAGTTTCCTCAATACTTTGGCAGAGAGCTGTTGTAGTAAAGAACATGGTCATGATTCTGTTCCAACTTGAATAATTTTCTTGCTTTGGTTTTCCGTAGTGCAAGAATGGAGGAGCCAGAGTTCTTCTTCAGACTGCATTGCTGACATATTTCCCTAAAACTGTCTAACATGCCATAGAAACTTCTCTAATTTAGGAAACTTACAGTACCCCTCAATCTGCTACTTTACACATTTGAAGTATAGTTTGTCTGCAGACTTTTATTGACTGGTTCCTCTAGGAAGCTTCACTTTAAGGGGGAAATTCAGCTCAAGTATGTGTTTTTTTTTCTTTTCCAGATGAACTGCCGATTTATTTTCCCTGGAATTTTTACTATCATGCTCCTATTGAGTTCTGTTGCAAGGTTGTATTTGCATAGTTAAAGAATATAATGGTCAGTTGGGTAGAGAATTGAGTGAATATGTTATGAGTTAGCCTTCTTTGCTTTTCATTAATTTGTTAACCTTTGTGGTCTAGACTGTGGAAACAGTAGAAATTGTTTTATCTCTTGTATATTTTGGAGAGGTTGTATGTATGAGAAAAAATGTCTAGTATTCTATCTTATTGGTCACGTTGCCTTGAAAGATGACATGTAAATCTGTGGGAAAATATGTCCCAGGTTTAAGGACAGAAGTTGCTGTCTTGACTATGTTGTTTCAGTAAATGCTTTGCTTTCAGCTAAATATACCACCTGATTGACCATGATTCAGGTAATTACACTGGTTGGATCTTGTGAGACACAATTTTAGGAATGCAGACTCACAAAGTGCCTTGAATCTTAGATAGTTGTTTCATAGAGAACTTACATTGTGAATGTGAGTTTTAGTATTGTATAGAGGGGATCTCTACAAGGAAGAGGATGAGAAGTTAGAATATTGGATAAGATTATGAATTCATCTGAATAAGGGATCATGCATAGAGTTTTTACTCTTTTACTTACATTGAGTAAAATTTTTTCTGTGTAGCTGAGCAAAAATTCATGTATTGGATACACAACTCACATGTTGTAAAGAACTTTTTTTTCATATTGGTATGTATTCAAAAAGAAGTGAGGGAATGCATTTTCTTAGCCTTGTAATAATCTGTGAATATTAAAAATTTCTCTAAGTGTCCCTTTGGGAAAAAGACATTCATTTTAAAATTTGAGCATTAAAATGAAATGAAATATCCAGATGCAAATGAGGTGAGGCATACAAATGTCTATTTTAATGGGCCAAGGAATAACCAGTTTAATAAATGTTTGTTGTCATTGGTGATTATCATCCTTAAAAATATATTTCACTTTATATTATTTTTTCAAGGGATGAGAGCACTCTGCAGCTATTTACAGCTTCTTCTAGTCCTTCAAAAAATAGAAAAATGTATCATTCTGTATGAAATTTTGGATGATGAGCTCATTTTAATGAACTACTTTTCTGGAGGTAGGAGTCTTTTGAAAGTAATTCATTTTGGTCCCAAGTTAGGCAGATAGGATCACAGTGGATAGAGTGCCAGCTCTGGAGTCTGGAAGACTAATCTTCCTGAGTTCAAATCTAGACTCAGATACTTGCCATCTGTGTGACCCTGGACAAGTCACTTAATCCAGTTTACCTAAGTTCCTCATCTGTAAATGAGCTGGAGAAGAAAATGATAAATGACTCCAATGTCTTTACCAAGAAAATCCCCAATAAGTTTACAAAGAATTGGACATGACTGAAGAGCATCATGTAAATTTGCATCCTCGTTTTGTTCAGCTTTAGTTTACTGAACTGGGACAAAACACTTTTTCTTGAACTGAAAAAAGGAAATTAAAAAAAAACACACACAGAGTAGTGCCATTTATATGCCTTTGTCAATAAAATGGGTTGCGCATTTGGAATGGTCATATTTCTCTACTGACTAATTATGAAATCCTAGGAGAAATAAGAAGTATAAGGCTTGTGAGAAATCCCAAATCTATGCCTACACAAGAAACTCACTTCATTGACAGTGTTCCATAATGATACTGTAACAATCTGACAGTGTTTCTAATATTAATTTTGTTAAGTAGTTACATTTTGGTTGCAGACAAAAAGATTTCAGTGATGCTTCTAAAGATTATAGGTGAAATGTGAAATGAAATGAAATTTGTGAAAGGAAACAATTAATTCTGTTCCTAACCTAGGGAGCTTGCTGCAAAGCACTCTGAATGTTAAATACTAAAGAACCAAGAAAGAAGAAGTATTGATTTTTAAATAACCATAAGTGTACCCTTTTAGGTTTGAAAAGATTAACAATATAAACAAACCTAGTCTTCAGATAAACAATATTTATTGTGATCAGTTTTTTCTCTGGGCACAACATGGCCCAATTTTGACCCAATATACAAATAAAAAATAGCATTTGGTTTATTTGAGACTCTGGTTCTATTTACTAGGGCTACTACTGAAGAAAATGAGGTAAATGTGGACTTCATTATAGAATAGGCTAGATTATTGGAAGCTAAATGTTATTGATTCCTCAGCCGTTAACTGGTGGCTAGGACTGGAATATGGGCATGAGGAGAAGGGGAAGGAATATAGTTAATAATAAGGCATCAAAATGTTATTGTTCAGGCATTTCAATTGTCTGACCCTTCATGACCCCATTATAAGGTTTTCCAGATAAAGATAATGGAGTAGTTTTCCATTTCTTTCTTCAGTCCATTTTACAAATTACGAAGCTGGGGCAAACAATGACTTGCCCAGGGTCACACAATTGGTAAGCATCCGAGGTTGAGGCTTCATAATACTTAATCATTATTGTTAGAATCAATGGTAACAAAGACAATCATGTGCCTAAACAGCAATGTGGGATTGTGACTGGGAAAAAAAGAGATCAATGAAGGATAATTTAAAATATTTGTATAAATAGACATTTTATTAATTCTGGGATATTCTGCTCACCACAGCATGATTCATTTTGTGATAAATCACTTTACATTTGTTACAAAAATACTCAAAGTCTCTGGTGTGCATACTCAGAGGGAGCATAGTTTGTAGTTACTCTTATGGGCAGATCTGTACTTTACCCGTGGTGCCCAACTGTCTTGTCTTGGCTCTTCTAATTTTCAATTGTGACAGGAGTTTAATATGGGGCCCTTTGGCTTGATGCAAATTACTTGATGTCAGGGACTTCATTTTTTCTGTGTTGCTTATAAATCTCAGTGGCACCCAGAGACAGTATAAGTAGTGGTGCTTTTCATTTTGCATCACTAAATAAGGTGCTAGGTTTAGTCTTAATCATTTGTCTAACTAGGAAATGCCAGAATACATCAGAAACAGACAACTTTTTTTGTTTATTTCATTTAGACAAAATGCAAAGTTTCTGGTTAAACTAAAAAACAAACAAAAAGGAAAAAAAAAAACAAATTAACACTCCCCTCCCCCCTTCACAGACAAGACTCATTCTAATTAACGGTAACAACAACAACAACAGCAACAAAAAGCTCAATTGAGGACCCATTTTCTAATTGGAAAAAAAAAAGTGTGCAAACATGATTAAAGACTTTTCCTTCCCCTAAAATCAATGTCCCTTAAAATCCACAAATAAGGTGATTACCCCCTGTTTTTCTTTAATCTTGTGTGATTGACTTCCAGCCAGAATGTTTTGTTTGTCCCCCATGCACTTTGTAGAAAAATCAGTAAAAATTCAACATCCTGTGAAGATCAGAAAACCGGACTTCTTTTACCCAAAAACATCAGATGCCCAGTCAGATGAAGATCACACTCAGACAGAAAAAAAGCAGGGGAGTCTTTGAAGTATCTGTGGTTTCTTTTTTTTTTGTTTGTTTTTTACCTTTTTTTAAAATATTTTGACAATTTTCTTTAATTATAAATATCAGAATCCAGTTTTTTCTTAAAAAAGTAGCTTTAATTGAATTTGTTTTTAATTGTATTTACAGCCACTGTCCAGCCATACTCTGCTTGTTATACCAAGGTGTAGGATTTGGCATAGGGGTTGTTGCCTTTTAAGTGGCCTCGAGAGTCCAGTAGTGATTCTTGAGAGCTGCTCATTTTAGCTGCCTGTCCCAGTTCTACTCCTTCTCTCTGAGGTAATGGGGCCACAGCACCAGCTTGCCATGACTGTCCTTCTCTTGTGGATGAGGATGCCTCCATTGGAATAGGCTCCAGGACTGTGGAACACTTCAAGGTTCGACTTTTCTGAGGTTCCAAGCAAGCCTGTCCTAAATTCTGGTCTCTGCTGATGCCTGGGGCCCCTCGATTTAACAAAAAATCCATTCGAAGATAAGGAGGCAAATGAATGAGGTCACCTAAAAGCAAAAACAGAATAAACAAGCTGTTAGCTCAGGGCATAATTACAGTTCCCAGACAGAATATCAGTTTCCTCACAAAGTTGGATGGCATGAATCCCATCTGCACAGATCAAGTGATAGAACTATATTTCTCCACTATACATGTTAATAATAGATGCCTTTTTGTTACTGTTTAATCTCTCAAGTCTTGTAATTTAACCAGGAAAATGGAGGCAGTCATCCATCATAGCAGAGAAGAAAACGGGATTCACCCTAAAAATTCAAAAACCTGCCTAATATAACAATCAAAACTATTAAAATTTGAGTGAAACAAAAAAGGAACCCAGGGTTGGGAATGATGAATAGACAAGAAGCCATATTTCTCATACTTTCCTTGAAGAATGGCAAAGTCTCATTTTGCAGCTATTTTATTTTCTACTACAAAGTTGAGGGTAATGATAATGAAATGGCGAAAATGGTACAATAGTGGATTTTATATATATGTCATATATATATGTCTATGAAGGGATCATATGTATATATTTATGTAAATATATACATATGTGAATGTATACATGTGTGAATACCTCAAAAGGTATTTTGAGTCTCACAGTAACCCTACTATATTTCAGATATCACACATATTCTTCAGATGTGGAGATTGAGACCCAGTGGTCACATAGTAAGTACCAGGTCTTGGGACTTGAACTTAATACTAATAGGATTGTAGAAAGCAAGTGCACTAAGCTATGATTTGTTCCAACTGTTCTGGAAAACAATTTAGAATTATGTGAGAAATATCAGTGATAGTGTTCATAATCTCTGATTACAGATTCTAGCACTGGGCACATTCTATAGAGGAAATAAAAAATGATAAATCTCATTCATATCAAAATATTAATGGCATCCCTTTTTGTAGCAGGAAAAAAATCCCAAATAAATACAAAAACCCTGGAAATAAAATAGATGCTTACTGATTAGTAAATGGATAAAAAAATTGTGATATAAAAATATTGCCCCTATGAATCTGACTACAAATGATGATGATGATGATGATAACTTGTCTGTCTTAGACTTCAGAAGAACCAATTGGGCATGAATAGTAATTAAAGGTAGGGAGAAAGAAGGAGAAAGGAATTGGGTTGATTATTCCTTCTTTGAATTTCTCTCCTCCCTCACAACAAACCATCTATTCACAAAATTTAGCCATAGTTTCTTACATCAAAGCATTCCCTTTGATGTTTACAATCTCAATGTTTAAGTTACTTTAACTCTTTGTGACTCACTTTCCTCACTTATAAAATGAGAAATTTGCACCCAAGGTTCTCTAATGTCTCTTCCAGCTCTAGGTTCTTTGAAATTTTCCCTACCAATGAAGATACGTACACCTGGGGCAGGGAGAGATTGCGTGATTTAGATAAAAAGTATGTGCCAAAACAGATCCTGAACCCTTTTGAATAATTATTTGTAGGGATGGTGGAAACTATGAGGATTTTTTTAAAAGGATGGGGTAAACTTGGTTGTGTTTATAGATAGCAGGGAAAGAATCAGTAGATAGGGTAAGACTGAAGAGTAGAGAAAAAGGAAGGATAAAAATGGAGGCAATTCTACCCTCTATGGAATAAAATTACAAATGTGGTATATCCCCACATTCCCTCAAATTCCCCTTTTCCTCTATTTCTACCCCGAAAAAATGCCAATTCACACACCCTCTTGAAAAGTACCCCCACCCTATTATTCAGTTTTCTTACCTCTCCATATAGTCAGAAAACCTCTACTCTCTTCCAAAAGCACACGTTGCTTCCTCTTTCATTTGGATGAGAAAAAGATCCCAATGTTACTAGCCTTCCACCTCCTGCTTCTTCTATTAGTTCTTTCCACACACCATTTTATAATATAATTACTCTTTTACCTTTTCCTACTCAATTTTTTAGAATCACCCCTCATACACAAAAATATATAATTAATAGAAATGCATAAACCTTAAAGTCATTTCTCAAGAGATATGTGAAAAAGGGATATGAACAAACAGTTGTGAAAAGAATTCCACATAATAGAAAACTATCAAGAACCACATGAAAAAATGTTTCACATTTCTTCTTCTTGTTCTTCTTGTTCTTCTTGTTCTTCTTCTTCTTCTTCTTTTTTTCTTCTTCTTCTTCTTCTTTTTCTTCTTCTTCTTCTTCTCCTCCTCCTCCTCCTCCTCCTCCTCCTCCTCCTCCTCCTCTTTCTTCTTCTTTTTCTTCTTCTACAATAACAATTACTACTACAACTATACAACAATAACTACAACAACAACAACAACTACTACTATTACTACTGCTGCTGCTGCTGCTGCTGCTAGCAACTAGTGGCACAGTAGCTAGTCCAAAATGAAATAATAGTAATAGCACCTATCTCTCAGAATTATTGTGATGATCAAATGAGAAAATATTTGCAAAATGCTTAGCACAATATTTGGCACAAAGTAAACACTATATAAATGTTATCTATTAAAGAAATTGTAAATTAAAATAACTCTGAAGTTTCATTGCATAACCAGAATATTGGAAAAGATGATAAAAGACGGGAATCATTATTTTTTTCTGAGGCAATTTGGGTTAAGTAACTTGCCCAGGGTCATACAGCTAGGAAAAGTTAAATGTCGACTGGATTTGAATTCAGATCTTCCTGATTCTAGGGCCAGTGCTCTATCTACTGTGCCATTTAATTACTCCAGAATAGTTAATTTTAGAGGGACTGTGGAAAGACAGTCACAGTAATATGTTGTTGGTAAAGTTACAAATTGGTACAACAATCTCAGAAAACAATTTGAAATAAACCAAGTGTCTAAAATGTTCATATCTTGTGACCTCAATATTCCACTGCTTGGCATATCTCCCCAAGATAGTCATTCACTTTAATAAACATATTTACATGCTTACTAGTTGCTGGGCATTACTAGTTGCTAGAGATAAAGTATAAAAAATTTAAAATTCCCTTCTTTCAAAATATATCAAAATATTTAGAATAATATTTTGTTGTGATAATAAAGAACAAAATAAATGCCAATTATTTGAAGAATTATGAAATAAGTGATGGTACATTAATGCTGTGTGCTATATTGCAATGCTATTCTGCTTTAACAGATGAGCATGATGAAAACAAGGAAGCAGAGAAACATATTCATGGACTGATGCAAAACTGGTGATAGGACAAATATGTTCCAAATGATACCCTGATTCAACTTCTTTTTCTCCATTCCCAACATTGAACAGACTCATGTTCCTCCTCCTTCCCTCTCTGAATATGGATTAGTTTTCCCTAAAAGAAGACAAAGCAGCTATAGAGGTAGACATGATGATAGGATTTGTTAAGGTCCTTGTAGTCCACTGTACACATTTAGATGGCATCTATCTTATTGTAAGGAGTTATTGTGAAGTGATTTAATATAATGAAATATTTCAGTTTCCTTTTCCTTTATCTCCATCACTAGAGAAGAAATCTTTCCTCTTCTTGGATACCTGAGAGATTAGCTATGCATATACATCAAGGAAACCAGGTCACCAGGTCTCAGGGACAATTTTGTCTTCTTTTAGGCCCCAAATGAATAATATGAATTATGAACCTTTCTAATGCTCCTTGCCCTTTATTTATCAACTGATATTAATGAGAAACAGTTTGTTTCTACCTAGAAAGGAGTCTAATATACTTTTCTTGTCCTTCTCTAGGTTAATTTAAGTTTTTGTTCATATTGTCACATTATGATGGACAGAAAGTTCTCTCTTGCACTGTATCCCTAACACATAGTCTATCTCCTCACATGTTGTAAGTGCTTAATAAGTGTTAGTCACATTGTCTTGCCTTCTATTGATAGATGGAAATGGTACATTCAATATTGTGCTTTCTTAGGTAGCTCTGATGTTAAATTAGTACTTGTGCAAATAGTTGATACTTGACCCTAGTTCACAGTTTAGAACTTTCCTCTTCATTGGGTGGGTCCTGAGGCCAATAGGCTCCTGAGGACCACTATTTTTTTTTCTAATTTAATTGGTACTTATTGGATAATAGAGTATATTATAGGGAATGGGGGTGCTCTCAGGAGGGCCTTTTTTTTTTTTTCCTAAAAAGGGTTTCTTCCAATAGACTTAGCTCCAGGCTACATGTTTGGCATTTGACAAAGATAAAGCAGAGAAGATTTTTGTCTACACTAATTTCTGGGTCCGTTTTACTGTTTTTCTCTGATATAGTTTCATGGCCATCTAAAGTACAAAAAGTTCCAACTATGTGGAATATAGTAGACTTGCTGGATTCTTGAAGACCTTGGGAATCATCCTGTCTTTTACTATAGCCTACCCTGATGACTAGACATGTTTTCATAGATAGGCAACTTCTCTAACTACAGAGAAGTTGGACTTCCACTATATCCTTATTGAATAACATTCTGGTGTTAGGGTAAAATAAATCTCTTTTTGTTAATTGTTCAATGTCTTCAAAGTACCTTATTTTGCCCCAACAACAAACCTGAATTAAGATAAAAATTATTAAAAGCAATAAGTCAGGAAAATAATATACATGATGAATATAACAATGTAAATAGAAAGAACCATAAATCAAATCACAGGTCAAAATTAAAACTTAATGTTGAAATATTATAATAAGCAAATAGTCTCATAAAGGAAATTATAGGAAGCCATCTCCTTTTCCTCTCTTATAGAGATTGGGAATTATGCAATGGTGTGAAGATAAATATTCAACAATTGACTCTTCTAAAATTTTTTTTTATATGACAGACCTTTAAGATTATTTTATATTATTGACTTTTTCTCTATCACTATTTTAAGTCCAGAAATCAGTAATATAGTAAATTAAGACCTGAATTAAAATGTCTTCCAATTTCTTATGTGACAATTTAATAATAGGCTCTTAAGAGATGGTTTAAGTTGGCCCTAGAATACCACTGGGACTATGGGCATAAAATTGCATATATAGTTAAACTATAAAAGACATCAATATACATTAATTTAAGAAAATCCATCTGCTTTTTTCCTATGGAATTTTTCTTTTGAAGTTTCATTTTTTTCCATTTTTAAAAATTGTGAGTTCAAAAAGTCATTTGGAGTATTACTTTTGCCAGATAGCAAAGGCAAACCAAATTTAGTTAAATCTTGATCAGAACACTTGTCATGTGCTTTTACAAGACAGTGGAATGAATAGTTGTAACTCTTGGTATGTGTGTGGGAGTCACTTTTTTGGGGGGTCAAAATATACATGTCTAATGAAGGTGATATCTGTAAACAGATGGGGCTTCCTGAACATGCATGTTTATGTATATGAACAGATAAATATTTTCCCATTATATTAAGAGAAAGAAAGAAACAGAAAAACAGACAGAGAAGCAGAAATAGGAAGCAAAATCCACTAAAATTTAATTATTAAAGCTTAGTTAATAGTATGTATATAATTTCAAGTTGGAATTAGATTTAGCATTTTTCTAATTTAATATTAATGTTGTAGTGTAGTAACAAACCTTTTTTGCTATTTCATTCTTCACTCTCAAACTTCAACTTCAAAACATCCTAAATAAGTAATAAGAACTTGATAGAGGTGGATTTGTGTACAAGAATCGTATTTCTATTCCTGGCTTGTTATATGAGATGATTTATATATTTTTAAAGTACAAAGACATGATGATCTTTCCAACTCGAAGGAAGTCTTAACATCTGTTCTGTCATCATTGTTTGTCACCTTTTGCTGAAAACTTTAAACCTTTATTTGTGACACATATGAAGGAAAACAATTATGCATAAAACTAACAAGTGACATTTTTTTTGTTTCACCAGTAGACAGGTTCTCAAAATTAATTCTTGGAGTTTCTTTAACTTCTCATTTATGTAGAAGCCACACTGGGGGGGAAAACATAGGTTTACAAAAAATAAAGTGATACTGACTTAAACTAAGTGTATATGTATACAACCCCCCATATATATATATACTTAAGAGAAATTCTGTTTTGTGAAGTGGTTTCAGGTTTTCTATATGAATCAATATCTTGTGGGAAGTCTTCAGCTATACCTAAGCCATTATTCCTCCTTCCTCTCCCCCTGCCTTTTGAAGAGGTAGGAAGAGACAGGTAACAGAGGTGTTAAGTTGGTAATTTGTTAAATGAAGTCCAAAAAAACTTTTTTTCAATTTTTACAAATTTATGAGGAATGAAAAAAAAAAGGTCTTGACTGGAATTAGAAGGATAGCTTGAAATGACTGCATTAAAGTTAGCTGTCTAGGACATAAGAAAGGCAAGAAGGAACTTCGAGAAGTAAAACCCCTAGACGGTGGATTGAGAAGGAATCATCTGAGTTCTCCCCAAATCCTCTTCACTACAAACCAATATACTCCCATAGGTAGCTCTGAAAACAGCAAGAAAGTCCTGAAACTTAGGACAGTACATGGACTGGACCATGAGAGCAAAGACCAAGTTTATCATGAAGTTAAAAGTCAAGAAAGAGACTGTCAAGAAAATATTAATTTCAAACTACAGTAAAAGTCTTAAAGAAAAATGTAAATTGAATACAAGCCCAATAAGAACTCCTGAAAGAGTTAAAAAAATCAAATAAAAAATATAAAGGGGAAATTGAGTAAGCAAATGAAAATGATGCAAGAAAAACTACAAAAAGATAACAATAGCTTCATAAGAGAGGCACAATAAATATTGAAGGAAATAACACTCTAGAAAACAGAATAGAATAGTAAAAGAGGCAAAATAAAATCCACTAAAGAGAATAAAATCTTAAGAAGCAGAATTAGTCAAATGGGAAAGACGGTATAAAAGCTTACTAAAAAAAAATTCTTGAAAAGTTAGAATTGGGCAATAAAGTCTACAAGCCACCAAGAAACAACAAAAAATGAAAACAATGAAAACATAGGATATGAAATATATCATAAAAAACTGGCCCAAAACTAGACTGAGGAGAGATAGTATATGAATTATTGAACTGTCTGAAAGCTATGAGCAAAAAAGAACTTATTTCATCATATTTCAAAAAATTATCAAGGCAAAATGCCCTTATATCTTAAAACCAGAAATAGAAATTGAAAGAATAAAGCAATCACTTCCTAAAAGAGATCCCAAAATAAAAACTTCCTCTTGGGAGATTTATTTTGTTGCCAGATTCCAAAGCTCCCAGGAAAAGGACAAAATATTGCAAGCAGCAAGTTAAAAACATTGAAATATCATTGAGCCATAAGATCTATCACTTTCCACATTAAAGGATAAGAGATCCTAGAATATGAGATTGTAGAAGTCAAAGAAAGTAGGATTAAAACTAAATTTATGCACCAAATGTCATGGCATCCAAATTCTAAAAGGAAAAGTTAAGTGAATTAAAGAAAGAAGTAGACAGCAAAACTATGGTAGTGGGAGACCACAATTTTCTCCTCAAAGAATGAAATAAATTTAATCATAAAATAACAAAGAAAGAAGTTAAAGATATAAATAGAATTTTAGAAAAGTTAGATATGATAGGCCTCTGTAGCAAGCTAAATGGAACTAGAAAGGGGGTATACTTTTTTCTTTATGGAAAATGGCACCTACACAAAAATTGACCATGTATTAGGGCAGATTAATCTTTTTTTTTTCATAATTTCAAGCTGAAATTCTGAATGTTTGGATCACTCTATTGTTCCACTGCTATCTTCCTATATAAGGCTCTAAACATTCATTGGGGGAATATGTAGTCAAAAGCAAAAGACTTTCGAGTGGAATAGTGAAAAGAGAGAGAGAATAGAAAAATGGGAAAGGGGGAAGACAGCAATAGTAATTGTGAAAAAAAATTTGAAGCAAGTTTCTCTGATAAAGACCTCATTTCTTAAACATATTAAGGACCTTAGTCAAAGGACCATTCCCCAACTGATAATTCATCCAAAGATATGAAGTTTTCAGAGAAAATAATAATAAAATCAATATCCATATGATATTGACTAGAGAAATGCAAGTTGAAACAATTCTGAGATACTATCTCATACCTATTAGAATAGCTAATAGGCTAGAAGAGAAAACTGACAAATGTTGGAAGAAATGTGAGAAAAAATGAGACATTAATGCACTATTGGTGGGATTGTGAACTAATTCAGCCATTCTATAGAGAAATTTGGAACTATGCCCAAAAGACTATAAAATCATGTATATCCTTTGACTTAGCCATACCACTATTAGCTCTGTAACCCCAATTTTTTTTTCCTGAGGCAATTGGGGTTAAGTGACTTGCCCAGAGTCACACAGCTAAGAAGAAGTCTGAGACCACATTTGAACTCAGGTCCTCCTGACTTCAGGAATGGCACTGTACCAAACCAAAAGAGATCTTTAAAAAAGGAAAAGGACCTGTATGTATAAAGAATATTTATAGCAGTACCCCTTGAGGGGATTTCCATCAATTGGGGAATGGCTGAATAAGTGTTGGCATGTGATTTTGATGGAATACTATTGAGCTGTAAGAAATGATGAGCAGGATTTTCTTGGAGAAACCTGGAAAGACTTCCATTCCTTTATGCAAAGAGAAATGTACTAAGTATTAAGTAATAGCAATATTGTGAGATGATCAGCTGTGAATGACATGGCTATTCTTAACAGTGCAATGATCCAAGACAGCTTTGAAGGACTTATGATAAAAAATGTTATCTGTCCCCAGAGAAGGAAATGATTGTGTCTGAATGCAGGTTGAAGCATCCTCTTTTTGAACTTTATTTTTCTTGAGTTTTTTGGAGGATGGGGTGGGACAGAGCCTACTTTTTTTTCACAACATGATTTTGCATTTATCTTCTTAATGGAGGAGAGGGATTAGGAGGGAGGAGTTCTTTCTGTTTATATTGCCATGTATATTATTTTCTTGCCTCTGTCCACACAATTATCCATAAATTTATGGAATCTTTCCATGTTTCTTTGAATTCATTACATTTATCATTTTTAAAAACATAAAAATATTCCACAATATTTGTGTACCACAATTTGCTTAGCTATTCCCCAACTGGTAGGCATATACTTTGTTTCTAGCTCTTCATCACCACAAAAAAAGAGCTGCTATTTTTTCTTATTGATGGCCTTATTGGGGTTTAAACTCAATTATGAAATCTCTGGGTTGGAAAAATATGGGCATTTTGGTGATTTTTATCTGCATGATTTCAAATTGCCTCCCCAAACAATTTTACTCTTTCATGCTGTCTAATCTTTTTTTTTTTATTTTTTTTTTAATTTTAATTTTTTTATTTAATAATTACATTATATTTACACTCATTTCTGTTCCGATTTTTTTTCCCCTCCCTCCCTCCACCCCCTCCCCTAGATGGCAAGCAGTCCTTTATATGTTGGATATGTTGCAGTATATCCTAGATACAATATATGTTTGCAGAACCGAACAGTTCTCTTGTTGCGTAGGGAGAATTGGATTCAGAAGGTATAAATAATCCGGGAAGAGAAACAAAAATGCAGATAGTTCACATTCGTTTCCCAGTGTTCTTTCTTTGGGTGTAGCTGCTTTTGTCCGTCATTTATCAATTGAAACTCAGGTCTCTTTGTCAAAGAAATCCACTTCCATCAAAATATGTCCTCATACAATATCATTGTCGAAGTGTATAATGATCTCTTGGTTCTGCTCATTTCACTTAGCATCAGTTCATGTAGGTCTCTCCAAGCCTCTCTGTATTCATCCTGCTGGTCATTTCTTACAGAACAATAATATTCCATAACATTCATATACCACAATTTACCCAGCCATTCTCCAATTGATGGGCATCCATTCATTTTCCAGTTTCTAGCCACTACAAACAGGGCTGCTACAAACATTTTGGCACATACAGGTCCCTTTCCCTTCTTTAGTATTTCTTTGGGATATAAGCCCAATAGAAACACTGCTGGATCAAAGGATATGCACATTTTGATAATTTTTTGGGCATAATTCCAGATTGCTCTCCAGAATGGTTGGATTCGTTCACAACTCCACCAACAATGCATTAGTGTCCCAGTTTTCCCGCATCCCTCCAACATTCATCATTATTTTTTCCTGTCATCTTAGCCAATCTGACAGGTGTGTAGTGGTATCTCAGAGTTGTCTTAATTTGCATTTCTCTTATCAATAATGATTTGGAACACTCTTTCATATGAGTGGTAATAGTTTCAATCTCATCCTCTGAAAATTGTCTGTTCATATCCTTTGACCATTTATCAATTGGAGAATGGCTTGATTTCTTATAAATTTGAGTCAGTTCTCTATATATTTTGGAAATGAGGCCTTTATCAGAACCTTTAACTGTGAAAATGTTTTCCCAGTTTGTTGCTTCCCTTCTAATCTTGTTTGCATTAGTTTTATTTGTACAAAGGCTTTTTAATTTGATGTAATCGAAATTTTCTATTCTGTGATCAGTAATGGTCTCTAGTTCATCTTTGGTCACAAATTTCTTTCTCCTCCACAAGTCTGAGAGATAAACTATTCTATGTTCCTCTAATTTATTTATAGTCTCGTTCTTTATGCCTAGGTCATAGACCCATTTTGATCTTATCTTGGTATATAGTGTTAAGTGTGGGTCCATGCCTAATTTCTGCCATACTAATTTCCAATTATCCCAGCAGTTTTTATCAAATAATGAATTCTTTTCCCGGAAGTTAGGGGCTTTGGGTTTGTCAAACACTAGATTGCTATAGTTGACTATTCTGTCTTGTGAGCCTAGCCTTTTCCACTGATCCACTAATCTATTTCTTAGCCAATACCAAATGGTTTTGGTGACTGCTGCTTTATAATATAATTTTAGATCAGGTACAGCTAGGCCACCTTCATTTGATTTTTTTTTCATTAATTCCCTTGAGATTCTCGACTTTTTATTGTTCCATATGAATTTTGTTGTTATTTTTTCTAGATCAATAAAATATTTTCTTGGAAGTCTGATTGGTATAGCACTAAATAAATAGATTAGTTTAGGGAGTATTGTCATCTTTATTATGTTCGCTCGGCCGATCCAAGAGCACTTAATATTTTTCCAATTATTTAAGTCTGACTTTATTTGTGTGGAGACTTTTTTATAATTTTGCTCATATAATTCCTGACTTTCCTTTGGTAGATAGATTCCCAAATATTTTATGGTATCAACAGTTATTCTGAATGGAATTTCTCTTTGTATCTCTTGCTGTTGGGTTTTGTTGGTGATGTATAAAAATGCTGAGGATTTATGGGGATTTATTTTGTAGCCAGCTACTTTGCTAAAATTATGAATTATTTCCAATAGCTTTTTGGTAGAATCTCTGGGGTTCTCTAGGTATACCATCATATCATCTGCAAAGAGTGATAGTTTGGTTTCCTCATTGCCTACTCTAATTCCTTTTATATCTTTCTCGACTCTTATTGCCGAGGCTAGTGTTTCTAATACGATATTAAATAATAATGGTGATAGTGGGCAACCTTGCTTCACTCCAGATCTTACTGGGAAAGGTTCCAGTTTTTCCCCATTGCATATGATGCTTACTGATGGTTTTAAATATATGCTCCTGACTATTTTAAGGAAAAGTCCATTTATTCCTATGCTCTCAAGTGTTTTTATTAGGAATGGATGTTGGATTTTATCAAATGCTTTTTCTGCATCTATTGAGATGATCATGTGGTTTTTGTTTGTTTGGTTATTGATATAGTCAATTATGCTAATAGTTTTCCTAATATTGAACCAGCCCTGCATTCCTGGTATAAATCCTACTTGGTCATAGTGTATTATCCTGGTGACAATTTTCTGTAATCTTTTTGCTAATATTTTATTTAAGATTTTAGCATCAATATTCATTAGGGAGATTGGTCTATAATTTTCTTTCTCTGTTTTCAGCCTACCTGGTTTAGGTATCAGTACCATATCTGTGTCATAAAAGGAGTTTGGTAGGACTCCTTCAATCCCTATTTTTTCAAATAGTTTATATAACATTGGAGTTAATTGTTCTTTAAATGTTTGGTAGAATTCACATGTAAATCCATCTGGTCCTGGGGATTTTTTCTTAGGGAGTTGATTGATAGTTTGTTCTATTTCTTTTTCTGAGATGGGACTGTTTAGGATATTTACTTCTTCCTCTGTTAGTTTGGGCAAGCTGTATTTTTGGAGGTATTTTTCTATTTCATTTAAGTTGTCGAATTTATTGGCATAAAGTTGGGCAAAGTAACTCCTAATTATTGCTCTAATTTCCTCTTCGTTAGTGGTGAGTTCTCCCTTTTCATTTTTAAGACTAACAATTTGATTTTCCTCTTTCCTTTTTTTAATCAGATTTACTAAGGGTTTGTCTATTTTGTTGGTTTTTTCATAGAACCAACTCTTAGTTTTATTAATCAATTCAATAGTTTTTTTACTTTCAATTTTATTGATCTCACCTTTTACTTTTAGAATTTCAAGTTTAGTGTTTGACTGGGGGTTTTTAATTTGTTCCTTTTCTAGCATTTTTAATTGCAAACCCAATTCATTGACCTTCTCTTTCTCTATTTTATACAAATAGGCCTCTAGAGATATGAAATTTCCCCTTATTACCGCTTTGGCTGCATCCCATACATTTTGGTATGATGTCTCATTATTATCGTTTTCTTGGGTGAAGTTATTAATTATGTCTATGATTTGCTGTTTTACCCAATCATTCTTTAGTATGAGATTATTTAGTTTCCAATTATTTTTTGGTCTACTTCCCCCTGCTTTTTTGTTGAATGTAATTTTCATTGCATCGTGGTCTGAAAAGGATGCATTTACTATTTCTGCCTTACTACATTTGAGTTTGAGGTTTTTATGTCCTAATATATGGTCAATTTTTGTATAGGTTCCATGAACTGCTGAAAAGAAAGTGTATTCCTTTCTGTCTCCATTACATTTTCTCCAGAGATCTATCATATCTAGCTTTTCTAGTATTCTGTTTACCTCTTTGACTTCTTTCTTATTTATTTTCTGGTTTGATTTATCTAATTCTGAGAGTGCAAGGTTAAGATCTCCCACTATTATAGTTTTACTGTCTATTTCTTCTTGCAGCTCTCTTAGTTTCTCTTTTAAGAATTTAGATGCTACCCCACTTGGTGCATATATGTTTAATATAGATAGTGCTTCATTATCCATGCTACCCTTTAGCAAGATATAGTGTCCTTCCTTATCTCTTTTAATTAGGTCAATTTTTGCTTTAGCTTGATCTGAGATCAGGATGGCTACCCCTGCTTTTTTGACTTCACCTGAAGCATAGTAGATTTTGCTCCAACCTTTTACCTTTAACCTGCATGTATCTCCCCGCTTCAGGTGTGTTTCCTGTAAACAACATATTGTAGGATTCTGGCTTTTAATCCATTCTGCTAACCGCTTCCTCTTTATGGGGGAGTTTACCCCGTTCACGTTTATGGTTAGAATGACCAATTCTGTATTACTTGCCATCTTGTTAACCCCGGTTTATGCTTTCCTCCCTTCTTTCCCCTTTCCCCCCTTCCAAGTATTAAGCTTGTGAGCACCCCTTGCTTCTCACAGCCCTCCCTTTTTAGTGTCCCTCCCCCCGCCTTAGAGTTCCTCCCCCTATCTTACCCCTTTCCCTCCCAGTTCCCGTATTCCCTTCCGCTTAGCTTATTCCTTCCCTTTCCACTTTTCCCTTCTCACTTTTCAATGAGATGGGAGAAGTTTCACCATAGATTGAATATGTCTTAAGATTTTTCACTTAAAGCCAATTCTGAAGGCAGTAAGATACCCACTATATTCATCCCCCTCCATTCTTTCTCTCAGATATAATAGGTTTCCTATGCCTCTTCATGAGATGTACTACCCCCACTTTACCCTTTTTCTGGTACAATGTCCTTTCCACATCAATTTCTAGAACAAGGTATACATGTATTCTTTATACATCTATATAGTCAAAATATAGTTCCCAAGATTAATCTTTACCTTTTTAGATTTCTCTTGAGTTCTATATTTGTAGATCAAACTTTTTGTTAAGTTCTGGTTTTTTCATCAGAAATAGATGAAATTCGCTTACTTCGTTGAATGTCCATCTTCTTCCCTGGAAAAAGATGCTCATTCTCGCTGGGTAAGTTATTTTTGGTTGCATACCAAGTTCCTTAGCCTTTCGGAATATCATATTCCAGGCCCTTCGATCTTTTAATGTGGATGCTGCCAGATCCTGGGTGATCCTTATTGTGGCTCCTTGATACTTGAATTGGGTTTTTCTAGCCGCTTGCAATATTTTTTCTTTCACCTGAGGGTTCTGGCATTTGGCCACTATATTCCTTGGTGTTTTGATTTTAGGATCCCTTTCAGTGGGTGATCGATGAATCCTTTCAATGTTTATTTTTTCCTCTGTTCCTATGACTTCTGGGCAGTTCTCTTTGATAATTTCCTGGAAGACAGTGTCCAGGCTCTTTTTTTCATCATGTTTTTCTGGGAGTCCAATGATTCTCAGATTGTCTCTCCTGGATCTGTTTTCCAGGTCTGTTGTCTTCCCCAGAAGGTATTTCACATTTTTCTCCATTGTTTGATTTTTTTGGATTTGCTTGACTGATTCTTCTTGTCTCCTCGAGTCATTCAATTCCACTTGTTCAATTCTGATTTTCAGTGAAGTATTCTCTTCACTCACTTTTTTAAATCTTTCTCTAATTGTCCAATTGAGTTCTTTTGTTCTGTGGAATTTTTTTCCATTTCGCCCATTTTGTTTTTTAGAGAGCTGTTTTCTGTTTCCAGTTCACTAATCCTATTTTTCAAGGATTTTACTTCTTTATCCACTCTCTCTTTAACTTTCTCCAGGCTCTTTTGCCAAGCCTCCCTCTCCTTTTCCCAAGCCTCCCTCTCCTTTTGCCAAGCCTCACTCTGCTTTCCCCATTTTTCTTCTAGCTCCCTTGTGAGAGCCTTTTTAATCACTTCTATGAGGTTCATCTGTGCTGAGGAACAGACGATCTCCTCCTTTGGGGAATCACCTGGGGACTGCCTGTTTTTAGTCTCCTCAGGATTTAGAGTCTGCTCTCTATCTGTATAGAAGCTGTCAAGGGTTAAAGTCCTCTTCAGCTTCTTGCTCATTCTGTCTATTAATCAGAGATAAACTACCAAAGAAAAACAGAAAAAACTGGAGTCTTTCTTTGGGGGGGGGGGCTGGGTGTGTTATCGAGCTTCCTCTACAGACTGCAGGTGGCAGCAGTGAGGCACTAGCAGGACTGTGCTGCGCCTGCGCTCTGAGATCCCAAAGCGTGCTGAGTCACTGAGGGGGGGAAGGGGGGGGGGCCAGGTCCTGAGAGACTCCAGCTGTTTGCGGTTGTATTCTTCAGCCCCGGTGTTTTTAGCTTCTCTGCTGGGCTGTTGACTTGCTGCAGGTTCCAAACCTGTAGCGAAGCTCTCCCACAGAGACGGCTACGATCACTCCCCACCCCCTCTCAGCTCTGCTCCCGTGCTCTCACTGCCGCTGCCCTCAGCCTGCGCCCGATCTAAAACCGCCCCAGCCCTCCAGTAAAGACAGACCTTTCTTGGCGGATCTCAAGGATGGCTTCTCTTGGTAACTTTTTGTGGGTTTTTTTCAGTCAAGCATTGATTCAGAGGCTTGTAATGAAGTGGATAGTGAGAGAAAGCGCGGAGCTTATGCAACTGTGAGCCTCCTCTCCGCCATCTTAACCGGAAGTCCATGCTGTCTAATCTTTAATGTACATCCAACAATACTGACTTTTCCACTTTTTTGTCATCTTTTCCAATTTTAAAGATATGAAACATCTCAGGGTTATTTTGATTTTAATTTTTCTAATTATTTGTGATTTGAAGCATTATTTCATATAGTTATTTGTAGTTTGTAGTTCTTCCTTTGAGAACTGTTTATTCATGTAAAGTGAGCATTTATCTACTGAGGAATATTCTTTGTATTTTATTATATTAACACACCATATATATGTAAAATATGACATTCACACACATAAACATATATGTAGACACACATTATGTGTTGTTTATCTATCTTGAATAGCATACCTCATCAGAAAAAATTGATACAAAAATTTTCCCCATTTAATTTCTTTTTTTATCCTAGTTGCATTAATTTTGTTTGTGCCAAAGCTTTTTGGTTTCATTTAATTAATTAATTTAAATTTCATTTAATAAAGTTATTTACCTTTAATCTTTTGTATTTGCTTCTATCCTTTTTTGGTTAAGGATGCATCTGCTAATATCTGGGAGAGGTATGTGATATATTTCTTCTAATTTTTATTATAATATATCTTTAATTTAAGATTATATATCCATTTAAATATTAAGATTGTATATATTTTGAATGCATATAGAACATGGTATATCTCTTTTTATTGAATTATTTAGCCAATTCATATTTAAAATTATCAATGCTAGGTTTCTATTTTTCTTTATTTCTCTCCAATCTCTCTCCCTCCAAAATTAGGGATTTGTCTTTCTTACTCTGCAAATACAGCATAATTTAATTTCAAATATTTTGGCTTAATATATTTTAACTTTAGTAACTTTATTCTTCCCAATTCTATTCCCTTTACCCTAAAACCTCTCCCTTCCCTTTTGTATAGAGATGAATAAATATTTTCTACAAGTGAATAATACCTAATTTTGGAGTTTTTCCTTATTTTCTTTCTGTTTTTTTCTTTTATCATTGAATTCTTTCCTCTTTTTTCCTACTTTATTTAATCAAGTACAATTCTTTTCTCTCACTTTGCCTTTTAGTTTCATCAATTAGTGTACCTTTTTCTGAAAATATTTTCTTTTTTCATTCTCTTCATTATTGATTTTCCCTTTGGATTTTTATTTTTTGATTCATGGCTCAAATAGCTTACAACTTATTTAGTCATTCTTTAATCTCTGTATTCCTCTAAATTTTAGATACTTATTTTTTGTTTTCTCTCAAAAAATTCCTGTTTATCTTTTTTCTTTTCTTTTTATGTTATGACCGACTCTCAGAGATATTAGTTTCTTCAGGTGATAGAATATTAGCCCTTGGTAGGAATTTTTCTATATCTCTAATTGTCTTGTTCATTATTGACCTATGCCTTTCTCTAGGTTCTTCTTTCCTATTTTCTTAAAATCTCTTTCTTGCATCCATACTCTTTCACTCTATAGAAATAAGGTGCCACAAGATGTTCTAAATCCCCTTCTCAAGGGCCAGGATGAGTGCTCTAAATCCCAGATTCCTGAAGATAATATCCATTGTAAAAATCTCCATCTCCCTTTATGGAATCTCACTCTTTTATAGAAACATTTCATCAGCTTCATCCCCTTCAATTAATGAAATGAGATCTTCCTTCTTTGTTTCCTCCTTTTAAAATCGCTGACTTTGTCTCCTAGTTCATTCTCTTATAAGCTCTGAGAGTGTATAAGGGCTATTTTTTCTGCCTTGTTAATCTTTGATTTGAATGCATCACATCAGGTATTGCCCTCTATAGTCTCACCTCCCCTTTTTATATGTCATCTTATTCCATAATTCAATTCCACAATACATTTTTATTTAATTTAGACAGAATTTTGTAAGGTTTGGCCCTCAATGTTTGACTGTTTTTTACCCTCTACTATCACTTCCCTTTTACTTGTACTTTCACTCTTGCCTCCTTATCTCCTTATGGACATTTAAAAAGAAATTTGTTGTTATTTTGTTGTTGTTATTGGTTGCACAGATCTCTTCATAAATACTCTTCCAAGTAGTTAATTATTATGGGTCACATTTTACAAATCTGTTTTATATGCTTGCTGATATTATACTTTCAGGGACTAATTACTTTTTGTATCTATATCCGTAGGATTTAAACACAAAGTCTGACACAGAAAAATTATTTAATAACTTCTTAATTTAATAAGTATGCATTATTTAAATATTATATTATTTATACATATATAATATAATTAATCAAATCATTATTAATTAATTAACTGATTATCATTACCCTAAATGAAGGTGAAGGAAAAGCCAGAATTGGTTCAGTGGAGGTGAATAATTAGCATAGATAGGCACAACACTACTATATTTATACTCTCCATAAATACAGAAAAATATTGAGTACATCTGGCTTTCTTGTCTTCTCCTGAGTACTGACAATCAGCTTTATCCTCCCCAAGACTTTCCAAATAATAGGGACTTATGAGATCTGTATAGCTCTCTATATGTATAGATCAAGAAAGTAGTAGTAAGGATTGAGACTTACTAGGGGGTTGCCTTCAAAAATTTTACATAAAGAGCACATGAGCTGTTTACATATATGTAAAGTACTTCACAAATCTTAAAAGTATTATATTACCTTTAGGATTTCATCAGTATAGTGAATTTGTTTGGAGCAAATTCTCCTTACCAATGAAACGTGATAATTGTTTAGCTACTGAGTCTTAAAAAGGTGAGTGGGTCATTTGCTTGCCTAGTGTAGCATTACCAGTAGATGTCAAAGATAGGATTGAATTAAGGTCTTCTTGATTCTAAGAATGATTATCTGTCCATTTCTACATTGTGTCTTTCTTTCCATATTATTTATTAAGACTGTTGTTATTATCGTCTCTATTATATTTAATGCCTTGTTAAACAATGCTAGCTATGAAATTGCACTAAAAATTCTAGGAAAAATATAGCCACTTTCAAATCTCAAATAGACAATAGCCTCTACTCAAGAGGCATACAAATAGAAAAATACATGAAACCATCTTTCTTTGCCATTTTTGGCACATATCTTCAGTCATTTAGGAGTGCCCTTTGTTCAATTAATAAAAATGTATTTTTATCATTGTTTTTATAGAATTTAGTAAAATGGCCTTCATGACATCAGAACAGAAAAATAGTAGTTATTTTAAAGCAAAGATATATTTTAGGAACAGAATCAATAAAACTTTTAAAAATGAGCAACAGGAGAAATAAAAGTATATTCAACAGGATGGCCTAGATCTAGCTACTATAGTAATATAGATTAATTTCTGTGTCTCTGTCTCTTTGTCTCTTCTATCTCTGACTTACTGCCTTCTTGCCTCTCCCTCCAACCCTTCATATCTATATCTATATCTATATATCTTAATGTCCAAATTGTAGTCATATATATATATCACATATATATATATACATATACATATATATATGTAGTTAAGTATTTTAAGCTTTAAGACTTGATAAAATAGTCATTCCAAATACTACATAAACTGGAATGTACTTTCCCTTCAATTCTCATTTTGATCAATGGACAAAAATTTTCACAAATGAGATGTAATAAACTTTAGTTTTGATTCATCAGCTAAATTTAATTTTTTTATTCACTTGTTTTGTTTGTTTGTTTATTATGGAATAGCTTACTCTAAACATCCAAAATAACCATGAAATAAAAGTCAAAAATCAAGCTTCCCCCAAGAATGGCTAAGTACATTTTCTTACCTGGCCGATGTGCCTTTGGAACTGCCATATTCATTACTCGTCCTCCATCCTGAGGTTTAGGGGGAGATGCAGTAAATCTGCAGATTCCTGATTCTGAAGGGGTGCTGGAGGTCAGACTGTCTGTGTACTCATTAGTCCCTGCCGTTAACTGTTCTGAAGATGTGTCTGATATGAAGCATTCTGTAATGGTAAACTTTGCATGTCTTAATTGTTCTTCCATCTTGGCATGTTCATAGGCTCTTGCTAATTCTTCATAAGTAGAAGAGGCACTTTCTGTGGAAACCATGCTACTTCTTGCTCGATCTAGGCAAAAGATAACAAAACTTTTGACGATCTTATATTACAGATAACATATTAATCTTTCATAGAAATGCAGATAGATATGAATGACAGGGAAACATGTAAATAATTTTTATGCTTTTCATGGCAGGCTTAATAAATTGTAGTGAATTAATGAGTCACTTCATTCACATAATAAATATTTCAATATAATCTAACTCTTCTATGGTCAGAAGATTCCAGGCTAAAAGTTTTCCTAATATAATGATTATTGACTCTTTTAACAACTATCTTTTAATTTAAAAAAAACAAACAAGTTTGATTCCTCATCACAGCAGAGTAGTAATCATGAGTTCTTGAAGGTTGTGACAGCAAAATAAAACTTTGGCAGTATCAGTGACAGAGAATGCCTATATTCCAGAAGAGTGGCCTAGCTAAATTTGGAGCTAGAGTGGCTGCACCATAATGATTTTTTAAAAATATAGCTATTCTTTAGATGATGCATGAAAATGAAGATTGGCTGTAATGTATATAAGTAAAGGAATCAAATCACAAATTCCTGAAATATTAAATTTAGAATGATGTCTCCTGTCTGTAGTCTACTTCTGAATTAACAAGGATATACTTTTTAACTAGCATGAACAAGAAGAGTGCTACTGATTTTCTTCCCAAGAGTTCTAGCTAAGGAAGGAGGAAGTAAATGTGATTAATAGTGCATTTCTGACTTGAATAATATGCTTGGGTATTTCAAATAGTTTTTTCCTAGGAAAGCTGATGATCATACTCTTGGATTTATCTTCATATTTTTGGACTCATTTTATTGGCTAGATAACAATAAAGAAAAATGCCTTAATTTTTAAATAAAAGAATTACTAACTGTCCATTGAAATTATGTATTTTAATTCAATTTTTGAATCTACTTCCACAAAATTCTAAGAAAGTTACTTAAGAAGAATCAGCATTTATAAAAGAAAATTTCATGATAAAGTTGCTCCCTGTTTGTACTTTATTTCTGAAGATATTCATATGTAAAGTTCAAGTTGTACATTCAAATTACCCTTATTTTGAGTTGTATTTATTTAAAATATTTAAAGGAATAAAAATACTACTTAACAAAAATATTTAGTGCCCTGTAAGTACTAGTCTTTGTTGTTATTTCCTGAAAGAAATGAATTCTTTGGGATAAATGTTTATGGGGAATGGTTTATTTAATAATTAAAACTACTTTAAAATTTAGTTACTTTCTGAATTAATCCAACTCAGAAGGTTTGCATTAAATGCTGAGAGTAGACAAGTAGTCTCAGAGATCAAATATTACTCTTGTGAGTGCAAAATAGACAAAACAAATGTATCTCCATTCCATAATTTAAATCCTCTATTTGTCTTCTGAGAAGACAATGTTATTTTTCCTTATTGGCTCCAATGGGCAGTTTTAATTTTATTTTATATTTCCATAGAAAACTTTAAAAGGGAGAAGGAGGAAGAGCGATTATTCTTGTACTTTTAGAAAAACTCTATGGCACCTATGTTTCTTTTCTTGATCTATTTTGTAGTGGTTATTCAGTCTTGACTACAAGATTAAAAAAATGTGGTCATAAATAGACTACTCCAAACTGCTTTGGAATTTTCAAGTTCTCTTTAAGATCATGTTGAAAAATAAGAACAATTTGTGGATCAAATATTTTTATTTCAGTTTGGTTGCAATGTACTATGGTTACTGAGAGTCAAAGAGCAGCAGAGCAATGGTATTCATACCTGTGTCTTGTGAAGGACTGACACTGTAACTATCACTTTCTTTGTCCACTGATCCTGTGACTCTCGGAGTTGGTAATCTCCAATCAGTAGTGAGAGTGTGTGCTGAGATGGTGGGGTGGGGCCTATTGAGAGTCCATTGACTGGCATATCTGTTCCGAGTTGTGGGTCCACCCTTTGCATTTCTCCTCGTTGTTGGATCTGTAAAGAGCAAAACCACAAAGAAAAAGAAGTGGTTTTAATCCCAGAAAGAACTCAAGGAAGAGCTCAAAAAGGAGCTTAAAAAAATCACATGAGAGACAGAAGAAAAATGGGGATAAAAATTATAGTGATGCAAGAAAACTTATAATTTACAATGGTATTGATCTTTTTATTATTTAATTCCCTGAATTATTTGCTGTATTATATTTTTATAAAGAATGTCTTTTAATTTTTGTGGGTATATTATTTAGTTCAAGTTTTTAATTGTGTAAATTAGTATTCTATACTTTGGATTTTCTCAGTATACTATTATGTCTTCAAGAAATAGGAATAATTTTTACTTGTTATTTGCTTATATGTATGTTTTAAACTTTTTTTTTTTGGTATTATCGCTATTATTATATCAAATAATAGTGGGAGAGTTGTATCTTCTATTGATTGAGAAGGCTTTTAGTGTGTCCATCCTGTATATGATACTTACTTTTGGTTTTAGACAGATATTATTCATGAGCAGGTAGGTAGAATAGTATTGGAATACTGGATTTGGAGTCAAGTAATGCAAATCTGGTCAGGTACCAGCTATTTGGCTGTGAACAAATCATTTGCTACAGTTCATCTCATTTTCCTCATCTATAAAATGAACTGGGGAAGAAAATGGTAATCACTCCAGTACCTTTGCTAAGGACATCTCAATTGAGGTCACAGTCAGATGTCACTGAAAAAATAGCTAAATAATATGAACATTAGTCACAATAATAAAAATTACCATACTTATTTTGTGTGCTTTTTTTTTTTCATGAGAGTATAATTTTTTTCCCTCAATGTATTTTCATTTTCTAAAAATATTCAGAAAATCATATGGTTTGGGATGTTTTTGTTTGTTATATTATTTTGTTGAATTTCCTAATGCTGAAATATCTTTGCATCACTTGTGTATCTCCAATGTCATCATAATGATTTCTTGGATAAATTTCTGTAATCTGATAGCATTTAAAATTCTTTGAATCAATTCATTAATGATATTGGTCTCTAGTTCTTCTTTGCTTTAAACTTTTCTGATTTAGATATTAGAACTATATTTGTCTCATAAAAGGACTCTATTGAGACTGCCTCATTTTTAAAATTTTGTGAATAATTGTGTAACACTTCCTTTAATTAAAACATTGATAGACTTCATCTCAAAATTGATCAGCACCTAGAATTTTTTTAAAAAAAAGATTCATCTATAGTTCCTTAAAGTTAATTGTTGCCTTTTCTGAGACTGAGTTTTATTTTGGTCTTCTTTTGGGGGGATTTCACATTTTTTTAGTCATTCTTCTGTTTCTTTTTGTGTTATCTTTATTATCATATGTAGAGTAGGTTCTTTTGTATAATAGAAATTCTTTCTACTTTTTCTTGTTTTATTTGATTTCACCTTTTTAATCTATTGTTTTGTTGATTTGATTTTCTACTCTTTTTTTGATCAAATTGGATTATTAATTTTGTTTTTCTTTTCAAAGAAACAGATATTATTTTTTGTTATTTCCATAGGCTTTTTGATTTTCAATTTATTCCCCTAATTTTTCAATATTTTTTGTTTTGATTTTAAAAATTATTTGTTTCCTAATTTTAAAATGTATTTTTAATTCATTATTTTCTATTTTGTTAATATATCTTTCTAGGGATATAATCCATTACCATCTACACCTTTTATCCACTAAAGTAGCATCTCATAAGTTTGTGTATGACTTCCTTCCATAATTTGTAATTTTCTGTCACATAATTATAATTATTTTTATGATTTATTTTTTTTATCTGGTATTTCATTTTTAAGTCTCCAATTTGGACCTTTTTTGATTTATGCTTCTTGAATTGATTTAATTTTTTGTTGTGTTATCATATGTAAATAATTTGTTTACTATATTTGCCTTTTTACATTTATTTGCAATATTTTTGTGAATATTTGTAAAAATTCCATAGTGTGTTGAGAGATGTATATATTTCTTAGTGTTTCCAATTATAAGTAATTTTAAGTCTTTGAACCAAATTTCTCAACTAATTTATTCAATTCTATATTTTCTGTTTTGTTTTCTGTTCTACTTGTTATTGTTATTCAATTGTTTCAGTAATATCAGAATTTTTCTGACCTCATTTGGTGTTTTCTTGGCAAAAATACTGCTCTGGTTTACTATTTCCTTTTCCAACTCATTGTATAGATAAGGAAATTGAGAGGGGTTAAGTGACTTGTTTAGGTTCACACAGCCAATAAGTGGTTAACCCTGAATTTGAACATAAGTCTTTCTGATTCTAGGCTTAGAGCTCTATCCACTGTGTCCTTTGTTACATTTGTTCAAATTTTAGAGAATATTGAGGTCTTCACTGATTGTGTTATTATCTATTTCTTAACCTCAATTCATATTTTAGAGTTTTTGAGGAAGGGACAAAATATTTAGTCCTTCAAACACTTTTCTTCCTGCTATAATGCATGTGTATGTAAATTGTCCCAGTATACACGCACACACTCATACACGTAAACACACACACTCACACAGTCATTAGACACACACATACATACTGGGGCAATCTATGTAGTAAATAAGTGTACAACACTTCTGCTGTTGGGATCATGATCTATATTACAATTATTCTTGTTTTTCTATGAAAGAAGATTTTATGAATCAGAAATTATGAAACTAAAGCCATATCATGTGAACTAGCATTCTGTTCTGTCTTCTATATCATTGATTTTTATTTTTTGTAGTTGCTGAAACTTCAATTTTTTTGGAAGTGACTGTTTTCCTGGAAAGTATAGAAAGCTACAGATCTGAGTTCACCATTGTTTACTTATCAAGTGCTTTTTCTTCCTTATTATGCATATTTTGAAAGCTAGAGGGTTATATGATTTAGTTAGTTTACACAATGTACTTAGATTATCATATAGAATAAGAGCTTTAAGAAATCTTGATTACCTAATTTAACCTCCAAGGTTAGGTGATTAAAAATTCAGGAATTATGATAGAGGTACTCATTATTTTTTTTATATCCTCCACAAAAGGCTATAATGATCCTGATGGCCAACCCATAGTATTTACTAACAGAGGGCTAAGAGAACAGAGAATAGTCAGTAAATGAAAGGGAAATAAAACCATCAGGCCAGTTACTAGCATAGCATGATGTTACAAGTCAACCTAAAGAAATAGTTACACTTATGTCTAGGTTAAAGTACTAGAAAAGTATGCCTAACATGTAATTATATAGGTATGAATATACTTGTTTATTATTTAGCTGTTATTTATTTATTTATTTTTACAATCTTCTGTTATATAACTATGGCTATTATACATAAAGGTAAAAGTCCAAATTCTTAAGAAATATAGGGTGGGGTACCTCTAAAAAGTTCATATTACATGTAGGGTCTCTGTTATATAGACACATATACATATATGTGTAGGTATGTACAGAATGTCCCAAAAGTTAGTGCAGTTTTAAGCTATTAAAAGCTTTAGAGCTAGTGTAGTTTTAAGCTATTAAAACTTTAAAAATTTAAAATGGCACTAAGACTTTCACAAATGTTTTTGCTTGCATTTCATAATCAAAGAGGGACAAAAGAACTATATGGTATCAAAGTCAAGTACAGTGTGACTGTGGCTGCTAATACCTATACAAGTTGGAAGACTCTAGAAGAGGTCAGGCACAAATATTTTTTATGACCATTTGGAAGGGAAAAGTCTCTTAATTTGTGAATTTCATATTTCTTTTGAGCTGCAGCAATTCTTTGCTCAGAGCATCGTGTCTTCTTTGATATGGGCATACTATCTTCCAAATGAATAATCAGCTGATTAAGGAGGAATTTGACCAAAATCCTGCTATAAGTGACTAAGAGAAAGATTCCTGTGATTGTCACAAGGACAATCTATTTCTTCTTAATAGAGATGGGAAATAGAGGCATACTTCAATTTCTGGGCAATAACTTTCTCTTGTAATATAACCTGAAAAATTTCAGTTGGTTTTTATATAAGTAGTTGACTGCCTGCCTTGTCAATCTCAAATGGAATAGAATCAGAATTAGGCTCTTTTCCTCATGAGAACTGCCAACTAGTATTCAAAACCTCTTATATTAGAAATTTGATTATTGAAGGATTGACTTCAATCTGAGGTAAAATATCAATGATTTCAACATTAGTTGATGATAGTCTATTGAGAACACAATGAAATTGGTCAGTCTAACTTTCAGGTCATTATCACTAATCAGTATTGAATAGCTGAGATGCACCAAAGGTCTTTGACCTATAAATAGCTTTCAAGATATTATAAAAATGTCTTATATTGTTGCAATCAGCATTAAACTGAATTTTATCTGCCTTCTTACTAAGCCAAGAATCTTCCATCTCTTTAAACTTTGCTGGTACTTTACTTTTGATAGTACTAAATGATGCTTTAAAAAAAAAAAGGAACTAGATAACGAAATAGAGTGCCGGCCCTGAAGTCAGGAGGATGTGAGTTCAAATTTGATCTCAATTAACATTTCCAACCTGTGACCCTGTGCAAGTCACTTAACCCCAATTGCCTCAGCAAAAAAAGAGAGAGATGAATGAACTATCTTTCTGGTAGACCCTGTAGAGTTCTAGTTTTTTAAATTTAGTAGCTTTTATATTTTCCCATCATTTTCATGAAACTGATCATTTTCCAGATGAATAAATATGATGCTATACATCAAATATATGAAGACTGCCTACTCCTTTTTTATTCTACTGTTACCAACAGTGTATTGCTTAGCTTTCCCTCTGAGATAGCAACAGATGATTCATTGAAAGAAAAAGTGCTCTAATATATTGGCTTTGAATCTTCTGATTGCTGTAATGCCTTTAGGCAACAACTTTTGTTGGATGTGAATGTTTAACTTGGAGAAGATGTTTATGGGCTGTTATGGCACTTCATGCCATACACCATCTTTGTCTCCCTTACATCAGATTTGTTTCTTCTCTTTACAATGCTAAATGTCAATATTTGTTGTAAGGGTGAATTCTTGAAATTTTGTATTTACATAAATAGGTAATTAGGTAAATATAAGGCAATGTTAGTGATAAGAAGGTCATGAGATAAGAAGGTTCAGTAGTATGTGACTGTTACTATTGCTCTTGCTATTTCCAATTCCACTCCTCCCAAGGATTCCCTGTCATGTCTAATAATCTAATGGTCTGTGCCTACTCTAGAGTTTAAGACACTCAATCGCAAGCTTGTCCTCTTTTGGCACATCAATGATGAAGATCTCTAGGTCTTCATACATTTTTCTTTGACCTCACAGGTTCTGTCATGGTGAGAACGCATACACTGATGATGATGGCATGGTGTTTTCCTGCAAGCAGCAACTGTAATTGTCATGAGCATTTCATTCATTTCTTTTAATAGACATACACACTTGTTGATTTGATTAGATTTGATTTAGATTAGATTTGATTGACACAGCTGTACCAGCTTCATGGCACTCCACATATCTGTGGACATACCATAAAAATGTACATACAGCTCTTACTTTGGTAAACTGGCCTTTATTTACCTGCCTTCTTTCACTCGGGACTGTTATTTGGAAGTGATATCCGCTAGTTCTTTTACAACAAGATCTGTTCATCTTTCAGGTATTCTGGATTTCTTACATATATGTTCCTCATACCAATAGTGAATAAAATCATCTTTTAAAAAAGTTTTGTATGTATTTTTGTCTTTTGATCTATCTGCTGAGGCAAGTAAACAAGGGATAGGTAAAATGGACTTTTTTTGGGCTCTTTTTTTAGCTTTATGATAACAGGTGAACAGTGCAGTCCTTAAGAAGGCTGATTAGACCTGGCAACCTGGAAAAACCTGAGAAGTTATTAAACCTCAGTTCTTCTTCAGTCCAGTGAGAACACAACCCTATGGCCTGGGCTATCTGTATGTGATTCTAGCTTCCAGTGAATCTGCACCCATAGCTTCACCATTAGTCTGTTGCCACAGAACTTAGAGATAGATAAAATAGTAAAGTAGTGATATAGTAAAATAATAATGAAATAAAAATTGTTAAGTAGTAAAGTAATGAAATTGTGAAATTATTGAATAGTAAACTAATAAAATAGTAAAAATGGCATGGGTGAGGACTTTTGCTTGCTCAAAAATTGGATTTAAGTGAGGCAGAGTTGTGCAAAATTATCAGCCTCACTTTCTCTTCCAGAGTCATTGGAATCCAGTGGCAAGATAAAAATCAAGACAACTGGGAATGGCTCTGGATGTAGCTGATAACCTTGGCATCTTCATTTTCTGACCAATAGAGCCTATTTCTGCCACCTCCTGCCCATTGTTCTATATCTCTTTTTTTCATAGAGGTAGTCTTCACATGCTTGGAGCAGATACCCCCAACTTATTAATAGGTTTGAGACCTATTGTCTACCTATTGTCAGACTGGTCTAGCCCATTTGCTCAGAGAGGTTTTGCAGGGTGTAGTCCCTGAGCATACCACAGCTTCTTGAAGCCACAGGTGAGATCTAGGTGGCAGACAACAAAGGTTGATGAGCAGACCTTAAAAGGACGTACTTGCCCTCACTCTAGAAGTATTAATTCTCTTTGAGCATTCTATATACTCTATCTTTGAGAGATTATATGTGTGTGAGTGTGTATATAGATACACACATATATGCACACACATACGTGCAAATAAAGTCATTTATGTCCATGTACATTACATGTGTATGTATATACACACATATGCATACACATGTATGTAAATATTTATTTGTGTTCATGTATAATATGTAAATTCACTCACCTTAGAATTCCCTGTATTAATATATTCCTGTCTATAGGCATAGATACACACAAATGTATATATATTCTATATATAATATATATGCATGTATACATATACATACATATATATGCCATGCATATAGTTTAAGAAAAACCTTACTAAATGTATTTTTCCATGAAAATAAAATGTAAATACTCTAGTATTTTTATATGAAAGAACATTTATTTTGTCTTTTGTAATAATAATATTTTTCCCACACAGATAATGTGTTTTATTTAGTACTTACTAGTTCCTGGTCGGGCATCAGAAACATCCACTAATGGCCCAGTGGCTTGAGACACAGACTGGTAATGGACTGTATGAGTCACTGTCAATGATTTCTGCTTGGACGTTTCACCAAAGTCAGCATCAGTCAATAGGACTGTTGATCGGTCATCTATAAAACATTTAAAATGTTTGCACTTAGCATATTCATACTTTTATCCTCTTTGACCCAATGTTAACATTTGTGCCAATATGAAAAGTTAAATTAGTCCTGTTTCTTTTTTTTTAAAGCATTTAAATATTAAAACTTAAACATTTAAAAACCATAAAAATGTAAATATAAAAACATTTAAACATTTAAAAACGCTGTAATAAAAAAGCTTATCAATAACAACATAACCATCAATAACATAATGTCAACTTTTCTAAAATTCTTTTGAAAATAAACAGAACCTATTACTTTAGGGCTGATTGTAAGCAATAGGAGTAAATGAATTTTCAAGTTATTCTTTTCCCTTTGGGCTTTTTTCCTTTTTTTGGTTAAGTAAACATTATTTTTTTGGTCTCCAGTTCTAGATGCCCATATAATATAGCCATAAATGTATATATTTGACAAAATCATCTTTGATTATTCAGATACCATCAATTAATATGATATTGTGATATATTAAGAGACTCATAGCTTCAAGAAATAAAAAAAGCACCAAGTTCTCTGTACTTTGCCCTTTACATCAAGTGGTAAAGTAAAATGTATCCAATGGAATGTGACCAACGTGGCCTATGTCATATCAAATTTGGTTGAAGGAACTGAAAATCTTTATCATGGATAAGAGAAAACTCAAGGTAGACATGATAACTTAGGGAGTGTGAAGGAAAATGCAGATTTAATTTATTTGACTTTAGAGGATGAAACCAAGAGCAATAAATGGACAGTGAAAAAAAATGATACCCCCCAAAAATGTATGAATAGGACATCTCTGTCATTTGAATTTTTATGGTAGAAACATTTATCAACTGCTACATGTCATATTGAAAGTTTAAATAGCTACATTTTTATTTTTGATCCATGGCAATAAAAAAAGATTTAGAGAAAATTTCATTTCAAACACTAGACTCAAAACAAAACAAAAATAGAGGCTTTTCCTGTTATGAGCAAAACTTGTACTAGGTACTTATAAAAAGTACTTAGTAAGGTAAGATATGTTGGGAAGTGTGATAATCCTCTGAGGCCACCAAAGAATCATTTACTAAATGATTGAATCATGGCCTAGACTTTATTTTTTCAAATTATCAACATGACAATCAACCAAGTTTGTTAAGTGAGTTATGGTGATGAACACTTTTATTACTGGTCTAGTCCCAGATCTTCTGAAGTGAAAAACCAGGATAGTCTCAGGTTCCTGAAAATGCCACATGATAAAGTCAAGGATAAGAATATAAAGTAATTTTGTCATCTTTACATTTCATTGGGACATCAAGGGAAAAGTAGCAGAAACACCACAAATCCATCTAAAACTATATCAAAGTTATTTCAGAGGAGCTCCAGTGGCAAGTCTTCCTATTCATCATAAAGTTAAGTTCAAGAAAGAGAATCTCATGAACTTGCCGACTAAGAGGATTTTGGGTTCTAGAATATTAGGAAGTTTATAGTCCCTTTCTAACTAGTAATTCTATCAATCATCTCAATAGCAATTACGCTGAATGAATTATAAGGCTTCTGGTAAAGAGGTGAATTAAAATAATTTTTATTCTTTTTTGGGGGGAGTTATACTGCAACACTACTGATTATTTTCTGAGGTAGCATTTGATTTAAATATTCTCCCCTATCCTGAAGTAGGTATTGTATGAGTAGACTATTTGTTTTCTAAAGATGAATATCAAATATACTGATACTTTACCAATGGTTTCCATTGTGTCTCTTTCTTCAATTAGAAGCTGTGCACGGGGAATATCAATATGCATTCTCAGGGTCTGTTGTTTGTTCAAAGTATCTGAGGTTCTGGTATTCTTACTAGAAATGAAATCAGAGACATACATTGAAAAACAACAAGACAGCTTAATATTAAATGGGTTAAATATGCTTTTGACTCTGAAAATTGAAGGGAGAGGAAAGGGAAGCAAATCAAATTGTTTTTCAAAAATAGTTTCTCTGTTATCTGCTTGTAATATAGAAGTTATTTAATAAATGCTTGTTGGTGATTGGCTTGAAGGACATAAATCATGTTAATTTCAAGCTGATATCAAAGGGGTTAGAAAAATACAAATAATGCTGTGATAATCTAAAAATCTTGAAATGATTCCACTTGTAAAATCTAAATGAAACTGCTATTTTGATAAATGCTAAGGAAAGAACTATATAGCAAGTAGTCAGTAAGTAGGTGGTTACATGGAAAAATTTATATCAGGATATTTTTTCTTTAGGTTAACATCATAAATCATAAATTCTCATCTGGCATTGTTTTAGTTCTTTCAAAATATACTTTGAGACACAATTATTGTATCTCAAAATTTGCTTATTAGAAAGTTAATCTTAGAATCTAAATAATTATGTGGTAAAAACAATTAAAATATGCAATAAAATGTGTATATAATCATTCAGTAAAATTCTTCAATGAACACTACTGCATTACAAAAGTTGAACAAAATAAATTAGCTACCTATAAAATATATCAATAAAGGTTAACAATCCTAAAAATAAAAGTAATTACTCAACCAATGACAGAATTATAAGTACTAGATAGCTGCTTTTTAAAATTATATTAACAGAAATATATTTAAAAAAGTAACAAGGAGGCAAGCTAAAAAATTAACTGTATTAAACTGTTGTTTAATGAGTGAGGAATTCAGAGGTATTGATGAAGTTGTCCAAATCTTGATTCACTAACATGAAGAATATTTCTAATCACTTTAGGAAATAACATTAATGAGAAAATATTGAGTCAAGTTTGAGATACTTTTAATGATATAACATAACTCTTTGGACAATGAATTTATATCCAATATATTCATATACATATAAATGTATATGTGTATTTCAGCCTATATCTTGTTGTTGAAGAATACATTTATTACTGCTTTTCTTTCTTAACAAGGGTATTGTTAGTATACATTACTTACAGATTTCTTTTTTAAATAATAGCCTTTTATTTTCAAAATGTATGCAAAGATAGTTTTAAACATTCACCCTTGCAAAACTTTAATTACAAATTTTTAATATCAAATGAATCAGATTCATTAAAAAAATTCTGAGAATAATATCTGGTCTCAAACACTTAATGCTTTCTAACTGTGTGCTCCCAATTGCCTCCGCAAAAAAAAAAAAAAAAAAAAAAAAAAAAAAAAAAAAATTCTGAGAATCATTTCTGATTTGTTTCAAATTAATAGTTTGAATATTTTCTTCTACCATATTAATTTTCACCCAAATAGATTAAGATCAATTTATCTAGCTATATCTCTATATATGTGAGAAAGTATAACTTTTTACTTTAGAACTTAATCTCAGATTAGCTCTATTCTATTATATAGATCATTTAATCCAATAAAAATTTATCATTAGGCAATTTAACTGAATAATTATAAACTGTTAGACCATATGTTTCACAAACCAGATATAAGACTCCTTTTTAAAATAAAAAAAATAGCTGCAAAGTCATTCTATACTTGCATAAAATGCAGAGCATTTCAGTTTCTTGGGTCTCAGTCATATTTTGCTTAGAACCTCTATTTTTCTACTACAAATTTATGAAAAACTGCATAGAAACTTTAGAAATTTAATCAGGGATTGGTTCTGTTCTTGTGCAAGAAACAAACAGATCAAGTTCTAGTCTCATTATGAATAGTTTAAAGTAGTCATATTAGAAATGAAGAAAGCATAAAGGCCATACTTAGACAATCATAAAGTTTTTGCTGTCAAATTGGTTTAGGAATAAAGCTGAACAACCTCCCTAAAACACTGGAATTTGTACTTGCTGTTTGACTAGCCCTTACCAAGAAGGATAAAGAAAACTCATGGAAAATTCAATTACTTTCCTAGAAGTTATAATACCAAATAAAAATGGTCACCAAATTAAAGTGAACTACATCAAAAATCTGAACATAAAGCAATAAAAATATGAAGAATATCCTCATGGTCACATTTTAAAGTTGTTATCCAAATATCTTATCAGGAGACATTTGTCTACTACTTAAAGATATTATTCATAAATATTTTTTGAGGCATATTTTATTTTCATTTTCTGTTCAATAGACCATAACTTAATTGGTATCATACTCAACTTTATATTTCATTAGAAGCATTAATTAATAAAAGTATCTAAAAAATTAAGAACACAAAAGAACAATTACTAATTTCAAAAAATTAAGCTGATCTCTCAGGAACAATGCAGTTATGTTTTTTATAAGTAGCACACAACTCATTCTCTTATATTACTCCAAACCATCAAATATATTTTATAACTTCAGAGGTTGTGTGATTGCATTATTGCAAATATTGTCTTTGATGGAACAAATATACTCCAAGCAAAGTTTCTCATTCCGTACAACTGAGATCTTCTATGATATCCATTTCCTCATAAAATCTCTGGTGTGAGTAGCATCCAATGTTTTGGGGATCTTTCTCTAGAACTTCTGACACACCAGGGATACTATGGGGCACATGTATTCTTTATTGGTTATCTCTCAATACCCATACATAATCAACCCACCTCTGTGAGGGTACTTTTACCTTGTAAGCAAAATTACGTTTTTTCCTGTGACCAAATGTCATGCTGCAACAAGTTATGATGATTGAGGTAAAAGTTTAGGATGATATTCAACTGAACTCATAAAAGGTTAATAGGAACTTTATGATTAATTTCATTGTTTTCCTCTGAAACCATTAACAAATGATTTATTCAACTGTGATTATATGAACTGTTTTTCCTTATAAGTGAATCACACTTCTCAAAAGAGCTTTTAAAAAAAAACTAACAGCTTTATTTTCAGTATTAACTGAAATAAACTTCATACTATTATGAATGGGAACAATGTCTTTGATGGTAGGCCAGATCTCACTTCATTTATGCCCTCTTATGTAATGTGACTTGGTTATAGCATGCATGTCCACACAAGTCAACCAATCCTGTGTTTATTAAGTACTTGCTATGTTCAAGGTATTGATTTAGGCCCTGGTGATATAGGTGCAAAGAAAGACACAATAACTATTCTCAGAAATTTACGTTCAAATAGGAAAGAAAAAAAGACCTATCTCTATCTATCTATATATTTACATATATCTTGATAGCATTAATATAAAGTGAATAAATACAAATATTTAAAAAGTAGTTAAATATGAAGCAGTTTGGGGAAAAGCTTTATGAAGATATTGTTTGATTTGTCTCTTGAAGAAAGAGAAGAACTCTATGACACAGAAGCAAGGAGGAAGTGTGTTCCAGATGTGGGATAAATGGCCAAATCCAAAGCATGGAGACATGAGTATAAAATGTGAGGAACAGGAAAAAACTAAGTTTGTCTGGATTATAAAGTTTAATTAGAATAAAAGAAGTATTAAAAATACCTAGGATTTAAAGTAAATTGAATTATAACCAAATAGGAGAACAATGATAGACTTGTTCAACTTTTATTTGCCTCTACTTTCTTTGCTAAGATTGGACAAGATAGATAACAGCAATAAAGATAATAGGAAACTAACTTTGAAGAGCAGTATAAATATAATGAGAGAACCTAGCTGCCCTTGTATCTTAAGTTACCAAGAACAGATAAACTACAATTAGGGGCAGAGTTTTCTAAATTGCAAGGCATCTACAACTAGTGGGTGGGGATAGGGAAAAAACCTGGAGGGGATAAGGGAAGAGAAAGCAGTAACTAAATAGTATAATTTTTTTCCCATCAAAAGTATCCCAAAAAAAGAGATAATCTCAGATTTTATTGAGGAAAAAATTCTATGAAGTGAAAACAAATAAGTAACCATATGTCATGAGTGATCTGATATGGAAGGATGGACATAATGTTTTAAATAACATTAATGAATACAAAAATGGGAAAAATAATCAGATTGTACATAGTAGATATGTACATAGTAGATATGTGAACTGAATGTGAAGGCATTGAATGTTTGATAAAATTTTGAAATATTATTAATACCAAAAAAGGAACTGAAAGAGCATGAATACTACCAGCTAATACCATTACTCTTCTAGTTTTTATGAATACCAGCTATATTTTGAAAAAGTATATCTTTCATAAAGCTATAAGCATGAATACATATTTGCAAATGATAGTCAACAATAGATTGCATCTTGACTTTTTTAGTTTAATTAAAGACATGGAGAATATAAAAATGTTACTGTTTGTCATTTATGGATCATGAAAAAAAATGGTTCAGTAAACCAAAACATTGTAACATAAATCATTTTAAAATAAAAAGTCTCCCACCCTTAAATCAAAACTATTTAAAATTGAGAAAACAACAGGGAAAAAATCTATTTGGTAATATGTTAATTAAAACATACAAGAAAAAGTTTTAATTACAGAGATGAATGCTTGACAATGATTTTCATGTGTGTGATGGAAAAGGCCCAGAAAAGAATCCAAGATGAGGTACTACAGCTGCTTCTACATGTGGATGACATTGTACTTATTACATCAAATCTCAAGACATTATAATATCTTGTGGAAAAGAACTATAATCATTTAAAGAGTTTGGCCTGACCATCTCTATAGAAAAGACCAAGTGGATGAAAAAAATCTGTTCTCCAGAGTGATTTTGGGCTTCCCATCTTTTACTTGGTGTTCTCAGAGAATCTAACAACAGGATTCGACAGGCTAGTAAGTAGATTTGCACACAAAGAAACCAAACAAATAAGGTATAAGGACCACTTTTTCAGTACCTCATAAAGTGAAGAAAATTACTCTTTTCAGTTTCTAAAGCTTAATGTGCTCTCTAAGCTTGAAATTATTTTCCCCTGGATTCTGCCTTGTTTCAATTATTCTTACAGTATCCCCTTAGTAAGTACACCTTTTAAAAGCTTCTTAAAAGAGACAAAGCCAGAGTGGGCAGAGAAACGGCAGGAACTTGCCTGAGCTCTGCCTCACGACTCTCCAAATACCTTTAAATAACAAATTCTACACCTGCAGAATCAACAGAATGATGGAATTAAACAATTTTCTAGCCCAAGAAAATTTAGAAAGTGGTAGTAATGATCTGTTGCACTAGGATAAGACTGAAGTACAGTCCAATGCAGTACATGTTAACACAGATGAGGCACAAGTAAACCAGGAACAGGTCTTATAAGGCAATTGAATCAATGGCAGCAGTGGCAGTTTTTGGACCTTTCATACCACAAATGATAAAGGGAGCAGAAAACTGATCAGAAAAAGATTACAGGGGCTTCTTTGCTAGCATCAGGGCAAGGGCTCTGTTGCATTTTCCATTCTTGAATCTGAGTTACAGTCTTCTGCCTAAATACTAGGGCAAGGAAGAGCACTAGCATAGGAAAGCTTGTGACTTCAGGGGAGCTGGAACCCTGCTCACAATTCCAGAGTAGAAAAGAATACGTGTGCTCACTCACAGGCCATTGCATTATATGGAAGAGTTGAAAACATATCTCTCCCAAGATCAGATTACTTTGGAAGAATTGAAAGAATTACCTCTGAAAACAGTTTCATAAAAAGCCTGAAGCTTGGGATGGTGCTCCCTCCATTTAAAAGCAGAGCTTCACTTTAATGTAGATTTTAAAAATCAACAAATAGAATGGAAAATGAGCAAGCAGCAGAAAAATATCCTGACTATAGAAGGTTACTATTGTGATAAATAAGATTGAAACACAAACTCGGAAAAAAATGTGAATTGGCCTCCAGCCATTAGAAGCATTCAAAAGAAATCAAGAGAAGTAGAAGAAAAATTAGGAAGAAAAATGAGAGCAATGCAAGAAAATCATGGAAAAGAAAATATAACAGCTTGATAAAGAAGGCACAAAAAATACTGAAGAAAACACTATCTTAAAAAACAAAATAGACCACATGGTAATAGAGACACAAAAATCTAATGAAGTGAAGGATGCTCTGAAAAGAATTGGACAAATGGAAAAAAATATTCAAAAATTCATTGAAGAGAACTCTTTAAGAAGCAGAAGTGACCAAATGGAAAAGGAGAGACAAAATCTCATTGGAGAAATAATTCTTTAAAAATTAGAAACAGGGAAGCAAAAGTCAATGACTATGTGATATCAAGAAACAATAAAACAAAATTAAAAGAATGAAAAAATTAGAAGGAAATTTGTACTATCTCCATGGAAAAACAACTTACCTGGAAAATTGATCTAGGAAAAATAATTTAAGAATTATTGGACTACCCAAAAGCCATGATTCCCCAAAATGAGCCTAGACATTGTCTTTCAAGAAATTACCATGATAAATTTATCTCATATTCTCCTAAAATCAAAACTCTCAGGAATGTTATAGCTTAATTCCAGAGCTCTGGGTAGAAGGGAGGCAGATTGGAGGAGGTAAAAATTAGAAGCAAAACACTTTTGAGAATAGATAGGGTGAAAGGAGAGAGAGATAATAGGATAAACAGGGGAAGAAAAGGATGGAAGGAAATACATAGTTGATAATCAGTACTGTGAAAAAAATTATAGCAAGTTTCTCTGATAAAGACTTCATTTCTGAAATATACTCAAAATACTTTAAAAAAAAAGCAGTCAAATTTATAGAAATAAGTCATTCCTCAACAGTAAATCTTCAAAGGCTATGAATAGATAGTTTTTAAAGTAATTAAAGCTATCTAATGTCACATAAAAGTGCTCTAAATAACCATTAGTTAGAGAAATGCAAACCAAAATAACTTAGAGCTACCACCATACACACACCAGATTGTGATAGAAAAGGAAAATGACAAATATTGCAAGGGATATGGAAAAATTAAAACGTTAATGCACTGTTGCTGAAGTTGTATACCGATTCAACAATTCTGGAAAGCAATTTACAAGTATACCCAAAGGGCTATAAAACCATTTGAACAAGTGATATCACCAACAGTCCTGTACTTCAAAGATACAACAACAAAAAGGAAAGGGATCTATATGTACAGCAATAGTTATATTACCTCTTTTAGCAGTTGCAAAGAATTGACAATTGAAGGCATGTCCATTAATTAGAGAATGGCTAAACAAATTGTATGTGATTGTGAGAAAATACTATTTTGTTATCAGAAATGTTGATCAGGATGCTCTGAGAAAACCTAAAAACATTTATATGAACTGATGCAAAGTGAGATGAAGAGAACCAGGAGAACATTGTATACAATAACATCAATATTGTGTGATGATGTACTGTGAATAACTTAGCTTTTTTCAGAAGCACATGGGAATTATCTTGAACCATGTTCAAGCATCTGAAGATGCTATCTATCACTTGAGAAAAAACTAGTGAAAACTGAATGCACAATGAAGATACTTTTTTTTCTTTCCTTTTTTCCTTTTTCTTTTTGTTTGTTTTCTTTCATAGCATGATTTACATAGAAATATGTTTTATGTGACTACATATATCAAATTATGTTATTATTATTATTATTATTTTTGCTAATAAATACAGGGGAGAGAAAATTTGGAATTTAAAATTTTTTGGGAAAAGAATGTAAGATTAAAAAACAGAATATTAAATTACTTTATGAGTCTTAAATAAAGGTACTCATATTGCTTCTACATTGATTACCATGTGGAAGTTTGAAGTGTTGGCATTAGAAAATCACTATAATCTCTCAGTGATATTCTTAGAACTCTAAAGGAAGATGCAGTCATTGCAGGATCAGACACTTGCATATAACAGTGGGAAATGGGATAAAGGTTTTGAGAGTTTTTATTCACTACATTAAATTAAGAAGTTTGTTAATCCAAACTTGAAGAGGGTTTTAATTAGTAGCTCCATACTTTGTACTCTATCAAATAGAGCAAGCAAGCTGAATAGGCTTTTAAGAAAAGGTATATTGAAAGTATTTTCTTTAACATTTGTTAGTTTTGCAAACCCTTAATGAATCCTTAACAGGGAAATTCAGGTAAATATACTTTTGGAAAATTATATGATGAATGAAAAATATGTAAACCACTTTACATATATATATGATATCTATATATAAAATGTCATAATTTAAAACTCAAATTATTACAGAAACTTGGAAAATGTTAACATTAAGTCTACAGATGATGAGCTTCATTCTTACCTCATAAGCATTTCAGCTAAACTCTTTGCATCTGGGGAGCAAAGAAAACCCAAATAATAGTTAATGTCAATAAAACATAAGCAACTCATTAACATTTTTTTCTATTTAGGATATATATTTTTGGGTTGTAATTGCTATAATTTCTATGATCCATACTAGGCAATTAAAAATGGAATTGTTCCTGTTCAAATCACTGTCAATAGCAAAGCAGTTCTAAAATTATCTTAGATCTCCCTACACTTGATTATCATATGTCTTTTATTAAAAAAATTTTAAGTAGGAAAACTTCTCAAAAACATGATGAATTTTCATCATAAACTAATGACCAATCTGGAAAATTCAATTTTATTTTACACAGATTATAATTTAGAAAAGTTTGTCAATAGGGAGAAACATTACTTTTTCTTTTTAAAAATAAATTTTTATTTTTTACATCTCGATAACTTCCTCCTATTTCATTCCCCTACCCCTCACTTTCCAGAGCCATATCCCATAAAATAAATTAGTATCTTTTAAATTATCAGAGAAAAAGAGGGAAAATCAATTTAAATGACTAATATATCAAAAAGTTTGGAAATAGGCTCTACATTTGTGGAGTTCTCACTATTGCCCAGGAATGGGGTAGGGATTTTTTTTTTTGAGCCATATTTGTTCTTTATAATTTTCTAACATTCACTTTTGATTTTGGAGACATTGTGAATATTGTTTTTGTTTTCATTCTCCTCTGAATTGGTACATGTAGATTTTTCTATGTTTCTTTGTATTCATTACATTTGCTATCTTACAGTACAACTACATTACATTATATTCATGTACTATAGTTTGTTTAGTCATTCCAAACTGATGGATATCCACTTTGATTCAAACTTTTTGTCCACTAAGTTTTGCAAAAATAAACCTTGTAAATCTAAGAATAAAATGCAATTAAATACTTTTGTATACATAAAAGAAAGGTAGTTTTATAAACACTTTAAAGATACTTTAAAACGTGTTTTATAGACCAAAGAATAATTAAATTCCATTATTTAGTTTTTTGATAGTTATATATCTTTTCAGACCATAAATGTTTTATTAAACCAACATTAGATTATAAGGTTCAGACATATATTAAGGAATATTACTTTTTCTTCCCTAAAATAAAATCAAGGTATAGTACAATGATTGCTAGTTCTTGTTTAAGTATCTAAAGTATTGATTATACTCAGAAGGGAAAAGAAATCTAAACTTCCCTTAAACAGCATGTGTATGACATATGTATGTATATGTCTATATACACATATATATGTTTATGTATATGTGATTTAACAAAAATAAAAAATATATATTAAAAAATCTACACTAGAGAATTTTACTTTATTCCTATAATTCCTTGTTTCCTTTAACACTTGGATTATCACATTTTCTATACAAAATGTTTTTTTTTTTTATCAAAAGGTACAAAACTTTATTTTTGATATGTAGTAATCAGGCAAAGTTCCTAGAGAATTTGCCAAAGCTCTAGCTTCTAAGAGTACTCTCCCTCAAATTTATTTATATATCTGTTGTCTTCCACTTACCCCCAGATCCTAGGAAAAGCAAAGAGGACTCCTATAAAGTCTTGGTTCCATGGGAAAAGATTTCAGATGTTACTAGATGTATAGTGGTTAGCACTAATTTTTAAAAAAATACTAAATAGGTAGTCCATAGAATGCGATAGAGAAAAATGGAAGAGATTCATAGTCTCCTTAGAGTGAGATAAAATCTTGGGAATCATCACTACTTTTATACTAAGCTCTGGGGTTAGCATGTAGACCAAAGAAAGGCAGTGAATGAACGAAGAAGAGTGAGAATTCCTTTATGATTTTTACTCCCATTTTTAAAAATTATTTTTTCTGGTTATACATGTATATTAACTTTTAAATATACATTTATTTATCAATCACATTGGGAGAGAAAGATCAGAACAAAAGGGAAAAAATCATGAAAGGAAAAAAAAAGAAAATAAAAGTGAACACAGCATGTGTTGATTTACATTCAATCTCCATAGTTCTCTTTTTGGGTGCAGATGGTGTTTTCTATCCAAAGTTTATTGGGATTGCCATAGATCACTGAACCACTGAGGAGAACCAAATCTTTCATAGTTGATCATTACATAATCTTATTGTTACTGTGTACAATGTATTCCTGGTTCTTCTCATTTTGCTCAGCAGCAGTTAATGTAAATCTTTCCAGGTCTTTCTAAAATCAGCTTGTTCATCAATTTTTTTTTTATAGAACAATAATATTCTATTACTGCCATATACCATACAATATTCAGCCATTTCTCAATTGATGGACATCTATTCATTTTCCAATTCTTTGCTACCACAAGAAAAGCTGCTACAAACATTTTTGCACATGTGGGTCCTCTTCTCCTCTTTATAATTTCTTTGGTATACAGGTCATTTCTACTTTTATTATTCCTTAGTTTCTCTGTTATTTCTTTTTTTTCCTGTTATTTCTGCTTGCTCAAACCCAGCATCTCTTTTTTGATCTCAGTGTGATACATGCTTTTTATTCTTGGGACACTATTGTAATCTATGTCTCACAGCCATAAAGCAACACTGAGATGGGTGGGATGGGGTGAGGATGTTGATCTTAATCAATGGATTTTTATTTCTATGGAAAGCTTGCAATCATAAAAGAAGCATTGCAATTCTCTGAAGGCAAACAAGCCCATTAACTTCTTCATTCTATTCATCTGTGTCCCCAGCTCATTGTTTATTTGTACTCTTTGACCCCATCATACTTTATATCTCTATAGACTATTCATCCAAACACTTGGGATCAGATATTCTTCCTCCAGTTGGTCTTTTCTGTGTGGATGGTCAGATTAAACTCTTTTGGGTGACTAGATATTTTCTAGGAGACCTTATAATATTTTGGGGCTTGATGCAAAAAGCAGTGTTATCCACACACAGAAAAACCCCAAATACCTCACCATCTACTAGAGATATTTATCTAATCTGGATTCTTTCCTAGACTCCCTGCTTTATGCTGATGAACACAATTTTCAAATACTCATTTTTGTTTGAAATTGTTTCTGATGTTTTTGTTTATCATGTCACTAAATAGGTAATGTTATATCAATATTAAATGATTTTGATTAATGGATGATACATATTTTCAAAAAATCATGTAAGGCAGCATTTTGTCTAATGAATCAAATGTTTTTTTCATAATCAATAAACAATAAGCACAATGAGATTTTTATATTCTGCAAACCTTCCAGTTAGCTGTGAAATAATATATACTTCAGAGTATAGATGACTCATAAAAATTTTGTAGTGTTGGGAGAGGGCAATATGATTTTACTTAAATATTTTCCATTTTTCCAGTTCTTGTCAAATAAAGTACTTTTCCAAATAGTTCAGATTTTCAAGTGACTTATTATGTTATTGAAGTCTATTGGTCTGTTACTTGTTCATTTAGTCCACTAATGTAATTAAATTTTTTTTCTAATCAGCTAGTTTTGATCAAAATTGCTTTATGATATAATTAGATTTCTGTAAGAGTTATCCCCACTTTAATCCTTCATTTTCATGTTTACCTTTAAATTTCCAAATTTTTCCAAATGAACTGTTATTTTTCCCTTTAGATCTAATAAAAATTTATATTATTTAGCTTAGATTACTCCTCTGGAAATTAGCATGATATAATACCAAATCTATAAATGAATTGACCTAATTTATTTACAGCTGATGAGCAATGAATAGTTCTTGAATTGTCATTTTTTAAGATTTAAAGATCATCTTATAACTGTATTTATATATTTTGAATATGATATGGCTTAGCAGTTTGCTTGTCAATTATTATACATTTTATTATTTTAAATAAGATTTCTCTTTCTATTCTTTCCTCTTTTGTTTTAATTAAATAGGCCTTTTCCTAGGTTTTTTTATATCTTGTTTTAATTAAGCTATTAAGTATCTAATCAGTTGCTTTGCTGATTTTCTGGGGTTTTCTAAGTTTCCTTCCTACCCTGGTGTCAGAAAACAGGAATATTATTTGTCTTTCTTTGCCAATGTTTATGGTCTTGCTAGACTTACAAAAGCTATGTCAAATAAAAGTAGAAAGTGGAATTACTCCTTACTTTTGGGGCAAGCTGTTAGTGTTTTCCCAGTGTAAATAATGCTAATTTTAGTTTTAAATATACCTTTAAATGAATTTTTAGTGTTTTTTGTATGAATTATTTCTATAAATCCAGCTTTCTTGAATCTATTGATGTACAATAAACCTTTACTTATCGAACATGTTATTTTAATTCTCTTTCTTTCTTTTTACATAAGTATTTTTATAATAAATTGTTGGGTTCTGTTTTCTTATTCATTATGCAGCTCTCTTTCAAAAAGCAAATTTTTAAAGATGATATTGTTCTGCCTCAGTTTCCCTAGTGGCAATTCACACTTGCTGGCCATTAGGACTGAGATAATTAAGGCCACTCTGGCATTCCAAAGAGTCATAACAATCCAGATGGCTTATCTCAAATGTTTGGGCATCTCCTGGGCTCAGACTTCCTGTCTCCAAGCTTCTTCCCTCTCAACTTATCAGAATTTATGATCCTTCCTTTCTTACCCCTGACCTATCAGAATTGAACGTATGGTCCTTCTTGGAGTTTCTGCTCACCTGTGCTCTGCTCCCCTACCCCCCAGCCTTTGTTTCCCTGATTGCTGGAGTCCTGTGAGTCTCTGGAATCCTTTACTGAATACTTTGAGACAACAATCCGATTCAACTGGCTGTAGGTCAACATGGATCCTGTTTGGCCACCAGTCCAAACTCTCCACTATTAAAATATTAAAAACACTCTAATCTCTGTCTTGCCTCAGTTTCTCTGGCATTACAACATAAAGATAGTCAATATTTGGACTTGTTTTGGGAAGGAAGTCATTCTCTCTTAGTAGACACTCTGTTAGCATATATCTGTTAGTCCAAACATTCTGAAAAGGAACTTGGAATGATGTTTTTTAAAAAGTGACTAAATTGTCCATACAATTTCTTCTAGGCAATCAGAATGAATAAAAGTTCTCAAATGCCCAGTGTTCTTGCTAATACTTTTTGTATTATCAAAAAATTACAAATAAAGGAGTTGTCCATCATCAAGAAATGGCTAAATAACAATAGAATATTACTACATTATATGGAATAACTAACAAAAAAGACATTTGTGGACTAATGTAGAGTAAAATAATCTAAAAAAGAAAAAAAATATATACATGATCAAAAATTGAAGCAAAATCCCTGGTATTAAAAATAACTATACAGGGCCTTACTAAAGTTAATACAAATGAATCTTATTCTTCTTTTCAAGGAATATACTGTTGAATTATTGATTATATAATGGTCAGAATTTCAGATATTGTCAGATTCAATATAAATGGTGCTTAATTTTACCAAACTGTGCTTCTCCTGGGTAGATATTTCAAAACTTACTGAATGTAGCTCCTTAAAATGAATGCAGGCTAAATAGACTGGGCCTTGAGGCCTATTCCTCAGGGAACTATGATATTATAGAATATAATTATAGGTGTGATTGCAATGTCAATTGTGATAGAAAACAATATCTCTTTAGGACTTCCATTATTAAATTCCTTTGCATAGATGGACTTCATTTAGAATTTATCTATGGTAAATTCAAGTGTATCAAAAAATAATTTCTTAAATGTAAAAATAATTTAAATTGAATACAGAAAGAAGAATGGTTTTTTGTTTTGCTTTATTTTTATTTACATTTTAATTTATTTTGAACTTATGTAAAAAACAAACATTTCCAACACATAGAAGGGGAGTGTATTATTCAAGCAATCATAGAACTCCATTGATACATAAAACTTGCTTTACTTTTGAATTATATAATAAATTTAAAATGTAATCACAAAGCAATCTTTCATTTCTGAAGGACCTGGTATTTACATTAATCCTTTTTTTTTTCCTCCAGAAAAACATTATGTGGTGTTTCAACTAAATATCTAACTTAGGCAAGTACATTTTCTCTCACTGCTATAAAATATAATTACAAATGGAAGACTACTTTCAAATCTTATCTGTGGCAATGTATACAAAATTATTTTCAAAGAAAATCTGATAAGTGGTTAAAACAAAACTGATTGTCTTTCCTTTAAATCTATTTCTGTCTTAGGTAGCAACATTTTTCTAACCTCCCAGTTTACAATTTGGTGTTATCTTCAATTTGTATCTCTCTTTCAATCTCCCCTATCTAATCAATTGCCAAATCTTGCTCTTTCTTCCTCAGACAAAATCTTATGAATCTGAGCCATTTTTACTACTCATACATTTACCATATTAGTTCAGTTTTTTATCACTTCTTACCTAGATTATTACTACATCCTCCTAATTGCTTTTTCTACATTATCATTCTCAATTTTAGTACACCCTACACACTGTTACCAACTTAGTTTTCCTTAAGTCATACCAGGTCACTTATCTACTCAACAAACTTTACTGCTGTTCTTTATTGGCTCTAGAATCAACTAAAAACTTTTCCATTTAGCTTTGAAAGCTTTTTGCAATTTGGTCTCAGCTATCTTTCTAATCTCTTTGGATACTGGCTCCTTCTCTCTATAATCCAGCCAAATTATCCCTTCTATTCTTCATATTTGACACTTCATTTCCTGTCTTCTTGCGTTCATGCCTTCATGACTGCCCTACATACTTTAAATGTGCTTCTATGTCTCTGCCTTATAGAGTATTTCTCTACCTTTAAGATGCAACTCAAGTACTATCTTCTTCAAGAGGTCTTTTCCAATTTCCCCAACTTTGCATACCTTTTTTTAAAAAATTCTTTGAATACTTGAATATGCTTTTATTGTCTCCCTTTTTAGAAGATAAGGTCCTTGGAAGTGGAAATTGTTTCATTTCTTGTGTTTGTATCACTATAATCTAGTATTTTTTTTTTTATTGTGAACCAGGCACAAAATTCTTGGTACATCATAGGTGTATTCTTCATTTATTGAGGTAATGACAGTGGGGTTGAAGAACTATAACTGATTCAGTTTTAAATAATTTTTGGATCCATTGTAATTTCACATTTTGGTATCAAATGACAGTGAAAATACCCTAGAATAAGAGAACCATTGAATTCTCTTACCTCTTAATCTCTTCAATCTTTGTTCTCTCCTTCTTCTCCTTACAATCAACAGTAGCACAAACAACAGCAAAACTCCAACCAAAATGCAGGAAATAGTCACTAGCATCTTTAATCCTTCATTGGTTGCCAGCCCTTCCTCATTTTGGACAACTGATTTAATAAGTGGAGGAATTGTGCCTGAAAATAATTTCATAAAGTTAGATTACTCTGAAGAGAAAATGATATAGTCTTTAGAGATAGTAGGGTATTAGAAAAAAATCAAAACACTGGTACCTGGATTGTGTTATAAAATTACTTAATTGGCATATGATGAATTAATTTATTAAATTTACTCATCCTTCCTACATATAATACTATTTGTTTTAGCTCACCCTTTTGTACACCAAATAGGGGTCTCTAAAACAGACCAATGGCATTTGTGTTAAATGAATTTCACTTAGTAAATGCACTGCTGGGTATAAGAAATGTTCTACTTGAAGCTAAGGGTGCATTTGTAAATGACAAAGAATTGATTTGGAATTCAATATTTTCTAGACTGTTCCCAACTCTATAATTGGAAGACTACTCAAAAACAGCAAAGCCAAAAAAAAAAAGAGGGGGGGAAGAATAAATTGAGCAGGAAGACAATTTTTTAAAAATAACTTTTTATTGACAGAGCCCATGCGTGGGTAATTTTTTTTTTTTAAAACATTATCCCTTGCACTCATTTCTGTTCTGACTTTTCCCCTCCCTCCCTTCACCCCCTCCCCCAGATGGCAAGCAGTCCTATACAAGTTAAATATGTCACAGTGTATCCTAGATAAAATATATGTGTGCAGAACTGAACAGTTCTCTTGTTGCACAGGAAGAATTGGATTCAGAAGGTAAAAATAGCCTGGGAAGAAAGACAAAAATACAAGCAGTTTACATTCATTTCCCAGTGTTCTTTCTTTGGGTGTAGCTGCTTTTGTCCATCCTTGACCAATTGAAACTGAGTTAGATCTTCTCTTTGTCAAAGAAATCCACTTCCATCAGAATACATCCTCATACAGTATTGTTCGTTGTTGAGGTACATAATGATCTCCTGGTTCTGCTCATTTCACTTAGCATCAGTTCATGTAAGTTTGCGAATCCTCTCTGTATTCATCCTGCTGGTCATTTCTTACAGAACAATAATATTCCATAACATTCATATACCACAATTTACTCAACCATTCTCCAATTGATGGGCATCCATTCATTTTCCAGCTTCTAGCCACTACAAACAGGGCTGCCACAAACATTTTGGCACATACAGGTCCCTTTCCCTTCTTTAGTATCTCTTTGGAGTATAAGCCCAGTAGAAACACTGCTGGATCAAAGAGTATGCACAGTTTGATAACTTTCTGAGCATAGTTCCAAATTGCTCTCCAGAATGGCTGGATGTATTCACAATTCCACCAACAATGTATCAGTGTCCCTGTTTTCCCACATCCCCTCCAACATTCTGCATTATCTTTCCCTGTCATTCTAGGCAATCTGACAGATGTGTAGTGGTATCTCAGAGTTGTCTTAATTTGCATTTCTCTGATTAATAATGACTTGGAGCATATTTTCATATGTCTATAAATAGTTTCAATTTCTTCATCTGAGAATTGTCTGTTCATATCCTTTGACCATTTATCAATTGGAGAATGGCTTGATTTCTTATAAATCAGAGTCAATTCAATATATATTTTGGAAATGAGGCCTTTATCAGAGCCTTTGACTGTAAAAAATGTTTTCCCAGTTTATTGTTTCCCTTCTAATCTTGTCTGAATTTGTTTTGTTTGTACAAAAACTTTTCAATTTGATATAATCAAAATTTTCTATTTTGTAGTCAATAGTGATCTCTAGTTCTTCTTTGGTCATAAATTCCTTCCCCTTCCACAGGTCTGAGAGGTAAACTATCTTATGCACTTCCAATTTATTTATAATCTCATTCTTTATGCCTAGGTCATGAACCCATTTTGACCTTATCTTGGTATACAATGTTAAGTGTGGGTCAATGCCTAGTTTCTGCCATACTAATTTCCAATTTTCCCAGCAATTTTTGTCAAATAATGCATTCCTATCCCAAAAACTGGAGTTTTGGGGTTTGTCAAATACTAGATTAATAAAATTATTGGCTGTTTTGTCCTTTGAATCTAACCTATTCCATTCATCAACTAGTCTATTTCTTAGCCAATACCAGATGGTTTTAGTAACTGCTACTTTATAATATAATTTTAGATCTGGTATAGCTAGGCCACCTTCATTTGATTTCTTTTTTCATTAATTCCCTTGAAGTTCTTGACCTTTTGTTTTTCCATATGAACTTTGTTGTTATTTTTTCTAGGTTATTAAAATAGTTTTTTGGGAGTCTGATTGGTATAGCGCTAAATAAATAGATTAATTTAGGTAGTATTGTCATCTTTATGATATTTGCTCGCCCAATCCAAGAGCATTTAATATTTTTGGTTAGATCAGACTTAATTTGTGTGGAGAGTGTTTTGTAGTTTTGCTCACAAAGTTTCTGATTTTCCCTTGGCAGATAGATTCCTAAATATTTTATACAATCAGTAGTTATTTTAAATGGAATTTCTCTTTGTAACTCTCTTGGATTTTGTTAGTGATATATAAGAATGCTGATGACTTATGTGGGTTTATTTTGTATCCTGCAACTTTGCTAAAGGTGTGGATTGTTTCTAATAACTTTTTAGTAGACTCTCTGGGGTTCTCTAAGTATACCATCATATCATCAGCAAAGAGTGATAATTTGGTTTCCTCATTGCCTATTCTTTATTCCTTTAATCTCTTTCTCAACTCTTATTGCCAAAACCAGCATTTCTAACACAATATTAAATAGTAATGGTGATAGTGGGCAACCTTGTTTCACTCCTGATCTTATTGGGAATGGTGCAATTTGTCCCCGTTACATATGATGCTTACTGATGGTATTAAATAGATACTACTGATTATTTTAAGGAAAACCATTTATTCCTATACTCTCAAGTTTTTTAATAGGATTAGATGTTGGATTTTATCAAATGGTTTTTCTGCATCTATTGAGATGATCATATGGTTTTTATTAATTTGGTTATTAATATGGCCAATTATACTGATAGTTTTCCTAATATTGAACCAATCTTGCGTTCCTGGTATAAATCCTACTTGATCATGGCGTATTTATCCTGGGGATGATTTTCTGCAGTCTTTTTGCTAATATCTTATTTAAGATTTTAGCATCAATATTCATTAGGGAGATTGGGCTATAATTTTCTTTCTCTATTTTCAACCTACCTGGTTTAGGTATCAGTACCATGTCTGTGTCATAAAAGGAATTTGGTAGGACTCCTTCATTCCCTATTTTTTCAAATAGTTTATAAAGCATTTGGGGCTAATTGTTCTTTGAATGTTTGGTAGAATTCACATGTAAATCCATCTGGTCCTGGGGATTTTTTTTAGGGAGTTGATTAATAGCTTGTTCTATTTCTTTTTCTGAAATGGGACTATTTAAGCAATTTAGTTCCTCCTCTGTTAATCTGGGAAGCCTATATTTTTGGAGGTAGTCATTCATTTCTCTTAGGTTATCAAATTTATTGGCATAAAGTTGGGCAAAATAACCCCTTATTATTTTTTTTAATTTCCTCTTCATTGGTGGAAAGTCCTCCCTTTTCATTTTTAAGACTATTAATTTGATTTTCCTCTCTCCTTTTTCTAATCAGATTTACCAAAGGTTTATTAATTTTAATGTTTTTTCATAAAACCAATGCTTAGTTTTATTTATTAGTTTTTTTTACTTTCAATATTATTAATTTCCTCTTTTAATTTTAGAATTTCAAGTTTAATAATTGATTGGGAGTTTTAAATTTGGTCTTTTTCTAGTTTTTTAAGTTGCAAGCCCAATTCATTGATTTTCTCTTTCTCTATTTTATTCAAGTAAGCCTCTAAGGATATAAAATTTCCCCTTATTGCCGCTTTGGCTGCATCCCACAAATTTTGATATGATGTCTCATCGTTGTCATTATCTTAAGTGAAATTATTAATGTGTCTATAATTTGCTGTTTCACCCAATCATTCTTTAAGATGAGATTATTTACTTTCCACTTACTTTTTGGTCTATTTACACCTAACTTTTTGTTGAATGTAGTTTTTATTGCATTGTGATCTGAAAAGAAAGCATTTACTGTTTCTGCCTTCCTGCATTTAATTTTGAGGTCTTTATGTTCTAATATATGGTCAATTTTTGTGTAGGTTCCATGAACTGCTGAGAAGAAAGTAAACTCTTTTCTGTCACCATTCAGTTTTCTCCAGAGATCTATCATACCTAACTTTTCTAATATTCTATTTATCTTTTTAATTTCTTTCTTATTTGTTTTTGATTTGATTTATCTAAATCTGAGAGTGCAAGATTGAGATCTCCCACTACTATAGTTTTACTGTCTATTTCTTCTCGTAACTCTCTTAACTTCTCCTTTAGGAAGTTAGATGCTATACCACTTGGTGCATATGTGTTTAATATTGATATTGCTTCATTGTCTATAGTACCCCTTAGCAAGATATAGTTTCCTTCCTTATTTCTTTTAATTAGATCAAGTTTTGCTTTTGCTTGATCTGAGATAAGGATGGCTACCCCTGCTTTTTTGACTTCACCTGAAGCATAATAGATTCTACTTCAGCCTTTTACCTTTACTCTGTATGTATCTCCCTGTTTTAAATGTGTTTCCTGTAAACAACATATTGTAGGGTTCTGACTTTTGATCCATTCTGCTATCTGCCTCCTCTATGGGAGAGTTCATCCCATTCACATTTATGATTAAAATGACTAATTCTGTATTTCCTGCCATCCTAATATCTCCAGATTATGCTTTTCTTTTTCTTGTCTCCCTTCCCCCCTTCCCTAGTATTAAACTTATTGGTCCCACTTGCGTCACACAGCTCTCCCTCTTTAGGATCCCACCCTCCTCCCTTTGAATCCCTTCCCCTTTCTTGTACCCTTCCCTTATTATTCTTTTTCCTTTTCCCTTTTCCTTTCCCACTTTTTAATGAGGTGAGAGAAGAGAGTAGAATTCACACAATGTTCCTCCCCCTCTCTAAGTTTCCTCAGATATGATAGGTTTCCTTTGCCTCATCGTCGCATGTAGTTTCCCTCTTTTTATCTCCCCTTTTCCATTTTGCTGACACTCCCCTTTCCATTTCTACTTCACTTTTTTATGTTATATCGGTAAAATCAAGTTATACATGTGGTTTTTATGTATATCCACAACAGAAATACAGTTCTCAAGAGTTCCTTTTACCTTTTTTCACTTCTCTTGAGTCCTGTTGTTGGAGATCAAATTTTTTGTTTAAGTCTGTTTTTTTCCTTAGAAACAAATGGAATTCCTATTTCATTAAATGTCCATCTTCTTCCATGGAAAAAAATGCTCAGCTTAGCTGGGTAGTTTATTCTTGTCTGCATTCCAAGTTCTTTTGCCTTTCGGAATATCAGATTCCAGGCCCTTCGATCCTTTAATGCTGAGGCAGCCAGATCTTGCATGACCCTTATTATGCACCTTGGTATTTGAATTGTTTTTTTCCTGGCTGCTTGTAATATTTTTTCTTTAGTCTGAAAATTCTGAAATTTGGCTACAATATTCCTCAGAGTCTTTATTTTAGGGTCTTTTTCAGAAGGTATTGATGAATTCCTTCAACACCTATTTTACCTTCCAGTTCTATTACTTCTGGTCAGTTCTCTTTGATGCTTTCCTGTAAAATAGTATCTAGGCTCTTTTTTTCATTATAATTTTCGGGTAGTCTAATGATCCTCCAGTTTATCTCTCCTAGATCTATTTTCCAGGTCTGTTGTTTTTCCAAGTAAATATTTGACATTTTTTTCCAATCTATAATTTTTTTTTTTGTTTTCCTTGATTGATTCTTGATGTCTCAATGAATCAGTCATCTCCATTTGTTCAGTTCTGATTTTTAGTGAGTTATTTTCTTATTAGCTTTTTTACTTCTTTTTGTATATGTCCAATTGAGTTTTTAAATGAGTTGTTTTGCTTCATGAAATTTTTTTCCATTTCACTAATTTTTTTTAGTGAGTTATTATCTTTTTCCAATTCACAAATCCTACTTTCTTGGGAATTCTTAACCTTTTCCAATTTATAAATTCTGTTTTTCTGCACTTCTTGGGAGTTTTTTACCTTTTCCAATTCACATTTCAGGAAGTTGTTGCTCTCTTGCATAACTTCTCTTTCCTTTCCCCATTTTTCTTCTAGTTCTCTTTTAAGGTTTTTAATAGTCTCTTCTAGGAGAGCCTTTTGTATTAGGGGCCAACAATTGTCTGGAGACTGCTGTTAGTCTCTTCAGGGTTGAAAAGCTGCTCTCTTTCTGAAGAGAAACTATCAATTGTCCTTTTGATTTTTTTACTCATTTTGTTAAAGCCTGTAGGGTCTGCCTTCAGAGCCAGGAGGTTACCAGTTTCCTCTGCAGAGCAGTGATAGGTGTATGGACGGGTAGCTGTCCTGCCAGTCAGCTACAAAAAGCAGTGAGGTACTGGAGTGCTCTGGGAAAGAGTTTCTCATCAGGAAGTAACTCAGGCCTACAGGGCTGGACTGGGAAAGTGCCCTGCAAAGAACCTGGGCTATATGGGATAACGACTGCCCTGGGGCTAGAGATTGAGCAGTGAGAGTTTCACTACCCCCAAGCCAAAGCCAGCCCTGGGGCTGTGGATATTAGCAGCTGAGCAGTGAATGGTTTTGCAGGGACCAGATTGTCTCTGCCCTGTGAAGCACAATCTGCTGGGGAAGTTCTATTACCCCAGGCCAAGCCCCCCACTGTGCAGATTAGAGGCTGCCCAGGTTGTGTTCCCCTGCTGTGCAGATTTGTAACTGCCTTGAACTGCGGGATGTGGCTGCAGGCCTGTGTTAAGGGTCTGCCTGGATCACTTCCGGGTTTGAGTGGTTACAGCCAGATCTCATTAGGTTCTGGCCTTTTTTAGAGTACCCTCTGTTTTAGGCTTTAATTTGTCTGCCAGTTTACTGCTTTGTAATCAAGGCAGAGCAGTTATCCTATAGCAGAGGCGTCTCTATAACTTTCTCTAGCCACAGAGATCACTCCTACCCCTGGTCTATTCAGGACACTAACCTCTCACTGCCTGCACTAGTCTGTTCCTGGCCCCTCAGAACAAACCTTTTCTGGCAATCTTCCATATTATCTTCACCTGATAAATTGTGTGCTTCTAATCTTAATGAATTTAAACAGTGAAGAGCTATTTTTGAGCTTGAATTTAATAGTTGGTTATGAGGGGAATGAGAGGAGCTTAGAAAGTTGCCTGTGCCTTCTCTGACATCTTGGCTCCACCCCCCAGGAAGACAATTTGAAGAGGGATTTTAACATAAACATAAATTTCTGCCTATGAGGAACCCCCCCAACCCCCACCAGAACACTTGAAACTAGTTTTCATGATTTGAGGAGTCAATCAATTTCAGCAAAAGTAGAAAACAATTTTCAATTTCCTTAATGCCTTATTTTTATGGATTATCTATAATACTGGATAAATTTATAGCATTATTTCCCTAAAAAGAAAATCTAAATTATAATTAATATGAAACATAGGTATAATATGTATGTGCATTTATGTATTTGTGTGTGTGTGTGTGTGTGTGTGTGTGTGTGTGTGTGTGTGTGAGTTCACTGTTATAGAGAACCATTCTCTTAATAAATTCCCTTTACTAAGGCAGGTCAGCATCTTTTCTATAAGAATTAGAGAATTGCCTAAAACACTAAGATTTTACGTGATTTGCAAAAGGTCATAGGCTCTCTGTCTCTATTTCTTTGTTTTTATGTCCCAGTCTCTCTGTCTCTATCTCTGTCTCTGTCTCTTTCTCTGTCTCTGTCTTTCTGCCTCTGTCTCTGTCTCTCTCACACACATTAGATATATAACAAATATATATATGTGTATATACATATATATATTTCTAAAAAAAGATTATTTGGTATCTCCAAGTATAGATAAACACATTTAAATGCTATAATCTTTTTTTGGTGGTCATAGAAGACATAGTGACAGCAGAGCATAATGAATAAAATTGAACATATTAGGAGATAACTTAAAAATAAAAATGTGAAAGATTTCTCTGAAATTTATTTTTGAACAGTTAATATTTAAGTAATACTATTTAATAATTATGAAAATTCTGTATTTTTTTCATGACAATGTCCATTCAGGGAGGCAGCTAGGGAGTACCATAGACAGAGTATAGTAGAGTATGGTAGAATAAGAATAAGAAAAAATTCTTAGAAAAAGAAGATCTGAGTTCAAATCCAGTCTCAAACATTTACTAACTGTGTGACCTGGGGCAAGTCATTTAACCTTGTTTGCCTCAGTTTCCTCATCTGTAAAATGAACTGAAGAAAGAAATTGCAAACTATTCTAGTATCTTTGCCAAGGAAACCCTTAATGAAGTCATGAAGAGTCAGACACAACTGAAATGACTGAAGTAAAGCAACACAAATCAATGAACTACAAAATAAAAATCAACTTTAAGTCTGCTTTTTTGCCTTTAAAACATTCTGATGGGAAAGAAAGGACCTAAATGCAGAGCTAGCAGTAAGAGAGTAAAATGAAAATTCAGTGAAAAACATGCACAATAATCCTTATTAGAGAAGAAACATCAGTGGCAGAGTATTTACAGAAGTATTCTAGGAATATGGACCATGGCTTACAACAAAAAAAATAGATGTAAATAATTCATGGGAAATCAGAAATTCTATATTAGGACTATGTTGTTAAAGAGACTCTTAAACCTTTAAGTTAAAAAAAAATGATTGGTTTCAAATATATGTGGAATGTATTCATGGGACATTGAACTAAATTTTCAAAATAATCACATTTAGAAAAAAGAAAGGTTATTAGATTTTATATTTGAAGACAATTAGTATGATTATAATAGTTTTGAAGGACTTTTGTTATTATTTTTAATTACTTTTTCATCTTTTTTGATGGTATTTAGTTAGAAATAGTTGAAAATGTTGCTCTCCTCCCTTTTTTATATTTAAAATGCTTACTATTCCCCCAAAGATAAAATAATTGATTTTATAACTGGATAAAATTATTGAGATTTAAGCTATTACTTTGTTGACTTATTGAAAGAATCCTGAGTACAACTCAAGTAGAAGGCAGAACCAAAGGGATAATATTCTCTAATCTTGATTGAATATGATTTTTGCCATCCTTCACTAGGTTCTTATATTTTGAATGGTTTTCATTCTCTATAACTTAGATAATTTTAGCATTTGTGATGGTGACATAATAAAAAATTTATATACATACAGTTAGATATGAGTATTTGTTATTATGATATTATAATATTGGGATCAAAATATCAACAAAAGGAAGAAAGTATTTATCATTTTATCTAGTCAGTTATGTTATGGAAGGTTTTGACCATTTAAACTTTTCCTAAAATAAAAATGATACCAAATTCAGCCAATCAGTTGGAGAAAAAAAACATTATAAATTACAATTAATTAATAATTATTCTGCTAATTGCTACAATGCAGAACATTGAAACTAATAGGCTGCTGTTCATAACACTATTGTTATGTTACTAGGCCTAATAGTAGACCACTATTAATGACACAACAATGGAACTATTATATGCGTATTATATCAACTAGTTCAACCACTATATTTTATATTATTAAAAAATCTTAAAATCTTGAATCTTGACATTAATTTCACTAATTAAGAAGTCACCAAAAATCTCTATTACAATAAAAATAGATAAAAGAAAACAATTTATCTTTTAATATGATCACCTATCTCCTACTGATCCCAAACTAAACAGTTGTGTTGTTCTCTATTTAAACTGTAGACGAAATGAATCTTTTCTTTCTTTCTTTTTTTTAAAACTAGAATCCTACTTCTGCCTTGTATATAACACATGTATATCTTTTTTACATACACATTAATTTAATAGAAAGCTTTCTTCTTTTTTTTTTTTAAAGAAAGCTATTGCTTACATGTCAGAGGGAAAGAATTGGGGAAGGGGCAAAAATAAATTAGTTATCATTAGTTATTGTTTATATAAAATCCCTTAATAAGAATCTTTCAGGAGCAGCTAGATAATACAGTGGATAGAGCACTGGCACTGGAGCCAGGAGGACCTGAGTTTAAATCCAACCTCAGGCATTTAACACTTAGTAGTTGTGTAACCCTGGGAAACTTGCTTAACTCCAATTGCCTTACACAAAAAAGAAATTTTCAGTATCAATGAAGTTATCACTTAAAGGAGATTTATCTTAGCTCTTAATCTTTTAGCTTTAAACCATGATAGTAGGTTCTTTCCCCTAAATTTATAGAGTCCAAGTGAGCTCAAGAAGCAATGAGCAAAGAGCTTGAAGAGTAACATTAAAGCCCAATAGTAATTATGGCTTTTGTTCCAGATGCAGAGAATGAAAGAGTTCTTAAACTGAAATATAAAGGAACAGATATAAAATTAGATGCTTACTGCCATCATAGTTAAGTGTAGCAAATTTGGCCTGTTTCTCTGCACAACCAGCACTGTTGCACACCCTCATTTGCAGCTCATACCAGGTAGCCTCTTGTAGATCATACAAAATGTATGACTTCGAAAGTGATGTTCGTTGAGCTGTTGTCCAGACTGTCGTCCCAAATGGCCTATACTCCAGAATAAAAGAAGTGATTGGACAACCACCATCATTCCAACCAATGAGATTCAACCTCACTCGAGTGGTGTTAATGCTGGCAAACAGTTCTTGCTCCTTTGAAAATTGTGGTTCTAGAAAATAGTATATATTTTAATATTAGTATTTCAAATAAAGATAACAAAATAAAAAAAATAAAGTCCTGTATTTTCCCTTAAATTTTCTCTCTTTGAAAAATCAGTTTAACTTAATTGTTACACAATTTGAATAAAATGAGTGTGGAAACTATCATTTTCAACTTATGAGACAGCAGTATATTGAAATATTATTGGCAGTAAAACTATATCACTACAATCATTAGAGGCCTGTTTTAAAAATTCAGTTTAATATCACTTAATATAATTGTAAAAGGAGCAAAATCATTACTTCTGAGTTTCAAATGACTTGACCCAATAAATAGACTTGATCAAAACTTCCAATCTTAATTTGCATTGAGATAAATCTTAATGTGTGATGTAGTACATGTACCTAATTTGGTATAACATAAAGGGACTTCTTTACAAAAAGCTCTTCCTCATACATTTAACAATACTTAAACTCCATTAATTAATGAACTTAAAAATTCAATTGCTTTCTTATTGATAAAATGATGTGAAATGACTAGATAATTTCTAAGGACCTTTCTAACACTACTCATTCTATTATTCTACTTGGAAGAATTATAATTTACCTATTTACCTTCTTTCTGATAAGTACCTGAAATACACACACACATACACACACACACACACACACAAACACACACACATAAAACTAACTTGTCTGGGAGGGGAGAGAGAAACCAGGGAATTAAAAGGGAAGTGGAGACAATAATATGTGCTTCACAATTTTTTAAACATATTATTGATCACAAGGTCCATGTTTTTCCAAGTATTTCTTATTTCTACATGCTAATGATGTGGCTAAAAACCTAATTGAGTTATCTTTTAAGAATAGTTCCTCTCTTTCACTACACTGATACACTATTTAATATAACCATACATATTTACTCACAATTGCATATATATTATACACAAAAGACAAAATTCAATTCTTTGCTAATTCTAACAGGTTAGTGTTACTATCCATAAAATAGCAAATGAATGCAAAAAAGAGAGTAAACAAACCTTTTCCTAGTGTTTTTGCTTCTATGATTTCACTTATGCGCCCTGGCCCAACTCCATTTTGAGCAGTAAGTGTGAACTTATACCAGGTGCCACATTTCAAACTTTCTAATCGATAAGAACGTTCACTAGGACTAATTGGAAAACTACCCCACTGCTCACTGTTATCTTCTGAGTACTGCAATATATATCCTTAAAGAAGAAAAAAAAAAGTTAGCACCATTTGGCATCAGGTATGGAACCTATTAAATACGTATTGTCAATTTAAGACATCATTTAAAAGAATTTTTATTTTCTTGTTATTGTGAAATTGAAAGTTGATTTTTAATTCTATTTAGTTAAAACTTAATGCTTCTTATGCTTTCAAGTTTACTTAAGTAACTTCTGGTCACTTGGATCCCAATTCTACTCTTATGATTTGTAGCTCCACATAGTTTTTTGACATATACTTCCACACATGTAAATTTTACTTCTCATCCACATTTGGGATAAACATGCTTAACCTAAAAATCAAGCTGATTTAATCTAAACTGTTGTGGCAATTAATATTACTTCAGAAATATACACAAAGTGAAAGTAAAGTCTAGAGCTGTTTTAATGACAACATAGGTACCAGAATAACCTAAATTAGGCCTGAAAAAGAGACTCTTAATTATCACAAAATTAGTATTGTTTATGTGAGTGCTTCAGCAAAGAATCTGGTGAGTGAGTTTGCTAAACACTTCCTGCTAACACCCTTAAAGTGCTTAAGGTAAAGGAGAACTTTGCCAACAAGTGTTTTTGTGTGATCTATTTGTCTCTCAATATCAGTTAGCATTCTTTTGACTAACTTGTGTTCAACTTCAGTTTGTCTACCCATCTTTTTCTGTTAACCACAGAAAAGTGTATAAATCAATAAAAAAAAATATGAGTTTTCTAATCTTAGAGCCTGAGCCATTTGGACACATTCAGTTTTAAGGGTTTTTTTTTTTTTTTTTTTAAGACATCCCCAGATATTGCCTGTGGTTAACTATAGAATGGTGAGCTATTTATCTCAGAGAATATCTTCTGATTTGTGTATTTAAGGACCACAGTTCTGACACCTGGAATTCTTCATTCCCTAGATCCCTGCCCACCTCTTAGGAATGTGTCTTTCTGACAAATATCTGCCCAAATTCCTGCCTTTTCTCATTCCTTTGTTTGAAAAGTATAAATATATCCTTCTTAGACTTTGAACAGATCAGAACACTGATACTGTTCCAGTTTAAAAGTTTCTTCTTTTCAGGCAATAAATGCATTTGTAATCTGTGCAAATCATAATCAGACTCTGGTTCATTCAGGTCTTCTTCCTTTCCCTTTTTATTTCTTTCCTTTCCTCTGTTCCTTCCTTTCTCTGACATAATTTAGGAATTAGTTTTGCATGACTATTCATATTTGTAAGAGGTATTGTTTTCTTATTTTCTTGATGGGTAGGAATGAAGAGAAAATAAATTTTGGAAATGAAAACATTTAAAATAAAATATAATATTTTTGTCACGTTGCTGATACTATATCAAACATCATTTGTGTAGTGTTGTAAATTATGAGAACAGAGAAATATGCTTCCACATTTCATCCCTTCTGCTTTTTAAAAAAAAGAATTGTCTAAGAAACTCTGAAATGTCACAGAGGATACAAATGGTCTTTTTTGAATCTTTGATTCAGGAAAAATGAGGTAGAAATTGCTAAGATAAATATAGTTTTTGAAAAGAAAAATATTAGAAAACTAGGAGTATCTCCTAAATGGAAAAATAAAAGATTTAGGCTTTATAACTCCAGGGATTAATGAAATTATATTTTTTTCTCTTTCTTTTTTGATTTTGTTAATGATTCACTTATAATCCGTGCAGTATATTTTGTATATTCTAGAACTGGACTCTTGTTATTCATCACAAGTAACAGTAAATATTTGAGAGGCAGTATTCTACAGTGGATAGGAAGCTGGCTTTGGATTTGGGGATGTTTGATATATAATAGCTGTGTGATTAGAGGAAAGTTATCTCAACTCTTAGTGCTCCAGGAAACTTTCAAATATACAAGGAATCAATGAAGTACCTATTTGCATTTATCCAGAGAATTTCCACTTTGAAAGTTTCCCACTTTAAGGAAAACACAAATCCAGAATTATTCCTTTCCCAAATCACTCCAATTATATGCACAGTACTATTTCTGTTAAGATTATTCCAAGCTAGGGATCCAATTACATAGATGTAGAATTTCTTATACAAATAACTAGTTGTCTGATGGTTAGTTGGGATAAATTAACACAAAATAACCAGAGAGTGAATTTGTTTCTCTCAATGGATTGTCATTGTTTGTGTGTGATATGTAAGAGGTACCCAGAATTAAGTGAGTTGTTAAAAAACTAAAGTTAATGACAAGTTAATAGTTTTTATCCTCTTACCTCTGATAGAACTGCCACCATTATCTCCTGGTATCCAGGAAAGGGTGATTGAAGAAGATGTAGTTTTAGATACAGTTAATCGAGGTTGATCTGGTGGAACTAGAAGGAAAACATTTTGAAAAAATAGATATTTGGTGTTCATCACAAATCTTTTCTTACAAAAACACAATTCATTTCTGCCAATATTTCTAATCTATATCAGTCAATCAACTAGCATTTATGATGAAAATACAAAGCATGAAATAATCCCTACTCTCTAAGATCTTCCATCATTCGAAAGAAAAAGTACAAAATTTCTCAAATAAAATAAATCAACTAGATTTGTATTAAAATTTATTATTCATTGCTTTAACCTACTTGTATATTATAAGATACTGAATTACTTTTTAAAATAACTACAAATATAAAATATCTACTTTCATTTCTCACACTGATATAATTATTATATTAAATAAGTAAATACATATATAGATCTCCCATGGGTTAAAAGGAGAGAAATATATATCCCAAAAAGGAAGCAGAGAGGGAAAGAGGAGTTTTGCTAAAATTCAGTTTTCTCATAAATACTACAAATATCTCCCAAGTTATCTTATCTCTAAGTAAAAAGATTTATCAACATTTAGAAGCATATGAAACTGAAAGAACCTTGGAGTATGATGAATCAAGATTTTTTTCCTCATTAGAGCATATAACATCTTGAAATTTAGTATTATTTTGGAAGGACTCACAAGAGTCATTGGATAAAGAAAAGGTTTGAGAAATTCTAGGTCAGTTCATCAGAGTCCTTAAAAGAGTCTCACATAGAAGTCTTTTCATCCCATGTTCTAAGAGGCATACTATAATGATCTTTAATTAATATTTTAAGAATTATCAACAAAAGGCTTTAATTTTCAATATTGTCTCTGAATGTCATAAACTCATTAAAGCCAAAAGTGAAACATTCATCACATTTGCAGGAAGTCTGGATGACATAGTTCTATAACACTTAAGTAATTTCAGGAATAATACATCCTTGAGCAGGAAAGGAGAATTTAAATAAAAAAGCAATTTTCTTAAAGTAATTTTCCCCTTTTTTCCTGTTCACATGAATTTCATGATCTTTGGTTCTTTAATAATTCCAGCTTTTAAAGAAACAGTTATTGTTTCCTAATTTATAAAGAAGGGCAAAAGAAGCTGACAGCAACAGCTATTATTAATACTTGTACTGATGACTTAGTAAGAATCTTTCCGGGCTAGTCACTGCATTACACAATTGGTTAATTTTGTTTTATTTGAAACAGAATGTTACTTGTAGAGATCCAGAAGTCTGGAGAAGTATACTTGAAACAAGGCATTAACTCAGTGGAATTGATGAGATGATGGTTCTCTAGTATACATATACTTACTACTTAGCATGGTGATGTAATGGTTATCTAATTCACACATACTTAGTATGCTGTAATGATGTAATTACAATAAGGTATATAAGGCTAAGAAGGACTGGAAGATAGGTATTCCATATTTGACCATACTTGTGGTGGCTGTCCTGCCTTCATCACTTTTCCACTAAGACCAAGGTCTCAGGCTAATACCAACATCCTCCAGAAAGCTAGCCCAAACATTACATTTTGGTGTCCAAATGTGGATGTAAGGAGTGAAGCTTGACTGACTTGATCATAAGTTCAGTGGAGAAATCCCTGTTTCCAGGAAATAGGGTGAGTAAACTAGTCACTTTTGTTTTTCAGCTTAAATGGAGCAAATACTAAGAAAAGAGTCTTTCCCACTGCAAGGAAAGTGGGCAGCAAGCATAGTTAGGTTAATAAAGAAGCAAGTTTTGATGGTAACTTGGGAGCAGATCATTGGACTCTTAGATACATTTTAATACATGTCTTCTTGGCTCTCAAAGGAAGAAAAATTAGAACCAGATAAGTGGAAACTAGTGGGAGAGCAACTAATTGAATATTACAATGATAATGGTCCTAATACAATTCCTGAGGAAACATTCTATATATACAACATAATACAATTGGCTATAAGGAATTGCATAAGTTCTAAAATAAGGAAAAAGGAGAAAAAAGGAGGGGTATGGTACTGACAAAGCAGCTGAAAAACATGAAGAATTGGACAAGAAAGGAGTTAAGTACAGTGCTGATGAAATTAATGAGTATGGTGCTTCTCAGTCAGCATTACCCATGCAGCAGCTTTGTCCACCCTCATGACATGATTACAAAACGCATTAATTAAAGCTAAAAATGAAGGACAGGACATATATGATGTAAGAATAGAAGCATACCCTGTTATTGAAAAGTTTGACTCTTCAGGTCAAGAAAAAAGAAAATATACTCTGTTTAATTTGGAAATTATCAAATATCTGAAAAAGGCTTATACTCTTTATAGCTCTATATCATCTTATGTTAAGATGTTATTAGAGAATTTAGCTTTTGAAATTTTAATCCCCAGTGATTGGAAAGCTATAGCAAGGACATATTTAGAACCTGGACAAAACTTGTTGTGACTTTCTGAGTATAATGAACACTGTAGAATACAAGCCCAATGAAATAGGTAACCTGCAGTTAAAATACCAGTCACCTTTGATCAACTAGTAGCTTTAAGTCTGCAGACACTTTAGCATAGCAGCATATGAGCAAATTGCTGCTGCTGCTATCGAAGCATGGGGCACCCTTCCAGGAAGTCAAGATATAGGGGAAGCCTTCATGAAAATAGCTCAAGGTTCAAATGAACCCTTTTCTGATTTCAATGGACGTCTGCAGACAGCTATCATACAAACTATTGGTGAAAATATAGCAACAGAAATTATGATAATTTGCTAAGGAAAATGCTAATGAGGTTTGTAGAAGAATTCAGTGGGCACAAATGGCTATGATGCAGACTTCTCAAGATCTGAACATGGGAAGATAGGGTCCCTTTTGACAAGGGACTTCCAGAGAGACTTGTCAATGCTTCCAATGTAGTAAAGTAGGGCATCTGAAAGTTCAATGTTGCCAGAGAAGACAGGGTAGGAGAACAAAACCCAAAACCCTATGTCCAAAATTCAACAGAGGCTTCCATTGGGAATAGGAATGTAGAATGACTCAGGAAAACAGGAAGCGGGGCTCAGCTCCACAGCTCCAGGTAAAAAATACTTTGGGCATGATGGCCGCTGATGTTACACTCAGAGAATCTTTAAAAGTTCAGTACTCTGACATGATGAATCAGACAAGAAGCAATCTGATGGAAGAAAGGGATTACAATTGGAAAGAATAGAATTGTATGCAGCTGGGACTATTAAGATGTCCCCTGGAGAGGAGAAATCTGTCCCTATCTGGTCTATGGATCCTTTGCCTACAGGTACAGTAGGATTGACCATTTCACCTCCTGAGAGTGCTTACAAAACAGTGTTCATCAACATACTGATGTGGGACACTGGAGAATGTGTAGCTAATATCCCAGTCACCAATATAGGTAGACAAAGTGTGACTTATCAACCAGGAGAAGTATTAGCATCAGCTTTACAGATACACACTCTTGATAGGCAATCTAGTGATATTTACCCAGATTTTTGACTCCTAACAACAGAATTCAGAAATATTTTAGACTGCAGCTGTTACAGCTGACCGACTTATGCTCACTACCTATGTAAATGGCATATCACTGGAAGGGTTGGTAGACACGGGTATGGATTGCACAGTCATTAAAGGTAGCAGTTAGTCCAGTCATTGACCAAAGATTGAGGCAGACACTTGTATGTCTGGCACAGGAAGCTCAATAGCAGGTGAAGTTAGTGACATCCCTTTGAGATGGATATTTGAAAGTGAAATAGCTCTTTTTACTCCTTTTGTAGTTGAAAAAATCCCCATCAATATATGGGGAAGAGATCTTACAATTAGCATTACAATTGAGTACTAGGGCTTTTTAGGCAAGTCTGCTATTGAAGGCCTGCCTGCGTGCTCATCTGTTTCCATTCAATGGAAAACTGAAACACCAGTGAGGGTGGGACAGTGGCCTTTAACAAGTGAAAAAAATCAGGCCTTGTTATATATAGTACAGGACAACTTGACCAAGGACACTGGCAACCTTCTCTAAGTCCTTGGAATTCCCCTGTATTTGTTGTAAAAAAGAAATCTGGAAAATGGAAGATGTTGACTGACTTGAAAAGTAAATAAAGAGATGGAAACTATGGGAACCTTCAGCCTGGACTTCATCTTCTACTCAATTGCCTAGAGAATGGCTCTTTGGGTTATAGACGTTAAAGATTGTTTCTATTTTATCCCTCTAAATAAGGAGGATATGAAAAGATTTGCCTTTTCAGTATAGAGAGTTAATTTAGCTGAACCTTATAAAAGATATGAATGGACAGTTTTGCCACAGGGAATGAAAAACAATCCTATTATGTGCCAAATGTATGTTGCTGCTGCTCTTACTCCAGTAAGGAAAGCATTTCCAAAAGTTATGCTATTACATTATATGGATGATATATTGGGATGTGCACCTGAGGAACAAATGTTAGAAGCATGTCTACAAAAGACCATAGAACCACTAAGGAGCTACAAATTGTAGGTAATGGGCTGAGGCTTGAGTTGATGCACTGAAGTCCTGAGCACATGAGGCTAAATAGTAATTGGACCACACTCTATTAATATATATGCTTGGAGAAAGAATGGCCCCCACCCACTCTTTGTGCAAGTCCTGATGTGTTGTATAGGAAATAACGTTTTTGGTGGGTGGAGCCAGGGGAGTGGAAAGGGAAGCGGAAAGAGAGGCTGCTGGCTGGCATCTTGTCACAGTTGCTCGCATTGCTATCGAGACTGCCCTCCACCTCCGATCCCCCTCTGCTAGCTGGCTTCCTGTCTGCCCATATTGCTATCACAATCCTTCTCCACCTCTTCACTTCAATAAAGATTTTTAGGTTTTTCCCTTAATCTGAATTCCTGACTCCAGCTGATTTTAAATACACAGTCACCACAGTTGGCACCCAAGCATGGGAGCCAAAAACCTTACTTTCACTGAAGAAGTCTCCAGTGACCAGGAACTTAGGTGAGTATTGTAATAGACAAACAAGTCTATTTCTTAAAGACTAAACTAGTAACTTTTTTTGGCTGAAATCGGATAGATCCTAGCTAAAGATTCTCCCCACCCCAACACCCCCATCCCCCCCACCCAGGAGTGGCGCTATAGAAAGCATGCTTAAGCTGATAGAAGATCAAGGGCTACTTATAACTTGGGAACAGACAGCTAGACTTCTGGGTACATTAAAACACACCTCCCCTTGGTTCTTAGAGGAAGAGCAAATCTCTCCAGATACTTGGGCATTAATTGGTCAACAGCTCTCCGCATATTACAACAAAAATGGTCCTCATTCAATTTCCACCTAGGCATGAATCTGGTGGCAGATGGTGAATCTGAGGCAGCTTCAGCCCCACCGAAGGAGCAGGTAATTGACTCCCCTCCCTCAACTCCACCCTCTGGGATGGAGGGAAGAGGGGTAGTGGGAGGGGCAGTGACAGCACCAGCACCTCCCCCCCAGCATCCAGCCACTCCTATGACTAGATTGCAAAAGGGACTAATTAAAGCCAAAGCAGAAGGGAGAAATGTATTGGAATTTCAACACCACATTTTTCCTGTAATTCAACAGTTTAATTCTTCAGGTCAAGAAAGTAGAAAATATGCTCCTTTTGATCTAGAAATCCTCAAAGACCTGAAAAAGGCTTGCACTCTTTATGGGGCTACATCAGCTTATGTTAAGATGTTATTACAGAATTTCGCTTTTGAAATCTTGACCCCTAATGACTGGAAATCTATAGCAAGGATATGCCTAGAACCTGGACAAAACTACTTGTGGCTTTCTGAATATAGTGAGCTCTGTAGGATACAAGCCCAACAAAATAGTCAAAGTGGAGTTCATGCTGCAATCACCTGTGACCTACTAACAGGTGTAGGTTCCTATGCAGATGTCGTAGTACAGATTAATTATTCTATAGCAGCATATGAGCAAATTGCTGCTAATGCTATTAAAGTGTGGGCTTCCCTCCACAACAAAGATGACAAGGGTGGGGCCTTCACAAAAATAACACAAGGGCCAAATGAACCCTTTTCTGAATTTGTGGGACGTTTGCACACAGCTATCACAAGAACAAATGGGGAAAATGCAGTAACAGACATTTTGATAAGGCAACTTGCTAAGGAAAATGCTAATGAGGTTTGCAGAATAATTATACTAGGACTGCACAAGGATGCTCCTTTATAGGAGCTCATAAAATTTGCTGCCACAGTGGGCACAAATGCCTTTTATAGCCAGGATATGATGCAAACTTCCCAAGATCCCAGCATGGGAAGACAGAGTCTCTCCTGGCAAGGGACTTCCAGAGAGACTCATAGATGCTTTCAGTATTTCAGTATTTCAATACCCCAAATGCAGCTAGCTGGTAAAAATGCAAATGTTTATTTTCTCCTTCCAAAATAGCCCAGTTAGTTAAGGCCTATCTCTCTTCTTGGTTCCAAGAGCTCCCTCCGAATGTCTCCAAATCCAAAGGTTTTGTCCTTCAGCCTCTGCCTCTGTTTTCTTCAGCCTCCAGCCAGCACAAAGATGGAATGAATCTCTTGTCTTCCAAAGTAATTCTCTCCTGGCTCTAGCTCAACTCCGACTTGTGGCTTCTTCTGACTTGACGCTCTCCTCTCCATGTACTTTGGCTGAATTCTCTTTGTACTGACCTTCACCAGCTAGTTGGTCCAAAGTGATTTGTCCATTAAGCGAGCAGTACAATTATCTGGGACAAGACCTGACAAGATATACACCTTTTACACCAATACACAAATTAATGTGTGCTGTGAGACCATTTCAGAGTGGCGAATTTTATTAGCCATGGCTCCAAATTTTATACACGGGTCTCCATTAAAGGTAACCAGACTTTTACATAATTGGTGATGGATTCTTGAAGAAAAAGTTTCTAAAGTTCCTCTTAAAGGACCAACTATCTTTACAGATGCATCCAAACACAATATTTGTGCTGTATACTCTCGTGACTTAACTATAAAGAGAGTAGTCAGAACTCCTTTTCAGTCCCCTCAGCAGAACGAATTATATGTGATCATGCTAGCTCTCACTTATTACCCAGGAAACATAAATATAATATCTGATTCAGTCTATTCAATAGGTGTGGTACAAAGAATTGCCACAGCCCAAATAAAATTTGCAGCTTCTAATATATATCAGTTCTTTAAGGAACTTCAGAAGCAAGTGAGAAAGCATCCAGGAAAGATTTATACCTTGCATGTTCACTCACATAGTGGACTTCCAGGTCCTATTTTTGATAGAAATTCAAAGGCAGATAGATAGCCTTTTTTTTTTTTAAGATTGATAAAAGAGGTTTATTATTGAATAAGCAAAGTTAAAGTATAGGTGAAGGTAGAGATAAGGAGGGCACTGGACAGAGGGTCTAGTGGACAGAGGGTCCTCACATGGTAGCCATGTTTGGAATCTCTGCAATGTTTGGAATCTCTGCCGATAGCCTTTTAACTATGTTGGCCAGTACACCTTTATTTCAAGAGGCCCAGGAATCCCATTCTAAATACTATCAGGCTGCTTGAGCTTTGTGTTTACAATTTGGGATAACAAAAGAGGAAGCTAGGAGCATAGTAAAAAGCTGTACAGCTTTCCTTCCTTTCCACCCTCCTACTCTCTCCCTCCAGGGAAGAACCCTCGTGGTTTGAGACCCAATGAAATCTGGTAAATGGATGTGACCCATTATAAATCTTTTGGTTGTCTGTCTTTTATCCATGTTGTGGTAGACACCTTTTCAGGATTCACTTTTGCAATACCAGCAACAAAAGAGACAGCCCAAGTGGTCACTGAATTCCTCACGCAAGCATTTGTCATTATGGGTGTACCACCAGCAATAAAAACAGACAATGGTCATGCATATACCTCCAAACATTTTGCACACTTTTGTGCACAGTATAAGATTTTACACACCACTGGCATACCCTTTAATCCTCAAGGACAGGCAATAGTAGAGAAGAGAAACAGAGACATTAAGATGCTGCTCCAAAAACAAAAGAAAGGGGGAACCACCGGTAATCCTAGAGAACTTCTAAATCTATACTATTATTATACTATTTACTTCTTGATTTTTGATAAAGATGCACTGGCTCTGGCAGACAGGTTTTATAACCCACCGGAAGGGCAGTGTCCAGTGTGAGCAGCTCCACTATCTTTAGATAATCTCCAGGTAATGTGGAGAGACCCAGAAAGTGGTGAATGGAAGGGACCAGATAGGCTAACTGCTTGGGGGAGAGGGTTTGCTTGTACCCCTACAGGTGGAGAAAGAATCAGATGGGTGCCAATGAGCCGTATTCGCCTTGTCCAAGGGAGCAGACCCTTGAAACAAAGGAGAAGACCCAAGAAATGATGGGTGCTTCTGTTGCTGATGGTGCTCACCATTGAAAGAGCATGGCAGTTATGGCATTTGACTCATGGACATCAAAAATTGTTGGAATTGAAAACCCTCAGGAATCATTGGATTCTCTGAGACATCAGGTTGTTGTAGGACTCAAAAGCCCTCAGGAATCATTGGATTTTCTGAGAAATGATAAGACTGTTACAGGACTTCAAAATCTGCTGGAATCATTGGATTCCCTAACATATAAAAAGACTTTTGCAGGACTTCAAAAACTTGGGTGGGGGGGATCATTGGATTCCCTGATATGTGAAGCAATGGACAATAGATTGGTTTTGAACTATCTCTTGGCTTCTGAAGAAGGCGTATGTGTGACTGCTGTTTACATACTCTCCTTCTAGGACTTCTGGCAATCTTTTACAATACCATGTTGATTTATATTGTTTGTTATACTGTTACTTGCGTTCACAATTCATGTTTGTTATACCACATCAAGTCTGCACTGACTGTGGGGAGAGTCATCACTAATAGCCTCTCCATTATTGCTGTGTGCTTGTGTAATACCTCCCATGCTGATGGATTTGTGCATACCTGTTTCTAATAAGACCCTTCAGCTCAGAGACCCTCTAGCAACCCCCACTTCCCTTTGGTGCTTTTCATCTCCCTTCCTGAGATGTTAGGGAGGGTGTGATTATCTCCTTTTTAGTGCTTTCACCTCTTTTCCTGAGAAGTTAGTGAGGATGTGATCACCTCCCCTTGGGGGCTCTGACCTCCCTGAGGAGTCAGGGATGGCATGACCGTGTTCTAAAACAAAAGAAAGTGGGAGGTGTATTGGGCTGAGTCTTGAGTTCATGCACTGAAGTCCCAAACACGTGAGGCTAAATAGTAATTGGACCATACTCTATTAATATATATGCTTGGAGAAAGAATGGCCCCTACCCATTCTTTGTGCAAGTCCTGATGTGTTGTATAGGAAATGACGTTTTTGGTGGGTGGAGGCAGGGGAGTGGAAAGGGAAGCGGAAAGAGGCTGCTGGCTGGTGTCTTGTTACAGCTGCTCGCATTGCTATTGTGATTGCCCTTCACCTCTGATCCCCCCTGCTAGCTGGCTTCCTGTCTGCCCATATTGCTATCGCAATCTTTCTCCACCTCTTCACTTCAATAAAGATTGAAGATTTTTCCCTTAACCTGAATTCCTGACTCCAGCTGATTTTAAATACATGGTCATCACATTGTACATAACTCTAGAAAAATTCAAAGACACACTATATTTAGGATATGAAGTATATCCTAAGGTGCTTACAGTACAAAAGCTTTCTTTCAGAACAAAGAAGATGAACACTTTAAATGATACATCCAGTGTTAGTCTTAATTACCTATTAATTACAATCATTATATGACATTTTAAGGGGAGACAATGCTTTAAACTCACCACACCCGCTTACAAAAGAAATTCAAAAGGATTTGAGAGAAGTTGAACTGGTTTTATCCAATGTGGTTCAAAGAGTTACTCAAAAAAAAAGGGGGTTTTGAGTAAACTCTTGGAAATATCAGTTTTTGCTACAAAAGAGGTATCCACAGCAATCCTTCATCAAGGACACAGTATGATAAAGTGGGTGAACCTCCCAGCACAACCAGAACAAAGCCTTACTTCTTTCCCAGTGCTTGTGGCTAGAATTTTATTGAAGGCCATTAAGTGAGCAGTACAATTATCTAGGACAAGACCTGACAAGATATATACCTTTTATACCAATACACAAATTAATTTATGCTGTGAAACCATCCCAATGTGGCAAATTTTATTGGCTACAACTCCAAATTTTACACATGGGTCTCCATTAAAGATAACACAGCTATTACATAATTGGTGATGGATTTTTGAAGAAAAGGTTTCTTAGGTTCCTCTTAAAGGACCCCCTATCTTTACAGATGTATCCAACCATAACACTTGTGCTGTATACTCTGATGACTTAACTATAAAGAGAGTAGTCAGAATTCCTTTTCAGTCCACTCAGCAGAATGAATTGTATGCAATCATGTTAGCTCTTAATTATTATCTAGGAGACGTAAATGTAATATCTGATTCAGCTTATTCATTAGGTGTGGTACAAAGAATTGCCACAGCCCAAATAAAATTTGTAGCCTCTAATATATATCAGCTCTTTACGGAATTTCAAGAGTAAGTGAGAAAGCATCCAGGTAAGATTTATATCTTGCATGACCATTCTCATAGTAGACTTCCAGATCCTATTTTTTGATGGAAATTCAAAGGCAGATAGCCTTCTAACCACATTAGCAAATATTCCTTTATTTCAGGCATCCCAAGAATCTCATTCTAAATATCATCAAGGTGCTCAAGCTTTACATTTTCAATTTGGCTTAACAAAAGAGTAAGGTAGGAGCATAGTAAAAGCCTGTATAACTTGCCTTCCTTTCCATGCTTCTATGCTCCCTCCAGGAAAACAAAAACAAAAACAAAAACAAAAAAACAAAAACAAACAAACAAACAAAAAAAAAACACTTGTGATTTGAGATCCAATGAAATTTGGCAAATGGATATGACCCATTATAAACCTTTTGGTCATTTGTCTTTTATCCATGTTTATAGTAGATACCTTTTCAGGATTTACTTTTGCAATACCTAAAGCAAAATTAACTGCCCGAATAGTCACTGAATTCCTCATACAAGCTTTTGCAATCACGGGTGTGCCATAAGTAATAAAAACAGATAATGGACCTGCATATATTTCTAAACATTTTGCACACTTTTGTGCACAATATCAGATTTTACACACCACTGGCATATCTTTTAATTCTTAAGGACAGACAATAGTAGGGAGGAAAAATAGAGACATCAAGATACTCCTCCAAAAACAAAAGAAAGTGGAGAGCCACAGGTAACCCTAGAGAACTTTTAAATTTAGCTCTTCATACCATCAATTTTTGATTTTTGATAAAGATGCACTGGCTCCAGCAGACAGGCTTTATAACCCACCAGAAGGGCAGTGTCCAGTGCGAACAGCTCCACCATCTGTAGATAATCTCCAGGTGATGGGGGAGTGGTGAATGGAAGAAACCAGACAGGTTAACTGCTTGGGGGAGAGGGTTTGCTTGTATCTCTACAGATGGAGAAGGAATCAGATGGGTCCCAACGAGCTGTATTCTCCTTGTTCATCAGAGAGAGATGGAGAAAATCCAAGAAACATCAGGTGGTTCCATCGCAGATTGTACCCACTACTGAAAGAGCATGGCATTTATGGCAATTGACTCATGAATATCAAAAATTGTTGATAATACTGCTGCAGGACTTCAAAACCAGCAGAAATCATTTAATTCCCTGATACATGAAGTAATGAATAATTGATTAGTTTTGGACTATCTCTAGGATTTATAGACATGTATAATTCCTCATGTTGATTCATGTTGTTTGTTACATCACTGTTAGCCTGTGTTATATTACTGTGTGCTTGTGTAATACCTCCCTTCTGATGGATTTATATATACCTGTTTCAAGTAAAACTCTTCAGTGGAGAGGAAACCTTCTAACAATATCTGGTTTGGTGTTCTCACCTCCCTGAGAAGTCAGGGAGGATCTGATCACCTGTGTTCTAAAATAAAAGGAGAGAACTCTGGAGAAGTATATTGAAACAAGGTATTAACTCAGTGAATTGAAGAGATAATGGTTCACTTATATAGATATACTTAGTACTTAGCATTGTGATGTAATGGTTCTCTAGTTCACACATACTAAGTATTTTGTAATGTTGTAATTACAATAAGATATATAAGGACTAAGAAGGACTGGAAGATAGGTATTCCATTTTTGACCAGCCTCATGGTGACTGTCCTGCCTTTATCACTTCTCCACAAAGAACAAGGACATGGGCTGATCCTGAGGTCCTCCAGAAAGCTAGCCCAAACATTACAGTTACTCTCATAAGAGACATAGAAAAAATGCAGAGAACAACATCAAGAGCTTTATACTTACTCATTAATCTTTTTTAAAAAATTGACTGACTTGTTCTAGGTTTCGTTCTAAAGAAAGTTTTGCTTCACTTAAAAATTAATTTATTTATATTTGATGGCACAGTGTTTGTTGGTTAATTCCCAATAATGGTGGACTAATTGTTACAAAAATTTATAGGCATCTCAAATGTGAAACACCTTTAATATGCTTTAAAATGTCAACTTATACCTTTTGGTTATAATGCACATACAAGATATTATGCCGTGATATTTCATTACAGCAACATAATGTTATAAACTGACAATAAGTTAAACTTATTGAAATTTAAAAGCTGGAAATCTTCAATATTAGACAAGATTTCTAATACAACCAAAATTTTTTTTAATTTGGGAGACCCCAAATATGTCTCCCTTTTATTGTATCACAGGGCAGTAAATTATTGCTGATACAGTCAAGTTATTATAGAAGATGATAATCACAAAGTACCAAGAATCTTATTTTGATTCAAGTACATAATTCTTTTTAAAATTTTATTTTCCCCGGTTACATATAGAAACATTTCCCCCCCACATTTTCTCATGAATCATATTGGGAGAGAAAAATCAGAACAAAAGGGAAAAACCATGAGAGAAAGAAAAAACAGAAGAAAAAGAAAAGTCACTATGGCATGTACTGATCTACATCTATTCTTCATAGTTTTCTATGTGGATGTGGAGGCATTTTCAAACCAAAGTTTATTGGGATTGCCTTGGATCACTGAACTGCTGAGAAGAACCAAGTGTGTCACAGTTGATCATCACACAATGTTGCTGTTACTGTATACAATGTATTCCTAGTTCTGTTTGTTTTGTTGAATTATCAGTTCACACAAATCTTTCCAGATCTTTATAAAACCAGCTTGTTCACCATTTTTTTTTCCTGAGGTAATAGGGGTTAAATGATTTGCCCAGCATCACACAGCCAGGAAGTGTTAAATGTCTGAGGCCAGATTTCAACTCGGTACTCCTGACTTCAGGGCTGGAGCTCTAGCTACTACACCAACTAGTTGCTTCCATTATTTTTTAATAGAACAATAATATTCCATTACTTTCATATACTATAACTTATTCAGCCATTCCCCAGTTGATGGGCATCTACTTATTTTCTAATCTTTGTCACTACAAAAGAGCTGTTGTGTGTGTCCTTTTCCCTCTATCTTTGGGATATAGTAGTGGTAGTGCTAGATCAAGGGTATGCTCAGCTTTATAGCCCTTTGGGAATACAACTGAAAATTTCCCCTGAATTCTGAAACTCAAAAAGCTTATTTTATGCTTTGAGTATAATCAAATCACTTCAAATAAGTATGTACTTCTATCTTCAATTCTTCAAGAAAAATCAGACAGTACACAGATATGTTGCAATAGTTTATGTGCACATTCAGAATTTATTTATTGAAAAGAACAAAATTAGAAAACAAATCTTTCCCTACTATCATGCTAAAAACCTAATTTCTTGCTACAATTATACTGTTGTTTTTGTTTTTAATCAGTTTGGAGCAGTAGTCCATTTGTTTGTATGTTCAGTAATGTCCCTTTTTGTCTTCATTTTTAACTAGGTAGATAAGTTTTTTTTTTTTAACAACAAAAATTATCTCCCAAATGAACAATTTCTTACCTTGTACTTGCAAATTTAAAATAATTTCATCTGATCCCCAATTGTTATTGGCAACACAGCTATAATATCCAGAATCCTCTGCTTTCACAGTGCGGATGACAAAACTGCCATTGCTGAAGATGCTTCTTCGCCCATCAACCATTACTAGACTGGGTATCCCGTTACTACCTCACAGGAAAAAAATGTGAACAAATTTAACAAATTAAAATCAAAATTAATCAAAACTTAGGAAGAAAATACAAAAATTCCTTTAGAAACTAAATTGAAATTTGGATACAATATAATCTCATATTTTTGATTATTCTTTTTGGCTTGGAAGTACAACTTCCTTGATATGGAAACTTCCTATTCCCAATGCAGAAAAATAACTCATATTACTTATGAAGTCTAGTGTTGTCTGCAGCAATAAGAGGTTAAGTAACATAATCATGATTTCATAGCTAATATGTATAAAAGACAAGATTTGAACCTAGATTTTCCTGACTCCATTCCTTTCATATTCTATGTGACCCCCCCTCCCCCCAAATGTGATAATGTAATTAAGAGAATTAAATGAATATTTCAGGACATCAAGAGAGATAATTTTAATTTTATTTAGTTCCCTACTCTTGTATGTATGGAGATACTTGATGCTCAATGGAACTCACATTATTTTATCATTCAGCATAAATTCTTATTTCTTCAAAGAGAAATTCTTTGGATTAAAGTGTCATTTGAGCCAAAAAACGGTTCAGAGGTAATTCAATGAATTTTGTAATCTATTAACTTCAGTTTGCTTTGTTTGTCCATTGTGGAAGTCTCTTTAAATTACAATTCTTTTCAAATATTGAGGAATTTATGATTTGTATTCAGTCAAAAGAAATGCATCATAGACATACTCATGGATTACTTACTGGTTTAAAGAATGACCACTTAGTAAAATGTATACTTTAACCCAGAGAGTTTTGTTATTTCCATTGAATTTTAATTATAAGTAGATTAATGTTAATTAGATTTTTTCACTCTAACATTTTCTGCTTTTTTAAAGCACAATTTGTTTGAAAATCTGCAAATATATCTATATTATGAAATGTAGCTGTGAAATATAAATGCTCTAGATATATATCCTTTTGTCATGTGTAGAGTCAGTGGGGAAACTCTGGTTAAGGTATAAGACCCTTCAGCCCAGAGGGAATCTGCTAACAATGTTTGGGTTCTGCTCTCCGTCTTCCCTAAAGGCTCTCTGCCTTCCTGAGAAGTCAGGGGGGCCAGTGACAACCTGTATTGAGATTGAAGCAGAGTGATACCAGATGGAAGAGTGATACCAGGTGGCAAACTACACACAATAGCAAGTTGTTTGTGGTCCCATGTGCACAGTGTTGTTTTTGTTACATTACATAGAGGGGAATGTACTTGAAATAAACAAACTCTATTTTTCTACCATCTTCAGGAGTCCTGCCTCATCACTTCTCCACTAGGAAGGTATATTTAATCACCCTGGCATAGGGGCTCTAGAAAGCAATGGTATGTTTTGTCACCCACAACTTGGGGGCTCTAAAAAGCAGGACTCAACAGTTATGTAACTGACTCAAAGGGTATAACAATTTAGAAACTTTTTGGGTATCTAAGACTAGTACTCTTAAATGCCAAAATAGATTTCCAGAATGTCTAGACTAGACCACCCCATAGCTCTGAAGTAGTGCATTTGTATGCCTGTTTCCCCAAAGATTCTTCAACAATTGTGTTTTTAATTTTTTTGTCATTGTAGATTATCCCCTGTATGTCCAGTAGACTTTCAGAGTTTTTAAAATTTTGTTTTCTTTAATTATTAGTGATTGAGAACATACTTTTTCATATGGCTGTTAGTAGCTTGGATTTATTCCTCTGAGAACTACCTCTTTATGTACTTTAATTATTTATTGGGAAGTCACTCTTACATATATATGATTCAATTTATTATGTGTTGGGTGGGAGATCTGAATCAAAGGAATTTGCTAGATGCTTTTTCCTCCCCAATAATTTTTTTTTTTTGGCTTTTAATTTTAACTTCATTGAATTTGTACCTAAACTTTTCAATATAGAGGGTTTTTTTGGCATATAGTTTGAGATGGACTATGTCTAGTTGCTACCAGACTGCATTCCAATTTGCTCAACAATTTTTGGTGAATAGTGAACCTTTCTTAGGTAGTTGGGGATCTTTGATTTTATTGAATACAATGCTCATATTTAATGGTTTGTTGTGCTTATTATCTCTTTGATTAATTGATTATCAGATGCTGCTAGATGTTGCTTTTCCACTCCCTCACTGCCCATTTATTCCTTTGGCTACCATTATTTCTCCACACAAATTTTGATATTTTTAAACTACATGATATAACACTTTTGTAGTTTTATTGGTATTTCATTGAATGAAAAAATTTAGTTGGTATAGAAATTAATTATTAATTGAATAAATACAGGATTTCCCCTCCTTTGGCTTATTCAATTTAATATTCTGAGATTGGTTTCTTTAAACTATTATTTCCAGTTAATCAATTTTACTTTTTTGGAAGGGAAATATTGATCTATTTAATTTAAATAGTTTGTTTTGTTGGCATATAATTGGGTAATATAGTTTTTAATTATTTTCTTTATTTATAATTCCTTTATTATGATTCTTTCTCAACCATGAAAATTTGGTCGTGTTTTCTAGCAACTTTTATTTGACTACTTTAGCTATTTTATTATTTATGTTTATTTATTAGGCTTAGACATTTTATACCTATATCTGTCTGTCTATCTATATATCTATCTATGGAAGGGAGAGAAAGAGACAGAGGTACTGTGTCAAGCACCAAGTATACAAAGACTTGTGATTCAATGCTAGTGGGATAAATGGAGGAGGATCTTGAATTTATGCAAATAAATTCAATAGAAGACATTCAAAGAAAAATGACCTAAGAAAACTTAAGAATGAAGAAGTAACATTGAGCTAGGGGATAATCAGGTAAGAATTGATGAATTCGATGGTACCTGAACTAGGCTTAAAGAAAAAGAAAGATTCCAACAGGAAGAGATGAGAAAAGAGCATGTTGCAGAAGTAAATAAGTAACTAATTAAAAATAGAATTGCATGGTAGGATGGAAATCATTTGAAGGAAGTATGTAGGAAGTCTACATACTGGGCAAAAAAATTTCCATTTTATACTATGGATAAGAGAAAGCTACTGAAGGCACTTAAGTAGGGAAGTGGTCATTAAGAAAAAATATTTTGATAACTATAGAAAGAATTGATTGGTGAAAGAGACCAGAAGAATTATTAGAAGATTAATTCTCACGATAGTGATGTGTAATAAGATTTCCTAAAAAATAATAGCAAAATTTCTAAAACAAAAAAAGGGCAACAGACATATTCTTATGTACTTATGTAAATTATGTAGCTTATTATCAAATAATTTTCAGATTTACTCAGAAGTTAAATATTATGTTGCTGGTTACCTATCTTTCATCCATTTCACTGTAGGTGATGGATCCCCAACGGCCTTACAAGGGAGGACAATGTCTTTCATCCATGGGGTAGTTACAGTACCACTGAAAGTCAGAATTCTAGCTGGAGCTGAAGAAGGAAAAACAAAAAAAAAATGATTATAAGATACTCTTAACTATAGAATGACTCCTGGTTCTCCTAAATATAAAGACATAAAATAAAAGACTAGGGTAATATAGTTAATTAATAACATACCATTTCCTCATATTTTTTTCCTAGTTCATTGCTTTTATTCTTATCCTAGCTGCACTAATTTTGTTTGTGTAAAAGCTTTTCAATTTTATCTTTGGTTTTTGCCTCTCTTCCTTTTTTTTTTTTTTCTGCTTAAGAATCTATCCCTTACTCAAAACTATGAAAGGTATAAAATCTGCCTTTATTGTAATTTATTATGATATGATCCTTAATATTCAGATCTTGTATGTATATGGACTTTATTTTGGAATATGATGTAGGATTTTTGCCTAAATCTAATTTCTGCCCGATAGATTTCAAGTTTTGCCAACAGTTTTTATCAATAGGAACTTCTTTTCTAAGTAATATTTTGGAGCTTATTAAGTCCTGTTCATTCTGATTTTTATTTTTTCTAGTGTATTTCATTGATTTAAAAAATAACACCAATTAGTTTCAGTGATTATTGCTTCATAATATAGCTTGAAATCCATCCCTAAATTCCTTTCTAGGTTTGTATATGACACAATGCATAAAGTGCTGAATTTGATGGTTATTTATTTCTTCTGCTAGCTGACCAGTATCTGTCCCATTTTATGGGCTTGCATAACTGGGTTTTTGTTGTTGTTGTTGTTGTTTTGGGGGCAAAGCTTGCCTTGGGATTCCCTAAGCTAGGGGCTACTTCAAGCAGAAGAAAACCTGATTCTTTCTTCTTTCAATATTTCTTCCCCATCATGTAACCTAGACTAATTCAATGTTTCATGTTGATTTTAACAGGATGATGTGGAAATGGGCAGTAGTGGCAGAGACTCTTCAGCAAGACTTAAATTTCTGAATTGTTCCCAAGCCTCTGGGTTGTTTTATGTCTTGCTAAGCATCTGCTTTTTTAATCTACTTCTTGTATCTATTTTCCATTTTATTGTTCATGTGACCTGGAAGTTCCTTTCTTAGGGAACAGTTTAGACTTCCCAAAGAAGTCACTAAATTATCTAATATGCCTAGAATTCTAGTTAGTTTGAGTTCCCCACGGAATAAATAGGCTCCCTGGGTTACTCCTAAATGTAATCATTTTATTTTCCTTTAATGGGAATTTGCAACCTATCAAGTATTAACTACTATTTTGATTTTCTAGAGAAAGCAGGAAAGACCTTGGAGAATGAGCTAATAGTAGGGTATTCAGATATCCGCTGTCTAAATACTGTTTTGTAACCGACTATTAAAAATTGTGAACATAACAAACTCCAAAACAAACTTTCAAAAAAAGATAAAGAGGGAATTGTTTATATAGTTGTAAATCTCTATGAGATATAACATACTTAAAGAATAAAATGATAAATTCACCATTCTACTTTCTAAGTTGTTCTGTTTGTGCTTTCTTCTAGACTCCAGTCTCTTGTCTTTCGTATAGTTTCTTTAAAATGTTTTAGAGAACATCTCTTTCTTTCCTTTTTCTTTTTGGCAATCTCTTGATGACCAAATAATGCCCATCCCTTTCCTATCGAAAAGAGGGAAAAATCCTTGTAACAAACAAGGAAAACAATTTTGTATGTGGGCCATGTCCAAAAATGTGTGTTGAATTCTATACTTTGGAATAATTTCCTTCCTTCAGAATGATTGGTCATTTCATTGCTCAGCATTCTTCAGTTAAATTCTTAGTTCTTAAATTTTTAAGTTTATTTTTTTACAAAGTTATTATTAATATGTAAATAGTAAATTTCATATCAATTCTTATATCTTTACAGGTTTCACTGAAACCATACATTCATCATTTTTTATTTTACAATAACATTCTTGCAGCAAGCAGAAAGTTATTGAAGGCAAAAGGGAGAGGAAGAGAATAGGAAATAGACAAATGGCAATTGGATGAAGCATACAAAACAATGAAAGATTGTTTTATGGACAATAGAGATGTAAAAAAATATTTGTAGACAGATAAAAAGAAATCAGTAAGGAGGAAGAGATTAAAGATGAACAGGGAAGATGTGGATAACTACTAAAGAGTATAATAAAAATCTTTGCATATAGTGTGTAGATGAGGAAAACTAGTAATTATTTGAACTATTTAACAGGTCAGAGATTTTAATCAGCTTGCTAACTAACTTAACTATATAATAATAAAAACTAGCATTTAATATAGCAATTCAGGGTTTACAGAGTGCTTTATATGTTATTATTAGTATTTTTTGCTGAGGCAATTGGGAATAAGTGACTTTCTCAGGGTCACACAGCTAGGAAATATTAAGTATCTGAGGTCAGATTTGAATTCAGATCCTCCTAATTCCAGGGCTGGTGCTCTATCCACTACACCTCCTCACTGTCCCTATATCTTATCTTAAGTGATCCTCACAACAATCCTGTGACATAGATGCCATTGTTATCTCACTTTTATAGATGGCAAAACTGAGGCTTATATAGGTAAAAGGATCACAGAAGGGCAAGTTTGAATTTAGACCTTCCTGATACCTGATTTGAACTATAGTATTGTATCTCTATATCATCCAACTGCCCCTATTCAATAAACTCCAGGGGTTCACTGTTACTTGTAGGATAAAGTGTAAGCTTCTCTGACTAGATAGGCTCAAGGGATTGTGATTTCTGAATTTTTATGAATTTTATTAAAATGGATCTATACTTTAAAACTCCATTTTTATAAAGAAAATTAATTACTTGTATTTGCAAAAATTCACCCTGAGTTAAGGCTGTCAGCTAATTTATTTATTTACACTAGATTGGTTGCTTTAATCCTGAGCTATTATGCAGTCTCCATTTCCTGGATGCTAGAAAATAGGATGAAATTTGAATGGGAGCCGGGATGCAATGACCAAAAAGAGGTTATGCTCAATGTCAAGTCCTGTGGTTGGAGAAAAGTATGGTTCAGGATGATTTTGGTCTATCCCTTTCTAAAAGGAGAGGAAAATCCTTCTGAGTCAAATTTTGCCCCCTTTAATGACACCTTATATTTACACTTTTAACACTTCTGTTTAAATTCTTGCATATTCTCATTTGTATGAACATTGCTTCCTTAAAATTTAAGTTTTTTAAAGGTAGGAAACAACAATTTCTGTTGTTGTTTTTTGTTTTCCTGGCCCAAAGAAGGACTTTACAAATGCTTGTGTATTCATCCAATGATTAATGGTTTGTAAGGACTTTTCTGGTTCTAGTACTCTATGACTCTGAAGCTAAGTGACTTGACCAAAGTCATACTAGTAAATATTAGAAGTAGAACTGTTTGGTAGCACAGTTGATACAGTGTTGATCCATGGGGTCAGAAAGATCTTGGTTTGAAATCTAAGTAACATTTATTAGATGTAAGATCCTGTGCTTGACACTTAACTTCTCTCAATCTCAATTTCCTCCTCTGTAAAATGAGAGATTTAGTCTTAATGTTCCCATTTCTCTTTCAAGCTTTAAATCTAGGATTACATTATCCATGGGTGCAGTTCCAAGTTCAGTCCTCTTTACTCTATAAAACTCTCACTCTTTGGAATGGCACATTCAACTTTGTAAGACTTTCAATTAGCTTATATCTAGTATAATTCTGATTAGTACCCAAAGAAAGATATACCTTTAGCTAATGGCTCTACAGTGATGATTTCACTGCTGTTGCCTCTCCCTGCTGAAGTCACAGCCACCACCCAGACACTGTATTGTTGATTCCGATTCAGGTTAGGAATTCTGTAGGAAAATGCATCAGGAGATGCTTCAAATTCACTGTTAACCTGTAATAGGAGACATAAATATTTCCACATTTAAAGGCAAAAGTTAAACTTAGATTATATAAGGGAACAATTTAGTCCAGTGAATGGAAAGAATATGGGACTTTGATTTAAAGAACTTCATCTGAATGTTGGTTCTATTACTTAATTTGGACAAGTTACTAAGCCTTAGTTACCATATCTATATGGTATAGAAAATTGGAATAGATGATCTCTCATGTCCCTTCTGGCTCTAAGCTCTATGATCTTGGTAGGGAAGTGATTTAGGATTTTGAGTGTCACCACAAAAAAGGCTTTAGTGTAAGTAAAAGTATTGGTGATTTGAACATTCATCCCCCTACTCAATAAAATCCAGTGACTCACTCCTTGTTATCCTGTTTGGCATTCAAAGCCCTAGACGACCTCCCTCTTCCCTTCTCCCCACACCTTTCCAATCTTTTCAGTCTTATACCTCCATCAGATGCCACTTACAGCAGAGAAGAGAGATTCCCTAGAGTAAATTTAAAAGAAAATTCAATTTCCAATAACCTTCAAGAGTACCCAAAGTTGGGCTTAATTCAATTTTAAACTCAAGTGATAAAAGACAAAAAAATAAATGAACAAAATATGGGGAAAAAAACAAAATTCAGGAAAAAATAAAATTAAGATTCCTACCATACATAATATTAAAGTTGAGGGCTAATCCCAGAAAGAATGGGGCCATAGACAACAATGTAACAAGAGTAACCTGAATATTCAGATTATCCCTATGGGAAGGGAAAAGTGCTGAAATCATGATTCAGAAACATGCTAACTGTGGTCTTCACAATCCTACATAATCATGGGGAAGATAGATGCTATTCCTATGGCTGAAGAAACTTTTGAATCTCAAAATTTTAGTGACTCAGTCTGCCTGTAATCAATCTGAGAATAGCTGGAGAGGCTTGGCAAATCAAGTCAACAAGCATTTATTAGGTGCCTACTTAATAGGCACTGTGAGAGAAATAAGGAGATGGCAGCTGAGGGGGTGATAATGATGGGTACTTAGGGAAAAAAGTGACTGAGAGGGTAAAGAATAGCAGCTGGGGAGATGGTGGGCAGGGTGGCGATCACAAAGAACTAAGAATAAAGATACTGATTAAATACCTCTGAGATGTGAAGAAAGTTTTGCCTTCTCTTTTTTGGTCCTATTATATAACTTGCTAACCTAGCAGACAAAATGACCAAGGTAGAACCAGAGGCATTAGCTTCTAGACTACCAAATGAACTTGATTTTATTCTGGTGTGATTGCACAATTCATAGGGACCTAACGATATATCCAGATGCTAGGCAAAAAGAGGGAGGGGAATAGAAGAGGACTAAAAGAAAGGTTACCTTAGTGAGAGAAGAAAGTCATGATCTGGAAAGAATCATCTCTTACCCCTTTCTTGTTGGGAAAGAAAGAAAAAAGGATATACTTAGCCAGTGTCACTATATGGAAACACCTGATAAGTGTGGATACTACATCAGGGGTATACTTCTAAAATTTTGATTCAATGTTTTTCTGCATTAGAAATTTATTCTTATAATTATTTTTTTCTCTTAAGAAATTCTTACTGATTTGTTCCTAAAGATATATTATATATATATAATAGGAATCTTAATTTTGATTTGTCATAAATTTTGCTTGTTTTATATTTATGTTCATTTATCTTTTGTCTCTTATACCTTGAGTTTAAAAATGAATAAAAAAAAAACATTGACTACTCTTAAAGATGACTGGGAATTGAATTTTCTTTTAAATTTAAAATTTTGTTAGATATTTTCTCATTTCTGATGTACAATTTCTTTTAGGATATATTTTTATTTTTTTAATATCTTATTTTCTTCTCTTATTAAAGATTGTCATTTGGATTTTTAATATTGTTTTATCTTTTTAGTTAAAATATTTTATGAATTTTGCTTTCCCATTTTCTTTGTGTAACTAGTACTAACATAACGAATTTATACATTCTCTTATTGCTTATGCACAGTTTTTGTGTGTCACTTGATGCTAAATTGTTATGTAATAAAAATGGAATAACATTATTATTATTGCTTATCACTTTGTTGATAATTGACATATTAATGTTTTTACTATTCACTCTCATTGTTAGAGTTTATCTAAATTATTTTGTCACTTAGTGACTTGCACTTTGTTGGATGCAATTCACTAACTGAATTAAAACAATTAGAAATGACACCTTTAAGTCACATCAATAACAATATGGTGGATTAGAAATTTTCTGATCCCCCTGACGTTTCAGACCTTTCCAAAACAAGAATTATTTGTCCAAAGATAAAGCAGCTTAAACCATTTTCATGTTATAGTATATCCAGAATGCAAAAGGAAGAATAAAAATTAGAAACCCTGGAATTGATGGTGATTGAGTTCACTCAGCAATCCTAACCAACATTGTGTGTTCTCAGCAATGAAGCTGCACTAACAGCCACAAGGATATGACACAAGATTACAGCAAAATACACTCCTATATATCAATACCATATCACTTTTAGATGTCATAAAGACCCCAAATCCAAGATTTGGAAGTTTCTTCTGGCTTCAATAGCCAGCTTAGCCACTGTTCTTCAAGAACAAGACCCTACCAGATGCTATAACTTGGAGGAGCTAATGTTGCAAAGCCCTGGGCCATCTAACTCTGAACTGGCAGGTTGCCAGTATTGGAGAAATTGCTGCCAATCCCATGGAAAGCAACTTCTGTTACTGCCAGAAAAAGCAGCCTCTACCAGGGTTGGGGAAAACCGCCTAATGTCTGTCCATAAAAAGTAGGCTCTGAAGTTTTCATGTTGGACCAGAAAATTCTGCATATAGAGAGGAGTGCTTTACTCCACCAAACCAGAGGGAAAAGTACAGAACTCATCTGGATGAATTTTGAACAGCAAAAGTCAATTGGGACAAACATCTAGACTGGTGAACTATGATTTTCCAAAGGTGAGATGAGGCTGAAATACTTTGAGATCTAAACCCAAAAGAAACGATAATCAGAGAGGAGGGATTCAGAAGTGAGCAATAAAGCAAATAAGGTAGAAGAGGGGCAGAAGAGAGGAGACTGAAAATACCAAAGATTCCAGGAAGAACTTTCAAAGCCCTTGATAGAAAACAGATAAATCAACATGGATAATAATAATAGAAGGAAATATAGCCTTCAAATCTGGTTGAAGCATCAATGAATAAATATGGCAAAACAAAAACAATCCAACATTCAATGAGACAAAGGACTCTGTAAAGAGAACATGGGGCTACATGATGCATTATTCCTGAGTAATCTAAAAGAAAAATTAGAATTTTGAGAGTGGAATTTGTCTTATGTAGCAAAAAATAAAGAGCAGAAAAGGAAAAAATGGAGTCTGTAATGGCAAATCTCACCAAAGAAATAAAAGAATAATAAATATGGAATTCAAGTACACAGAAGTAAAAGACAACTTAAAAGAAGCAAAAACAAAAATATTAAAAGAAAATATGCTCATTATGCAAAAAATTCATAAATCTCTAAGATAGTATTCATAGAGACAACCTGTCTCTAGAAGAAATAACAGGACCAAACACCTTGACACTATAATAAAGAAAATAATACAAGAGAATGTCTGAACATAGAAAATGATTTACTAATTGAAAGAATTTACAGAAAAAAGACTGCAAACTCCAACACATAACATGGTTAAATCTAAATTATTCAATTCAGAAACAAACTTTACAATAGATCAAGAGAAAATTTTTCCAAAGCAAAGAGTATTTGGATAATTCAAGATACTTCTGGATCCAGTAAAAAAAAAAAAAAAAAAAAGAAGATATATAATACTGTGTTTTGAAGAGCCCTGGATCTTAGGATGTAGGTCATGGTGACTTACCCTATAAATCTAAGCTTGATCATACCAGACAAAAATAAGCAAATTGAAGGACAAAGAACTAAAATGTTAAACTGAGAAATGATTTGAAAAGAGAAATAAAAGGAAACAGATTGAAACATTTCAGTGGTCAAATTTTATAGCACCTCTGTAAAATATGCAACATTTTAGTAATCAGTTACCACTCAGGAAAGATATAAATAACTTCATCACATCCAAAATACTTAAGATGGAAAGAATTTGGTTTTTTGATGAAAAATTTATTATACATTATGTTCATTTTGCTCAGCCATTAGAAATGTAGCTCTGGCTTATATGATTGAATAGATACTGAAGCAGAAGGATAATAATACAAAATTATCTTAAAATAAAAAAAATCCTTTGTTCACCAATTAAAAGATAAATCTAAAAAACTTTCAAAGACTGAATTATTTAAAGATGCTAGTAATTTTAAAAAATGTATTCATAGCTTAATGCTATTTTATTTTTCTCCCAGTTACCTATAAATATATTTTGAGTTCCAAATTCTTTTTCCCTACCTTCTCTCCTCAATGAAAATGCAAGCAATTTGTTATAGATTATACTTGTGCAATTATGCAATGCAAGTTTCCAGATTAATCATGTTGTGAAAGAAAACACTGACAAAAACCAAACAACACAATAAAAATCAGGTTTAAAAAAAAAGCTTCATGCACCCAAAGAGAGGACTATGGGAACTGAGTGTGGATCACAATATAGTATTTTCACCTTTTTTATTGTTGTTTGCTTGCATTGTTTTCTTTCTCATTTTTCCTTTTTGATCTGATGTTTCTTGTGCACCATGATAATTGTGGAAATATGTATAGAAGAATTGCACTTTTAACATATTGGATTACTTGCCATCTAGGGGAAGGGATAGAGGAAGGGAAAGGAAAAAAAAATGTAACACAAGGTTTTGCAAAGATGAATGTTGAAAATTATCTATGCATATGTTTTGAAAATACACAGTTTTTAAAAAATGTATGCTTCAATTTATATTCAGACTTCATAATTTTCTGGGGATTAATAGCATGTCATCATAAATCCTTCAGAATTGTCTTGGATCATTGTATTGCCAAATACAATGTGGGATATTTTGCCCCTCTTTACCTCTGCCTTTCTCCTTCTTCAAGCACATTAATTTTATCATCCCTTATTTTTATTTTTTAGCTATAAATCCATTATATTCAATTCACATGGAGAAGTGTTGAAGGAGAAAACATGAGAAATTGCTTAAGCTCTCCCAAACTTTCCTTGAAACAACTTTAAATCAAGTCTCTAAATGAATTCTAAAGTGATAGATCTTACAGAAGTATGGAATGAAACCATTTTCTTATTTTATGCAGTCCAGCATGGGTGATGTCCAGACAAACCAGCCAAAGGTACCTAGCCTTCACACAAATCAAGAATCCATTTTATCAGGCCAGTAGTCCAGTGGATCAGTGGACCAATTGTGATGAATCCAGCCCTAATGTAACAGTGATCTTCCAACCCTGGATCCCTAGTAGAACAGGACCCTGCCTCTCCTCTACCACCCTCTCTGTGAAAGAACCTTGGGACAGTGCACTGAGAGTCCCAGAAATAGAGTTCAGCTTTAAAAGAAGTCATAAATAAGGTGGACAATGTGCAAACAACAATAAAAAAGTCCTGATTATAGAACGCTACCAAGGTCACAGAGAAGATCAAAATACAAATTCAGAAAGGACAACAATGGCAAAACACCTACATGTAAATCCTTAAAAACAAATATGATTTGGTCTCAAGCCCAAAAAAAATCTCCCTTGGAAAAGTTCAAAAATGATTTTGAAAATTAAATAAGTGTAATAGAAGAATATTGGGAAAAGAAATGATATGTGCAAGAAACTCAGGTAAAAAGAGTCAACAGCTTGGTTGACTATTTTTTATTTTTTATTTATTATTATTTTTTGGTTGACTCTTAAATAAAAATTATTGAAAAAAGCGATTCCTTAAAAAGTAGAATTGGCCAAATGGAAAAGGAGGTACAAAAGGCAAATGAAGAAAATAATTCCTTAATAGTTAGAACTGGGGGAAAATGCAAAGGAAGGTGGCCTAGCTGCATGAGATCTAAAACTATATTATAAAGCAGTGGTCATCAAAACCATTTGATAGTACTAAGAAACAGAATGCTACCAAGGTCACAGAGAAGATCAAAATACAAATTCAGAAAGGACAACAATGGCAAAACACCTACATGTAAATCCTTAAAAACAAATATGATTTGGTCTCAAGCCCAAAAAAATCTCCCTTGGAAAAGTTCAAAAATGATTTTGAAAATTAAATAAGTGTAATAGAAGAATATTGGGAAAAGAAATGCTATGTGCAAGAAACTCAGGTAAAAAGAGTCAACAGCTTGGTTGACTCTTTATTTTTTATTTTTTATTTATTTATTATTATTTTTTGGTTGACTCTTAAATAAAAATTATTGAAAAAAGCGATTCCTTAAAAAGTAGAACTGGCCAAATGGAAAAGGAGGTACAAAAGGCAAATGAAGAAAATAATTCCTTAAAAGTTAGAGCTGGGGGAAAATGCAAAGGAAGGTGGCCTAGCTGCATGAGATCTAAAACTATATTATAAAACAGTGGTCATCAAAACCATTTGATAGTACTAAGAAACAGAGTAGTAGATCAGTGAAATAGGTTAGGTTCACAAGACACAGTAATCAATGACTATAATAACATAGTGTTTGATAAACACCAACTTCTGTGATAAAAATTATTGACAAAAATGAAAATAATATGGCAGATACTAGGCAATGACCAATATCTAACACTATGGATCAAGACAAAGTTGAAATGGGCTCTTGATTGAGACATAAAGAGTTATACTATAAGCAAATTAGGAGAAAAAGGGTTAGTCTGCCTCTCAGATCTGTAGAGAAGGGAGAAGTTTATAGCCAAAAAAGAATTGGAGAATATTATGAAATGCAAAATGATTAATTTTGATTACATTAAATTTTTTAAAAAAAGTTTTTTTTTGTACAAACAAAACCAATGCAGCCAAGATTAGAAGGGAAAAACAGAAAGCTGGGGAAAAATCTTTCCAAGCAGTGTTTCTGGTAAAGATCTCATGTGAAGATTGAGTAAGCACCCTGGATACCTTAGAATCAGCTGGACTCAAGATAAGCAAAAGTCTTCCTTGATCTTTATTCTTGGTCTTTAGAGGCAGAAGTGAGTTGGATGGACTCAGGATCTCCATGACTTTTCCTCTTCATCTCCCACCCAAAAGTGACTCTACCTAGTCTTACTCCACACCCTAATCCCTTCTACAATTCTCTGTACACACCAATTATTGACCCAGCACAGAATAGTGGGAAGGGACATTTTTCAAGCATATGCTAATAAAGTATTGTCCAATTGGTAATTAACCTTAAGTGCTCGGTTGTCTGACCTCAGCACATCAACTCAAGAGTTTTAGTCCTTTACAGTCTCATTTCTACAATATATAAAGAACTGTCAGATTTATAAGAATACAAGTCATTTCCCAATTGAAAAATAGCCAAAGGATATGAACAGACAATTTTAAGATGAAGAAATTAAAGCCATTTCTGGTCATATGAGCAAATGCTCTAAATCACTATTGATTAGAGAAATTCAAGTTAAGACAACTTCACACATCTCAGATTGACTATAATGATAGGAAAAAGATAAAGATGAATATTGGGGAGGATGTGAGAAAACTGGAACACTAATACATTTTTGATAGAGTTGTGAACTGATCCAATCATTCTGGAAAGCAATTTGGAACTTTGCCCAAAGGGTTAAAAAAATTGTGATCCAGCAGTGTCTCTACTGGATCTGTATCCCAAAGAAATAATAAAAGAAAGAAAAGGACCCACATGTGCAAAAAGGTTTGTAGCTGTCCTTTTTGTAGTGGCAAGAAATTTGAAAGTGAATACATGCCCCTCAGTTGGGGAAATGGCTGAATATGTTATGATATTCAAAGGTAATGGAAGATTATTATTCTATAAGAAATGATGGGCATTCTAATTTCAGAAAAGCCTGGAAAGACTCACATAAACTGATACTAAGTGAAGTTAGCAGAACTAAGAGAACATTGCACACAGTAACAAAATGATTAAGTGATGATCAACTGCGATAGATTTGGCTGTTTATGACAATGAGATAATGCAAGATAATTCTTTTTTTTAATGTTTCCTTTATTTTTAAAAAAAATATTTAATTTTAAAAACAGAATAAGAAAAAGGAAAAATAGATCTGGAATATAAAACAAAATGAAACAAAACAAAAGAGAATATTGTCATGTGTCCAGCAGAACATTAGGGAGGATTCAAAATATATAACAACACATTATCAGATCAAGAAATATATATATATATATATATATATATATATATATATATATATGAAATTATATTCGCAAATGCCCATCTTTTCTAAATTGTTCTTTTGTACTCTGCTGCTCACCTTTTTATTTCCCCCCCTTTCTTCCCTCCCTCCACCTCCAAGCAGGTTATAGTTAAGAAAGGATATATTTATGTATCTATTTGTAGATATATGCTTACACACACACACACACACACACACACACACACACATTCTCCCCCCACGCACATTTTTCCTGTCTCTATCAACTCTTTGCTCTGATTTTGCTCCTAACTTGCTTGGTGTTACTTAACCTTCCCCCATACTTGGATTCCCTCCCTTGTCTTTTTTCCACATCCTTTACTTCATGGTCTGCCTATCCTCCCCTCCCCAATTTCTTTGCAGATTTTGGAGGGCTCTGTACCCTCATGGAATATATGTAATATTGCTTATTAATCTATTTCAATGTGAATAGGTTTTCAAAACTACTAGCCCTCCTATCCCCTCTAATACCTCTGTATTCTTCCTTTATACCTCACTTGTATAACAAAATAACTATTTTTACCTTGATTTTGTCACAATCTTTCTTTTGAGCTGCTTTATTGATGATGTTGATCTCAAAGATGTGCTATTCATTTCACATGTTAAAAAACAAACAAACAAACAATTTAACCATGTTTAGTTCCTTGAAATTGATCTAAGACTTTGGCTCTTATATATTAAATTTTCTATTAAGTTCTAGTTTGGTGGATAGAAAATCCTGAAGATCTGCAGTTCATTGAATATACATTTTTTCCCCTCATTCAATATTATAGATAATCTTATTGGATATGATATTTTTGACTTCATGTCTAATTCTTTTGATTTTTGGTAGATATGATTCCAGAAGCTGTAGTCTTTTATTGTAGCTGCTGATAAATCCTGTACAATTCTAATTGCAGCTCCAGAATATTTAAATTGTTTTTTTCTTGTTTCTTGCAAAATTTTCTTTGTGATTTGAGTGTTTCAAAATATGACAATAATGTTCCTATGTGTTTTCAATGGTGGTGATTGATGGATTTTTTTCCATTTTCACTTTTCCCTCATGCTGTATCATTCCAGGACAATTTTCCTTAATTATTTCTTGCATGATTGTGTCAAGATCCTTTTTTGGGCCACAACTTTCAGGCAGTCCAATTATTTTTATATTTTTCTCTTCTTGATGTGTTCTCCAGATCTGTCATTTTCAAAATAAAATGTTTTACATTCTGCTCAATTTTTTGCATTCTTTTTAATCTCTTTTCTCATTTCTTGTTACACTTTTATTGGTTTTCTCTTGCCCAATTCTAATTTTCAGAGTTATTTTTGTCTTTTAGACTCTGTACCTTCTTTTCTAATTGGTTAATATTTTTGTTTCATAGTCTTGTTTTTTTCTTGGATGGTTTTCATTTATTTATTTAGTTTTTTTATTTTTTAAAATTATTTTTTAGTTTTTCCTCAATGTCTCTCATTTGCGTTTTAAATTCTGTTCAAGTTCTTCCATAAATTTTCTCTGGACAAAGAGCCATTTCATATTACTCTGTGCAGTAAAAGCTTTTTCACTTCATTGTCTTCTTCTGAAGATAAACCTGGTCTTCCCTGTCCCAATAGTATGTTTTTATAGTTGGGTTCTTGTTTGCCAGTTTATTTTTATTTTTAATAATATGTATTAGTATAAGCATCTCTAATCCTGGGGTGAGGGGGATGGTGCCTCTGACTTCATCCCTGCTCTCCCTTCTGACCAGGAACCCTAAACCAAGAGATTCATGCTCCAGCAAGTACCCACAGCCAGTAGTGCTCCTGCCTCTCTACCTCTGCACTCATGGATGTATTAGTTCCTTCTCACTTAGAGCCTTGTCTCAGCAACAGAGCTGGACCTGGTGTTCCCAATCGGCCACTCACTCAATCTTCCCAGACTCAAATCTTAGCTCCACAGACAGTCCTGGAGGTAAAAGTCTCTGTGGAGCTGAGGCTCCAGCCATACCCAGCTAGCCCCAGAACTCTCCACTTGGTGTTTCTGTGGAACTAGCTAGGAGGTGTCTACACTTCACATGGATTAATCTCTTTACATTTTTCTTCAGATCTTCTCAGGTTGTACCTAGAGGTCCCCTGGTGTGTTCCAAGTTTTCTTGACTTTTCATCAGAAAAGTTTACCCTGAGGATCAAATTTTTTCTATTTGTGGGGAAAATATAAAGAGCTTAAAATTTACCAACTTATGTGCCATTTTCTCAGAATCCTCCCTGATCCAATACAATTCCAATAAATAGATTTGGAATAGAAAGTGCCATTTGCATCCAAAAAGAGAACTATGGACACTGAATATGAATCAAAGCAGTCTTTTCATCTTTTTTTTTTTTTTGCATTTTTTCTTTCTTGTGTTTTTTTCCCTTTTGATTCAATTTTTTTTTTTGTGTAGCATGATGGATATGGAAATATGTTTAGAATAATTGGTTATATTTAACTATATCAGATTTCTTGTGAAGGTAGGAGGAGAAAGAAACATTTGGAAGATAAGGCTTTGTCAAGGTGAATGTTGATAACTATATTTGCATGTATTTGGAAAAATTAAAAATAACTATTAAAAATTAGAATTGGGCAAGTGGAAGCTAATGATTCTATGTGACCTTAAGAGGTAATAAAATAAAATCAAAAGAATGACAAATATAGATGGTATGAAATTTCTCATTAGAAAAAGAACTGACCTGGAAAATAGCTCCAGGAGAGATAATTTTAAAAAAGTATTGGCTTAACTGAAAGTCACAATAAAAATAGGTGTCTGGAGAACCTCTTTCAAATACTTATCAAATAAATCTGTTCTGAAATCTGTTAACCAGAGAGTAAAATCATAAAGGAAAGAATACACTGATCACTTTCTAAAAGTGATCCCCAAATGATAATTCCCAGGAATACTGTAGCCAAATGCTTGAACTTTCAGGTCAAGGAGGAAATACTATTATTATCTAGAAAGAAAAAATTAAAATATTGAGGAGTCACAGTCAGGATCACACAGGATTTAGCAGCTTTCTACATTATACTATCTATCAGAGGTCTTAGAATATGATATTTCAAAAAGCGAAAGACTTTGGATTATAGCCAATAATCAACTACCTAACAAAATTTAGCATATTTTTTTCAGGGGAACATGTGATATTCAGTGTAATAAGGGACTTTCAAGCACTACTGATGGAACTGCCTTTCAAATACAAAACTGAAGAGAAGCATAAAAAGGTAAACAAGAAAGAACAAAAAACCTGTTATTTAATAAACTTAAAATGTTTACATGCTACATGGGAATATGAAACTTTTTAAGAACTGTATCTCTATTCAGGCAGTAAAAATAATATACATAAACAGAGTATAGGTTAACTATATATAGGTTAACTCTGATATAAAAAATTAAGAGGAAAAAATATTCCACTAAGATAAGAGAGAAGGAGAGAAAGTATGGGATAAAATATTTCATATGAAGAGGTATGAAAAATCTATTTCAGTGGAAAGAAAAAATGGGGAGGAGTAAATATTGTTTAAATATTATTTTCACTGGACTTGGGTCAAAGAGGGAATAACAAACATGCTCATTGCATATAAAACTTTATCTTTCCCTGTAGGGAAGTGGAAGAAGAGGAGGACAAAAAAAGGGAAAGTGTCTGATAGAAAGTAAAGCAGCTGAAGGGAAGTGGTGATCAGAAGCAAAATACTGATAAGTGGGCACAAAATGAAAGGAGAGAAAGAGAAAAATAAATGGAGAAATAAGATAGGATGGAAGAAATACACAGGTGATAGTCATAATTGTAATCATGAATGGAATGAACTCTCTCACAAAATAAAAATTAGATTAAAAACCAGCAACCTAAATATGTTATTTCAAAGTAACACATTTGAAGCAGAGAGATCCATGGAGGAAAGATAAAAGACTGGAACAGAATCTATTATGCTTCTACTGAAGTTAAAAAAAACCCCCAAACACAGAGGTAGCAATCATGATCTCAGAAAAAGCTAAAGCAAAAATAAATCTATTTAAAAGAGATACAGGAGGAGATTATATCTTGCAAAAAAGTATCATAGACAATGAACATATCAATATTAAGCATATATGCAAGAAGTGGTATAGCATTCAAATTTCTAAAGAAGTTACAGGAGAAAATAGACACTAAAACTGAAGATCTCAACCTTTTTCTCTCAAATTTACCCACAAAATAAACAAGAAATAAGTTAAGGATATGAATACAATTTTAGAAAAGTTAGATATGATAACCCTCTAAAGAATATTTCATGGGGATAGAAATCAAAATACCTTTTTCTCAGTAATACATAATACCTACCCCAAAATTAACCATGTATTAGGCATAAAACCTCACAATCAAATGTAGAAGGTAGAAGTATGAAATGCATTCTTTATAAATCATGATCAAATATAAATGACATTTACTAAAGTGACTTGGAAAGAGATTAAAATTAATTAGAAACTAAATAATCTAATCATAAAGAACAAATGGATCAGAGAACAAATCACAGAAACAATAATTTCATAGAAAAGAATGACAATAAGATGACATGCTAACAATTATGGGATGCCGCCAAAACAATACATAGGGGAAAATTTATGTCTCTAAATGCTTACTTCAATAAAATAGAGGAAGAGAAGATCAATAAATTGGGCATGCAACTAAAAAAGTGAGAAAAAGGACAAATAAAAAGTCTTCAATTAAAAAACAAATCAGAAATCCTAAAAATCAAAGTAGATAATAATAATAATAATTAAGATAATTAATATAATGTAAAGTAAGAAAATCATTGAACTAATAAAACTAAGTGCTGCTTTATGAAACAACAACAATAAAATAGATAAACTATTTGTTAAATTGATTAAAAAGCAAATCTGTATCAAAAAATGAAAAGGGTGAATTCAACACCAATGAAAAGGAAATTAAAGCAAGAGTTAAGAGCTATTTTTCTCAATTGTATGCCAATAAATCTGACAACTTAAAAGAAATGGATTAATATTTACAAAAACAGTAAGTTTCTCAGATTAAGAAAAGAGGAAATAAAATACTTAAATAATCCCACATTAGAAAAAGAAATTGAACAAGTCCTCAATAAACTCCATAAGAAAAAACTCTCAGGATTAAATGGATTCACAAGTGAATTTTGCCAAACATTTAAAGAACAATTAATTCCAATATTACATAAAATATTTTGGAAAATAGATAAAGAAGAAACCCTACCAAATTTATTTAATGACCAAATATGATGCCAAATGAATGAATATGAATAGCCAAAACAAATAAAATATAAGCCAATTTCCCTAATGAATATTGATGTAAAAAATTTTAAAATAACAGGAAGGAAATTACAGCAATATATCACCAGGATGACACACAGTGAACAAGTGGGATCTATACTAGGAATGGAGGGCTGGTTCAATATTAGGAAAACTAACAGTATAATTGACCATTTCAACAACAAAATGAATAAAAATCATCTGTTTATCTCAATAGATGGAGAAAGATTTTGACCAAATACTAGTATCTATTTAAAACCATCAGCCAGCATTATCTGTAATGGGGATGTTAGAAGACTTCCTAATAAGTTCAGCGATTGTAAAAAAATGTCCATTATTAGCACTATTATTCAAAATTGTTCTTGACATGTTAGCTTTAGCAATAAGAGAAAAAAAGTAGAAAAATTAGAATAAGTAATGAGGAAGGAAAACTATTTTTGCAGATGATAAGATGGTATACTTAAAGACTCCTAAAAAGTAAAACAAAAAACTCCTTGATATAGCAAAAACTTTAGCAAAGTTGAAGAATATAAAATAAACCCATGTAAATCATTAGCATTTCCATATACTAACAAAAAACTGCAACCAGAGAGAGAGAAATTCCATTTCAAATAATTGTAAACAGTATAAAATATTTGGAAGTCTACCTGCCACAATAAACTTAATGAACACAATTACAAAATATTTGACACACAAATAAAGTAAGTTCTAAGCAACTGGAAAAATATGCATTTCTCATGGCTAGGCCAAGCCAATTAAATAAAAATGCCAATTCTAGCTAAATTAATTATTTTATTTAGTACCATACTAATCAACCTACCAAAAATTATTTTATAGAGGTAATATTTATAAAGGTAAAAAATAACAAAAACATTTCAAAAATATCAAGAGAATTAATGAAAACAAATGTGAAGCTAGATGCTTTAGTTATATGAGGTGTCTAACTAGTGGAAATCATCAAAATTATTTGATATTGGCTAAGAAATAGAGTGTTAGATAAATGAAATATAGTAGGTACACAAGAGATAGTAGTAAATGACCATAGGAAACTACTGTTTGATAAACTCAAAGATCCCAGCATCTGTAATATGAACACACTATTTACAAAAACTGTTTGGAAAATTGGAAATCAATTAGCCAGAAACTAGGTATATACTAATATCTTAAACCATATACCAAGATGAAGTCAAAATAAATACATGATTTGGACATAAAGTCTGATATCATAAGTAAAGTTTACCTGACAGATCTATGGAGAAAGGAAGAATTTTTGCTCAAAAAAGAGAGAGAACATTAGGAAATGTAAATGGGTAATTTTTCTTATATTAAGTTAAAATCTTTTGCATAAACAAAACCAATACTACCAAATTAAGAAGGAATGAAGAAAGCCAGGAAACATTTTTTACATCAAGTGTTTTTGATAAAGATCTCATTTCTCTAATATATTGAGAATTGTGTCAGATTTAGAAGAACACAAGTCATTCTCCAATTGATAAATGGCAAAGGATATGATCAAACAGTTTTCAGATGAAGAAATTAAATTTGTCACATGAAGAAGGGCTCTAAATCACTGTTGATAAGAGAAATGCAAATTAAACAATCCTGAGGTCCATACTTATCAAATTGACTAATATGACAGAAAATAAAAATGATATATGTTGGAGAAGATGTTGGAAAATTAGGTCACTCATGGACTACTGATGAAGTTATAAACAGATCTAACCATTCTGGAGATCAATTTGAAACTATGCCCAAAGGTCAACCATATTGTTTTATAGCTTTTGACTCAGCAATACCAATACTAGGTCTATATCCCAAAGAAATCATAAAAACAGAAAAAAGACCTACATGTACAAAATTATTAATAGTAATTTTTTTGAGGTGGCAAAGAATTGAAAAGTGAGGAGATGCTCATCAATTGAGAAATGGTTGAGCAAGTTGTGATAAATGATTGTAAAGGAATATTATTATGGCATAAGAAATGATTATAAGGTAGATTGTAGAAAATTCTGGAAAGACTTTAAGGAAGGATACTAAATGAAGTGAGCAGAACCACAAGACATTTGATAAAGTATCAGTAACATTGTAGGATAATCAACTATGATTGAATTAGCTCTTTTCAGTAATACAATGGTCCAAGACAAGTCCAAAAGACTAATGGAAAATATTATCCATAGTCAGAGAAGGAAGTAATGGAATCCAAATACAGATCAAAGCATATTATTTTCACCTTTCCCCCTTTTCTCCTTTGATGTGATTAGGAAAAAAATATGCATTATATAATTGCACACATATAACATATTAAAATGATTACTATCTTAAGAAGAGAGAAGGGAGTGAAGGAGAAAGAAAATTTGGAACTCAAATTTTTATTTAAAATTAATGTTAAAATAATTAAAATAATATATAATTGGAAAACAAATATAATATTATTGTTTTTTTAAATTAACTCACAGCCATGCCTCTATGTACACTTCTTTGAATTGCTTTAATAATGAGAAAGTTCTTAGGAATTTCAAGGATTATCTTCATATGCAGGGATGTAAAGAATCAAACTTATTAAGTTCCTTATGATTTCTCTTTTCAAAATTTACCTTTTTTGCTTCTCTTGAGTCTTGTATTTTGAAAGGCAGATTTTTAAAATTCAGTTCTGGTCTCTTCATAAGGAATGTTTGACACTTTCCCTTTTCAGTGAAAGTCCATTTCACCCAAAGATTATATTAATTTTTGCTGGGGAATTAATTCTTGGTTTTAGTGCTAGCTTCTTTGTCTTCTGTAATTTCATATTCCAAGTTCTCTGATACTTTTATTATTGAAGTTGTTAACTCTAGTATTATCCTGACTGTGGCTCCACAATTGTTGAAATGTTTCTGGCTCCTTGAAATATTTCCTCCATGATCTGGGAGCTCTAGAATTTGGCTATAATATTCTTGGAAGATTTTACTTTGGGATCTCTTTCAGGAAGTATTGGCAGTTTCTTTTAATTTCAATTTTACTCTCTGATTTTAGAATTTCAGGGCAGTTTTCCTTGATAATTTTTTTTAAATGATGAGGCTTTTTTTTTTTTGATTATGACTTTCAGAGAATGTAATTTTAAAATTATCTCTCCTGGACCTATTTTGTAGGTTACTTGTTTTTCCAATGAAATATATATCACATTGTCATTTATTTGTTCATTCTATTTATTTTCTTTTATTGCTTCTTGATGTCTTATGAAGTTATTAGTTTCCACTTCCTCAACTCTAATTTTTGAGGAATTATTTTCTTCCTTGAGTTTTTGTGCCTCCTTTTAAATTTGGCCAATTCTATTTTATAAGACATTTTTCTCTTTAGAGTTTTGTGCCTCTTTTGCCATTTGGCCTATTCTATTTTTATGGTGTCTTTTTCTTTACCAACCTGTTGACTCTTTTTCATGATTTTTTTATATCAAATTATCATTTCTTTTCTGAATTTTTCTTCTTCCTCTCTTATTTGATTTTTAAAATACTTTTTTTTGAGTTCTTCCATTGCCTGAGATCAATTCACATTTGTCTTTGAGACTTTGGAGATAAAAAATTTAATTTTTTATTTTCTAGAAGCCTACAATTCTTCTAAAACAATATGATCTATGGAATGGTGTGTTTACTATTTTATTTTATGCTCTGATCTATAAGAAACCACAAGCACTCCTTCCTGCCCTGGAACTATAATCAGGATCCTCATTCCCATGAGAATATAAGTTCTGGTGTGCTAGTGCTCCTTCTTGCCCTGGAATTGTGAACTGGATATGAATATGGGCAATGAAGCAGAGTACCATCCCTGATACCAGCAAAGGAATCCATGTAATCTTATGACAATTTACTTACTGTCTGTGGGCTAATAGATCTTCAAGCAGCCACTGATGCTGCTGATTCAGTCATCTCCAGGTTCTACTCCTAGAATGCTAAGTTTGTGCTCCACTTTCTCCTTAATGAGATAGACTTTTCATGCTATTTTGTCTTGGGCTAAAAAAACTGTTCTATCCCATCCTTTGGTGGATTCTTTCACTAAAAGATTTGTTTAAAATATTTATTATTTATAGTTGTTTGAAGAGAATTTAAAAGATATCAGGAAAGTCCTTGTCTTTTTTATAGCCTCTTGGTGCCACCTTCTGACACAAAGGTTTATTGTGTATACTGATGCTATCATGAAGAATTTGTGAGCAGTTCTATATCAAGAGAGAAATCGGAAACAAATTGTGTTTATCAGCAAAAGTTTAAGTGACAGAAAGCTAGATTTTTTTTTACTTTAAACTAAATTATCACTAATATATTTTAAAACTATAGATAGAGTTATAAATGTGGACTGAAAAAAATCTGTTAATATTTTGTGACTGTCAAATTAAATTTTGCTTGAAGGAAATGATTAACAACATATCAACTATAGATTCACCATTCATTACAAGCAGACATGTGACATTGGAATTATGGTCATGACTAAAGGAGTAAAACTTATATGTAATATCACAAGAACTAGATTAAAAGTGAGTTGCAATATATCTGAAAGCTTGGGGCTTCCCCCAACATATTTGCCTTGTCAATGGGTGACTTTCTTTACCTCAATTATGGGTGAATAATTGTAAAGAGATATAGAGGGTTGAAACTTGAGTTGTTGCACTGAGGTCGGTTCAAGCACTTAGGGCTAATTACCGATTGGACAATATTCTATGGGCATGTGCTTGGGGAATGGCCTTTCCCACTATCCTGTGCTGACTTGATAATTGGTGTATACAGAGAATTGTAGGAGGGACTAAGGGGTGGAGTAAGATTAGCCAGGGTCACTCTCTGGGCAGGAAACAAAGAAGGAAGGTTGTGGAGATTCTGCTTCCATCCAATTCAATCCTACCCCTAAAGACCAAGAATAAAGACTAAGGACTTTTACTTATCCTGACTCCGGCTGATTCTAACGAATCCAGGGTCCTAATATGGTCATCACAAAGAGAGTAAATGGCTAATGAAAGACAAACCAAAAATGTTAATTGATATAAAAATGATTCAATTACCAGTCCCTTGAAAGCATTTTACTATTGCTGCTATAATAGAAGTTGAATTTGTAAAACAGAGTACTATATTAGATTCTCCCTGGTCATCAGGAAGCTATTTACTTTGCTCCATTACCATGAATATTTTTACATAATGACCTTAGACATATGAATCCATAATGGATGCCCATGTTGGAGAAGAGAAGTATTAGCAAATCTTTGTAATTCTTCCATGATCTTCCTATCTCTGGAAGGAGATAGCAGGAACACAAGCCAAACATTGGTGGTGATTGATCATTCCATATGTCATGTAAGGGCATATCCAGTCAAGAATCAGAAAGTTTACCTGGTTGCAAAAGTAACTTCAGAAAAGTCTCTGTGTATGGACTTCCTACCAGGATTGAGATTAAGGTAGAGATTTTGAAAATATCCTGCTCAAAGAGATGTAAGCTTTAAAAAGTCTAGAGCACTACTTTATGCCTATTAAGGTTAGGTTCAAGGAGACCTACTTTTTGCATATCACCTACACCCTGATGATCATATTAGGAACACTGACAGTAGGGTGCCTACTAAACTGAAGTTCTATATTGTGTTGATCTTATTGTTGTATACCTGTGAAACCTGGAATCTACTCACTGAAAGTTGAACAGTCTATTAGTGTCATGCCAGGAAAATGAATTGCTTCCATTTGGATTTTCTTAGAAAGATTCTGAAGATGACCTGGCAAGATGAGATATTGGGCACCAAGGTCCTTTTTTGAGCTGAATTGCCAAGCATTCAAAATCTACAGAGAGAGCAAAATCTCATGAGTTAGCCATTTGAATGCCAAAGATAGATTTTCCTAAAAGACTATTTTATGGAGAAATTGGACAAGGCAAGTGCTCACAAAGAGGTCAGAACAAGATATGAAAACACTCTGAAGGTTTCTCTGAAGAACTTTGGAACTGATATTGAAACCTGGGAGACATAGCACAGTACCACTCAATATGGCAGATTCTAAGAGCAAAGCAGAACTGCAGCAATTTAATAGAAATGTGAGATAATTTAGAGTTATTTCTACTCAAAATGTTCATATGGACTATTTGTACCTATTGCAAGATAGAGCTTTATGAACTCATATTGGTCTTACTACCTATAGTTAAACACATTATAGCTTGATCCCATCATAGCGATATTATTCTGGTCCTCTGAGCACTAAGAAAAATAACTTAGTTGTGGAGATACTTAAGCAATTTGCCTTTTTACAAAACAGCCCCATAGAATATCATTGGCCATTTAAAAACAATACACAGTATGTATTATTGCCAATTAGTTTAGATGTATCCCCTGATGAGCAAGTTGAGACTGAGGGACACTATTTCAGTGGACTCTCAATGAAAAAGACAAAGTCAATTCTGCAAACATTGCTGAGAAACAGACATTTCAAGTGAGAAAACTATATTATTGAAAAATAATATTCTCTCTATCTGGCTTTGAGCTATGACATTTCTGGATATGTTTCATTTCTTTATATTTTCATTCTGGGTTGTTTTCTTTTGTAGTCTTTAAAAATGTCATCCAGGGATTTTTTAATGATGATTTTTATCAAGACTCAAAATTTCCAAATTAGTTTTGTCCTAGACATCTAAGAAATTATGTTTAATAACTGATCCTCTTCTAATTTGTATTTTTAATGTTGTTCTAATATTTTTAATTGCCCCTTGAATCAGTTTCACTTATTTTGTTTTTAAGGTACTTCAGTGATGTCCTTTTTTTATCTTGGCCATTTAGCAGTTTATTCTCTTTCTAAGCATTTTTACTTCACTTTTAATCCATATTTCAATTCTTTTATTTTCTCATATGTTCTTGAAATATTTGTGAAAGTCCATTCTTTTATCTGTGATTTTTTCTGATGCCTATTATGGTTATTTCCTTCTTTTAGGATTTTATCATAAATTCTTTTAACTCATAGTATTTATTCATTGTAGAAAGAATTTTCTTCAGTTTGTTTTTGTGTAAATTTTCTCTTTTAAAAAGGTCCTTAAAGAACAAAGTATTAAATTTATTCTAGTTCCTTAGAAAGATAGCCATCCTTGTCTCTACTTGTTGTTATAATTGCTGCTGTTTCTCCATGAAGCCTGAGATCCTGAACTAATTCCATATGACATGTTCTTCTTTCTGCTCTTCAAAAAAGTCTTCTCCATAAGAAATAGAATAAACCCTTTGAAAAATTTCAGAAGGATAAGGTTAAAAAGAAGAAAATCCAGAAGCAAATTCTTGCTCATAAATGTTTGAAATTTTCGAATGGATTGTATGGGACAACAGTTAAATTAGTCTAGAAATTAGGTGACTCCTGTTACATTTGATTTAACTAATAATATTCCAATGACACTGGATGATGAACTATCAGAAAATGCTAGCTTCTAACTTCATGATGGGCATTTTATTTTTATTTTTTAATGTTAAAGTATAAATTAAATACAACATATGTATACATGTCCAAACAGTTATTTTGCTGTACAAAAAGAATCGGACTTTGAAATATTGAACAATTAGCCTGTGAAGGAAATCAAAAATGCAGGCAGACAAAAATAGAGGGATTGGGAATTCTATGTAGTGGTTCATAGTCATCTCCCAGAGTTCTTTCACTGGGTGTAGCTGGTTCAATTCATTACTGCTCTATTGGAACTGATTTGGTTCATCTCATTGTTGAAGGTGGTCACATCCATCAGAATTGATCATCATATAGTATTGAAGTATATAATGACTTAATCCTGCTCATTTCACTCAGCACATGATGGGCATTTTAAAGAATATTCAAAAGACCCTGCCTCTTGATTTTTATTATCTAGAGGATAATGTGGGTCAGTTAGAAGAGGAAGAAAGTCATTCTCCATTAGAAAAGTGAACCTTTAAACCTCTAGTGATTTTGATAGTAATGACATAAACTATATGTTTAACATATATTCCCTGGATGGGGATCTGTTTAATTAATTTGTGGAATTCCTTTATTAATAATACTTTTATATATGAACTAACTGAATGCAAAAGAGTCTTGTAACACTAAGAATATATTAATATTCATAAAGATGTTAAAGAATTTGTCAAGTACTAATAGGGAAAATCTGGAGAAGATCATGAAAACTCTGGAATACAGCATTTGGCCAGTGATGCTATCATAAAACTACACAAAAAACATTTAAAACACACTAAGAGTCAAAAATGAGTAGAGACAAATAGGTAAAAATAACTTGATACCAGTAAGACTATTATTTTTTGTAGCGGTCTGGAACTTTGGAGTATACTTGAAACAACATGTTAATTTAGTGGAATTGATGAGATGATGGCTCTCTAGTTCACATATATTCAGTATATTGTAATGATGCAATTGTACTAAGGTATATAAAGGCTGAGAAGGACTGGAAATGACATTCCATTTTTGACCAGCCTCATGGTGGCTGTCCTGCCTTCATCACTTCTCCACTAAGACCAAGGACTCAGGCTGATCCCAAGGACCTCCAGAAAGCTAGCCTGAACATTACAATTACTGGAAATGTTATAAACAAAATAAAATTATGTGACTACTGTTTTTTTTTTTTTTTGGATTATTCTTCCTATGATCTACATCCATAGAAAAATATTTTCAACAATTACTAAGTATGAAAAAGCTTTGGCTTTATGAATAAGACTGAAAATTCAGAAAACTAGCACTGCCCTCTGGTGTTTGCTTTAATCCATAAAATTAAGCAGTATAATTACATAACATCTCACTTTTGAAATAAAATAAGTGAAAAGACAGAAACAGATAGCGAGAAGTAATTCCTTTAAATTGACTATTGTCGATTATTGACTATTAACTATCATGTGTACTAAATAGAATAATGAATGGGATATTTAATCATGCAATTTTTTGCACTGAAACCTCAGATACAAATTCTAAGTGCTACCTATTTTAAAGAGTTTGAAAAACAATCCGGAGAAATTATGATTTTAGTTAAAAAATTTTCAATTTCTTAATGAGAAAACAAGTAAACAGATCAATCAAGCAATTAATATATAAATAAAGATGATATCTATATAGGCTTATTATAGCATGCTATTGTAATACAAATGGTTGATCAGGATCTCTACATTCCAGTACAGATTTTAAATATTACATTTATCAACTAGAACACTAACTAGAATCATCTCATGAGCAATTCTCCTTTCAAAAGTACCTTAAAAATGTTACTTTTTTGGAATTTGGAAGAAAAAGGTTGTACAGCTAAGAAACAACAGCAAATCAGAAATATCATGTACTTGTCTAATTTGTTTCCTTTGGTTTGATTATTACTTTCCTATTTTAAGATACTGTGTTCAAAGGCCTTAGAAAAGATGTAATTTCACTTTGTCTACATGAAGTTACCATCTTGAAAACAGAAGGCAAGACTACTATTAATCTTATCTTTATATTAGGATTTTATTGTATGTAACGTCTCATAAAGAAAGATTGTTGCATTTTAAAAGGTTTAAGATAACTCGTATGTGAATGGAGAAGTATATTATCAATATAAGTAGGATGAAGAGGAGAAAGGGAAGAAAATACAATTTTATATATTGGCTACTATGTTCCAGGGATTGTACTATATACTCTATAAAAATTATCTCTTTGATCCTTGCCCAGAAACACAAAGCTATTAAGTATCTCAGGCTGGATTTGAATTCAGATCTTTCTGATTCTAGACCCAGTGCTCTATACACTATATCATCTGGTTGCCTCATCTAGGCAACAACACATTTTAAAGAATTATAAACAAAGGAAGAAGGTTTTGATGCCATCAAAAAACACACATAACTATAGGAAAAAAGGGTGTTTTTGTATCCACTGTTTGTGTCCACATTCTGTTTGTATCCATAAAAGGTTAAAAGGTTTTGAGGAGGTCCCCAGCAGTTTGGTTGGACCATTTGTGTCTAACAGAAAGACAACATAAACAAGAGTTGTACAAGCTTAAACAGCAATAGATGGATTGTGATTTGCATTATGCGAGGGAATACCCACATCAATTAGTTTGGGGGTATCTGAACAAACTAATTTTTTTTCAGATATGTTTTTCTTGAAAGGAATACTTCAAAAGTCTCTTCTTAGTGAATATCTATCTTTTCTCATTAATGCTGAGGCTCAGGTTTGTAGGGCTGGTCACTTGGGGTTGTAGCTTTAACTTCTTCACTTTTTGGAATATAATATTCCATTTCCTTCTATAGTTTTTGGTGGGTGCAAAATCATTTTGTACTCTTTGAATTTCCTTTCCTTTATATTTGAAGGTTGTTCTCCTGGTCTTCTGTAGAATTTTTTGTCATTGGAATTTTTTTTTACTTTAATTTTTCATTTAATTAAAATGTGCTTTTCCTTTTTACCTTTTCCCCTTCCCCACAGTGAGAAAGAAAAAAAAAACATAAAATTCCTGTCAAAAGCATTTGTAATGACAAAAAATAAATTGTCCTATCTGCACTCTGAGTATATCACCTTTCTGGGGAGTGGTTAACATATTTCATCTTGAGTCCTCTGGTTGTTGCATTATCAATACTAATTAATAACTGGCATTTAAGGAATATAAAGTACTTTATAAATGTTATCTCATTTTATGCTTACTTTGGAGTTAGGTACTTTTATTATTCCCATTTTACATGTGAGGAAACTGAAGTGGACAAAGGTTAGATGACTTGCTTAAGTCACTTAGACAAAAAAACAAGAAAAGCAAAATTTAAAAATATGCTTCTGTGTTCAGACACCATCAATTCCTATTCTGTGGATGGATAGCAATTTTTATACTAAGTTTTCTTTTAGAGTTTTCTTAGATCATTGTATTGCTGGGATTAACCAAATCATTTATAGCTGATAATTTTACAGTATTGCTGTTACTTTGTACATAGGGCATTTCATTGTATCTCAGCTCATGAAAGTCTTTATGGGTTTTTCTGAGACTACCTTATTCATCATTTTTTATAGCACAATAATATTCCATATACTATGGTATATGATAGTTTCATTAGTCATTGCCCAATTGATGGGCATCTCCTAAACTTCCAAATCTTTGTCATCAGAAAAGAGCTGGTATAAATAAATTTGCATATATTTGTCCTTTTCCCTTTTGTTTTTCAAATTTTTTTTTGGATATAGACATAGGAGTGATAGTGCTAGGTCATTAGGCATGGTTCCAAATTGCTCTAGAGAATGATTGTTTCAGCTCACAATTCCATCAACAATGCATTAGTGTCTCATTTTCTTTACATCCTCTCAACACTTTTTTTTTTTCCTTTTCTGTACTATTAGCCAATCTAATGAGGTAATATCTGAGAATTGTTTTAATTTATATTTCTCCAATAAATAGACAGAACACTTTTTTCATATGGCTATAGATAGCCATGAACTGTTCATATTTTTTGATCATTTATCAATTGGGGGATGACCATTTTATAAATTTGACTCAGTTTTCTATACATTTGATGAAGGAGGCTTTTATCAATTTTTCTCAAGATTACTATTTTCCATTGTGTTTTCCTCCATCCTATTCCCTCTTCCCCATTTTATTCTATTCTCTGGGATGAATTCTCCTATAAAATGAATGTCAGTAGCAAAGTGGATTAAAAGCCAGAATATTACAATATGGTTTGCGAGAAACACAAGTGAAGCAGATACGCACAGAGAAAAGGTAAAAGCCTGAAGAAGATTATATTATGCTTCAGCTAAAATTAAAAACATACCAAAAATAACAAGCCATCCTGATCACAGACAAAGCAAAAATAGAACCAATTAAAAGATGTAAGAAAGAAAACATCTTCCTAAGTGTTACCATAAATGATGAAGTACTATCAATACTACACATATATGTACCAAGTGGCATAGCATTCTAATTCTTGTAGGAGAAGTTAAGTGAATTGCAGAAAGAAACACATTTTAATTTTTTAAGGAATCATTTTCTTCAGTGAGCTTTTGTATCTTCTTGTCCATTTGGCCATTTCTAATTTATAAGGAATTTTTTTTTCTTCAGTGAATTTTTGTGCCTCTTTTACCATTTGGATAATTCTGCCTTTTAAGGCACTGTGGAAAAGAGTGTTCTCTTCTTCACATTGGCTTTTTGTACCTCTTTTACTATTTGCCTAGTTTATTTTTAAGGTGTTATTTTCTTCAGTATTTTTGTGCCTTCTCTACTAAACTGTTAATTCGTTTTCTAGGAGCCTTTGGATATAGGAGTTTTGACTTTGTTATCTTCTAAATGTATTTTGATCTTCCTTGTTACCAGAGAAACTTTTCATTATCAGAATTTTTTTCTATTATTTGCTTATTTTCCATCCTATTTTTAATTTTTAACTCTATTAAAAGTTCCAGAATTGTGGGTACATTTTCTCAAGCTTTCAGAGTTTTGTGCAGCTGTTTTCAGAGATATTTTTGGAGACACGTTGTTTTCAATTTTTTCAAGGTGATATGATCTAAGGAGAGATATTTTTACTCCTCTCTGGTCTGTGAGTGACTGCAATCATTCTTTTCTGACTTGGAACTGTGACAATGGACTCACTCCACTGTGGGCAAACTGGGGCATATGAGTGCTCCTTCTCTTATAAAGTCTGGGCTAGCTCCCTGCAGGCCTCAGGAGCAGCTGGAGTCAGGATAAGTAAAAGTCCTTGGTTTCCAGGGGATAAGTGAAGGAGACAGACAAACTGCCACAAGCTCACCACCAACTTCCCTTCTCCTGGTCCTGCTGCAAAGTGAAGTTCTCTCTCCTCTCACCCCACTCCTTAATCCTTACCTACAATTATCTGTATATACCAAAACATCAAGCCAGCACTGAACAGTGAGAAGGCCCATTTTCCCAAACATATGCTAATAGAATCATTGTCCAACAGATAATTAGCCTTATTTACTTCTGTTTCCTAGTTTTTTTTTTTTTTTTTAATCAAAGTGGGAGTAAAACAACAGAATCCTACCTAGTGCTAGGAAAGACATCCCTATAATCTCTTTCTGACTAGTTTTTAATCTCACCACTTTTTGGGCTGAGAGCTCTAGAAGACTCAGCAACTGTTGCTGATTTAGTTGTTCCCAAGACCTGCTCCTCATTTATTGGGGCTAAGTCTGTGCTGGTGTGGCCTGCATTTGACTGTGCTATACTCTTACTTAGGTGCTTCAGACCCTTGCATACCTTCTAAGTTGTCTGTGGTTGGAAAACTTTTTCATTGTACCTTTTTTTTTTTTTTTTTTTTTTTTAATTCTGCTGCTCTAGGAATTGTTTTTTGGAATTATTTAAAGGTGTTTGAAAGAGTTTTGGGGAGAGCTCAGGTGACTTGCTGTCGTTTTCTCTGCCATCTTTGTTCCATCTCCTCTTTTTATTTTTTAAAAATTAAAATGGGAACTATAACTGTAAAGAAAAGTTTATTTACTTCTGTTTCCTAGTGTTTTTTTTTTTTAAACAGGAATGGCTATTATATATATTTTAAAGCCTTTTCTGTATATTGATATGATAGTATTATTTTAGATTTTGGTTTTGCTATTAATATTGTTAGTTATATTTATAATTTTTCTAATATTGAGCTAGCTCTGTATTCCTGGTAGAAATAGGGCCTGGTCATTGTACATAATCTTTAGGCAATATTTCCATAATCTCCTTGTTAAATTAAAATTGGTTTACAGTTTTCTATCTTGTCTGTCTCTAATATTGGCATCAAGATCATAACAGTTTCATAGTAGAAATTTGCAATTTTCAACAACTTGTATTGAAATTAATTATTCTTTAAACATAGAATTCACTTGAAAAATCTATTCGATCTTCTATTTTTCTTTTAGGAGTTCATTTGTGCCATGTTCAATTTCTTCTTCTTTTTTTTTTTTTTTTACTGAGGTCTGGTTATATAACTATGTACAGTTTTAAAAATATGGAAACTTCATAATTTTATAAATATTCATCCATTTCAGTTGGACTTTCTGTTTTGCTGGCAATTTTATGCAATAATTCTATCAATTACTTTTATTTCTTAATTGATTGTGAACCAACTTTTTACATTTTTAGCTATTGTTAATTTGTTTTTCTTGTCTTTTAAAAAAAAAACAAATTAGTTGGTTTGTCTATTTTAACATGTTTTAAAGCTGTGGTTTTATTTATTCATTACACAGAAATTTTTCATAAAGGTGTGATACTCTATTTCCATTCAATAATCTCCAGAAATCTATTATATCTATTTCCTCCTAAAATTCTACTAAGTTTTTTCAGTTTTGGGGATTTGTTTTTTGATTAGATATTCCTAGGTTTAAAGGCATAAATCATCATCTCCCATTTATAGTTTTACAATCTACTTCTCTCTGCAATTTATTCTTTTTGTGTGTATAAAGTGTGTGTCCGTATTTGTCTTTGTAGGTTCATGTTTAGTTGCTATGTCATTTTGGTTCATGTGTGCTTGATATTGATATTAATTTGTAGTATACAACAGTTTTCAGCAAATATTTACTCAGTTCATATATTTTAAATAAATCTGTGTTAACTATTGCCTTATCTGACATGATTGTTGCTTTCTTGAATGCCTATGGAGCATTTCTTCAGGCCCTTATTTAAACTCTGTATGAATCTTTTGGTTTCAAGTATAGTTTTTGTAAATCACATTAATGTTGGAATCTATTTTCTAATCCAGGTGGATATAGTCTTTCATTTTTGAGTGAATTCATTCCATGACATTCAATCATTATTGTTGATTATTTCTTCCCCCTCACCTTTATAATTTTCTTTCTTTTTTATTCCTGTCCCCTCTTTATAAAGAAGAAAAGGATGCTTAAGGAGAAGAAATATGCTCAACACTAGTTTTTGGTGCAATCTATTTCTGTTCCCCTAACTGCCTTCTACTTCTCTCACTCTACACGCAACCACAGGTTCTTCCTGTTATATCTTTTAAAAGTCTTTTAAAGATTTACTTTCCTTAATTAGAATTTATTTTCTCAAGACTTACTAACCTTTCTTATCATTCCCCTGCCTTTCTTCTTTTCTTTACTATTTCCCTGTTGAAAGAACTGTGTGAAGTGTAAGGAGTATGGGGTAGGTAAGTGTGTGTGTGTGTGTGTGTGTGTGTGTGTGTGTGTGTGTGTGTGTATGTGTGTGTGCGTGTGTGCGTGTGTGTATGTGTGTGTTTGTGTGTGTTCCTGCCTTTAAGTTGTTCAGATAGGAATGAAGTTCATATCCCCTGTTCCTTCTACTCCTTCTTCCTTGTTTTCCATTATTTCTGTTTATTCTATTATTGTTTTTGTTTCTATTATATTTCTAATATTTTTTGTTTTGCTTAAATCCCCCAATTATGTGAAAATTTGTTTCTATCCCTTTCCCCTTTCTTTCCCAAAATAAATTCTTAATGGTGATCTCTTTCCATCCTTTTTTTCCTACAATTATTAAATCATACCAAAATCATTCTCAGCATGTCTATCTTAGATACACTTTGTAATAATACCTTTTTATGTTCCTCTTGATTCCTGCTTTTGTTTTACAAAGTTTTAATGCAGTGCTGGTCTTTTTATTAGGAATGTTTTGAACCCCTCCATTTCATTAAAGATCCACTTCTCCTCTTCCCCCCACCTTTGAAGGAATATGCTCTGTTTTCCTGGTTATGTTATGCTTGCTTGTAAGCCTAAATCCTTTGTTTACTGAAACATATTTCAAGCTCTTTATTGGTTTGATAGTATTTCATATCATGTATTATCCTGACTGCTGATATTCAGCACTTGAATTCTTGTTTTCTGGATGCTTTCAATATTTTTTATTTAATCTGAAAGTTTGGATTTAGGCTGTAATATTATTGGGAGTTTTCATTTTGAGGATTCCTTTCAGTGACTTTTAAGATTTTTCTATTTTTATTTCATGCTTTAGTTCTGAGGGATCTAGGCAGGGTTTTTTTTTTATAATATTTATTGAAAATATCTGCAGCTTTTCCACTCTGAATCTGCAGAATTTTTTAGCTGACTGTTAGAGGTTGAGTCAAATAGCTGTCTTCTAGGAATCCAACAACTGGGCAAATTGAGAGCCTTGTTGTTTAGACCCAAATCCAAGTCACGTTAATTCATAGAATTAATTAAATTAATGACAATATTACCTCATGAGAGTCAAAATCAGAAAAGCAATTAGACTTTGTCATAAATAAAATCACTCTGGGGGCTCTAAAGGCTGTCAGGTCTTTAGCTTAAGCTGTTCCTAAGATTTTAGAATACCATAATTCTCAATAATCCAAAACTTCTCTTTGGTCCATTCTAATTTTTAGTGAATTTATCACAGTGATAAGGTTTTCATCTCTTCTTTCAAGCTGTTAACGCTTTCTAATTCTTACTTATATTATCATTTGTCTTCCATTTTTCTTCTAGCATTCTCATTTGAATTTTAAAATATTAAAAAAGACAGCTCTTCCAAGAATTCTAGTTAACCTGTGTCTATGCATTGTTTTTCTTTCCCCTTCCCCCTTCCCCACTTTCTTTTGTATTGAAACAAATGTTTTGGCATTATTTTTTTCTGGGATTGTGTCTTGGATGATTTTGTTACTGTAAAAGGTCTTTATTGTAGAATTCTTTCCACTTGTTCATTTAGCCTATTTCATGATTTTGAATTGATGCTAATTATATGTCTGAAAACTTCTGGAAGGAAAGTTGAGTTGAGCTTGTATTCTCTTCATTCCATCTGTTGCAGTTTTGGATTATGAATATTGTTATTAATTTAATTAATGTTATGAATTAATCTGACCTGAATTTGAATCTAAACAACACAGCTCTCAATTTTTTTCTAGTTGTTGGATTCCTAGTGGACTTCTATTTAATTCAAACTCAGATTTACAGTGAGAAAACTGCAGTGTGGAACTAGGTTTTCTGTTTTGGCTAATTTTTCAGATTTTAGATTGGGCAGGGAGCTGGAAGTGAAACCCCATTTTATTCTTGAGTTCACAGCCATAGAGCCAGAAGTTCATTGCTTATGCCTAGCTAAATACCCATGCTAGAGACCAGTATCATTCTTCATTCGAGAATACCACCTATAGACATATCTTCTCATTAGTTCACCTTGAATTCATTACATGGAATTGGGTGGAGAGTAACATAGCTTTAATTTGGCAAAATTTAATTTGTACAAGCTTGAATTCTGGAGCCTCTGCTTGTCTTGGTTCATAGTGCCATTACTCTGTGCTAAAATGCATTTCCTGAGATCTCCTGCAGTTTTTAATAAAATACAAAATGGAAGATTTTGATTTTTTTAATCTCATTTATTTGAATGTAATTTCCTAACTTAAGCAGATACTTGCACATATCAGGTGTAATAAATTTGTCTTTACTTTAGTTAATATGGCCTACCACTATCTTAAAAGAGCAATATAAAATTATTATTTCATTTTAAGCAACTCAATAAATAATTATTTATAGGTTATACTAAATGAAAATTGTATTTTCTTTCACATTCATTTTTCCTAGTAGTGAAAATTGATTTGCGCTGAACCACCCATACTGACTTAACTTTGACTTCCTATGAATAGTTTTTGCTATTCACTATTATTTGCCCAGAGAAGCTGACTATGGAAAAGGATGTAGAATATTTTCTGATTACAGAAGAGAATTACTTATTTTAAAATATTAACAAATTTCAGTGGAAAATTATATCCTGGAATCATTGCAAAATAGCTAATTTAACTAATAAAGAGAGAAAAAATCACATAAAAGTACATAGAATTTTTTTAAAAATAGGTGTTTTTTATATTCTTCTCACCAACTTCTTAAGATTTCATTGTATTTTTTCCTGCTTTTAAGATGTCTTAGTATATATGATTTTTGTTATAAAATAGTAATAGGAAAGTTTTCTACTAGAAGCTCTTAAATCTTTTGAAAAGAAATTAGCAGAGGCTTAGCATTTAATTGTTACTTAATTTATAGAGGTACATAAATAAGTTCTAATTCTCTAGAAATAAATTTACATATTTCCAGCAATCCTTGTAGTCTACCTAATTATTTTACTGTGTCTACAAAGAAGTATAGAGTTGAAGGCAAGCATAGAAAATAGTAGATTAGGGAAAAAGTGTTATAATCATTTTAGTTGTCCAACAGGAAAATCAATAGGTTCTGTTTTGTGAAATCAATGTGCAACAGAGTTAAAATTTCTTGTTTAGGATTTTTAAAACTTGGCCATCAATTATTTGGTAAAAATCTACCAAATAAATGATACAATCAGAATTATGTTGCTAAATGGTTAAAATATTTTGATCTTATAATTTAAAACAAGCTATACAAAAGAGTTTTGCTTAGAATAGCACATAACATATTGGGATGAGTGGAATGAAGGGGAAGAGATACCAGAGAGAATTAAGGAGGTGAATAAATAAAATAGAAAAACTTTAATATTTAAATAACTCTGTCAAAAATGAACAAATACAACTAATTTAGAGCTACTTGAAAACTACTTTGTTGTTTACCAACTTACTGTGGGATATGGGTGTGAGCAGAACACAGTATACTTTCTGATGATTCCATTTAACTTGAAAGGGGGAAGCCAGGATACAAAAACAGTAGAGGCTGAGGCTGCTGCTGCTTTGACCCCAGCGGGAGGACCTGGAACTGAATAGCAAAATAATCAGTCATAAAAAATGGAACACATGCAATATCATTTAAAATACTAAACAATTGGGTCCCAATCTATCTTTTAAACTTTAAATGCTACTACTAAGATCCCCACTTACAGATATACAGGTTCATATTTATATTCATACACACTATACTGTTAATTCTTGAGGTCCTAATATTTCTTATAAAGGTCATAATATAGTAGATTCTAAGGTCAGAGAATCATAGATTTAGAACTAAAAATTTCAAGGAAATTTTATTTAAAATAACCTAGAGATTTATATCACTATAGCAAATAAGCCCCAATTAACAAATTTGCAAATTGTTTTTCTATTATATTAACTTAGAGTTCATACACTATCATTTATACAGTACATAAAACGTATTGGTGTGCCTTTCATTTGTAGATATTATAGAAAATATAAGTGATAGAGTATCAACACTTCGAACTTTTTTTCCACCCTGTGAATTGGTTTCTAGAAATCTTAGAGAATCACTACTATCCTCATTCCACCTCCTTTCCTTCCATGCCTCCCCATTTTCAGAAAGTCACCCAATTCTATGTATATATTAATGTCAACAATATTCAGGTCATTCCCATTTTATTCATTAGAACTATAATCACTGTTAATTACTGCTAAAAATTGAAATATGACTGAAATTGGTATTTGTAGAAAAATTTGATGGCAATTGCCAAACTAATAGATAAAAATCAAAAGAATATAGAATTGTTATTCAAGAAGGGCATGAAAAAAGCTTTTCTTTCGAGATTTTTTTTTGTTTTCTTCCATAAAATATGTATTATTAACTAATCTATTTTTAAAAATAATATATATTTTCAGCTTTTAAATAATAAAATCTTCTAAATACAGTTTTTTAAAATGTATGCAGTGATATTTCATTATGGTCAGCAATATATTTTTCTTATTAAGAATGATCCAGCCCTTTTAAACGACAAATTTAACTTCTCAGTGTCCAAGTTTCAGTCTTTCAGCCTCTGTTGATCTTCAGCTTTTGCTGAATTCTCAATCCGTTATTCCCTCTGTCCCTTTTTCATTTCATGACCTTTCTCTATAATGCCAGTCTTGGCACTATTTATGTCTTTGGTGCTTCTTTGTAGTCTTGTTTTGTCAAAAAATCTTGTTTCTATTTTTGGTTTCATTCACCACAGATAGTCAGCAATATGAGAATCTGACTTCCAAAATCAGAATCACCTGCTAGGATGGCAAGGATCCTCAGTCTGACTATGATATTTTGTTGTTGTTTGTTCTCAGTAGTGAAAGTGACCAAGAATAAAATAAAAAACAAATAGGGGATCAAGCTCTAATCTATTTAGAGATCTTATAACACTACCCAATGTCTGTAAATATTGTTTCCCATTAAAGAAGTTTCTGGAATTTCTCAGCTATGATAGAAGTGAAATCCCATTGCAAAGTACTGTCTGTAGTGAGTTTCATTTTTTCGTTGTTCAGTTCATGACATGTCTGTTACCTTTCTCCTCTCTTCTGAGAGAAAAAAAATATCCACAAGAGTGGTCCCTTTCCACTTTTCTTCTAGAATACTGTGCCATGTTAACTGAACAAGTTAGGTGAAAGAATTAGCAGTTGATGTCAGTTTTTAATAGAAGAATGTTTTAGGTGGTCATGAGTTTGGGTTTTTCCCTGAAAACAAATGTTCTCAGTTTAAGAAATGGTAACCAGCTGGGGAATTATTATGTTTCATTAAAAAAATGCTAGAAATAGATCTGAAACTCTATTTTCTGTGTAAAATCAGGAAGAATTTTGGATTCCTAGACAGAGTTATTCCATAATTTAGCCTTCTATACAGGAAAAGAAGATTTTATAGGCAGTAAAAGCTTTGGAAGTTTCTTAATATATGATCCCAAATTCAAGAGAACAGAAATCAAACTTTTCAAAGAGAAAAAGGAATTTTTGAAGTGCAGTGCCTTTTCGGGAAATGAAAATATCATCCATGCAACCTATATAGCTAGATAAGTGATGAACGAAACCTGTGTTGTTTTGATTGTGAAGCAAGGGACCTGGACCTAGACAACCCCTGTTATTTCATTGAATGATTTGGATAGGCATATCCATGAAGAGGTCAGTTCCATGAGAGTGTTTGAATCAATTACATTTTCTTATATTTGCTCATGTGTCCTTATGAACTTTCTTGAGTGACATGTATTTTCTTTATATATTTACACCTATGACATCTTTACAATTTTTGTGCAGAAAAATCAAAGCTGTCCTATATTGTGTGAATTTACAATTTTGAATACCTTATACCTTATGTAGAAATGCTGACTCTTTTCATCAAGCACAAATACTAGAAAGAATTTATATTAAAATTAAATTTACTGTCTGTTGTGGACCAGAAAAAGTGGAGGATAAAAAACTGAAGAGAATAGTGACCAGAATGTTTGTGTATAGCACAATTTTCTGTGTTTTCTGTGGATCTTGAATCATGGGTGACACTGGCATTGGAGTCATCAAGGATCAATTTTTAGTTGACTTGTTTTGGAAGGCCTTATCAAATTCTTTGTGTAATACTCTATTTCTTCATGCTATATAATAGATGTGGCCATATACATTTTAATTATCTTCATGGTATTTTTCCCCCTCTGAGAAATCATAAGCTCTCCAAGTATTCCATGAAATGGTGCTTCTTGTAATTTTTGAGTGTATGTTGAGCAAAGCCATCAACTTCTTTGTCTCTTCAGGAGAACTTATGAAATAGTATTCAATTTATTTTCAATGTCCTTAACTCTTTAAAAAGAATGAAGTAAAATGAAGTCATGCCAAAAATACATTGGCTATGCTTCTACTTCATTCTTATAGAGAAAATCAATTTCTTTGGCAGGACTTGAAAATGCACAGTGAAGTGAATGAAGAAGGAAAACATGTTGGATCATCTTTGGGAAATTACATAATTCTTTTAAATAAATTGAAATATCTTCTTGGAAATCTCCTATCTTTTTTCTTTTTAAGCAACATGATTCTTTTGGTGATAGGCAGTATTGCACATTGAAAGAAAGTTGGTCTTGAAACCAGGAAGAATTAGATTCAAGTCCTACCTAAGACATACTAATTGGTGATCTTGGGCAAGGGATTTACTTGTACTCTAAGGAATTTACTAACACAATTTGCAGGCTAGGGCAAATTGTTTATTTCTATTGAGGGAATTAATTTCCACACTAGGACTTTTCCTAAACTGATAATATCACAATCAAAACAACTATATCTAAAATTAATATAGTACTATAAGGTTTGTAATATGCTTTATGTATACCATCTCATTTGAATCTAACAACAGCTCCTTGAGGTAGGTGCTATTATCTTCATTTTATAGATGAAAGAGTAAGTGAGGTTATGTTCCTTATGCAAGGTGAGATTTGAATTCAGGAAGTACCCTATCCACTGTGCCACTTAGATGAATCAAACCTTTTTTTTTTTTTTTTTAATCTTTTGGTTATGTTACGTGATTGTAAACTACAGAATCCTATTGTCTCCAAGGAATTAAGATTAATAATTAGTTGGAGTGCAAGGGAGATGTGCATGATGGATAGATGGTGCAAGTAGTATATAGTGGAATCTCCACAGGGCTTGTGTTCAGCTGACATAGTCTCTGAGACCCCAAGGGCACCATTCTGTAATGATGGAACACTGAAACTGGATTTTTGTGGAGACTTTGTTCTCCACAAAATTAACCTTTCCTCAATGAATTTGTAACATAAAAAGTGATAAAGTAAAATAAGGGAATGGGGTAAATACTGGAAAGAGTTATAATATATTAAGTTTAATCATCAATTCTATAATATCTATAATATAATTCTACAGTAATTCCCTATATTTCTGGGACCAATGACATATTTGAAAAATTTTCATGACCAGCAACAATTCATCACAGAGTTCTCTATGTAATGAGTGAGATAGATCTTTTATGTTGCCTTTCTCAGAAAGGTAATGAAATAACAGCAAGTATGATAAAATAGAATGTGTATTTGCCTCGATTACTTCAATATCTTAGAAGATCTGTGATTTTGCTGATGTGTGTACCTTCCACAATATAGTATAACCACCCTTCCATGCCTACCAATATGATTTTCATACTTTGTCAGTGTCTATATTTAATTCCTTCTATATAATCTTCTAAAGATGATCTCTGTGAATTTAGCCTCACCATAACTGGTATTCAGAGAATTAAAGTCATATTACTCAACAACCCTTCCCAAGAAGCATGAAAACTAAATTCCTTAGTATTTTCTCCTATGGAAAATTATTCCAACATTTAAAGTCATATAAATATAAATGAACAAATTTTGGATGTAGTGGGTTTCCTTTTCTTAGAGGTTTTAAAGAAAAAGATATATGACCACTTATTAGTATATTGTACAAAGTATTCTTGATCAAGTATTGGTTAGACCAGAAGGCCTCCTAGGATCCATTCTAATGTTGTGATTCTCTAATGGGCCTAGGAAAATATTTTTACCAATACTTTTTTTTTTGCATGCTAAAATCTGGAACAAAACATTTTCTCATATATATGTACATATTGCAGATCAGCAGCATATAAAATTTATGTAAAAATCACTATTTTGTTTGAGGAAGTGAAAAAATAATATCAGAGACTCATTTGATAATTTTTTCCATTACAAAATCAGAAATGTTTGTAAACATACATGTACTAAAATTATCCCTAACAACCTATTTCTAGTTCAGAACTAAAAATCTTTCCAATTTGACAGGATTTAGCTGTTATGGGCCAGAACTCTGAACTTGAAACAAGGATACTTACAAGGTTCTAATTCAGTGGAATTGATGATACAATGGTTATCTAGTTTAGCATGGTGATTAATAATTCTCTAAATTCAATATGATTGGTTTAATCTTACAACAAATAATGGTTTCCTAGTGATATAATGATTGGTTTGTACTCAGAGTAGAGCATATACGCTGAGACAAACTCAGCCAAAAAAAGCAGAGACATATTTATTCCATTGTCCACCTTTGTGGTGGCTGGTGGCTGAAGCACAAAACCCTTGGACTCAGACTTACTTCATCTCATACCACTGTGGTGGCCTATCCTCCTGCATTTTCTCCCCTGGAACCAAGTCCCCTGTAAAGGCCATGAGAAAGCTAGCTGAGCACCAGGCAAAGGATACAATAAAGACTTTTGAACTTTAACACTTGGCTATTCTTGTGGTGATTACTCAACTGAAAAGAAGGCTGCCCCAAAGACCTCCAGAAAATTCAATGAGAACATTACATTTTGGCATCCAATGTGGGGCTAAGAACCTTCATCTGTGACCCAGACATTAGGGTAAGTAGAAAAATAGACAAGAATGAAACTTTGTAAAAGGCTAAACTAGTGCTTCAGCTGAAATGGGACAAATGTTTAGAAAGGAACCTTCATTTCCACCTCAAGGAAAATGTGTTGAAAGCTTGGTTAGACTGATCAAAAAAATCAAAGTTTAATTGTAACTTGGATGCACTCTTCAAAATATTAAAATACACATCTCATTGATTCTCTAAGGAAAAAGAATTAGATCCAGATTAGTGGAAATTAGTAGGAGAGCAATTATGTGAATATTACAATGATAATGGTACTGATTCAATTCCCAAAGAAACATTTTATACATATAACTTAATACAACTGGCTTTAAGGAACTATATAAGTATTAAAAGAAGGAAAAAGAAGAAAGTGCAGGAAGGGGAGGATATTGACAAACTAGGTGAAAAGGATGAAGAATTAGACAAGAATGGAGTTAAGTACAATTCTGATGAAATTAAGGAATGTGGTGCTTCACATCAGGAGCCATTAGGGCATTCCCCATCCCCTGACCTCCCTCCCTCAATGAATCCTTCATGGGCGGAGGGAGAAAGAGGAGGGGGAGGGACAGTGACACAATCAGCACCACCTATGAAGCAGCCTATGACAAGATTACAAAAGGCACTAGTTAAAGCTAAAAAAGAAGGACAGGATATATCTGATGTAAAAATAAATGCATACCCTGTGATTGAAGATCTTGACTCTTCAGGTCAACAAAGGAGAAGATAAACTCCTTTTGATCTGGAAAAAATTAAGCATTTGAAAAAGAATTGCACTCTTTATGGGGCTACATCATCTTATATTAAGATGTTACTAGAGAATTTGGCTTGTGAAATTTTAACCCCTAGTGATTGGAAATCTATAGCAAAGGAATGTTTAGAACCTGGATAAAACTTGTTGTAGCTTTCAGAGTATAGTGAACTCTGTATAATGCAAGGCCAATGAGATGGGCAAACTAGAGTTAATATACAAATCACCTTTGACCAACTAGCAGGTAAAGGTCAGTATGCAAAAACTTCAGCACTGATTAATTACTCCATAGCAGCATATGAGCAAATTGCTGCTGTTAATATCAAAGCATGGGGCTCCTTCCCAGGAAAAGATAGAGGGGAAACCTTCACGAAAATAGAGCTTGGTCCAAATTAACCCTTTGCTGATTTTGTGGGACATTTGCAAACAACTGTCATACGAATGATTGGAGAAAATACAGTTACAGGAATAATGATCAAACAACTTGCTAAAAAAATATTAATGAGGTTTGTAGAAGAATTATATGGGTACTACACAAAGATGCTTCTTTAGAGGAGATCATAAGATGTTGTGCTACAGTGAGCATAAATGCCTTTTATACCTAGGCTATGATGCAGAACATGGGAAGAAAGGGTTCCTCTTGGCAAGGGATTTTCAGGGAGACTTGTTGATGCTTTCAGTGTGGTAAAGTAGAGCATCTGAAAGCTCAATGTAGGCAAAGAGATAGAGTGAGAAGACAGGGTGAGAGAATAAAACCCAAAACCCTGTGTCCAAAATGCAACAAGGGCTTCCACTGGGCCTCAGAATGTAGATTGACCCAGGGAAAGGAGAGGCAGAGCCCAGTTCTAGAACCTCAAACAAAAAACAGGTGAGACATGATGGCAGCTGAGTTTATACCCAGAGAGTCTTTAGAACTTCAGGACTCTGATATGATCAGTCAGCAGAGAAGCAATCAGATGGGAGAAAGGGATTACAACAGGGGAGAATATAGGCTTTTTAACTCAACAGAAGAGCAGTGTCCAGTGTGAGCAGCTCTAATGTAATTGCTTGGTGATGAGGAGAGATCTAGAAAGTGGTGAATGGAAGGGACTAAATAGGTTAACTGCTTTGGTGAGACGGTTTGCTTGTATTTCTACACAGAGAGAAGGAATCAGATGGGTGCCAACAAACACCTTGAAAGAGACTGAAAAAGAGACTCAAAACAAAGGAGAAGACCTAAGATTCAGTGTAAAGCATGTAAGCTGAGACAAACTCAGCCAAAGGAGGCAGAAACACATTCATTCCATTGTCCACCTTTGTGGTGGCTGGAGGCTGAAGCACAAACCCTTGGACTCAGACTCACTTCATCTCACACCACTGTGGTAGCCTATCCTCTTGTATTTTCTCCACTGAAACAAAGTCCCATCTGAAGGCCATGAGAAAGTTAACTGAGCACCAGGCGAAGGAGACAATAAAGACTTTTGGACTTTAACACCTGGCTATTCTTGCGGTGATTACTCAAATGAAAAGAAGGCTATCCCAAAGACCTCCAGAAAACCAAGGAGAACATTACACTTAGCTTACATTAGGTTTATGTCTGATGATATAGATTTTAAGAAAGAAAATAATATTATACAATTATTCAGTGAAGCAGAACTTTAAGAGACATTATTTAAAAATATAAAAGATATCAGATGTGATTTCTAAATGTTCCACAAATAGTGATATAATTAAAAAGCAAGACAAAGAATTAAAGGTTTGATGAAAAGAGCTATAGTTTTCCATTTGCTGAATCTTCATAAATCATGTTAGAATAAAAATAACTGTTTTAAGAATACACATATGCTAAAATGATTTACTTGCAACAAAGAAAGAAATAACTCAGCCTTTGGTCCTCGTAGTCATCTTTGGAGTTGCTCCTTTCATATCAGTAGCTAACATAGTAACCAAAGGTATAGAAATAAACTCCTATAAAAGTATTTCAACCTTTAAAAAAGTTGTCAGACATTAGATAAAATTGTAAAAACAAAGTAGAGAAAAAGGTAAATAAAAATAATATTAAAACAGGGAGGTAATATTCCCTGTCCTGTTTGAGAGCCAATATGAAGATTTATGGAGAGGCAAAATAAGAAATAAAATGATAAATGGAAGTGAAGTTGTTTTTATGTTGCCTTTTCTGGAGTAGGTCTCATATTTGCATTTCATGAGCTCAGCAAGAGCTTCATCTTACATCTGGCTTCTAAAACAAATACTGATTAATTTATAAATATGCACATCATATTTAGATATCTAGCAGTTCAAAGTTCTCACCATCTTCTTTGGTACGAGTGAATATCTGTTCGCTTCTGACCCCATCTCCAGCTCTGGTAAATGCCAACACCTGAATGCTGTAGTTGGTGTATTTTTCTAGCCCATCTAGCTCCAGGGAAGGCTGTGTAGTAGTAACATTTTTAATTTCTCCCAGCTCTGGGGAAGGAAAAAAAAACACAAACCAGGCAGCTATTGTTATTGGCAATCACTATTTTTGCCCTTCTTTGTACTTATTGTCTAGTTGTGTAGAGAATATACCCACCTGTCACACATTTAAATTACATAGAAGGGGTAATGCACATTCATTAGATAATGATGAGTGCCATGTAGCAATTTGGAAAAGAGAATTTGCATACCAATTGCCTCAGAACATTTGGCAGAAAAATAGACATAAAAAAATAGAGCATTGCACTCAAAATAGAGTGTTACAAACCAATTTCAGTACTACAGTAGTCAATGCTTGGACCATATCTCTATTGTGATTGCCTAAAGAGACAATAAACAGGTATGAATTCAAATGGAATTGGATTGACACAATGCATTATTTTTTTCATTTTGAAAAAAAAATTTTATGTGTGTATTTGTTATGTCATTGTAATTCCTCTAATATCTTTTTTTGCTAACCATCCCAGAGAGATATTTTAAAAAGAATGATAAATAGGAAAAATCAGCTTAACAGATTAATACTTCAACAGAGTCCAAAAATATGTTGAATATACAACATTTTTGGAACTCCCATCTCTGCAAAAGGGAAAGAGAACATCTGCCTTGGAACCATGCTTGTTCTTTATAATTTTGCAGCATTGAATTTTGGTTTTATGTTTATGTTTTTTTCCATTTCCAATTAGTGACATTATGTATTGTTTTCTTTGTTCTGCTTACTGTCCTCTTTCTCAGGTCATATAGATATTTCCATGCATCCTTGTATTCCTCTCATCCATTATTTATTTTTTGAAATATATAATATTTTATTTCCCCCCAATTACATGATAAAAACAATTTTAGATCATTAACTAGATTTATGGGGTAGGAGTGAAAGGAGTTTCTGATATTTATAGTAGATAGTCTCAGTATCTAGAGTTCCTAACATAGTTGAAATCATAGATTAAAACTAAGTAAGAGATAGAGTCAGAGAAAGGGAGAGAGAAACCAATACATTACACACACACACACACACACACACACACACACACACACACACGCATGCACACACACACACAAAAGTGTGTATATATATAAAAATATATATCTGAAAAACATGAAATAACCAATGAAAACCATGTAATACTGGAAAATTTTAAAACACATGAGTTAAATATAGCAATTCTAATAATAATAAATTCTATAATCAATCAGAAGAAACACTTTTAAATATAAAGGAAAAAAATTCAAATAACATATTCTATGCTCTCCTGAAACAAGATATTGTGTTCTGAAAAGCAAAGGAGCCCCAAATACAACTCAAAATGAACTATGCAACCCTTAAATATGGGCCTAATCATTAATTAAAAAGGTGAGTATTCAAATCTTTTAAAAAGGTGCTTGAAATAATCTATAAGGCAAAACAAATTTGAGTAGATTATTTGTATTGCAAACTCCATTTCACACCTCCTACAATTTACAGCAATGAAAAGGCAGTAAATAAATAGATCAAAGGAAGTACAAGAAACAAAATAAGTAACTCCAGGGAAAATAAAAATAAAACTAAAAATTGTAAGAAAACGACACTTATGGAGTTAACAACAATAATACTAGCAGTAAAAACAGAAAAATAACAAAACACTCTTTAGGAGATGTCTTTCTAAGAAGACACAAGGAGGCAATGGGGAAAACAAGACTCAAAATACCTCACCACAGATGAATCAATATATTTGTGGGAATAAACTAAAGAGTTGCAGGACACATAAATGTTAAGAAAAAAAAGAAAAGTATGGAGGGGAATAAGTAATTTATCCTAATCAAGCAGATGGTTAATAACAAAAGGAAAATAACTTATATTTTCCCTTTTATCATTTTTTTTAAAAAAAAATTAAAACTTAAACAGAAACAGAAAAAAAACACTGTAACATTCACAGCAGAATATACAAGGGAATTAAATATGTAACAATAAATTTCCATTTCAAGAAAGTATATAAAATAATAAAATACATTGTATTCAAAACTGCACATCTTTTCTTTGCTTCCTTTTATTCCTTCTGTATCCCTTTCCTATTAAACATTATACTTATTTTATTCTTGTTAATCTAAACACCCTTCTTTACCTGGTCTAATTCTATTCCCTTCCCCTCTTATTTCTTTATACATTTTTAGGGTGCTATCCCCTTCTTGATATACCTATATATATGCTCTATCTATATCTATGTTCATATCTACATCTATATCTATGTCTTCCTCTTTAACCCCTTCCTAATTTGACTAGAATTTCAAAATTACCAGTCCTCCTTCCCTCCCACCTATCTATTTTCTCCATTGGTTCTTGCTATTGAACTTCATTCAGATAGCATAATTATTTTTGCTTTTACTGCTTTCTACATGATTTTGCTTTTTAGAATCATGTACTATGCAACTCTACCTCATTTTTTTTACTACCCACTTATTAATGACTATCTTAGAGAGATAGTTTACAATTTCACGGATAAAACATAAACAGTTTGTTCTCATCGAACACCTTGAAATTAGTCTTTGATGATGACTCTTTTATGTTAAATTTTCTATTGAGTTTAGTTTTTTTGGCAACAAAATCTTGAAATCTGAGAGTTTATTGAATGTTTACTTTTTTTTTCATTGAATATGTACTTAATTTTGCTGAATATAATATTTTCAGTCACAACCCTAGGTTTTTTGGTTGTCCATAGATACTGTATTCCAGGACCTGCACTCTTTTATTATAGCCACTGGTAGTCTTATGTGACTATAATTGTAGTTTCAGCATATTTGAATTATTGTATTGTTGCTGTTGCTTATAAAATTTCCTCTTTGATTTGGGACTTTCAAAATTTAGTAATGATGTTTCTGTATGTTTTCCTTTTCCTTCTTTTTCCTATGTTTTCCTTTCCTTTCTCTTTCAGGTAGTGATTCGTGGATTTTTCTTTCTATGTCTACTTTTCCTTTTTATTCCATCATATTAAGATGATTTTCTTTGATTATTTCTTGTATTATTATATAAAAGTTCTTTTTTTTGGGTCAAAGGTTTCAATAGTCCAATTATTCTCATGTTTTCTCTTTTTGATTTGTTCTCTAGATCTATTGTTTTTCTTATGGAATGCTTCACATTCTCTTTGATTCTTTTCATTCTTTATAATTTGTTTTACTATTTCTTGGTCTCATAACTTCATTGGCTTCCCCTTACACAATGTTCTATATTCTCTTAAAAAAAGAATAGAAGTGGCACAAGGAGAAATGGAAACAGTTGGAAATGATAGTGGGGAATCTCCCATTAAGGGTGAAAAATGTTCCAAGGAAGAGCACTTTAAAGGGGATATAAATTTTCTAAAATGGATTTAATCCATCGGGATTTGGTGCTTATAGAGATCAGTACTTCTGATAGTATTATATCTCTGTGGACAGCATCTTACTTCAGGAGAAGGGGAGTCAGAGCTACCGGGAACAATGGGCACCCAAAAGAGTGAGAATGTTGACCATATGGCAATTTTAAAATAATTGTAGTTTTTCACAGTTCTACCAACAATGTACTAATACATAATCTTCCTATATCCCTTCTAACATTGACTATTCTAATATTTTGTCATCTTTTCCAATTTTAAATACATGAAATGAAACTTTGGAGTTGTTTTGATTTATCTTTCTCTTATTAGTAATAATATGAAAATTCTTTCATCTCTCTTGTAATCAGTTAAAATTCTTAAGAACTTTTTGTTCATATATCTGTATACATATTATATATACATATAATCTGTAACAAATGTGCTTATATGAACATCTGTCTACATTATGAATTATGAATATGCATTCTCTTTCAACACAAAATTATATTTTGATAGATAAGTAGCCAAAGGATATGCAAAAAAGTATTTTGAAAAGAATTTCAAACTATTAACCCCATTTGAAAGAATGCTCTAAATTAGTAATAGGAGAAATGCAAATGAAAAAAAAATCACCTTATATACTGCAAATTGACAAAGATAGCCAAAGATGAAAATTGTCAGATTTGAAGGGGCTGTAGCAATGTGGAGATACACCAGTGTAGTTATTCTTAAAGTTTTTGGTCTCAGGATCTTTTATATTCTTCAAAATTGTTTTGACTCTGCCTTAAAGACCTTTTTTTGTTGTTGGTTACATCTATCAATGAAGAAATTAGAATGTCTTAATGTTATTATGAAAATAGTTTTCAAATTGTGGACTTCATAGTCTCAGAGATAGTTAGCAGTCCTTGGAAAGCTACTGCTCAAGTGCATTATTAGTGGAGTTGTACAACTATTTTGGAAAGTTATTTGGAGTTAAAAAATAAAGCAGCTAAAATACCCATAACTTTTGATCTTGTGGTTCAACTATTAGGATAATAATAAAAACAACAGCAACAACATTTTATATAGAACTTCAAGAATTTCAAAATGTTTTACAAATACCTTATTTATTCTCAAAAGAAGTTTGGAAGGTAAGTGCAATTATTATGCTTATTTTCAGATAAGGAAACTGAAGCAGGCAGAAGTTGTGACTTGACCAGGTATTTTTATGAACGGATGCAAAAACAAGTAAGTTAAACCAAGAAGCAAAATTATAAAAATAAACCTGACTCCAAGTAGACACTTCCCCCAATTCCTTTGTAGAGGTGGGAAGGCCATGAGTATGATACAATACACATCTTTTTAGATTTTTTCAATATATTGGGTTTTTTTATGATTTTCTGCTTATTTAAAATATTATTGTTTTATATTGTATGATTCCTTGGAAGGGATAGAGAAGGGAAAATTTGGTAATGTAAAACAGATGACATTAAAAAAAACTAAGAGAAAATATAAATTATTATTGAAAGACAGACATGCAAGAGATGTCAAATTAGAAGTTTAATATTTTCAGTGCAAAAAATAATGGGAATAATAAAGCCTTTGATGACATGATTCTTTAAAATAGAATATTAACAGTTGTATATAGGAAATACTTAAATGTTTGTTGATTGATGTTTAACTTGACTTGGTCTACAGATTATGTGGATTCTTTTTGTAACATCTTCAGTATTCTAGTCACATTCTCTTACCTCCATCCAAGAGATTAGCCCAGTATATCACTCTGAATCCTTGGAGAATTCCATTCAAGGCTTCTTTGGCAAGTGTTGACCAGGTTATGGATATGGTTTCTGGTGATGTAGCTATGGCTTGGACATTCTCTGGAGGGTAACTGGGCACTGAAATAAAAAATGAAAAAAAAGGAATAAATTGTAGTCTAAAGATAAAGATGAAAAGGTTGTCATTATTTCTCAGCATAAACACATGTTCTTACACCTTTATAAAATGGTTTTTATATTGTTATCGTACCAATGTCTGCTTGATTGATTTTATCTCTATGCTTCTTACCTACTTTATTTTTCAGAAGGGCATTCTTTTTTTTATTAGTTGAAGTGAATTTAAGACTAATTCAAGACCTTAATTTTTGTATTATTGAATTCTGTATTATTGTAATTTAATATGTATGACACTTGTCTTCTGCAGCATATATTCACCATATTTTATCATAGTATACATACTCTTGCCCATATAGCCCTTAACCTTCCCAGCCAATTAACTTCATCCTCATATCTTCATATACATATGTTGCTTTCTTTGCCTTCAGTTTATATTTGTGTTTTTGTTGGAAAGAGAGGGCAGGGGATCATTACCTGGGCAATTATACACACTTCAAAGATCTAGAATTATTTTCTCCTGCTATTAGAAGTAATTATGTTATTTCCCCTAACATATTCTTGACATTATATTTTTTCCAGGAAATATAGCAACATTATTTATTAAATGTGTATGTTAATAAAATAAGCTTTTAATAAAAACCTAAGATACATTAAGCATGCTCTATAAACTAGTGAAAGTAAGAGACAAGGAAATTTTAATATACTTTTTAATAGTAACTCCTTTTCTATAAATACCATTTCTGATAATTTAAGATATAACTAGTCATTTTACTCCTCAAAATTAGACATACATAGTTCACTTTATACAGAAGTAATTAGAGGTTTAAAATAACTAGCTATTTGCTCCTTTTAATATCAAATACCCATTTACTGATATTATTAGCCTATACATATCTTTTTGTTCCATCAGTATTGACACAGCATGACAGAATGCACAGAGAATTGGCTGTCAAGTCAGGATTCAATTCCAGCTTATGACACATACTGATTCTGTGACATTGGACGAGTCATTTAAATTCTCAAGCAACATTCTAAGACTATACATTTCGGAAAAGGGGGGGGGCAATCTTCAGTGGTAGAAAAATTTTCCTCATCAGGTATTGTTCCTAAAATTGTGTCTTCAAAATCTAACACTAACTATGTATTTCTGGATACTTCTACTAAATTTAAAGTGCTTACAGCAGTTTGGTATCTTATATTCAAATTCTATTTTACTATTGATGTTTTGATGTTCTATCATCTGAATTAATATTCCTGAACACCAGAGGGAGATGCATCTTGTGTGATACAATCTATGAAGTTTTAGTAAGATGAAATAATCTTATTTTATAAAATAGTTACCAAAAATCCTCTTTTAAAATGGACATGGAGTATTCTTATATTTGTAAAGCAGATTATCTTGTTATATGCTTGGTAACCACTTTCAGGCACAGAAAGAGACAGAGAACTTCACATGAGAAGATGCAAATCTAATATTTTAAATGAAATAGAGCAACTCAAAGACAGAAAAATGTCTTTACAAACAAGTATTATCAGAGTTGTGACCAAACCACAATGTAACTCTATGATGAAATAAAACATCTCCCATTTATACACTCCTTTGTTAATAATATGAGTCTATTTTTCCTCCAGAGAAGTCAACATAAACCCAGTAGGCATAAGCACAAGAGGAAAACTAGACTGCTAATTAAATATAACAGTAAGATGAGACAAAAAAAATACCTGTTGCTCTTTAGAGAAGAAAAACAATTAACTTCATTACTGGCTTGCAATAGCCAATCAACTAGAAGCACATACCATCCTCTAGGGTAGTGGTAATGATTTCCTGAGAAGAAGGTCCTGTTCCAGCCTGGTTGCATGCCTGTACCACAAGGCCATACTGAGTGAATTTATTTAGGTTGTCAAGAGTATAAATTTCACTGTCTCCAGTGGTATCAATGCTGATAATGTTGAACTGGAAGTTGCCTCCTGTGCTATATTCCCGGTAACCTATCTGGTAGCCTCGAATAATGCCATTTTGCAAGTGTTTCTTTGGAGCCTAAATAGGAAAGAAAAGATAATACTCAAAATAGCTAGAGATGAAATCAACACCTATCCAGAACTTCCAGTCTTAAAAAAGGAATAAAGGTGAAATTGCAGCTACCTTCTATAATAATCTTCAGTGATAATCAGATTGCTACCTAACTCCTATGTACAATGTTAAATAAACAGGAATGCTAATTTTTTAGGACATAATTAGTACCAAGTTAAAAAGATGATACTCCAAGAATATCTAGAATACTCTCTTAAACCTGTAGAAGGGATTAAGGGGAAAGAGTGATACCTCTCAAGTTTTTGAAGGAGTGTTATATAGAATGAGAGTTAGCATGCAACATTGCCTATCTTACAGTCAGGAAGACCCAGGTTTAAGTTCTGCCACACAGTCATCCCAGTTAAGTCCATTAGACTTAGTGCTCAGGCAAGGGGGAGTTGTGGTTAAGTTGTTACCAACATTCGTGGAAGGACTTTTTATACTGTTATTCTTTAATACTTATAAAACCAGAGATTTAGGATACACTAATCCCATATGTCTCAAACATGTGGAACTGATTTGGAGTTTTTCTTCTTTTCATAGAAGAACACTACAAGGAATAATGGGTAAGGTTGCAAAGAGGCCAATTTTTATTCAATGTAATGAAAAATTTCTTAAAATTTAAAGTAGTCTGAAAGTGGAATGAATTGTTTCAGAACATAGAACATAGAAAGATTCTCTCTCACCAGAAGTCTTCAGGTAGAGACTAGATGTCTATTGGTTAAAGAGATTTTAGAGGTTAGTCCTATGTTTTTGAATGTTAGACTAGTTGAACTTTGGGCCTTTTCCAACAACTGAGATAATACAAGATATTGTTACACTACATCAATTAATTTCCCCCCCAAATTGAAGAACTGTCATACAATAGTTTATATTCACAATGCTATGATAAAAAAATCTATTAAGCAAATTGACAGAAAATACTACTTAAAATAAAATTATTTTAGAACTACTCTTAGTAGAAAAACAATAGCTACACTAAAAGAAAATATTTGTCTATTCAATCAACAGACATGTACTGTATTACAAACTATGTCTCTAGAACCATCAAAGAAAAAAAAAACTTATTATTTGATTGAGGATATAAACTTAACTACTAAAACAATAGAAGTTAAAAAATAGCAATATCTATGTGGCTGAGATTGTCAGAGAAGATGTAATGAGATTTGAGTCAGTCAAAGAGAATGAGTAGGATTTAAATAATCATAGGAGAGGAGGAAGGAAATTCAGGCAATATGGAGAAAATATTGAGATGGAGAAAGTGATAGAATTATCTTCTATTATACCTATCCCTCAAAAAGATAGTTAATGCAATTATCTAAAATTTTAGTTGTTTAGAAGAAGAAACACAATACTCCAAAACTAAGAAGGTTTTTGATTTATAAGGCCAAAGTATTGCACAAGTGGGATAGATAGGTGGCACAATGGATTGAGTGCCAAGTCTGGAAAGGTATCTTTTCTCCTTCTTATTAGGTGAAAATATAGTCTCAATACCTCCTGATTTTCAAGAAGAGTGAAGATATGATTCTTGTTGCTTATTTGTGTTAAAATGAACAAAAAAGTGAGGCCTTTCATAAATTTTTCTTGTAATCTCTACATTTTCAGTTATGCTACTGCTTTAACATTACAAATTTTGCTCTTGGATATTTAAAAAGCAGTTACCTATTTTAAATTAGTCATGCTTTCACTGTCAGTTTTAATGTCCCAGCTAGCTCTCTAGAGGTCCTCTGAATGGGCCTTGGTTTCAGCAGAATAATCACCACAAGAATAGTCAGGAATAAAGTCCAAAATATTTATTATCTCCTTCACAGTCTGGGGCCTCACTACCTTTCTGGGAGACCTTCAGATGGGCCTTGGTCTTAGTGGAGAAATGAAGGAGACAGGACAGCCACTACGAGGGTCTTTGTCTTCGAGTTTGAGCTCCAGCCTCCAGCCTCCAGTCCTCTGTCTTCTCTGTCTATCTCTGAGTCTGTCTTTCTTCCCAGATCTCTTAGTTCTTATATACTCTATTATAAGTACATCTTCATAGGTGTCAATCTTGTAGAATCGGTATCAACTTGTAGAACTATATATAGTTATATAGATATACATATATATATGTATATCTATCTATCTATCTACATGTACTTAGTACGTGTAAACTGGAGAATCATTATCTCAATTCCACTGAGTTAATACCTCATTATAAGATTACTTGTTTCAAGTACACTTGGCCTTCTATAGTCAGTGAATAAAAGTAATACATATTTTCATATTATGAGCATTTAGACAGATACTGTTTAATGTAGTCCAACCAGTATGATACAGAATAATGTATTTCACTTCAACATTAATTAAGCAATGAACTATATACTGTTGGTCCTGGGGAATCTAAAAATACATTAAACAAAACTGCTGAGTTATAGTAAGAGTTGGGTAATTAGAGCTTTGTCCAGTATACCAAATTCAAAGAGTTATGAACTAAGTTCATAACTTAGAATATATGAATAATACTTGTCTTTCAGGAAAACTATATCTCTTATTTCTTATTAGCTAGGTAACAAAAGATACTCCAGATGTCAAGGCAAGGAGGAATAGAACAAAATCAGGAGAAACAGAGTTATCCAGTTTGTAATGAAGAGAATGCATTCCATGAAGAGAACTGCATGAAAATAAGTGATTCAAAATAAGATTGAGCAATTAGTTGTAGACAGATTGCAGAGGGTTTTAAATGATCTCTCTCTCTCTCTCTCTCTCTCTCTCTCTCTCTCTCTCTCTCACACACACACACACACACACACACACACACACACATATTTACTTTTTTTTGGATATATGAGTAAAACAACCATATTAGCATATTAGAAAGATTATTCTGGCAACAATATTCAGAATGAACTAGTTGCAAGAGGAGGGGATTATATATTTTAGATGAAATGAGTGCCATGACCAAAGTGACTTAGGTGGGGTAAAGACAAACTCAAATATATTACAGGGTAGAAAATATTGGAATAGACAGCAAAGCAAGTATGTAGAAGGAGAGAATAAAGTATCAAAGGTGATTCTAAGCTTTTAAGCCTGAGAGAATGAGTAAAATCACTAACAAAGGTAGAAAAGTTATGTATGGGGAGGAGGTGAGGAATTACTTTGTTATCTCATCTAAGACTCAAAAGTTTCCTGTTATTTTTCATACTAGATTAATTACTAAAAAGAAGAATTTTAAACAAGGTTAGATTTTTTGAGAGTAGTAATAACTGGAAACTCTTTAATGTACATTTGAAGAACACAAAATACACCTGCACTTTGAAATGAATAGATCATGGAATTTGGATTTCAAAATAATCTTATATATTATATGGGTCATTGACAATCACTGGAATCAACATATTGTTTCCTATAACAGAATACAAATAAATAATGATATTTTTAGCCCTTATTTCATGTGCTTTTAAAAATTTGTTTTTCAAATTGCACATTATTCATGTTTCAAAAATTATTATTAAAATCTTTAAGGGTTTTTTTTTTGGGGGGAGGGGAAGTATTTGCATTTGACAGGTATGGTACATGAAATGTTTTATATAATAAAAAGCTAGCTAACAAATTTCACAAAGTTTAATTTCATGTATTTGTTTTTTCCAGAAACTGAAATAGAAAGTCTAGGCACTGTTAACATACTAATTCTAATAGTAATCTGTCAAAAAGTACAAAAAACATAAAGACATAATAACCAATTTCCAGAAAACTAGAGAATTAACCAGCTGTTAGTAATAGCTTACCATCTGGGTAGTCTGGTGAGTGAAATAGGTTCTATTCCCAACCTTAGAAGTTAATTAATATAAATTTTTATCTTCAAGTTTGCTTTTTATTAGAGAAGAAAATACACTGAACATATATGGGAGACAGTACAGCACAGAGAAATGATCAGAAAGAGTACTGGATTTGGAATTTGGCAACGTGGGCTTAAATACATAATTTTGTATGTGTAATGCTGTGGAACTCCCTGAGCTTCAACTTTTAAGGCTATTCCAATTCCAAATATGTCTTCTTATGGATATGTATGTGTGATATGTATATATGTATGAACAAATAAATATATATATCTATATCAGTTTTGGTGAGAATTTTTACAGCTGCATGAAAATAGGTAGTTCATGAATCTTAAATTAGATCACTTTGAAATTATGTTATAAATTTATATTGCTGAAAAGAAAAAAACACAAATAAAAGTATATCACTGATTATCTTTGATAAGCATTTAAAATCTTTCGACCCAGGAAATTTCCCATAAGTCTGAATATATTTACTAATCCAATCCAAAATGATAGTAGCAAAGGACTGCTACCTCATATACTACTACTGAAATGATCAATGTTGATTTCATATTTTTGTTGTTGTTGTTTTATTGATTTTGGTGCTGTAATTGTCTTATGTCATGGTTCTTTATCTCTGAACTTACTTCATAGATTCAGATGGTTTGAAATGGATTAATTTTACTAACTCAGTTCTCTTTGTAAATACTGATTAACTCTTGCTTCAAGGAATTTTGCTAGTCTTGGGGGATGCATGTGAACACATTGAAGTTAGGTTTAGTAATTTTAAACCACCATGCTTTCCACCATAATCTTGCAGGTAAACGTAAATAATGAATTCTTCTTGACCACAGGAAAGAAGGAAGAAGTTGTTGCTAGCCTTCATCATCAAATTTTCATCCAATCATGTTGTACTCTGTGTCTCAGTTATGGCACAATGTCACATATATTGTTCTGTTCTTTGTTCTGTACTCCCTAAAACATATGAAAGAACATTATTCTCATTCAGAATCTCAGCTTACTGAGGAAACTGAGATCCTTTTTAATAGTAAATTAATACTTTACCAATTAAATTATTTATGATTGGAACTTTGTGCCTCAGTTTACCTGTTTCAACCCTTGTACTGCATGGATAATGCATTCAAGTTTGATTAAAAATTTTACTTGTTGATAGCCTGATTTGGAACCTACACTAACTTGCTTTTTGTTTTTTGTTTTTTAGAATTTTAGAAGGTCAGTTAGAAAGTGACACTTTTATTTTTAATAATTTTTATTTTTATATCTTCAGAGTGATTGTATGGGAAATGTGTAGACACATACATATACACAAACATGTAGAAAAATATGAAGAAGGGGTTAAAGCATTGGGATAGAAAAATTAAGAGGTAGTTATGATAGAAACAGAGTTTTTCTAATACAGAGAAATAATAGACTAAGATCACAAAATGAGATACATTTTTGGGACATGGCTAACATAAGAATTTATTTGCTTTGATAATACTAATTTTTAAATGTTTTGTTTTATTTTGGTTTTAAGTTTTAATGAGAGGGAGAGTAGGGATAGAGAAAAGATAAATTTTTGTTCAGTGGAAAAGCAAACATAGTTTTTATATTTAAAAATTTGAGGAATTAGAAGGATAAAAATACCTTCTGAGAGAAAATGATAGAGCTTACTCAAAGAATAGAATATTTTAAGCCAGAGTAAACACAGCATAAATCAATGATTCCTTGAGATATCAAAAATATTAGACTAGAACAAAAGATTAAAAAGCAGGTAAAATGTATAAAATTAAATTCAAAAACATGTAAAGTGGGAAAAAAATCAAGGAAAGAGACCTTAAGAATCAGGTCTTAAAAGAGGACTAGTTAAAATATTATAAAATATCCATATCACATTAAAAAGTCTATCAAAAAAGGAAATAAGGGATGGAGAGGAATTTCTGGATTTATAGGAAAATCCTATCAAATATTTAAATAATAATTAGTACCAATAGTACAGAAATTATTCTCAAAAAAGTTGAGAAAGAAAATACTAGAGAAGTCCCAATGCTTTTTTCCCAGGGAAAAGCAAAGCAAAAAAGAACTAGGGATCAATGAATTAATGAACTGAATTAAATAAAATCCTGTTAAGCAGACTATAGTAATTGATCCTAGAAATCATTAATTATGACCAAATTGGATTTATATCAGGTATTTTTCAGGATGGTTCAATCTTGAGAAAATAATTATTTTTCACATTAAAAACAAACCAAAAAACTCAAATTACATGATTATGAAAATCCATCCAAAAAATACATTTGATGAAGTATAACATTTTAAAAAATAAAAATCCTACAAACTATAGGCAGAAAAGAACTTTTAAAAGTGCTAAAAAGAATGTCTATTTAAAACTGAAGCAAAAGTAACATTAAATGGGGTTATACCATAAGTTTCCCAAAATCATACAGGAGTAAAACAAGGATGGCCATATGCTCCACTATTATTTCATATTTCTAGAAATGTTGACAGTAGGCAGAAATAATAACAAAAAGATAGTAGAAAGATTAAATTAAAGGCATGAAAATGAGTAAGAAGAAAGTAAAACCATTCTCCTTTGCCAATTATATCGTAATTCACTAAGAAATAATAGAGAAGAGGTAGAGCCAAAATGGCAGAGTAAAGGCAGGGACTCACCCAAGCTGTTTCCCAAGAGCATCAGAACCCACAAAAAGACAGAATGGAACAATTTTTTAAATTCAAAAACAACTTAGAAGTTTAGCAGGAAAGGTCTATTGTACCAGGATGAGACTGGAGATTAGTTTTTGAACAGGCTATATCAATACAGCCCTGATACTAGCAAGGGAGGGATGGGGTTGGGAAGCCACTGAATCATCTGTGAATGCAGTAGCAGCAACAGCAGTAATGTCACTGGGTTCTGGAGTTCTCAGTCCATAGTTAATGTGAGTGAACAACTGGTCAGAAGGAAATTACATGTGTTTCTTTGCTTGCATAAAAAGGAGATGCTATTGCTTTACCCATACTCAGTTTTTTTTTTGTTTGTTTTGTTTTTTTGCACAAAAGCCTGGAATCTTGGGCAGTGTTCCCTCCACCAACTAAAGAAAACGTTTCTTTAATAAAGAGTTAAACACTGAATAACAGGCTGAGAAAATGAGTAAACAACAGAAAAAGATTCTGACCATAAAAAGTTACTATGGTCACAAGGAAGATGAAAATACACACTCAGAAGAAGATAATGAAGTCAAAGCTCCTACCTCCAAAGCCTCAAAGTAAAATAAGAATTGGTCTCAGGCACAGAAGTCCTCAAAAAAGATTTTGAAAAGAAAGTAAGAGAAGTAAAAGAAAATAGGAAGTAATATAAGAGCAATGCAAAAAGACATACACAAAGCTAACAAGGAGAATATGTTAAAAAGCAAAATTGGCCAAATGGGAAAAGAGGTACAAAATTACTGAGGAAAATAATCCCTTAAAAATTAGAATTGGCCAAATGGAAGCTAATGACTCTATAATAAATCAAGATACAATTAAGCAAAAAAAAAAAGTAAAATACCTCTTTGGAAAAACAACTGATCTAAAAAATAGATCCAGCAGAGATAATTTAAAAATTATTGGTCTAAAACCCAAAGACCCCAGATTTTGGGATAAGTATTCACTATGTGACAAAAACTGCTGGGAAAATTGGAAAGTCGTATGGCAGAAACTAGGCAATGACCCACACATAACCCCATATATCAACATAGGATCTAAATGGGTTTATAATCTAGACATAAAGAATGATATTATAAACAAATTAGAAGAACATAGGATAGTTTACCTCAGATCTGTGGGGAATGAAGGAATTTGTGACCAAAGAAAAACTAGAGATCATTATTGATCACAACATTGATAATTTTGATTATATTGTTTAAAAAAAATTGTACAAATAAAGCTAATGCAGACAAGATTAGAAGGGAAGCAATAAACTGGGAAAACATTTTTGCATTTGTGGGTTCTAATAAAGGCCTCATTTCTAAAATATATAGAGAAGTGACTCAAATTTATGAGAATTCAAGCCATTCTCCAACTGATAAATGGTCAAAGGATACAAACAGACAATTTTCAGATGAAGAAATTGAAACTATTTCTTGTCATATGAAAAGGTATTCCAAATCACTGTTGATCAGAGAAAGGCAATTTAAGACAACTCTGAGATACCACTACATACCTCTCAGATTGGATAAGATGACAGGAAAAGATAATGATGAATATTGGAGGAGATGTGGGAAAACTGGGACACTAATACATTGTGGTGGAACTATGAAAGGATCCAACCATTCTGGAGAGCAATCTGGAACTATGCTCAAAAAGTTATCAAACTGTGCATACCTTTTGATTTATCAGCGTTTCTATTAGGCTTATATTCCAAAGGACTCTTAAAGGAAGGAAAGGGACCCACATGTGCAAAAATGTTTGTGGCAGCCTTTTTTGTAGTGGCAAGAAACTGGAAACTGAATGGATGCCCTTCAATTGGAGAATGGCTGAATAAAATATGATATATGAATGTTATGGAATATTATTGTTCTGTAAGAAACGATCAGCAGGATGATTTCAGAAAGGTCTGGAGAGACTTACATGAACTGAATTTAAGTTAAATGAGCAGAACCAGGAGATCATTATACACGGCAACAATAAGACTATACAATGATCAATTCTAATGGACATAGTTCTCTTCAACAATGAGATGATTTAAACCAGTTCCAATTGTTCAGTGATGAAAAGAGCCATGAATATCTAGAGAGAGGACTGTGGGTACTGAGTGTGTACCACAATATAACATTTTCACTCTTTGTTTTGTTGTTTGCTTGCATTTTGTTTACTTTCTCAGTTTTTTTTCCTTTTTGATCCATTTTTTTCTTCTGCAGCAAGATAATTATATACATATGTATAAATATATTGGATTTAACATATATTTTAACACATTTAACATGTATTGGAATACCTGCAATCTAGGGGAGGAGATGGGGGAAAAGGGAGAAATTTGGAATAGAAGGTTTTGCAAGGGTCAATGCTGAAAAATTACCCATGCATATGTTTTATAAATAAAAAACTTTAATAAAATTTTAAAAAAATTCATTGTCTACCTGAAAACCATTATTAACAACAGAACCTAGACATTGCCTTGCAAGAAAATATAAAGGATAACTGTCCTGATATTCTAGAAATAGAGAGTAATTCAGAAATGGAAAGAATCCACCAATTACCTTTTGAAAGAGATCCTAAGTACACACTTAGGCATATTATAGACAGATTCCAGGACTCTTAGGACAAGGAGAAAATATTGCAAGCATTCAGAAAGTCTAATATAGTGGAGCTATAATCAGGATAATACAAGATTTAGCAGCTTCTACATTAAAGAATCTGAGAACTTGGAATAGATTGTTCTGGAGAGAAACAGAGCTAGGATTTCAACCAAGATTCACCTATCTATCTATAATCCTTCAGGGGAAAAGATTGATATTCAATAAAATAAAGGACTTGATGCAAAGAACAGAAATGAATAGAAAATTTAATGATCAAAGAAGGATCCAGGGAAAGAATAAGGGATTAAGGAAGGGAAATCATAAGGGACTTAATATAGGTTAATTTGTTTTTATTACTACATAGGAAGTTGATATTTATAACTCATAAGAACTTTTAAATTATGACAATGAGAGGGAATATATGTACACACACACACATATATATAAAGGGCATAGCTGTGAATCGAATATAAAGGGAAAGTATCTTAAAAACAAGATTAAAGGTGAGAGAGAAATGTACTTGAAGAAAGGGAAAGGAAGAGATAGAATGGAAAAAGATTATCTGTCACAAAAAAGACAAGAAAAAAACTTTTACAGTGGATTAGAAGAGAGAATGGGGGGGAGGGGAAGTGAAGGAATCTTTCTCTTATCAGAATTGACTAAAAGAAGAAATAACACATACACTCCAATATGCATATAGAAATTTATCCTCCCTTTCAGGAAAGCAGGAGGGTAAGGAGATAAGAGAAGGGGATAAGGTGCTAGAATAAAGGGAATATTGGTAGAGTGATCAGTGGCAAAACACTTTTAAAGGGGTTAGGATGAAAGGAGAGAGAGAATAGAATAAATTTGGTAGGGGGATATAATTATCAATTAAATAGAAAAATAATTTTGAAATAAATTTCTCTGATGAAGGAATCATTTCTCAAATGTTTACAAACTGAGTCAAATTTATAAAAAAAGGAGCTATTTCCAAGTGTTAAATGATCAAAAGACATATAGGACTATAAAATAATGTGTAACCTTTGATCCAACATTACCATTACTAGATATGTATCCCAAAAAGAAATTTTAAAAAGTAAAACTATTTATATCAGCTCTTTTCTCAGGGCAAAGAATTGGAAATTGAGGGTGTGCCCATTAATTGGATAATTATTGAATAAATTATAATATGTGATTATAATGGAATGATATTTTTATTTAAGAAACGATGACTGGGATGCTCTTAGAAAAACTTGGAAAATCCTCCATAAGCTCATGCAAAGTGAAATATTCTCTCTCTCTGAGGTAATTGGGGTTAAATTACTTGCCCAGGATCACATAGCTAAGAAGTGTTAAGTGTCTGAGACCAGATTTGAACTCAGGTCCTTCTGATTTCAGGGCTGGTGCTCTATCCATTGTGCCACCAAGCTGCCCCTGACTTTGCTATTTTTAGCAATACTACTATTATATAACATATATTATATAATAGTATATAATACTATTCAAGACTACTCTGAAGGACTTATGACGAAAAATTCTATTTGTACCTAGAGAAAAAACTGATGTATCTAAATAGAAATTGAAACACATTTTAACTTTATTTTTCTTGAAGATTTTTTTGGAAGGGGAGTCTATGTTTTCTTCTGCACCATGATTTTTATAGAAATGTTTTGCATAACTTCACATATGCCTTCTCAATGGAAGGAGTGGTATGGCTGGAAGAGGGAGAATCTATAACTCAAAGTTTGGAAAACAAGTATAAAAAATTTGTTTTATATGTAACTAGAAAAATAAAATATTGAAAAAGAACTAATATAAAAAGGATATTATTAGAGGCAATACATTCATCAAAATTGCTGTCTACAAAAATAATTCCTCCAAATCAATAGTATTTTTATTTGGTAATGACAAAACCCAAGAAACAGTAATAGAAAGGGAAATACTATTCAACATACAAAATTAGTAAAATATTTGAGGATCTTCAATAAAGTAGAAAATATTTAGACAGATTCAATTACAAAAGTGCTCCTTAAAGAAATAAAAACTACTTAAATAATGAAGGAACATTCTGTATCCATGGTTGGGCCTTTCCAAAAAAATACAAATGACAATGCCACCCAAATTAACTTATAGTTTTAATACTATGTGAATAAAATTATCAAAGAGTTATTTTATAGAACTTAATAAAATAATAATAACATTCTTTTGGAGGAACAAAATGTCAACAATGTTAACATAAGGGATGAAGAAGAGAAGGAGAGCAGGACTTCCAAATCTCTAACTATATTACAAAACAGCTTTCTTCACAGTAATTTTATAGTAATGTGAAAAAAAAAGAAAGCTAGATTAGTACAACAGAATAGACAAAGAGTAGTACAATAGAATAGACAAAGAGTATCAGAAAAAATAAAACTCAATAACCCAGTGTTCAAAAAGCCAGAGAATATAAAGTTATTTAAGAAAGACTACCAGAAAAACTAGAAAATAGACTGATGGAAATTAGGGTTATACCAACATCTTATATATTCTACAATAAATTCAAAATGGATGTGACCTTATTATTAAAGATCATACTAAAAAATGAGAAGAGAAATGGACCAATACCTGTCAAGATATGGGATGGAGATGTATTCTTAACCAAATAAGGGATAAGGGGAAAGGGAATAATGGAGTACTTTCTATGTGCCAGGAACTTTGCTTAGAGCTTTATAAAAATGATTTCATTTGATCCTTACAAAGATCTTGAAAAATGGATGCTATTATTATTTTACAAATGAGGAAAGTTAGGCAAGAAAATATTGAGTAATCACAAAGAAAAAGCATAAAAGAAAACATATTGAGCCCTTTCCTTTCCTGGGGCAGCAAATCTGTGGGTATTTTACATGTATTTTCAGAGTTTTTAAAACCTTATTCATTGGTTTTCTGAATTTTTTCCCTTCAACCTCTTTTTCTTTCTTTTTTTTTTAAACTTTATTGATATATGGGATATCTCTGGATGGAGAAGGGATATTGAGAGAAATTTGGTGATGTATGAAAATGAGATTCCTTAAAATTATTTTTTAAAGAAAGAAAAATAAGCTAGAAAGGTTCAGAGTATAGGACAAATAAACAAGGCAGGTGTGGAGCTAACTTTTAGATTGTATATATTTTTGAATGTATACTTTAAAAATATGCTCAAGTAATGAGATTTATGGTTTCATATAAAATTATCATTTTATGTCTTCCTATATGGAAAATATTTATTTTCTTGATTTTTCCCAAGGTCATACATTTCATTAAAATTTCAAATTAAATATCAAAAATATTTTTTAATTAAAAAATCTTTCCAGATTTATTAGAACCATAGATCAAAATAAAAATGACCATTATTATCTGAAAAAAATGCTGAAAGAAAAAGTCTCAACTTGGAATGTCATGGCCATAATTTAGAGGTCCCATGTCAAAGAAGTAATATGGCAAGTATCAAAAAGAAATGATTTATTTATCAAGAAACACAAGGAATCCCTAAGAACATACAACTTTTACTAAAAAAGGAGAGATCTTGGGATGTAATATTCCAAAATCCAAAAGACACAAGTTTACAATCAAGAATGGCTTATTTAATCCCACAGAGGAAAAAAAAAGAGCCTTTATTGAATAGAAAGTTTTAAAGTATTCCTGATGAATAAAACCCAAAAAACTAGAGTTGAGCAAGAAAATTTAGGTATGATCAGAAGTCAAGAGAAACTGGGAAAAGAACTTTTTAAAATCAATTAGCAGGATCAAATAATGAAGTGCTAACATTCTAATAGGATAAAAAGAAACCAATGTCCTTTCAGAACCTCAGTGTCTTCAAAAGGTACAAATGGATCTAAATAAGTGAAATAGAGCTACTGGGAGGTATTGCATGATAAAGACGGAATACTGCAAATTTTGGAAGGATTGAAAGAATAAGTACAACCATTCTGGGAAACAACTGGGAATTATACAAAAAGATTACTACAGAGTGAATGTCTTGTGACTAAACTATATTATTCATGATTCTATATTTAACAGAGATCCAAGAAAGATTAAAAATATCCTATGTTATATAACTATAGCACCTATTTTGGGGCAGGAAAAAATCAAAAAAGATGTCCATCAATTGGTTTTGGCCATTCTGAATAATTTAAAGGGGGAAAGAAAAAGGAGGGCAAAAGTTTGAAGCACTACTGTAGATAGCAGAAGAAAGTGATAAAATTTGTTATTTTTAATAATTGGGATTCATGAAAAGAAAAGTATACAAACAGAGGAAAGAGGGAGAGTGAAATGAGTCTGACACATCTGAAAAGGACAAATGAGAGATGAATACACAATAGCTTAGTGTAGAAAAACAAAATTCAGTAGTTGAAGGAAGGGATATGGGGAAAGAGGACAGTACCTTAGAGAAGATAGCTAATTGACCTTATTGCTCCTGATCAGTGGTTAAAATAAATGAAATGGAAAATAGGTACTAGACTATAAGGAGGGTACTTTAAAATACCGCTTAGACAAGACAACATAGTTGAACAAATTATAGTAAACATATGCAATAATCACAAAATTGTTGTTCAATAATGAATGATGGAAGAAATGATTTAGAAGAAGTTTGGGTGATAGGAATTGACAGAACAAAATATTGGACAAATTTTGGAAGGGCTCTGAGTTGAGTTGTAAATTAGTCCAATTATTTTGTCAAACAATGTGGAACTAAGCTTTATAAGCAAGTAAACTTTGGCAGTCTTATAGCTACTAGACATTTATTCCCAAAGATATCAAAGAAAGACTCTCTATCTTTATCCTTCTGTCTCTGTCTCTGTCTCTCTTATATGTGTATATGTAATATATATACATATGTATATATCTAACCCTTACCAAAAAGAAAGACCTTTATTAGAGAAAGTTGATGAAAAATCACTTTCTGCCAAATTGCTTTCCAGTTTTCTCAGCATTATTTGTATCAAAAGATGAATTTTTACCTAGTAATTGGAATACTTAATCTAATATAAAGACTACTGATTTAATTTCTTTCTCTGTATTTAATTTTATTCCAATGATGAGACACTTTATTTATTTTTGCCAGTACTGAATAGTTTTAATAATTAATTTACTGTTTACTCTTTTAGATATGTTGCTTTGAAGCCTCCTTCCTTCAAATCTTTTTTGTTATTTCCTTTGAGAATCTTAATTTTTTTGTTCCTTTAGATGAATTTTGTTATTTTTTCTGACTCTATAAAGCAATTACTTGGTAGTTTCATTGCTATGATATTGAATTTTAAAATTAATTTCTGTAGTATTGACATTTTTATGATATTTATTTTACCCATGAGCAATTTATATTATTCGATTATTTACTTGTCTTAATTCCATAAAATCTCTTATACTTGTATTCCTCCACCTTGCCCCATACACATACATATATATGTATACATACATATGCATATATATATGTTGAGAGTCTCCTTAATATCATAGACATCTTGTGATTAGTTTAGACAGAATTGTTGATAACTACACAAAAATGTGAATGATTTTATGTATGTTATATATTTTATATATGTTATATATATGTATGTGTATGTTATATGGATTACCTAAAATGCTTTATTCTTAATCTTACTGGAAAAATCTCTAATTTATACTCATTATACTACTACCATTATGAACCTTGCACTTAGAGAGATACTACTTCTCATATAAGTAAAGGTCCATTTATTTCTGTTTTCAGTTATATTATAAACAAAATTGTTATATTTTGAAGAAAATCTAAACTAAACTTTATATACTGATGTAATCTTATAATTTTTATTTTTCTTTTTATTAACATTTCATCTTATGTTGAGAACTTTCTTGAATCTGAAATAACCTTGCCATAGCAATCTAACCTGGTCATGGTATATAACATTTTAAATGTCATGGCTTATTTGCTATTATTTTATTTAAACTTTTTACATCAATATTCACTGTAAATATAGTATTTTCCCTATTTATATATTATATATGTAATATACATATTGTATTTATAAATTTTCTTTCTCTTTTTTCCCCATCATTTAGATTTAAAGAGCATATTGGCATCATATAAAAAAATTGGTAGGATCTTGTTTTCCTCTTTTTCTAAATTCTTAATGTAATACTGGAGTTAGTTATGTTTTGAATATTAAACAGAAGTGCTCTGTAAATACATGCAAATTATTTTTAGCTTTGGAAACTCATTTTAAAATTTATTTTTACCTGAGACTGAGTCATTTTAAACTTTCTGTTTTTTTTTTTTTTTTTTTTTTGTTGTTATTGTTGTTGTTCTGGGTTTGTTTTGTTTTACTCATATATGAAAGGTGTTGGCTTTATTGGACTATCATTGGAAAAAATAATTTTGAATAGCTTCCCTTTATTTTTATTAATTCAGTGTGAATTTATTTTTCTTCATTTTTGATACTGATAACTTGTTTTTCCTCTATCTTTTAAAAATTATATATATATATATATATATATATACACACACACACACACACACATATATATATATATATATATACACATACACACACATATCTATTGCATTCGGTTTTGTTACTCTCTTTTGATTTTAAGAATTTCTATTTTGAGGCTTATTTGAAATCTTCAAATTTGTTGACTTTTTTAGGTTTTTTAAATAGTTGTATGCTCAATCCATTGATTCTTTTCTTTCAATGATGAAAGTATTTAAATTTACAAATTTTTCTTTAAGAAGAGTTCTGGTTAAATCTCACAAATTTTTATATGATATTTCTTTGTTGTCATTAACTTTAAGGAATTATTTAAGGGGCAGCTAGATTGCACAATGGATAGAATACTGGCCATGAAGTCAAGAAGACTTGAGTTGAAATCTGGCCTCAGACACTTAATACTTCCTAGCTATGTGACCTGGGCAAGTCACTTAACCCCAATTGCCTAAGCAAAAAAGATACACAGAGACACAGAGAGAGAGAGACAGAAAGAGAAAGAGAGAGAGAGAGAGAGAGAGAGAGAGAGAGAGAGAGAGAGAGAGAGAGAGAGAGGAAGAGACAGACATACAGAGAGGAATTATTTATTGTTTCTATGATTCCTCTTAAGGAAGAAGTTGGTCTCCTGTGAACTTTTTGTCCTATTTTTTAAAACTCCATATTGAATAAGTTTTTAAAATTACATTTTAATTAGTAAGGTTTTCTATGTTTGTGATATTTTTATGGAACAATGGAAGGTCAAATTTTGCAAAGATGACATTCCCAGCTGAGAAATATAAATGGTATTTTTTATCCCCCCTCAAAAATTGCCAGAGATCTATTATATGTAATTTTAATAAATTCCACTCAACTCTAGCTTTTAGTATTTTTTTTGCTAGATTTGTCTAAAATTCCACACTATTATTTGTACTACTTTTGTAGTTTTACTACCTTCTTCTCCTTTTAACTTGTTTGGCTTTGCCATTCATGTTGTAACAGGGATAATATCTTCTAGTATTTCTATTCCACCGAGGGATTAGTTTTTCTTAAAAGGAGAAGAATTAGTCCTGGGATCTGACTGACCCCTGTTTTCTTGACTCAGTTTCCTGGTCATTAAAGAAATAGAAAGTCACATCCACATACTGTTGGTGCCCCTCTGACTTGGTAGATTTCAGAAGACCTCATGAGTTCTCTTGTCTTTCACATCCTTTACTGATGACCAGATGTGTTTCTATATGGTGACTTGGGGGGTATAAATAAACTTCCTTTTGTTAAATGTTAAATGAAATGAATTTTAAGGTCTTTCTTTCACCCCAACATTGAACCTTAACTAAGAGAATGTGGCCTTTGAGCTGCCTCCAACATGTGTTAACAGTTCATTGTCTGTATCTATGATATCTTTCAGCATAATGTAATTTCCATTTCTCTCTTTTAATCACATTTATTTCTGCAGTTTCTTTATTTGAGATATGATTGCTGATTTAAAAAACACTTTTTTTGTTCCAGCATCTTATTTTTTTGTTATTCAGTCATTTTTTGTCATGTCCAATTCTTTGTGATCCTCCATTTAGAGTTTTCTTGGCATATATACTGGAGTGGTCCCCATTTCCTCCCTTAGCTTATTTTACAAATGAGAGAACTGAGGCAAACTGAGTCGAATGACTTGCCTAGGATCACACAACAAGGAAACTTTTTGAGACTATATTTCAGTTCAAGAAAATAAGTCCCTGTCGTCAGGCCTGGCATTTTATCCACCATGACACTTAGCTTTCCTTATTTTTACACTGTGTGCATTGTTATGTTTCAAGGATGTTTTTAAAGTACTGTTGAATGTAAACGGGATTGTTGCGTTCTTCCTTCTAATATATTGTCATCTCTTTGATAATAGAGTTCATCCTATTCCCATTCACAATTACAATTAGTCATTTGTATTCCTTTCAAATATTCTTTCTTTTATCCTTTTTTCTCTGACTTGTCCTTTTTTCTCTGACTTGTTCTTTATCTCTTCTTTAAAAAGAAAGAGTATGTTGTGAGATTATGTTTAGTACCAGTGCTCTATGGTTATTGCAATCAGCTTCTCCACACCTTTCCCTTTTTCCTGTTCTTCACTTAGATCTCAATCAAAAGTTTTACGTTTTTTAAACTTTTCCCCTCAAATCTATTCTTAGAATTTTGAGTTTGTTGTGCTTCTCAATAATACCTCCCTGAACTTACTTACTCTTTCATTCTCCTCTCTTTGCTCTTCCTTTTTTTTTTTTTTTTCCTTGAAGCATGTTGTTACCCTGCTGGGTAAAGGTATTTTGACACCAAACTCTTATATGTGTATATGTTTGTATGTGTCCTCCCTTAATTTGATCAAATGAGATGGAAAGAAAAGGTTTTAGTGATGATTCTTCCTCTAAACTCTTACATTTTTGTTGCAGCAGTTGTGAGAAAAGTGCTTCCTCATACTCTGGCAGCTTTGTTTTTCCTTTTGATGTTGAAAACTGAACAAACAAGGCTATATCTATCATATAATCTCATATGATCTCCTTGTATCAGGTATACAATATGAACTTTTAATAAGTGTTCTTACATTTATATACACATATATGTGATTGTAACAATATTGCTATGTTTTGCTCTGCTGTGTGAAATACTTTTCTCACCCTCAACATTCTTAAAAATGTTTTTAGTCATAAAGATAATAGTCTTTAAATTAATTGTGTAATGATGAAGACCTATTCTATTGTTTGTGAAATCCTTTCCATTCTCTTATATTTTAATCAAGGATATCCTTCCTCCACGTGTAGATAATTGTCATGAAAATTTTAGACAATAGTTATTAACAAGAGATATTTGTTTGTTTAATAGTATGACAACTATTTCAATATAGGTTTGTTTTGTAATTCTGAATATTTTATTTCTTGCACTTAAAAACTTTGTTCTGAAAAAAAGTACATAGACTTTGACACTTAACTAAGGAGTCTACAACACACAGAAAAAGTTAAGAACCTTTACTTTAGAAAGATGAGAAAGTATGACTAGAGATTAGTAGTTACTGATATTTTCTTCATTTTTCCTCTGTACTTAGCTAAGCTGATCTTCAGAAGCCAGATATATTCTGAGATAAGGTAGCTAAAAACTGGGATCTGACCTTACACATTTACTAGCTATAGTGAATTACTTAATCTCTGTCTGTTTCAGTTTCCTCATCTGTAAAATGGGGATAATAGCATCTACTCCTAAGTGTTGTGAGGTTAAAATGAGATAATATTTGTAAAGTACTTTGAAAATTTTAAAGCTTTACACAAATGCTACTATTATCAAATTCTGATGTCATTCAAGGTTCCTAGAATCTCCTAGACATTATTCTCTGGCTATAATACCATAAAAGAATTGTAAGTACTCATAGGCATATAGACTTTGAAGTAGATTTTGTATGAATCTTATTATTTGTAACATATACTCTCAATAAATATGAAATTAAGAATTTAGGCAAAAAAGTAGAAGGAAAATATGTAAGTGACATTTTCACTTCAATTTATAAAGATGTCACAGGTATAGATTGTGACTTTCTTGAATAACAACAAAGTTTCCCTGACCATGTATTGTTATAAGGGTTATGTTTTTCTTTCTTTTTCCTTGGGGTGGTAGTAGAGAAATTAAAGGGGAACTCTGATTATTGTAGGAAGGCAGAGCATTATTTTGACAGGAAATAGAATTTTCAGGCTACATTCTTTGTGGATGAAACCCCACTGTTATGTCTGTCAAGAATCCATAAGTGAAGGTTTTTGTTATGCAGCTGGAAGATACTGAAACTCCTTCAAGGCAGATTTTAGGTTTTATTTATTTTTGTGGGTTCTTTCTGGGTGTAGGGAGAATCTCATAGTAATTGATCAATAAATCCTGCTAAACAAGTGATTGAATGATATGTTAATCTAAATCTAAATGGAAGCTATAAGATTTCTGTGATCCTGTAAAGTTTTATATAATTTAATTTATACTCAGGGGGATGAAAGAACACAACTAAATCTTGTTGACAATACAGGATTTGATCTGACAGAGAAAGGAATTTATTCACATAATTGGCCTGTCAACTACAATACAAGCTTTCATTCCAGAACTTATTGTTTTCCTGTAAATGGAATTTGTACAAAATCTGTATTTGGAGTCCAGTACCTTCTAGGGAAGCTGGTACCAATTTATTGTGCAACTGCATACCTTGCCAATAAAGTAACATGCTCAGAAGCTTGAAACTTTGTTTCCTCAGTTATTAAAGATATCGTGTACCATAATTCATTAGTTACAAATTCACTTTTTTTTCCATTTTTGATACCAATAATGTGGTTGTTTTCTTCTTTTCTAGATCAAATAAGGTAATCTGTTACTTATTTTTTTGGTTTAATAATTGGTTTTTTACTGTAACTTTTGTTTATTTCTTTTTTTGGTTTTAAGAATTCCAAGGAATTTGACTTAGGAATTTGATGTTGTTCAGGGGTTTAAATTGTGATGTTTATCTAATTTTATTGTATTATGATCCATAAAATGTTTTTTGTATTTCTTTTTTTTTGCATTTGTTTGCAAAGTTTTTAATAGTTTTTCTATGGTGCTTTTTTGAAAATGCAATTTTATTTGAGAATGAGGTATTTAGGAATGATGATACAAAATTTTTATTTTCTAATATTTGAATACATCTATAAGAAAAATGAAACTGCATAACTTCACAATATCTCACAAACTACAAAGACTTTTATTCCCATTTCTATAAGTCAACTTCATATCCATTTCTAGGGTAGCTCTTTTGTACAGTAGAAAATCATGGCCAAAGTCCCTGACTCCAAAATTGTGCTCCACTGAGGTAAACTTCTCATATTTAGCAAGCCAATTTTATTAGTTGACCTTTGTAAAAAACAGGGCACAAACAAAGTAATAACTCAAAGCTGTTGATACCATCACTATTATATTATTTATATATTTCTTTACCATTTTGCAAATATAAAAATTACTGCTATTTTATTAGGATTTTTTTTTCAAAATACATTGCTAAAAAGTTTTTATGTGTTAGATTTCTAATCCCATTTTTCTCATAAGTCTTTTGGGTTTTGTTGTGTGATTTTTCCATAGCATGATGATTTTTAGGAATGCATTTTTCATGGTATAGTAGAATAGATCAATTTTTGTGGAAATTCCATGCACAGCTGAAAAATATGTGCATTCTTTTTTATTCCTGTTCACTAACATTCAGAAGTATATTTTATCCAATTTTTCTAAAATTCCATTCAGGTTCTTCCTTTATATTTCTTCTTTTCTATTCATTAGTTGGGATAAATTTATCTAGTCTGAAAGTAATAAACTGGTCATTATTTTATTATTATACATTATTAAAGTGTTAGTATCTATTTCTTCCTGTAATTCATTGAATTTTCTTTCAAAAATCTAAATGATCTCTCACTTGACTCATATATGTATAGTATTGATATTAATTCTTTGGCTATAGTATGTTTCAATAAAATGTATTTTGTTTTTGTTTATCTCTTTTAATTAATTCTATTTTTTGGTTTGTTTTTGTCAGAGATCATGATTCCAACCCTGATGTTCCATTTTCCTTTTTGAGTTGCTTCTTTTCTTTTCAAATGCTTTTCTTTTATGCTTTGTATTATCATTCAATTCTGCTTTCTAAGTTTTTTTCTATTTTCTTCCATTTCCTTCAACTATGTTCAAGTAGATTGAAAATCTAACCGTCTCATTTATTACAATTTTAAATTTGAATTAAATGCAGTCTTTGACCCAGCAATACTACTACTATTACCATATTCCAAAGAGATCATTAAAAAGGAAAAAGGAACTACATATGCATATATATATATATATATAAAATCTGTGTATGTATGTATGTATAGACATACACACACACATATATGTATAGTTTATTCTTTGACACACATTAATTATCAGGGTTTTATTTTGCTTGTGTTCCCTGTATCGTTATTTTTACTGTATGATATTAAAACTTTTGAATTTCTAAGTTTTTAAAAATCTTTATTTGTAATTTATCTATAAAAACACAATGATTATAAAGGATCATTGATGCATAGATATACATACATATGTGGGTATAGTTTAATATACATATTTTAGAAGCTATGCCATTCAGATATAATTTATCCCAAAGTTTGCTCAGTTCTATATATTTTGTTTGCTTTTTTCTTTTAGATTTAGTTATCTCTGAAAGAAAAAACTGAGTTTCCTATACTTATGTTACTATCTTTTTGTATAATTTTATTAACTGTTATTATATAATTTGAGATGGTACATTATTTGGTGCAAATACATTTAATTTTTTTAAAATAACTTTTTATTGATAGAACTCATGCCAAGGTAATTTTTTACAGCATTATCCCTTGCATTCAGTTCTGTTCCGATTTTTCCCCTCCCTCCCTCCACCCCCTCCTCTAGATGGCAAGCAGTCCATTACATGTTGAATAGGTTACAGTATATCCTAGATACAATATATGTGTGCAGAACTGAACAGTTTTCTTGTTGCACAGGGATAATTGAATTCAGAAGGTATAAATAACCCAGGAAGAAAAACAAAAATGCAAGCAGTTTATATTCATTTCCCAGTGTTCTTTCTTTGGGTGTAGCTGCTTCTGTCCATCTTTGATCAATTAAAGCTCTCTTTATCGAAGAGATCCACTTATTTCAGGATACATCCTCAAACAGTATCATTGTTGAGGTATATAATGATCTCCTGGTTCTGCTCGTTTCACTTAGCATCAGTTCATGTAAGTCTCGCCAGTCCTCTCTGTATTCATCCTGCTGGTCATTCCTTACAGAACCATAATATTCCAAAACATTCATATACCACAATTTACTCAACCATTCTCCAATTGATGGGCATCCTTTTATTTTCCAGCTTCTAGCCACTACAAACAGGGCTGCCACAAACATTTTGGCACATACAAGTCCCTTTCCTTTCTTTAGTATCCCAGTAGAAACACTGCTGGATCAAAGGGTATGCCCAGTTTGATAACTTTTTGAGCATAGTTCCAAATTGCTCTCCAGAATGGCTGGATGTGTTCACAATTCCATCAACAATGTATCAGTGTCCCTGTTTTCCCACATCCCCTCCAACGTTCCACATTATCTTTCCCTGTCATTCTAGCCAATCTGACTGGTGTGTAGTGGTATCTCAGAGTTGTCTTAATTTGCATTTCTCTGATTAATAATGATTTGGAGCATTGTTGGAATCCTTACTAACTGCTAAGTAATTAGAGTTGAACTAATCTTACAAGAAGTTGTTTTGGCCAGAACCTGAAACAAGGTACTAAGTAGAACTAATTAAGACAAGGCTTGTGTTCACACCTTTACTCACTGGAGTCCACAAGTATGCTAGCTTCACAAAGTACACTTTCTACACCTCCCTTAAAGCTCATTGGGCCAGAGAGCACTATGGGAGAAAACCCATAATCCCATTCTCTCAGAAGAGGCAGATAAAAGGCCAGCGATGAGGGATCTATGGCAGAATACATTTTTTCCTCTTGGCTGGCTGATCGCGCTGGACTCGAGAGGAACGACTCTGGTGCAGAGAACACTTTGACGGATTTCAGTGGAGCTACGCCAGAGTTGGTGGCTGGGCTGCCCAGAAGGAGATAAGAGAGACCTTCCATCTCTGTCTTGGTTGGAGGCAGAAGAAAGCAGAGGCAGAGGCTGAAGGACAGAACCTTTGGATTTGGAGACATCCGAAGGGCTCCAAGCCTCTAAACCGGCTGTGCTTTGAGAAGAACAAACTCCAACATTTGAACTCCAACAGAGCATGTTTTCATATGTCTATAAATAGTTTCAATTTGTTTGTCTGAGAATTGTCTGTTCATATCCTTTGACCATTTATCAATTGGAGAATGGTTTGATTTTTTATAAATTAGAGTCAATTCTCTATATATTTTGGAAATGAGGCCTTTATCAGAACCTTTGACTGTAAAAATGTTTTCCCAGTTTATTGTTTCCCTTCTAATCTTGTCTGCATTTGTTTTATTTGTACAAAAACTTTTCAATTTGATATAATCAAAATTTTCTATTTTGTGGTCAATAGTGATGTCTAGTTCTTCTTTGGTCATAAATTCCCCCCCCTTGCACAGGTCTGCGAGGTAAACTATCCTATGCTCTTCCAATTTATTTATAATCTCATTCTTTATGCCTAGGTCATGAACCCATTTTGATCTTATCTTGGTGTACGGTGTTAAGTGTGGGTCAATGCCTAGTTTCTGCCATACTAATTTCCAACTTTCCCAGCAATTTTTGTCAAATAATACATTCTTATCCCAGAAACTGGTGTCTTTGGGTTTGTCAAACACTATATTATTAAAGTTATTGGGTGTTTTGTCCTTTGAACCTAACCTGTTTCATTGATCAAGTAGTCGATTTCATAGCCAACACCAGATGCTTTTAGTAACTGCTGCTTTATAATATAATTTTAGATCTGGTACAGCTAGGCCACCTTCACTTGATTTTTTTTTTCATTAATTCCCTTGAAATTCTTGACCTTTTGTTTTTCCATATGAACTTTGTTGTTATTTTTTCTAGTTCATCAAAGTAGTTTTTGGGGAGTCTGATTGGTATAGCGCTAAATAAATAGATTAATTTAGGTAGTATTGTCATCTTTATTATATTTGCTTGCCCAATCCAAGAGCATTTAATATTTTTCCAGTTGGTTAGATCAGACTTAATTTGTGTGGAAAGTATTTTGTAGTTTTGCTCATAAAGTTTCTTCTGATTTTCCCTTGGCAGATAGATTCCTAAATATTTATACAATCAGTAGTTACTTTAAATGGAATTTCTTTTTGTAACTCTAACTGTTGGGTTTTGTTAGTGATATATAAGAATGCTGATGACTTATGTGGGTTTATTTTATATCCTGCAACTTTGCTGAAGGTGTGGATTGTTTCTAATAACTTTTTGGTAGCGTCTCTGGGGTTCTCTAAGTATCCCATCATATCATCAGCAAAGAGTGATACTTTGGTTTTCTCATTGCCTACTCTAATTCCTTTAATATCTTTCTCGACTCTTATTGCCGAGGCTAGTGTTTCTAATACGATATTAAATAGTAACGGTATAGTGGGCAACCTTGTTTTACTCCTGATCTTATTGGGAATGGTCCAATTTGTCCCCATTACATATGATGCTTACTGATGGTATTAAATAGATGCTACTGATTATTTTAAGGAAAAGTCCATTTATTCCTATACTCTCAAGTGTTTTTAATAGGAATGTATGTTGGATTTTATCAAATGCTTTTTCTGCATCTATTGAGATGATCATATGGTTTTTGTTAATTTGATTATTAATATAGCCAATTATACTGATAGTTTTCCTAATATTGAACCAGCCCTGCATTCCTGGTATAAATCCTACTTGATCATGGTGTATTATCCTGGGGATGATTTTCTGTAGTCTTTTTGCTAATATCTTATTTAAGATTTTAGCATCAATATTCATTAGGGAGATTGGGCTATAATTTTCTTTCTCTATTTTCAACCTACCTGGTTTAGGTATCAGTACCATGTCTGTATCATAAAAGGAGTTTGGTAGGACTCCTTCATTCCCTATTTTTTCAAATAGTTTATAAAGCACTGGGGTTAATTGTTCTTTGAATGTTTGGTAGAATTCACATGTAAATCCATCTGGTCCCAGGGATTTTTTTTTTAGGGAGTTGATTAATAGCTTGTTCTATTTCTTTTTCTGAAATGGGACTATTTAAGCAATTTACTTCCTCCTCTGATAAGCTGGGAAGCCTATATTTTTGGAGGTAGTCATCCATTTCTCTTAGGTTATCAAATTTATTGGCATAAAGTTGGGCAAAGTAACCCCTTATTATTTCTTTAATTTCCTCTTCATCAGTGGAAAGTTCTCCTTTTTCATTTTTAAGACTGCCAATTTGATTTCCCTCTCTCCTTTTTCTAATCAGATTTACCAAGGGTTTATCAATTTTATTGGTTTTTTCATAAACCCAACTCTTAGTATTATTTATTAGTTCAATAGTTTTTTTTACTTTCTATATTATTAATTTCTCCTTTTAATTTTAGAATTTCAAGTTTAGTAATTGATTGGGGGTTTTTAATTTGGTCTTTTTCTAACTTTTTAAGTTGCAGGCCCAATTCATTGATCTTTTCTTTTTTCTATTTTATTCAAGTAAGCCTCTAAGGATATAAAATTTCCACTTATTACTGCTTTGGCTGCATCCCATAAATTTTGATATGATGTCTCATCGTTGTCATTATCTTGAGTGAAATTATTAATTTTGTCTATAATTTGCTATTTCACCCAATCATTCTTTAAGATGAGATTATTTAGTTTCTAATTACTTTTTGGTCTATTTACACCTAACTTTTTGTTGAATGTAGTTTTTATTGCATTGTGATCTGAAAAGAAAGCATTTACTATTTCTGCCTTCCTGCATTTAATTTAGAGGTCTTTATGTCCTAATATATGGTCAATTTTTGTGTAGGTTCCATGAACTGCTGAGAAGAAGGTATACTCCTTTCTGTTACCATTCAGTTTTCTCCAGAGATCTATCATATCTAATTTTTCTAATATTCTATTTACCTCTTTAATTTCTTATTTGTTTTGTGATTTGATTTATCTAAATCTGAGAGTGCATGATTGAGATCTCCCACTATTATAGTTTTGCTGTCTATTTCTTCTCACAACTTTCTTAACTTCTCTTTAAGGAAGTCAAATGCTATACCACTTGGTGCATATATGTTTAATACTGATATTGCTTCATTGTCTATAGTACCCTTAAGCAAGATATAGTTTCTTTCCTTATCTCTTTTAATTAGATCAATCTTTGCTTTTGCTTGATCTGAGATAAGGATGGCTACCCCTGCTTTTTTTACTTCACTTGAAGCATAATAGATTCTGCTCTGGCCTTTTACCTTTACTCTGTATATATCTCCCTGTTTTAAATGTGTTTCCTGTAAATAACAGATTGTAGGGTTCTGACTTTTGATCCAGTCTGCTGTCTGCCTCCTCTTTATGGGAGAGTTCATCCCATTCACATTTATGGTTAAAATAACCAATTCTGTATTTCCTGCCATCCTAATATCCCCAGATTATACTTTTCTTTTTCTTGCCCTCCTTCCCTCACTAAAAAAAAAATTAGTGAAATGGAAAAAAATTCCATTGAGCAAAACAACTCAATTGGACATATACAAAAAGAAGTAAAAAAAAAGCTAATGAAGAAAATAACTCACTAAAAATCAGAGCTGAACAAATAGAAATGACTGATTCATTGAGACATCAAGAATCAGTCAAGCAAAACCAAAAAAAAAATGAAAGACTGGAAAAAAATGTCAAATATTTACTTGGAAAAACAACAGACCTGGAAAATAGATCTAGGAGAGATAACCTGAGGATCATCGGACTACCAGAAAATTATGATGAAAAAAAGAGCCTAGATACTATTTTACAGGAAATCATCAAAGAGAACTGCCCAGAAGTAATAGAACCAGAAGGGAAAATAGGCGTTGAAAGAATTCATCGAACACCTTCTGAAAAAGACCCTAAAATAAAGCCCAGAACTGCAGGATGTGGCCGCAGGGCTGCAGTAAAGTCTGTCTGAGTCAGTTACAGGTTTGAGGGGTTACAGCCAGATCTCGTTAGGTTCTGGCGTTTTTTAGAGTACCCTCTGTTTTAGGCTTTAATTCCTCTGCCAGTTTACTGCTTTGTGGTCAAGGCAGAGCAGTTAGCCTATAGCAAAGTCATCTCTATAACTTCTTTAGCCACAGAGATCATCCCCGCCCCTGGTCTGTTCAGGACCCTATCCTCTCGCTGCCTGTGCTAATATCTTCCTGGACCCTTGGGACAAACCTTTCTTGGTGAGCTTCCAGATGGACTTTGGCTGGTAAATTGTAGTGCTTCTAATCTTCATGAATTTAAGCAGTGAAGAGTTATTTTTGAGGCTGGATTAAATAGTTGGTTATGAGGGCAATGAGAGGAGTTTAGAGAGTCATGTGTGCCTGTTCCGCTATCTTGGCTCCGCCCCCAGAAGTCCCTCAAATACATTTAATTTTAATCATGTTTCTTTGTTATTATTTTATTTTAAGCATGCTATAGTTTCTTGGTTTATCCATTGTTATTTTAATTTTGTCTGATAGCATAATTTTAACTTCTATTACACTGGAATCCACTATATAGTAAAATTTTATTCCAGTCCTTTATTTTCATTCTGCCTATGTCTTTCTTCTTTTGATGTTTTTATTCTATGGATTATGGTTCTATTTGGTTTATATAAAACATGTAAATATATTTTTGTTCTGCCATATCTATTTATCAATGAGAGAGAGAGAGAGAGAGAAAGAGAAAGAAAGAGAGAAAGAGAGAGAGAGAAAGAAAAAGAGAGAGAGAAAGAGAGAGAGAGAGAGAGAGATTGGTTCTACTTATTCATTTTGATATTACTGGGTTTTTTGTAATTTAAAGTTATAATTATTAAACTTATTTTTGTCTAAATTAATTTCTTTTGCATTGATTTATCTCATTAATCTTTTAAATTAATGCTGTGTTCCCCTCATTAGATTTGCTTGTTACTTTTTTTTAAAAATTGAATTAATTATCCAAAAATCTGCTTTTTCATGCTCCATCCTTTTCCTCCACTGTACTGAGAACACAAGAGAGCCAAAAACCATTATAGACATGCATAGTTAATTCAAACAAATTTCCATACTAAATAAATTATTGCTCATTTTGATTCTTCCATCTTTCTATTAGGAAGTAAGTAGAATCTCTCCTCATTTATCCTCTGGAATCATAATTGTTCACTAAATTAATAAGACAACACAGTAAAATTCCATCACATTTATATATATTAACTTTTTCATCCATTCTCTAATTTCTGGGCACCCTTAAGATTCTTTGATATCTCAAAAAGAACTATAAACATTTTATATATCCTTAGAGTTTCTTTTGCTTAGGACTAACCCTTCACATAATGCACTTTCTCTTTAATTTCTCCTCTTTCCTTTCCTCTTTCTCTCCTTTGTCCTAGTTGAGTGTATACCTAATTATGTGTATATGCTTGTGTGTGTGTGATCCTTTGTTTGACATGTTCAAATGAGAGTGGGACAAAAGTGTCAGTCACTCTCCTCATTCTCTTCCTCCTTGTTTGTACAGAAGTCTACTTGCACACTGACTGCAATTTTACCTAATTTTCCTTTCCTTTCACTTCCAATATTTTCCTTTCCTTTCACTACCAATATCTTCCTTTCTATTTTTTCCTTAAGATCAGCAAAACATAATATAACCACTCCCAGGAATTGTCTAATTGTACTTCCTCCCTAACTGGACTTCTGTTGATGATAGGGCTTGCAGGAAACACATGAGCATTAGTGTTCATTCACATTTACTTTTTAATGTTTCTTTTCATTCCTGTTTTTGAATCTCAAAGTTTCTCTATAGCTCTGATCCCTTTCCATTTCTTTCTTCCATAGTTCTAATTTGTTTTTTTCCCTCAAGCTCTCTCATTTCATTTATTAAAAAATTTTCCCCCCTTATACTTTTGATGAAAGTTTATTTTCAGTTCCTCCCTCTCTTCCTCACCTCTCCGAATACTTATTTATAAAGTGAGGGGAAAGGGATTTTCTCTAAATTTCTTTCTGGGTCAAACATTCTATTACTAAGAGTTTATTTTCTTAAAATCTTGATCTTCTAATAAAAGGAGCTTACATTTTATTCAATTGCCAAGATGTTAAGGCCCATCAAGGGTGATGACTCTCATCTGAATTTTTTTATACCTTTGCCAATTTGCATGAAGTGAGATGAAATGTCAGGAGTAAATTTTCATCTCTATTGTTTATTGCATACTTCAACATATATTGATGCTGTTGCAAATTTTCTAACATTTCCTAGTTCCTCAATCTAGTCAATTCCTATGACCTAGTCCACATAAGCTATATTTGTGAGCTCCAGAATTCCTTTATCTGATCATAATATTTCTCCACATCCCTTAATCACATGACATGTTTCTGAAAGGAGCTAAGAAAAAGCATAAAACTGAACTAAATCACTATAAATTTAGGCTACCTAATTCTCAATTGGGTTTTCACTGAGGCAAAACAATCTTGTATGCCTTTCTAATTTATTTGATCTTCTATCACATATAGTGTCTATTCCAAATTTTTTTCATCCCTCTTCTAGCTTTTCACAGCATTCCTTCCCACATCTTCTCAGTTGAATATCTCACTACACTTCAAACATGTGCACACACACACACACACACACACACACACACTGAGTTGAAATCATTTACTGTGAAATCACTCATTCTTTTCCTTTCCTCCATGCAGGAGGTAGTTACCAATTGCCTTTTGGAAATATTAAATTGTATGTATTTTAACCTCATTGCAGCTCAACCTCATTATCTCCAAAACAGAATTCATTATTTTTTCTTCAAAACCTCTTCTTCCAAAATGTCCTATTACTGTCAAAAGTATCAGTATTCTTCTAGTCACTCAGGCTTTCAAAATTGGTATCACCATGACACTGACCCCATGTGCATCCTTATATCTAGTCTGCTGTCAAATCTTGTCATTTCTACCTTCACAATATCTCTCATATTCCTACTTATATAGCCATGTGTATGCATCCCTATCTTAATAAACTTCAGTGGCTCCCTACTACTTCAGGGATCAAATATAAGATATTTCATTTGACAGTTAAAGCCCATTGCAATTTCATCAATTCCTATCTTTCCAATCTTATACTTTATTCTCTTCCACCTTATCTATAATCTGAAAATAACATTCTATCACCATTCTCTCCTTTTTCATTGTCTGTTCTCCAGACCTGAAATTCTTCCCTTTCTGACCTTTTCCAAATTCTGATTCTATGATTTCCTTCAAGGAAATTTCATCTTTTTCAGGATGCTTCTTTTGGTTTACTCTGTTATTAGTACCATCTGTCTGAGATTGTTTATATTCAATTTACACTCTAAATATCTTGTATAAACTTTGTTATTTAATGGTCTCCCCATTAGAATATGAGTTTTTTAAGGTCAGGGATTTTATTTTTGTCTTTCTTTGAATCCTTGGCACTAGGATAGTAGAGTGCTTAATAAGCACTGACTTATTTATTTATATATTTAATTACATTTGAGAGAAACCATCTACCAAAGCAAAAGTAGTACTGTGTGAGTGTATATTTCTCTTAAAATAGTTTTACTTATGTTTATATCTTTATAAGTTAAATGAATGGAAGTTGATTGGTAAAGGATAGATTGTATAACATTGAAAACAGCAAATATTGATTCCCAAATCAAAATGCATTTCTAGGTATAGCTAATAAAGGTGAATCAGCAATCTGACAATAGTCTAAGAATGAGTGATCAGGCAGAAAACAGTCCTCCTGTCTAGAATAAAAGATATTGCCATGGCAACTGTTATCTAAAGCAGAGGCCAAACTGAAAGGGAAATTAAACCATTATCAGTATTAAGTAACAGCTAGTACCAGCAGTGACCATAGAAAAATGCAGCACAATGTAGAAAATGTCAATATACAGAAAGCAACTGGGGTTGGTTGGAAGGTAACAAGAGTTATGTTCTTTTTTTTTTTTTTAATTACAAGTACAATGTCTTTCATTGTTAAAGGATAATGGCCTTAGAAAACCTATTATTTTGAGATGTTCATTATACTGGTGATTTTGCTCAAACTGAAGATCTTTTGAAGACCAACAATAGCTTTAAATTGAGCAAATATTTGTGACACATAGGCATTTATTCATCTAGAACTAACAACAGTTGCTTTAAAGTTTGCAAAATATTTTATACAGTGATCTTATTTGAACTTCCCAACAGTCCTGAGGTAAGTACTAGAGGTATTAATGTACCTGTTTTGGAACTCTGGGGGCAGAGCCAATTTGGTAGAGTGAAGCCAGGAAGTTGCTTAGGCTTTTCCAGTTTCTCTCGAAAATGACATGAAACCGAGCCTCTGAACAGAGTCTAATGAAATGAAATCACTCTCCACTTCAACATAGATTGGAAGGACTCCAAGAAAGATCATTCTCATTGGGGTGAAAAATGTATTCAACGCAGCTCAGACAGTGTGCAGGAAAGCCAGTGAGAAGGCCTGAATCACAGCACACCAACAACTGAGACTCTTGGCATGGCTCAGTAGCAAAACAGACCAGTGAAGCAGCTTCCAGTTCCAAGGCAGAAAGCAAAATGCCAGCCTTGGACAGCAAGCAACAGCTTATGATCAAGACAACAAATACAAGGAGCCCCTGTGCTTAAAATCAAAACTCAGAGCTACACAAAAAGCTTGGGAAAGCATCTCCTGTACTTCAGAAACAGAGTTCAACCTTAAGAACTACAAAATAGGAAATAATAAAAAAGAAAGAAAATGAGAAAGAAACCAAAAGGAACCTTGATCATAGAAAGTTACTATACTGACAGGGAAGACCAAAACACTAATTCAGATGAGGATAAAATGCTGACAGAGGGAATCTCAAAGAATGATATGAAGTGATCTCAACCTCAAAGAGTTTTCTTGAAAGTGCTCCTAAAAGATTTTTAAAAGACAAATAAGAGAGGTAGAAGAAAAATGAGAAAAGAAATGAAAGGTATACAAGAGAGAATCAACAGCTTGGAAAAGGAAGAAAAAACTGAAGAAAACAATTCCTTAAAAATACAATTGGCCAAATGCAAAAATAAAAAATCAACTGAAGAAAACAACACCTTCAAAAGTAGAATTAACCAAATGGAAAAAGAAATACAATTGCTAACTGAAGAAAATCATACATTAAAAACTAGAACCAGAGAAATGGAAGCTAATAACTCTATGAAACAGCAAGAATCAGTCAAACAATTTAAAAGGAATGAGAAATGGAAGAAAATGTAAAATGTCTCATTGGGAAAACAGCTGATTTGGAAAATAGAACCAATAAAGACAGCTTAAAAATTATTGTTCTACCTGAAGGCCATGACCAAAAAAGAGCCTGGATAGCATTTTTCAAAAGATTATCAAGGAAAACTGCTCTGTTACACTAGGACCAGAGGATAAAATAGTCTTTGAATGACTCCTTTATTCACTTCTAGAAAGAGATCCCATGAGGAAAACTCCAAGTAACATTGTTGTAACACTTCAGAATTACAATATCAAGGGAAAAACACTGCAAGCTGCTAGAAAAAAAATTCAAGTATCAAAGAACTAGTCAGGATTACCTGATCTGGCAGCTTCTGCAATAAATGATTGCAGGACTTGGAATACCATATTCCAGAAGGCAAAGGATCTGGGATTACAACCAACTACCAAATATCCAGTGAAAATGATCATCATTTTTCAGAGGAGGAGATAGATTTCTGATAGACTAAAGGGCTTTTAATCATTTCTTTTGAAAAGACTAGAACTAAACAAACAAACAAACAAAAAGATCTTAAAAGATAGTATTCAAGAGAAGCATAGAAAGCTAAACAGGAAGGACAATAAAACATTATTTAAAGATTAAACTGCTTTCCCTCTATGGGAAAATGATATGTACCTTTTAAGAACTGTGTCTTTTATTAGGACAGTTATAGGGTGAATAAATCATCAAAAATGTCGATTTAAAATGATCCTGATGTGATGATATTTTAAAAAATGACATTAAGGGTTAGAAAAAGTATTGGACTAAGAGAAGAGGATGGGGGGGGGGTAAAATGTGATAAATTAGATTACATGAAAAGGCACAAAAGACCTATTACAATAGAAGGAAATAAGGGAGGGGGATGAGCATTGTCTGAAGGTTAATGTCATCAGTTTTGGCTCAAAGACAGAATAACATATTCATTCAGTTGGGTATAAAAATTTATCTTGCTCTATAAGGAAGTAGGAACAGAAAGGGGAAAGAAAAGAGGATTATATAGAATAGAAGGCAGAAACAATAGGAGAAAGGGGTAAAAGAAAGGAGGGTATAAAAATTTATCTTGCTCTATAAGGAAGTAGGAACAGAAAGGGGAAAGAAAAGAGGATTATATAGAATAGAAGGCAGAAACAATAGGAGAAAGGGGTAAAAGAAAGGAGGGTATAAAAATTTATCTTGTTCTATAAGGAAGTAGGAACAGAAAGGGGAAAGAAAAGAGAAGGATTATATAGAATAGAAGGCAGAAACAATAGGAGAAAGGGGTAAAAGAAAGGAGGAGGATTATAGATGGTAGGGCAGGTTGAAAACAGGATTGGGACAGAAATAAAACACTACTAAGGAGGAACAGACTTGAAAGAGTAAAAACAGTATATACGGGGGTGGGGGTGGGGGATAAGATGGAGGGAAATACACAGCTGGAAATCATAACTGTGAACGTGAATGGGATGAACTTTCCCACAAAATGGAAGCAGGTGGCAGAATAGATTAAAAACCAGAGTCTTACAATATATTTTTACAAGAAATACAATTGAAATGGATAGATACATACAGAGTAAGGGTAAAAAGCTGGAGCAGAATTTGTTATACTTCAGCTGAAATAAACAAACAAAAAATAATAGGGGTAGCAATTCTGATCTCAGATAAAGCAAAATCAAAAATAGATCTAATTTAAAAAGATAAGGAACTGCATATTGTTAAAGGGTACTATAGACAATGAAATAGTTTCAATACTAAATATATAAGCACTAAATGGTACAGGATCAAAATTCTTAGAGAGGAAATTAAGCCATGTATAGAAAGAACTAAAAAACAAAACTGTATTAGTGGGAGATCTCAACCTCCCACTCTCCCAATTAGATTAAGCACAAAATAAAAAAGAAAGAAGCTGGGGATGTAAATAGAATTTTAGAAAACTTAGATATAATAGACCTTTGGAGAAAATTGAATGGGATTAGAAAAAATATATACACCTTTTACTCAACAGTACATGGCAGCTACACAAAAATTGACTATATTCTAGGGCACAAAGACCTCATCATCACATGCAGAAAGGCAGAAATAGTAAATGATTCCTTTTTAGCTCACAATGCTACAAAATTAAATTCATAAAGGGTCAGGGAAAGATAGACTAAAAACCAATTGGAAATTAAATAATCTAATTGAGAATTTAATCACCACTATGAGGAAAATGAGTAGCTCAAACAATAAATCATAGAAACAATCTGTCATTTCATCCAAAAGAATGATTGTAATGAAATAATGTACCAAAACTTATAGGATGCAGCCAAAGCGGGTCTTAGGAGAAATTTTATATCTCTTAATACTTACATGAATAAAACAGAGAAAGAAGAGATCAATGAATTGGGCATGCAATTAAAAAAAGCTAGAAAAAATAAATTAAAAACCCCAAAAATACCAAATTAAAAATTCTGAAAATCAAGAGACTAATAAAATATAAAGTAAGAAAACTATTGAAAAAATAAATAAAAGTAGGAGTTTCATTTAAGTAGATAAGTAGATAAACCTTTGATTAATTTGATTAGAAAAAGGAAAGAAAAAGTCAAATTACCAGCAGCAAAAATAAATAGGATAAACTTTCCCCCAGTGTAGAGGAAAATAAAGCAATAATATGAGCTATTTTGTCCAACTGTATGCCAACAAATCTAAAAATCTAAATGAAATAAATGAATATTTACAAAAAATATAAACTGCCCAATTTAATGGAAGAGAAAATCAATTACTTAAATAATCCCATTTTAGAAAAATAAAATTGAACAATTCATTCATGCACTCTCTAAAAAAAATTTCCAAGGCCAGATAGATTTACAAGAGAATTCTACTTAACATTTAAAAAACAATTAATTCCATTACGATGTTAACTATTTGGAAAAGTAGTCCTGCTAGATTCCTTTTATGACACAGACATGGTGCTGATATATAAACCAGAAAGAGCCAAAACATACCAGTCTCCCTAAAAATATTGATGCATAAATTTAAATAAAATATTAGCAAAGAGATTGCAGAAACTTATCAGCAGGATAATACACTATTCCAAGTGGGAAATGGTGGCTTTAGCAATAAGAAAAGAAAAAGAAATTGGAGGAATTAGAATAGTAATTAAGAAATAAATCATCTATAACACCAGACACTTACTAGCCATGTAATCCTGGGAAAAATCACTTAGGGACAGATTCTGGAAAGTTGGTGGAGTAGGTCAGAAAATTCTAGGTTCTCCAGATTTCCCTTACCCTCAAACAAAACAAAATTATATCTCACAGTGAACATAGATTGGTAAAAAACAAACAAAATTAGGGCAGAACAGGGGTCCACCTGGGAAGATCTGAGAAGACCAAAAGAAATACCCCATGACTGAGATTTAACCCATGCAGAGTGTAAACACATTCAAGCTAGCTCTGCAGAAACAGCAAGCCCTAGGGCTAGCTGTGTTTAGAAGGATCCTGTCACAATCACAAGAACTTTCATCTTCCCCCCACAGTTGGGGAATCTGGATCTGAGACCTGGAAGAATGAGAGAATCTCTGTTGATTAAAAACACCAGACCTAGCTGTACTGCATAGATATAGCCCTTTGGGGAACAAGAACTAGCATACCCAATGAGTGCAGAAACAGTGGGGTAGGGATGCTACTGACTGCAGTTATGCCTTGGAGGGTGGAGTTTTACAAAAGATTATGAAAAAAGTTAACCAACTAGAAAAGAAGATTCATATTCTTAAAGAAGAAAATAATTCATTGAAAATTAGAATTGGACAATGGGAAGCCAGTGAAGATATGAGAGCAAAAAAATAACAAAACAAAATATAAAGAATGAAAAAATAGAACAGAATGTGAAACATAAGAAAAATAATAGATCTGGAAAACAGATCAAGAAGAGAAAATATAAGAACTGAACTATCCAAAAGCTGTGATCTTAAAAGGAATCTTGACATAATAATGTAAGAAATAATCAAAGAAAATTGTCCTGAAGTAATATAACAAGAAGGAAAAGTAGAAATGGAAAAATCCCACAGCTCACCACTTCAAAGAGATGCTATATGGAAAACACATAGGAATATTATTGCTAAATTTCAAAAACCCCAGATCAAAGAGTAATTTCTACAAAAAAAATCATTATGGAGCTATCCTTAGAATTGTATAGGATATATTAGCAGTTACACTAAAAGACTTCAGGTCCTGGAATAATATATATTGAAAATCAAAAGAATTTGGTCTGTGGTAAAAAAAAAATAATATTGTAGCTAACAAAACTAACCATAATATTAAATGAAAAAAAAACATTCGAGGAATTTACAGATTTTCAGGACTTTTTCTCAACAAAACCTGAACTCAGTAAAAAATTTGACATTACTAGCCAACTTCAAAAATTATTTTCAAGGGACTCAACAAGGACAAATTGTTTATGGTTTTTTTTTACATGGAAAAGTATTCCATATGTTTAAAATTGATACTAGTGAGAGGATAGATTAAACAAAAAAGATTGGGACAGAGGTAAGTATGCTCTAACTCTAAAAAAAATTACCTAAGAAAAGATAATAACTATAGATACATGGAGAATAAAACAAATATGTAATTAAAACAAACAAACAAACAAATGTGCTTTTTTAAAAAAAAACCTAAATAAAGGTAAAAACAGAGGGCTGGTATTTCTGAAAACCTATTCATAAAGGGAATTGGTTAAGTAGGGAAGATTACATATATAAACTATAAAAGATATAGCATCTTCCAAAATCTATAAAGACATAATGGGGGAGATAATAGGATAAAGTGGGACATAGAATGGTGTGTAGATTCATGGCAGAGGAAAAAAGATATGTAGAATGATGGGAATGGGATAAAGAGAGAGGGGAAAAGATGGGGGGAGAAGATAAGGGAGGAATCCATTGGTAGGAGGAGGTTAAGTAATAGTAAAATAAGTTAAGAAATATAATTATAGTAGAGGGGTTAGCAGGGAAAGGAAATAAGAGATAGACAAGTACCATAACAAAGATCAGGAGTAGAATTCATTAGTAATCATTGATCTCAAAGTCAAACAAAGTTTCAAACAAGAGAAAAATCTACATTATATGTTAGCCATACTAATATTGTTTTAGATGCATGTCTATGTATTTAAGTGCATATGTACACATGTGTGCATCTATGCATGTAGGTATATGTATGTATGTATATAGATATATGGATGTATGTGTGTGTGTGTGTGTGTGTGTGTGTGTGTGTGTGTGTACAGCCTTATTGTTTCCTGCTTGGGGGAATTGAGGAGATGAATGGAAAAAAAAATAATAAAGTAAAAAGTGTATAGCAGAGAACAAAGAATAACTAATCTACAAGTAAGCAAAGAAAAGATGGACAATCATGAATATATAATTTCTTCTAATATTATGTAGGCTTGTTTGAAATGGAAATTGTTACATATTTTCAATCCTTCCTGATGTTCTTCTGGGCACATGACAATGTTTTTTTGTTGTTTTTATTTTCCTTTTCTGTCTTTCTTTTTCTATTTTGCTTTTTCTTATTTTGTATTTAGTTTTAAATAAATAAAAAGGAAAGAAAAAGTCACTTAAACTTTTCTGTCTCAGTTTCCTCACCTGTAAAATGAGCTGGAGAAGGAAATGTCAAACCACACTAATACCTTTGCCAAGAAAACCTCAAATGGGGTCACAGTCAGACATGATTGAAAACAGCTAACAGCAAATAAATGGCAATAAGAATAACAATGCAATATTTTTTTGAAAATTAGTCTCCAGTTTGAAATTACTACCCAAAATATGTAAACAAAAATAAACATTCAAATGAATCAGAGTATTGTCTATCTTTTGTAGATAGAAATACATGCAGTCAAAAGCATCCAGAATTACACTTGTAAATAGATCATTACAGATCTGAAAATTCATTTCCCAAATAAGCTAGGTCATTTATGAAAAGAAGCAGTTATTGGGCAAATGGAATTTTAATGTCTATAGTAATAGCTGAAATGCAGTTTTGATATCAAACAAGGAAAAAACTAGACTGTACCTGCTTCATCAGCTGTAATGGTGAGCTCATTGCTGGCTTCACTCTTGCCAATTCGGTTTTTGGCATACATGCGGATGCTGTAGGTGGAGGAAGGATGGATATCAATGATGGTGGCCGAGTTCAGCTGAGGGGAAACATCTTTGGTTCTCTGAGCAGAATCCCAGGAGTCTTTTAGGTTTGTTTGATTTTTTTTCAAAAAAGAAGAGATAGAGACTTGAGTTTTTTCCCTGCCTTTAAAATATTTATAAATGATTTTTATTACACATCAAAGCAAATTCTCAAATGCAAAATATTTAAAGTTATTAGGTAAAGTTGGATGTCATAAAAGAAACAATACTACACCCATCGTGCCTTGGTAAATGAAGGGCTTCCAATTTAATTGTATTCAGGGAGGAATGTTTGAGGGAATACAGTATATGACGAATTTTTTGTAATAATGGTATAGAAATAGAAGTCAGGGAAACTGAAACAAGGAGAGCAAAACAAACAAATAGGTAACTAAAACAAGCCAACAAACAGATATACTTTTTAAAAAGAGCCCCAAATAAGCATTTAAGGATTGACCAGAATGTTAAAAGGAATTATAATGCAACAAAATAAAAATCTGCTCTTTCTGAATCTTTGAAAACCACAACCTTCTTTCCTGATTGAAAAAGAGTCAAAATGAAGTATCTACTATGAGGAAAACAAAGCAAAGCAAAACAAAACTTCACTGTATAGTTAACTTCCAGTTCTCAGGCAAATGGTATGGGAAGTAAATACAGCATTGGACTTTGGAGTCAGGAAGATCCAAATTCAAATTTTGCCTCAGACAGTTGCCCAGCTGTGTCACTCTGGGTAAGTCACTTACACTCTCTTTGCCTCAGTTTTATCATATATAAAATAAGGAAAATAATAACACCTATCTACTAAGATTATTGTCAGGTTGAAATTAGATGATATCTATAAAGTGTTTTGGAAACCTTAAATAGTTATATGAATCATTATATAAATGACAGGTATTTCATTATTCTACTTTAGTATCATTTCATTGACTCTAAAGAATCTATTAATTAATTTAAAGCATTAATTATTAGTTAATTAAATTAATTATAGCTAGCTGCCTACTATGTTCAGGACACTTTGATACTAGAGACACAAAGACAAACATGAAACAGCTTCTGCCCTTAAAAGTTTACTATGCTTATTGCTAGAGAACTTACAGATCATTGATCGTTAGAATGTAATTCTGCATAGTGTGGGCATTTGTAACCTTATTTTGTTTACTGTTCACATAACAAATATTTACAACCATAATTTGTTTACTGTTCACATAATAGGTAAGTATCCAGCATTTGAGGGAGTTCTGATGAGGGAGTGGTAGTATTTTAAATCTACTGACTGCATTATTTTTCACCCTTTGAATGAATACAAATGCCTTCCTCTCATTTCTCATTAATCTCTTTTTGTCTCCCTTCTTTTGCTTTTCATTTTTACCCGATAATAGATTAGTAGAGTGCATTCTCAGATAGGGGGTTCTAGAGAGAGAAAAACCATCCCAACTCCTTTTTCACCCCCCTTGCCCTCATATGACATTGTATAATGATGCAATGGAAAGCCCATTAGGAATGCCTGTCCATTCCAACATGCCAAACTGATGAATTCTTATCAATCCTTTAAAGCCCAAATCAGATGCCAACTTTTCCAGAAAATCTTTGCTAGTGTCTCCACTCAGCAATGTGCCTTCCCTCTTTGACCTTAAATAGTGATTTGCTTGCACTTCTTTGCCATACTTGCTTATGTGCCATATCTTTTTTTTACTAGAATGAGGACTAAAAAAAGGAACTGGGTTTTATTTTGATTTTATATCTCATCTACCTAGCCACTTAACTGAACTGACAATAAAAATCCTGTGAGACCTTGGAACTATGTCATGATTTATCTGAGCCTCCTTTCTCATTGTTAACCTGAGGAGGCTCACCATGATATTACAGAGAACTGGTCACTGAGCCGAGTGTTTATGAGCATATTCAGAGTGCGACTGATACAGTTCACCATGTGGAAGAGGCTAGAGAACTTGCTTCCAGCAGAGTCATGATTACATATAATGGAAGTGCCTTGAGGAAATTTTGGAGTGTTTATATACATTCTGTAACTGGTTTAAGTCCACTTACCACAGGATGAAGAGGAGGCTCTTTGGCTGCAGTTATAAAGTCAGAACTGGGGGAGGGGGGCAATCAAAAGGCACTAGTTGTCCTTGTCCCTTTCTCTTCAGCTGCCCTCCTTGTGGTTTGATATCTTCCAGTCTGCATTCTGGTAAAAGAGGAGAGACAATGCTGTAATGCCAGATGTTGGCCTTGGATGGGGAGCCATTTCTCCCTATCTGAGGTTGACATGTGGCCTGTGAATATGGATCTCAGTTCTTTTTCTCAGTGTTTGCTTTTACATTTAAAATGAAGTAGATTAATCTGGAAGTTATAACCTTTAAAGTTTTGAAAAAATAGAGGAAACTACCCAAAGTCCAAAATCTAAGAAGTCAAGTTTATTCTGGGTAGTGAAGCCAGTTGAGTATAAATGCCTTGAGAAGTGAGTAGTGATTTTCAGGATAGTAGATGAGATAATGACTCATGTGACAGTGGTTCTAATCCTGCATTTGGAAGTGCATTTTCTGGGACTCATTGCATATAGAAGTTGGGCCAAGGATGAGTGGGTTCAGATTTCACTCATTTTCTCCCTATCAAGTTCATATCCAAATGCAGCACTAGTACCATTGCCAGAAGAGTCTTCCCTCATCTCATCTACCATCCTGGAGATCACTTTTCACTCCTTAACACATTGATATAGGACTAGCTACAAAATCCAGCATGGATTTGATCCTCATATTCCTGGATCTCTGCTGGTTTATTCTCTTTACTTTTCAAAACTCACAAGATCATAGCTTCCAGATTAATCTTCTTCACCTACATGAAGGAATAAGACCAAGGGAAAGAACTGAGGTCTACATGTAGCCTTTTTAGCATTATCTCTCTTCTCTTACCAGAATACAGACAGACTAGGAAAAGTCAAAGAATAAGGAAAGCAACTGAAAATAAGAGACAAGGCATTTTGAATGTCCACACCACCTTCCATCTGTCTCCCCTCCCTATATACACCCAGTTCTGATTCTGTAGCTTTAGTCAATCAAAGAAGCTCCTCTTCGTCATTTGACAAATGGACTGGAACCAGTTACAGAATGTCTGTGCATGCTCCAAAGTCTCTACAAGGCACTTCCATTATTGTCAACATAATTCTTCCAGAAGCAGGCTCCCAGATTCTTTCACTTGAGAAATTGCATCAGAGGCACTCTGTACATTCTCATAAAGACTAGGCTCAATAGCCATTCCCCTATTATAGAGATAATCTCCAAGGTCATCCCCATATCAAATACCCTGTAATATATTCTATAATGATAGTTATAGATTCCTTACAATATATTTACTGCTATAAGGGGGATTATTTTAGAGTTGCCTAGAATTATTAGAGAAGACTCTCACCCCACTCAAAGGAGCAATAACTACAGGATTATATATCTTTTTTTTTTTTTAACCACATCTCACCAAGGAGTCTTGGTTCTCAGGTTTACTAGTTTACTTAATAGTTTCTTTGCTCCTTGATCCTTAAATAATTAAAGATAAGAAAAAATTATCTTTTGGGAAGTGAGATAGTGAAATTTTTTTTTAATCTTTTGTGGAACTTCTCTGTAATTTATAGTCTTCAAGTTGCCTGAGATACTAAGAGAGTATGTGACTCAAAACCTTTACTGTATTTCTCCTGTATTCCTATTCCTTTAGAATTTGTAGGAATAGGAATAATAGGAAGCTGACATCTATAGTCACACTAGAAATGCTGATCATTTAACCTTTACTTGTCCTCACAAAGCAACAATTTTCTGGAAGATCAATGTTCTTGCTCTGAGATTAACTGTGCAATTTGATTTTCTGCCTGCCTAGTATACATTGGACATGCCCATCTTAGTTATTTCGATTATAGAATGGTTTACTTTAATTGTTTCACATTCAAACATCCATAACTTTTGATCATTATCTATGCATCTTGGACTGAAAAGTCTCTTAATTTGAGCAGAATCATTGCTACTTTCTTCTTTTAAGCACATTGTAGCCAAATCAGATAACTTTAGGGTAGCAGTGGTAAGTTTTCTTTTTTTTTTTCTTTTCTAGACAAAGGAACTGCTGTCTTGTGCTCATAACATGTGAATGAATCCAAGAAAGATCTGATTATGATTGGAAACCTCAAAAACCTGGTTTTTAAACATTTAAAAATTAAACAATTTCACATGAGGATATTCATGATATTCATCAGATGATAGATGGAATATTATCTAATCCAGCCTTCCTATATCAGATTGTTCTGAAATTTCTTTAAATTCTAGATATCTATCTTCTTTGGAATCATTAATGGAATCAGCTTATTCATTGTAGTATCTTATCTAGATCTGTCTTCTTTAAACAATTTCCCATAATCCTTTCCCCCTTCCCTATCAAAACTTTTCACTCAAGATCAAGATCTCAGTTAGTTATTAGGATAGAAGGAAGTTTAAAACTAAATAACACAAACATATAAATAAAATATTATATATTTTTAATGCAATGCTTCACCAAAAGAATGACCATCTCAAAACTTAATTTTAGCTTTTTCAGCAGGCAAATGCAGTTTATCTGGAGTTAAGTTTCTTTCTATAACCCTTCTCAATACATATTACCAAAGTAATATCAAGTTCAAATGGAAACAGATTCTTGCAGTCACAGATTTAGTTCATTAATGTTATTCAATCATTTTTCAGTTATGTGTGAATCTTTTGGGGCTTTCTTGACAAAGATACTAGACTGATTTGCCATTTCATTCTTCTTATTGTTTTACAGATGAGGAAACTGAGGCAAAAGAAACTTAAGTGACTTGCCCAGGGTCACACAGATAGTAAGTGTCTGAGTCCAGATTTGAACTCAGGAAAATGAGTCTTCCTGATTCCAGGCCTGGAATCTATCCACTCTACCACCTTGCTACCTGTAGGGTTTACTTAGAAAACCACAAATTTACATTATATATGTCATAGTATATATTTTACTTGCTTTTGTTAAACTTTTCACAATTATATTTTAATCTGGCCTGAGCTACATTCAGTAATTTTCCTGTCCCCTGCAGGATGTGAGAAGATAGTATAATTCCTTTGGATTACAGATAATTGCTTACTCTATAATTGCTTACTGTATTTATAAATATAATTAGTCCTATGAAAATTTATTTGAAATCTATTCCCAGATCTGTTTTTAACTTGGTGGTGATCTAGAAACAAGAAACATACTTAAATATGACTCAGTTTTTCCATTGATAAAAGTGAGAATAATACTCCACAGTGACAAATTTATGATTAAACTGAAGAAAAAAATGTGAAAGCACTTTTAGAAGTCACAATGTTATTAACAGCAAAACAATGGCATCTCTTCTCTCCTTATTTCAATATACCTATTACCTCTTTTCTACTGTCTCTGATCAAACACAGCTACTATCATAATAGAATTTCTCAAAGTAACCCCCAAATTATTATTAAATAGTAGTCTTCTGGCTAAGATGGCCATGTTCAAGGTTCTAGCTAAACCCATGTTTCCTTAGGAATACCTATTAACAGTGAAAGAAAAGAGCAACTTAAAGAAAAAAATCACTAAGTTCCTCCATTCCAGAAAGGATTACAAAAAAAAAAAAAAAAATCCCAGATATTGAGGTCTCCTTGACTGTTTAGCGTAACTGAAGGAAGTACAATTTTAGATCTAAGAATGCCTTAGGAGACTGGCTGAAAGATAGCACAATCAAATTAAGCCACTCTAGGGCTAAAGCCTAAAGCTAGTGGCCTCCTACTATAGCAAAAGGAAATGACTAATGTCAAATATAACCTGAATCAGGAGATGCCCCAGGAGATAGATAGATGTTTCAAACTGTATCACTGAACAGGGATTGGTATGACAATATTGTAATCCTAATCAGGACTGATAAAAACAGTCCAAACTTCAGATGAACTACTATTCAGGTACTACAGGGAAACCTCTTCCAGAATACACTGGCAAACAGGACTTGGACATAACAGTCCCATTTAAAAGTGCATAAAATGATAAATCCTTGTCTTGGTACAAAGCCATAACCTCACTACTGAAACCATAAATATAAATAAGGTGAGGAAATTTTTTTTATTATAATAAAGAAGCATTATTAGTTAAAATAATAAATTCTTACATGAAAGCAATAACTCCAAATTAATTGCCAATAGAACCTTGGAAAAAAGAATGAATTGCCTAAGATCTCTTAGATTGTAGAGAAGAAATGAGGAGCCCAGGCAAGAGATTGTAAAATCAAATTTGAGTAGTTAGAAAAAGAGAATACAAATCTTCAAGCAAAAATGACAACCTTGCACAAGTATTTGAAACTTTGGACACTAAAATAGGGTAAACAGAATTCAATGATTCAACGAATGAGACAATAAGAAATATGGGGACAAAGGTAAAAAATCTCAAAAATTAGGATATTTGAGATGCCTATTTGAGAAGTGACCTGGGAAACAAAAGAAGTAAAAATTATGTAAGAATTATTAAATTCAAGATTGAGAGGACACATAATAAAACATGGTACCAAACTCTTGAAAGAAATTTAATGGACCACATGCAGACTGAGCCATACACACACATATGTGTAATTATTTTATATGTGTATGTATGTGTTAGATATAAGGAAAGGGGGAATTTGTTTTTCTTGACTGAATATATATGTAAATGAGGTTTTAGGAGGAAAAGAATATTGATTAAAATTAATTTAAAAAGAACTACAAGAATCCTGAGAATTGTGACCATTGTAAAAAAAAACAAAAAACAAAAAACAAAACCCTGGATACCATATTTCAAGAAATCATAAAAGAAAATTGTCTAAAGTAAATAGAACTTCAGGAAAAATAGAAATAGAAAGAACATACTTCTCACCTCCTGAAACACACACACATACCACTTAAATGGAATATATATAGAGATGGCATTGCCAAAATTCAGACTTTTCAGGAAAATAACAATAACAAACAAACTTACTGCAAGCAGTTAGGAAAAAAAGAGATTTAATTCTAATGAATTACAATAATGAATACAAAAAGGTTGTAGTTTAGAATACAGTATTAACAAAATGAAGAAAAAAACCAAACCTTACAAACAAGAATAGCATCTTGCAAAAGTGAGGGAAAGTCTGTACGGTAAAGTGAAGTAATAGAGCCAATCTTTGAAACAGAGATTAGAGACAAAAACCTACAAAGGAAATGATATTGGAAGAATTTGAAGGGGTTAGATGGTAATTATTTATATCTGCATATAGAGAGATAAGCTCATTGTCCTTTCAAAATACCCCTGACTTCAAGAGTTAGAGGGCAGAAGAAAACAAGGATTTGAACTGGGTTTTGTTTTGTTTTGTTTTTAATTTAAGTAAGTAAAGAAAAGGGACAGCAAGGAATACATTAATGAAAAAATGAGGAAAAAATGAAAACAAATTTCTTTTTTTCATAACTGGAATGTATCAAAAGAAGAACATATAAACATGATGTATTCTGAGAGTGGGTATATCAAAACTTTATGAGGGTTAAGTATCCTCCCTTTCCCCCTCTCCCTCCTTCTCTCTCTTCTTCTGTTCCTCCCTTCTCCCTCTCTCTTTATTGTTTTTGAGAGTTTTTTAGAGCATGAGGTTCATGTTTTCTTTCACAACCTGACTTCAAGATGAGTTTTAAATCTACTGGAGAGAACTATCTTTTAATTTTCAGTGTGAGAATTTATACATTAGAAATCAATAAATGCAACAAACTAGGGTCTGCTTTATTATTTTGTTAATTATATTCACTTTAGAAGATAATGAGAAAATGTTAATAATGAAGATTGAACTTTAAAGTATATTGTATGTACATTTTGTCTTGAGAAGCAGTTGTTAAATATTTACTGGTTTGCCCCCAAATGATTCATTTTTATCTGAATTGGGAGAAAGAAAATGGAACACATATCTGTGTACATATATGTACATAAAGGGTTTAATTAGAAATATATAAACAGAAAAATAGGTGAGGCAGAAAGATGAGGAGAGTTTGGAAAAGAGTATAATAGGGAAAATAGTCACAATTGATGCCAATTTAAATTAGGGTATTATGTGTTGATTTATTCTACTTGACTACACAGACAGTATCTATTAAAAGGAAAGGCTGATACTTGAAGGAGAAAGGTTAGTGGTTAGTGTGGGTAGGTAGACATGATAAAGATGCATTAAGAAACCATTTTTAAAACATTGTATTTCGGTTGTTTAAGTCATGTCTGACTCTTTGTTATCCTATTTATGGTTTTCTTGGCAAACATATAAGAGTGGTTGGCCATTTCCTCCTGAAACTCATTTTAAAGATGTGAAAAGTGAAGCAAACATGGTTAAGTAACATAGAGATAGTAAATGTCTGAGGTCTGGTTTGAAATCACATTTCCCTGATTCCAGATCCGGCATTCTAGCTATTGTGCCAACTAGCTGTCGCTACATTTTTAAAGGATTTTTAAAAATACTTCCTTCTAAAAATAAAATACATAATTGGAGAAGGGGGACACAATTATGATTTGATTACTACGTTGTTAAACATGTGTATATGTATATTAAAATTATTCAACAGAAGTTCACAGCTTATGATTTTATTACATTTTTCTATTCTTTACATCTTAAAATATTTGTTTTTGTTAAGAGTTTATAATTATTTTAATTGCTATTAATATTCTAAAGAACTTATGAAGAAAAATCCTACCCATACCTATCTAAAAATCCAGAAGAAACTGATTGTGTCTGAATATATAGTGAAACATTCTCTCTCTCTCTCTCTCTCTCTCTCTCTCTCTCTCTCTCTCTCTCTCTCTGTCACTTTCTCTGTCTCTCTCTCTCTCTCTCCCCTCCTCTTCCTCTTCCTCTTCCTCCTTCTCTTCCTCCTCCTCCTCTCCTCTTTCTTTCCCCCTTTCTCTCTTCTCTTCTGTCCTCCTCTCCTTTCCCCTCTCTCTCCTTCCCTTTTTCTCTTCTCTCTCTTTCTCTCTGTCTGTTTTTCTTGAGGTTTTTTAGGGTATGAGATCCACATTATTTTTTTCACAACATGACTTTTATGAAAATGTTTTGCCTAACTTCACATGTGGTTTCTTAATGGGGGAAAGGGATGAGGATAAAGGAGAGAATCTGGAATTCAAAAGTTTTAAAAACAAATGTAAGAATGTGTTTTAAATGTAACTAAGAAAAATATTAAATAAATTAACTTAATTAAAATTAATATTAAATGACTCTTTAATCTTTTGTTCTTTAGGTTTAGCAAGCTAGAACCATAGAATCTTTCTTTTAGAAAAGATTTTAGAAATCATCTAACACAAACTCTCATCCCATATAGGAATATCCTTCAGAACATCATTGACAGATGATTATTCAGTCTTTGCTCTTGAAGTGCTAGGGAATTCACTATGGAATGAAAAATTATTCTATTTTTAAAGGAATTATTTATAAAATTATTGACTTCTAAGACATATTACATTGAATGAAAATTTATCCTAAATACCATAGGAAAATCAAGATAGGATATAGAGCTAGCCTTAGAGTCAAACAACCTCCCTTCAGTTCTGACTTTGACATATGCTGGTCATGTGTCCTTTGGTGAGAAATAAAACCTCTAAGCCAGAAGTCTGCAAAATAAGGATCAATGGACTAGCTTAAAGGGATAAGAGGTCATTAAAGCAGAGGTTGAGAAAACTGGCCATATCCCATTTTCCTAGCAATAGCTAATTATGGGGTTTGTTTCCAAAACAACCACTTCTACTGTCATTTCCTTATATTAGACTATTTCACACCCACTCTCTGCTCTTTAAGCTAATAAGCATCTACCCTTGTTAAATGGGTTTTAGTTCTTCAAGACAGTTGCGAAGTACTACAGAGTAAACAGTGATCTGTACATCATTCCTACCTCAAGCAACCAAATCCTGATACTCACAACCTCATGGATGCAGCTTACCAGGACGTTCTGCTTTTCTCAATGACTTTAGTTATGGTTCACTATCTTTCTCTTCTCCAGGACTCTTGTTCTCATACTAGAAGATTTCAATATAGATGATGAAACTCTCTCAATATCTTAACCTTCCAGTTTTTTAGCTTACCCATTTTCTATGATCTAAACTTTCACTCCAACATAGCTACATACAAACATGGTCAAATTCTTAATTTTCTGATCACTCATAAATGTCTCACTCATGTTCGTGAACTCTGAGCTTCCCTAATCTGCCTTTAACTAGTTTCTCCCCATTCTAATAAATCTCCCATTCAGCAAGCAAAGTGATTTTTCTGAAGTACAGTTTCATCCATATCACCACTCTCTCCAATAAACTCAACTGGCGCTCCAATAAACTCAATAACCTCCATACATACATATATAATCCTTCTTGGTATTTGAGATTATTGTAATTTAGCCCTCTTTATACATACTTTTCCAGTTTAGCACCCCAGCAACACTGATATCCTTTCCATTCTTTGTAACAGAAGCTCTATTTCTCAGATATTAGCATCTTCACTGGCTATTTCCCATTTCTGAAATACTCTCCTAGTTAATTTATGCCTCCTAGCTTTTCTGGCCTTTTTCTAGTCCTAACTAGGATACCACTTCTTATAAAAAGCCTTTCCCTTAATTCTTATCTAATCCCTTAATCCCCTCCTCTTAATTCTTGTGTTTTCCCCTCTCTGGATTATTTCCTATTTATAACTTGTTTGTACATAGTAGATTATGTGTTATATTCCTCCATTAGATTGTGAGCTCCTTGGAGTAAGGAACTGTTTTGTCTCACATTCCCCAGAATTATCCAAACTCACATATTTTGTATTTCTAAAACTTAGTACAGTACCTGGAACAAAGTTGTCACTTAATAAATTCTTATTGATTGATAAACTGACTGTGACGTCAAATTCCTTTACTCTTTGGTAGTTTCCCAAGTCATTTCCTTTGCACTGGCTCTACTTTCCCATTGATTTTCCTTTAACCCATTAGTGGATCTCTTCTACACTGCATTGCCATCCTATTCTTTTGTCAATTCTGCGTTGTCAAGATTTAGCCTAGGATGACTCCCATAGATCTTCCTTGTGCTGCTGAGCAAATCTGGAGAAAAATCACAAAATCATAATGACTAGGTTCACTACAAATTTATACTATATGATCTCGCCTGTGCCTTCATGGTAGTAAGTCAAACTTTTACACCTTCCTAATTGCTTTACTATCTCAATAACCATTGCAACATTTTCAAGTCTTTCCATCTGTTTACTAATCTTTATGTTTTTCCTTCTTTCACTTTCTTTTCAAAACCCTGCCTCATATTTCACCAAAATATAGATGCCATTCATTGAGAATCCTGTTCATCTTCTCTCCATCTCATATTATTCAAATGCTTTCCACCACTTTTTAAATCCAACTCACACAAAAAGGCTTTTTTTCTCCTTGCAAATTCCTTTACATACACAACTGATCTCAATTCCATCTTGTATTTTCCAATAGATTTTCCATCTAGCATTCTTACTTTCTCAAAATATTCAATTTCTCCTTGCCTAGTGGTTGATTTTCTACTGAAAACAAATACATCCATGTTTCCAACATTTTCAGAAAAATACCCCATTTGATCATACAACTTGAAACTTTCATACAATATCTGTTCTGTTATGTGTGACTAAATTCCTTGAGGTCATCTATAATTGGTTCCTTAACTTCCTGCACCCCAACTCTCTTTTTCTTCTTCACAACCTGATTTGATTTTATTTAAATGAAAATTCTTTCTCCAAGATTGCTAATGATTTTTAAATTTCCAAATCCTCTTTCTTCATGATCTTCCTGAAATCTTTTACACTATAGATTACTCTTCTCTCCTTGATATTCTTTTTTCTCTAGGTTTTCATAAAACTTCTTTCTCCTAATTCTCCCCCAACTGTCTGATTTCTGCTTCTTGATCCCCTTGGCTGGATCTTCATCAAACTCAGATCCACTTACCATGTCAACCCTTATTCTTGACTCATTCTTTTTCCTCTATATTATTTTACTTGCTGATCCCATCAACTCTCATGGACACAATCATCACTGTGATTCTTGAATTTACTTATCATTCTTGAATTTTATTATCCAGCTATAAACACTGACTCTAGTCTCAGATTTTGTTGATTATTGGATATATTGAACTAGATGTCCCAGAAATATTTTAACCTCAACATGCCCAAACTTTATCTCATTTCCTCTCTCTCTAATCCATGCTCTCTCCTTTTCCTTATTTTCCTGTTCCTGTAAAAGATACCACCATTTTTCTACTTATCCAGGCTCACAATGTAGGTGTCATCATAATCTCCTCAGCCATTTCCATTTCCTGATCTCCAAATAGTTTCCACAGTCTTATCAATTCTACTTTTGGGATATCTCTCATAAATGTTCCATTTCCTCTTCATACTGCCACCACTCTCATATCCTCATTTTACCTGTATTAGTTCACTAGCCTTTTTCTCATTTCAGTCCATCTTTCACCCAGATGTGAGACAGATCTTCCTAAATCTCAAACATGACCATGTCATTTTTCTGTTCAATAAACCTGTTCTTTCTGTTTTTCTAGTCTTTCATATCTTATCCTACTCCACATACTTTAAGAACCAGTGACCCAAGTTTATGACAGATCTTTTATCAGTTCACTTCATCTTCTGCCTCTAGCCATTTTCACTGATGTCTTCAATGTGTAAAATTCTCTCTTTTTTCATCTTTATCTTCTAGGTTCCCTGACTTCCTTTTAGTTTAAATCTTACTTTCTATAAGATGTCTTTCTTAGTGTCCCTTGATGCTAATCCCTTCCCTCAGAAACTTCCCCCAATTTATCTTGTTTTCATATTGTTTTGTAAAATTGTTTACATGTTGTCTTTTTCATCAGAGTGAATTTCTTGAGAGCATGGATTTTTTTTTTCTTTTTTGCCTTTACCTACTTGTTAGCAAATTATCTAGCACATAATGGGCCATTAATAAATGTTGACTTAACTGGAAAAGAATTAATGTCAAGAACAAACTAAAAAAGCATTTTAGAAAAAAGCAGAAAACACTCTAGTGAACAAACCAAGTTAAAGGAGAGTGAGAAGAGGAGAGATTTTAAACTAATCATATAATTAAGAGGTGAAAGAGAAAGGTAAACATGGGGAAGAAATAGAGAAGTAATGAATAAAAGAAAGAAAAATGAATTTTAGTAGAATCTTTATATTAGAGAAGGGTTTAACAAATGAGAAAAATGATAGTGGAGTAGAAAGGAAGTAGGTTTGAATGAATATAACTTAAGTAAAGCTAATCTTAAGGATAAAAGTATTAATTTAAAAGAGAAAGAGAATTTTTAAAAATCTAAAAAGAGGAAATAAATAATGAGAAATGAGGAAAATAAAAAGAACTCTCACAACATTAAATGTGATAAAGAATCCAATAAAATATAGGAGTGGAAGACTGTATAAAAAATAAAACTATATTCTTTTGTTTATAAGAAACATTTCACAAACACATATAATTGCACATGCTATTAAAATGAGAGACTGTAACAAAATTTATCATACATCAGGTCAATCCAAAAAAGCAGAAATTTTAATCACATTTACAAAAGAGAAATTTAAATTTGACATCAATAGAAATAAACAATAAAATTGCATTATGTTGAATGGAACCATTAAATAAATCAGAGTACTCAGTAATACATTCCCCAAATTGCATAACATCCAAATTCTTAAACTAAAAATTAACTGAATTGCCAAAAGACAATAATACAATGATATTTTGAGATTTAATGTTTCTCTCCCAGAAGTAGGCAGATGAAACAACAACAACAACAACAACAAAAAGGAAAATATAGAATAAGTAAACTGATGGAGACAGTAAATGAATAAGCTGTTAGAACTAAATGATGTATCCACTCAGTGAAATTAGCATATATTTCCCCATACTACATTATGCCTTCACAAAAATAGACAATGGAGACATTTTAAATAAGACAAAAAATAATAAAAATGTCATTTATAGATTTTAATGAAATAAAAATATTACATACTGAAAATATAACCAAAAGACACAAACCTAAGTGAAGAAAGAATGAGTAGATCAAAGAACAAATCATAAAATAAATAACTATTTGAAGGAAAATGACAGTGACAAGACAACATACCAAAATTTCTAGTTTGCAGCTAAAGCAGTCCTCAGAGGAAAAAATTATATCCCTAAAATATACATCAATGAAATAGAAAAAGAGAGGGTTAATGGACTAGGTAGTCACTTAAAAATTAGAAAATCAATGAAATAAATAAACTCAAAATAAGTATACAAAAGACACCTTGAAAATTAGAAGACTGATAATATAGATGCCAAAAAGACTCTAAAATTGGTAAATACCAACACTTGCTGCTTTAGGGACCTTTCCAGAGAATATATTCTTTGAAACTTCTTAGGGCTCCAGAGACAGTCTTACAGTATTTGTTGTATTCAGAGATGTTAAGTTCCCTAGGTGTTTCCAGCTACATGGTGAATCAGGACCGAAAAGACTTGATAATTCAATGTAGGTACACCCTGATTAGTCCCTTGATCCTTTCTATGACAACTACAAGGAGAGTGCAGGTACCATGCCATTTAAAAAGAACAAAAGTTTCTGGCTGGCTCTCTCTTCTTGCATCTTTGAATATGGCATCATGTAACTAAAATACTTCTAGGGGAGATGCAGAAGAGCCAGCTGATCCTTTCCTATCCTAGAACTGCAAAGGCTATATCCATAGAGAAATACGAGAAGACTGAAGTAACCTGGCACCTGAGCATCTGGATATCTCTTGTATTTTGTGTTTTCTTTCCTGATCTTAGGTAAATAACTATCCTGAGATGAATATTCCAAACTTGGAAGCTACTTTGAGAGTCTCAGGTTTGGAGGTCTGAGATCCTATCAAGATGGGTGCTTGGTTAGAAGTAACCCAAAACCACTCCAGTACTATATGATAAGACAGTCACTTTCAACAGTATTTCCGCAAATACGGTCACTGTACTAGTATAAAAGTACTGGGAGTGATTTGAATATTGTGGAACTGATGGAAAATGTGAAATATCTAATCAGAGGTTCCACAAGCTTTGTGTTATATTGAGGTTAAAGTTACAATTGCTTAGCAAATTAAATATAAATTGAGATGCTGAGCATATTTCAAGTTTGTTATTGTCAAATGTGTGCTTGTTTCATGTTTAGTATTCTTTTTTGTGCAAAAAACAATACCTATTTCATGCTATATATAATTTATATTGACTACTCACTGCTACTTTTTGAAGAAATCTAAAGGTGCACAAAATTACAATCATTCATATTCTAGACCCTGGGGTGGGAAATTTCCAAACCAAAGTCTGTGAGGAAAGGAAACCTAATCTTCTGCCTCAGTAGAGGAGAACTTTCCTTGGGAATGAACCCTTTCTGGACCATGTTCATGAATCCAGCATTTTAGGAAAGAAAATAGACTCAGTGCCATAAACCTGCGCCACGAATCAGTTCTTCAAGATTACATTACACTACAAAGGATGGTATCTTGTCAGTACCAGGTGTAAAATTATATTATAAAGCAGCAGTCATCAATGCCATTTGGTACTGGCTAAGTAATAGAATGGTAGATCAGTGGAACATGTTACATTCACACAACAATCAAGGCCTATAGTATGAAATAAACCCCCAAAGTACAACTTCTGGGATAAGAGCTCAGTATTTGACAAAAATTTCTGGGAAAATTGGAAAATATTATGTCAGAAATTCAGCATAGACTTACATCTCAAACCCCATATCAAAATAAGGTCAAAATGGGTACATAAAGGATGATGCCATAAGTAAATTAGGAGAGCAAGAGATAATTTACCTATCAGATCTTTGGAGAAGGGAGGAATTCAGGACCAAAGAAGAACTAAAGAACATTATGAAAGGCAAAATGGACAACTTTGATTACATTAAATTAAAAAGTGCCTGCATAAACAAAACTAACAGAAACAAGATTAAAAGGGAAGTATGAAGTTGGGAAAAAAATTTTACAGCCAGTGTTTCTGATAAGGACTTCATTTCTAAAATATATAAAGAACTATGTCTAATTTATAAGGATCCAATTCATTCCCCAATTGATAAATGGTCAAAGGATATGAATAAACAACTTTCAGATGATGAAATTAAAGCCAACTATGGTCTGATGAAAAAAAATGGTCTAAATCACTATTGATTAGAGAAATGAAAATTAAAACAACTCTGAGATACTACCTCACACCTCTCAGACTTGCTAAGATGACAGAAAAGATAATGATAAATACTGTAGGGAATGTGGGAAAACTGGGACATTAATACATTGTAGGTGGAGTTGTGAAATAATCCAACCATTCTGGAGAGCAATTTGGAGCTATGTTCAAAGGGTTCTAAAACTGTATACGCATTGAACCAGCAGTGCTGGATCTGTATCCCAGGGAAATCATAAAGGAGGGAAAAGGACCCACATTTGCAAAAATGTTTGTAGCACATCATTGTGTGGTAGTAAAGAATTGGAAAATGAATATCATCATTGGTCCATCAATTGGTGAATGACTGAATAAGCTGTGATATATAAAGGTAAAGGAATTATTGTTCTAAAAAAAATGATGAACAAGCTGATTTTAGAAAGATCTGGAAAGATTTACACAAACTGATGCTGAGCAAAATAAACAGAACTAAGAGTACATTGTACACAATAACAGCAAGAATATGCAGTAATAAACTATGAAAGATTTGGTTCTTCTCAGTGGTTCATTGATCCAAGGCAATTCCAATAGATTTTGGAAAGAAAATGCCACCTCCATCCAGAAAAAGAACTATGGAGATTGAATGTAAAGCAACACATACTATGTTCACTTCCTTTTTTTCTGTTTTTTTCTCTACTATGATTTTTCTTTTTTGTTCTGATTTTTCTCTCCCAACATGATTCATAAAGCAATGTGTATTAAAATGAATTAATGGACAAATGAATTTTAAAAAAGGTTACATTACACTAATAAATCTTTAGCCAACCTGAAAATATAGAGGTTTGGCACATTCTAGACCCTATGCGATTGTTCTACTGGTACATATGGAAGATGTTGGGAAGATGGCTTCTGGAAGAATTGTCATTATGTAGAAAGGGAATGTTTTGCAAAGACTGTAATGTGTGTGGACATTCTTCAAGTGGCTATAAATGGCCACTCATTTGGTTTAATTTTTTTTTCAATCACCTGTATAGCTAAAACTATCCATTTCATCAAAAGGGCCCAAGTCAATTCCAACCACAACTTCATTAAGTTCCAGTCTGGAAGAGATCATTGATTCTTATTCTTATAGCTTCTGGTGAGGGTTTATACAATAAGGTCAAGAGCCTCGAGATCTTTATTCTTTTAGGCCATACTGATACATGAAGATGTAGAAAAAGACCTTTGGCAAAGAACAATGATTTATAATGAAAATGCTAAAATGTATAAGGAGATTTTTAAAGTATAAAGTATAAATATTTTAAAAGATTGTCAATGCAGTGGGAAAACACTAAAAGATTTCTATTTTTTTAAAAAAGGTGTTAATTGAGATTGTCTCCTTTTTGCTACAATTATTTTAGTACTAAAAACGAAAAAGAATGAAAACATGATGACAAACAAAGAAGATACAAAACTATCTCTATTAGCTGTTCACCTGAAGCTTAAAATCCTAGGATATTAATAGCCTCAGTACATTCTTAGGCTATAGAATAAACTATAGAAATCAACAACATTCTTTCAAAATTAAAAAAAAAAGATGTGATCATGGAAATGGAAACCTTATTTAAATATGGATAAAATAATATATCAACTCACACTTAATATCTCTATACATCTAATTACAAAACTTTACTTGAAAGAAATAAAGTATATGCCATGTCAACATCACAAAATGATAATAGTACCAAAGTTGATTTGTAGACTCAATGCCATGCCAACCAAATTATGATTTAGAGAGACAAAATGATTTAAAAAATTAGCTAGGGTAACAAATAATTTATTATGTCAAAGGAAATAATGTAAAAAAGTGATTTGTATCTATGATATCCAGATGTGGTACTAGGAGGATTTCCACATATCTTTTATAATCCATACTTTTCTATGAAAATAATTTCTGTTTTTTTAAACTATATTTTGTTGGAACACTGATGCTTTTTGGGAGTTGATTTTATGTTTTACTTTAGTGAAGTTATTGCATCATTTAATTCCAGTTGACTAGTGTTTTCTAAGAAAATCATCATGTAGTCTGCAAAAAGCTTTAATTTTGCATAATTTTCCCCTTTGTTTATGCTATCAATTTTTTCTTCTTATTGCTATAACTAGTGTTTCAAAAATAATAATGATAATGCACATATATTTTTTGTTCTTCTTCATCTGTGCCTGACTCATTTTAATCCCATTTGATTTTTCTTGGCAAAAATTCTGGAGTGGTTTGCCATTTCCTTCCCTAGGTCACTTTATAGATGAGGAAACTGAGGCAAACAGGATAAAATTATCAGACACTTAATAGGTGTCTGAAGTCAGATTTAAACTAAGGAATATGAGTCTTCCAATAATCTTATCTCTAATCTTATTGGTAAGATTCCTAAAATATTTATAGATAAATTTAGTTCTTGGTTGAGGATAAATCCTATGTAGTGTATTAAAGAAAGATACAACTATTTCAGTTTTGAATACATATTTAAATGAGTGTTGTATTTTATTTTTAATTTATATTATACTTTTCCCAATTACACAAAAAACCAATTTTAACACTCATTTAAAATATTTTTGAGTTCCATATTCTCACCTACTCCTATCATTGAGAAAGCAAGCAATTTTATGTTGGTTATTCATGTGCAGTCATGCAAAACTTATTTGCACACTAGACATCTTGTTTAAGAAAACAGCCCAAAAAGCACCCAAGAAAAATAAATAAAAAAGATGTTTTGATCTCTATTCAAACTATACCAGTTTTTTTTTCTCTTGAGAGAGATAGTATTTTTTTTAACATAAATCCTTCAGAATTATATTGGATTATTGTATTGCTGAGAATAGCTAAGTAATTCATAGCTGATCACCATACAATATTTCTGTATGTTTATACAATGTTCTTCTTTTAATTTCACTTTTCATAAGTTTATATAATTCTTTCCAGGTTTTAATAAAAGTATTCTGTTCATTTCTAATAGTAATATTAGGATTCTACTATATTCCCTCAATTATCCAATTCTTTGAAACCACTAAAAGAGCTCCTATAAATATTCTATACATACTTTTTGTTTTTGTTTCTTTTTGGCATTCAGATCAGGTAATGGGTTTGGTCAAAGGTTTTTACAATTCTTTGGACATCATGCCTAATTGCTCTACAGAAAGATTGAATCAGTGTATAACTTCCCAAACAGTTACACTAGTGTATTAATTTCCCCACATTCTTTCTAACATGTCACTTTCCTTTTCTGTCATATTAGCCAATTTGCTATGAAATGGGAACTCAGGGTTGTTTTAATTTGCATTTCTCTGATCAATAGTCATTCAGTGTATTTTTAAATATGATTATATATATAGATTTTATTTCTTTATCTGAAAACTGCCTGTTCATATCCTTTGATCATTTATAAATACAGGAATGACTCATTTCTATAAATTTATCTCATTCTTTATGTATTTGAAAAATGAGGTCTTTGTCAGAGAAACACTGTAAAAATTTTCAGTTATGATTATTAACTAAGCATTTCCTCAATCGTTTTTTCCTCCTTTATGCTGCTCTCTTTCTCTCTTTTCATCCCTTACATTCTCAAAAGTATTTGGCTTCTGACTTTTACCTTTAGAATATATAATTTACCCCATTCTATTTCTTCCTTTCCTCTCCTCCTTGTGTATTCCTGTTTCTCACCCATTTTATTTATTTATAAGTAAATATTCCATCATAATCAACTTGTGTTCTCCATCTGTGTATGCTTTTGATTGCCCTAATAAGAAGATAGTTTTTAGGAGTTTTGAATATCATTTTCTTATGTAGGAATGTAAAAAAGTTTCAGCTTATTGAATCCTTTATGATTTCTCTTTCCTTTTTTACTTTTTCATGCTTCTCTTGAGTCTTATATTTGAAAGTAAAATTTCTATTTAGCTGTTGTCTTTTAATCAGGAATGCTTGAAAGTCCTTTATTTCATTGAATATCTATTTTCTCCCTTAAAGGATCATATTCTGAGTAGGTGATTTGCTGAGTACCAGATGATTCTTGCTTGTAATCATAAACTCTTTTGTTTTCTGGAATAATAAATTCCAAACCCTCCAATCTTTTAATGTGAAACTATCAAATTGTGTGTTATTCTGATTGTAATTTCATGACATATGAATTGTTTCTTTTTTTGGGGGTGCTGTTTTGTAATATTTTCTCTTTGACTTAAGAACTTTGGAATTTGGTTATAATATTACTGAGTGTTTTAATCTGGGGATATCTTTCAGGAGGTGATCAGTATATTCTTTTAATTTCTGTTACCCTCCCATTTTAGAATATGAGGGCAGTTCTCCTTAATAGTTTCTTGAAAGAAGATTTTGAGATTCTTTTTTTTTATCATGGTTTTCTTGAGTCTAATAGTTCTCAAATTATCTCTCCTGGATCTATTTTCCAAGTCAGTAGTTTTTTCAAGTGAAATATTTCACATTTTTTCCATTCTTTTGAATTTGCTTTATTGTTTCCTGATTTCTCATAAAATAAATAATGTCTATTTGCCCATTTTTAACTTTTAAGAAATCCTTTTCTTTAGTGAACTTTTGTGGTTCCTTTTCATTTGACAAATTCTACTTTTCAAGGAGTTTTTTCTTTGGTCATTTTTTTGAGAGATGCTAAGTACATTTATTAACTTCATATAATACATTTTCCCCTTTCCCCTCCCATTCCCATTCCATCATTCCCCATCTCCCCAACCCTTGTATCTAGGCACTGAATATAACCTTTAAGCATTTTTGGTAAATTTCTTTTGCTTTTCAAGGCATTCTTATTTTCATGTCATTTCTTGTGCCACTTTTCACCATTTGATCTATTCAGTTTTTTAAAGTGATTTTTTTCAGTATTTTTCATTCCTTTACTTACTAAACTCTTCTTTCTCCCATAATTTTATTGCCATTTCTATTTCATGTTTTTCCTCTCTTATTTGATTTTTTAAAATCATTTTTGAAGAATACATATTTATCTTTCAGGCTTTAGACATAAAAGTTCTGACTTTGTCTTCTTCTGAGTTTATGTTTTAATTTTCTTTGTCCCCATAGTAGGTTTCTACTATGTTTTCTACTAAATTTTTTCTCTTGCTGTTTGCTCAGTTTTCCAGCCTATTTCTTGACTTTTAATTCTAGACCCTACTCCTAGAGCTCAAAGCTTCAGAATTTTTGTACAGCTCTTTTCAAAGATAATTCTTCCAAGGTGGTATTATTTAAGGAGAAGTGTGTTTACTATTCTTCTTTGTGCTTTTCTGTGAATGATCACAAGCACTATTTTTCATCCTGAAATTGTGAGCAGGATACCAGCTCCAATGTGACAATGGGCTCTAGTGTATTAGTGCTCCTTCTGTCCCCAAGACTGAGACCCAGGTATGTGACCCAAATCCAAGTATACACAGGATACTTGGATAGACTTTTAAGAGTCCTTCTAGCAATCAACAAATTTTCTCTGTAATCTTCTGATTAGCTGTCTAACCCTCTTATTATCTATGAGTGAATGGTATGGAAATGCCATTGCAACCATTGATTACGATACCCCAAAGGTCTACTGCTGATTTGTTGAGTAACTTCCTACACTGAACTTTATTGCCCTCTCATCCCAGAGCAACAGACCTTTCCTGCTGCCCTACTAAACTATCCTAGGCTAGAAAATTGTTTCATTCCATGCTTTTATGGATTTTGCCATTCCAGAATTTGTTTTGAGACATTATTTAAAGTTGTTTATAGGGGAATTTGGGAGAGCTCAGACAAGTCCTTGCCTTTTCTTCATCATCCTGTCCTCTCCCATACACTTCCCCTGTTATATTTCATCAAAGAGTTTCCAATCCTGATATTGCCATGCCACATTTATTGGTTTGAAATATTATGTTTAAAGGTCTTCCTCTCATGGAAACCATCTGCATTCTCAATGGTTACAGTGTAAAATCTTTTTGTTGCTTTTCTACATTTTCTTTCTTAATATCTTATTCTATATTATATGAATATTAATTAGAGATATTAATTAATACTTTTCTTTCTTTGGTTTATTTCTCCTAATTTAGGCATCAGTTTTCAATATCTATATAAATGTTGGTCACAGTTTTAATGTGCTTTGTTTTATAGAGGAATTCATTTTCCCCTATTGTTTTAATAATTTTATGTGTTCTCAGAATTAATTGTTCACTGAATGTTTGATAGAATTTACTTGTAGATTTATATGGTCCTGTGAGATTGCATTGTTTAATTCTTTATTTCTTGTTCTGTTAATTTGGTTATTTTCTTTTGTATTTTTGATATATTTTGTATAAATTATTGACTTTGTTAGCATATAATTAAACAAAATATTCTAATAATATTGTTTATTTATCCTCTCCTCATTTTTGATCATTCTCATTTTTAATTTTTCCAATATTTTTTCCTCTCTTTCTCTCTCTCCCTCTCCCCCCATTCCTTCCTCTTTCTCTCTCAGTCGCTCTCCCTCTCCCTTTCTCATATAATTAGCTTACTATTTATTATAGTCATGTTATTATAATGAACAGAGAAATGGCTCTGGAATCAAAGGGACTGGATTAAGTCCAAAGGAACATCTACTATCTGTGTGGTCTTAAGCAAGTCATAATCTCTCTAGGTTTCATATTTAAAATGATAGGCTTGGATTAGATGGCCTCTGACATGCCTTACAATTCTAGATCTATGCTAGAATTATCCTATACTCTATTTCATCATCATTATTTTTTTTTAAATAGCTCCTAGTTTGGTTAAGCAATTAAATCAATAAGAAAGACTTGCAATTTTCTTTATTCTTTTAATAATGTTTATATTTTTGTCATTTTAATTCCATTATGATAAAGGATAGCATTTCTAAATTTTTATTTCTAGCTTTTAATGTCTTAGTGAATTGTTTATTTTTAAAAGGTTCAGCATTAATTTTAAATATGTTTATTCTTACCTGGATCCATTCAGTAATTCTCATAATTCACTAATTATAGTCTATCTAACTTTTCAAATATACTGCTCTTATTCTTATCTTCTTTATCATTTATGTTTTTCTGTGAGATCTTCCTATCTAAAAAGGGGTACTAAGGCTCTCAATTAACAAAATTTACTGAATATTTTCCCATATATTTTATGAGTAATATGTTTTCAATGCTTATTTCTTTAACACATTTTGCTAGCCTCCTGAATTTTTTAGTTTATTTAATTCATATTCAGAGGCATATTATTAGTTGTGCATTTTCATATCATTTTAAACTTCCCCCCTAATTCCCTTTTCATATAATAGAAGAATGTGGAGAAAAAAGGAATCTGATCATTTCTAGCAATCTATAAAGAAGTGATTTGTTTCTAGTATTTTGCTCCTCTTCTCTTCATCAAGTCTAAACTCCAATCTCTGTTTATCAAACTTTTCCTTTTTAATCCATCTTACTTGATCCATTTTTTGATAATTTACACCAAAGCTAATGTTTGTTTTCCTTGTGACTGACTGCTTCTCTTACTCTTTCTCTTCTGATTCTCCCCATTCTTTTCTTCCCCTTGTTTCCCTGCTAAGTTTAATGTATCTCTCCACTAAACTTGTGTGTTCAACTTTTTTTTAGTTAAAAGTGAAATTAATGAGAAGCTTTTTCTTGATCTTTCTTGATATCTCCCTCCATGTTTGTAATAGTCTCAAATCTCACATACTTAAATTATGAGTGCTAATAATTTCTTCTGATTATTTTCCCTAGCATATTTTCATTCTTTCTTTTTCATTTCTTAAAATCATCAAAACATAGCATCAAAAGCACAATTATGCCATATAGTTATGCATTATATAATTCTTCTAAACCCCATAATGACAGTAAATTCTTCCAAATAACTTAATCCTTCCCAGTTGCTCAAATATATTTAACTTTCTAGGTTTTCCTTGAGGCATGTTCTTGAATTATAAAGTTTCTATTTAGCCCCTGGTATTTTCATCAACAGTGTTTAAAAACAATTTATTCTACTAAATATCTGGGTTTTTTCCATTTTACAATTTTATTCAATTTTCCCAAGTTATTTTTGATATTAAGCCATTACCTTTTGGTTTTTTTTATTTCAAGACCTCTTCTTTACATTTATTGTTACCAGGCTTATATTATCCTATCTTTCCTTCATTTTTGAACACATTCTTCTGAAGATGTATTTATTCCTTTACATAAATATTTTGCATTTTCATTATGACATCCTTAGTTGTTGTTAATTTGAAGCTTCTCCAGCAGGTGATTGGCACGTTCTATTTTCACTTTGAATTCTGGTCCTAATAGAGCTGGATTTCTTTATTTTGTGAAAATGATGTCTATGGTTTATTTAGCCATTATTTTCAAGATGTCCTTTAGTTCCTAAGTTATCTCTCCTTCATCTACTTTTTCAAATCATTTTTTAAAAATCATTAAAATCTCATATTTTCTTCTAGTTTTCCAGTTTGGGACTTTTTTCTTTCACCATGTCATTTTTCTCTTTCCAAGGTTATATTTATAGTTGTTGTAGAGTAATATTTTTCTGGGCTTACCTCTTGGGATTAATTAACCCATAGTCTGTCTTCATTGTTAGTCTTTTCTTCAACTGAAGAAAGTTTTCTTTCAAACTGAAGAAATATTCATATTTCCATTCTCAGGTTGGGGATTGGAATTGTGTGACAGGACCAGATTCCAGTTATTGCACAACTTTTGCATTGTTTAGATAGATCATTTTTGTTCCTATACACTCTGAAGTAAGGCTATGTTATTTATTGTGAGTCATTACTATTTTAAATAAGTTGGCTGTATTAGAATCCACACTGCTTCAGTCCCTAACTTCTATTCCCCTGGTGTCTACAGCATGTGCTGGCTTTAGTCCATAGTTTTCCTTTTCCTTACACAATTACAAGATTTATCCCTGTCTTGTTCTGACCCTGACAGGCTTCAGTCAGATAACAAAATCTATTTGGTTTTAGGTATCCCTTAACTATTCTTTCCATTGCAATTATACTGGGAACTTTGGGTTTCCAGATAAAGAACGGGCCCTGTTTCCTGTTTTGGTTCACTGCACCTGAGAAGGGCTGGGCAGTGACCAATGGAGCACGTACTCTTGCAGGGGTCCTCAAACTTTTAAAATAGGGGGCCAGTTCACTGTCCCTCAGACTGTTGGACGGCTGGATTATAGTAAAAACAAAAACTTTGTTTTGTGGGTCTTTAAACAAAGAAACTTCATAGCCCTGGGTGAGGAGGATAAACATCCTCAGCTGCCACATCTAGCTTGTGGGCCATTGTTTGAGAACTGCTGCTAGGGCTTGGCTTTTCAGACTCTGATGGCTGGTGCACTTGATATCTTGTGATTCCTTGGAAGACAATCAGAATCTGCAAATTACAGAGTGGTTTACCATGCTTTCACTCTTTTCTCTGGGGTCACCTCTTTCCCAGTCTCTGCAGGGTTCTGGTAATCTTTTTTCTATGATTTTATATTAGATGAATAAATTCATTCCTGTTTCTATTTTTTTTTTTCTTTATCATTGCTTTCCCTGTGGTCCTTTTCATATATCTTCTAATATGTGTGGGAAAGAGCTGGGATCTCCAACTCTTCAGGTTGTCTGTCACATTAACCAGAAGTTCTCAGTGACTTTCTCATATTGGCACATTTAGCAATTGTCTAGGCAGAATTTGAATGAAGATTTTCTGCTCTAACTCCATATGGAAACTTCTCTCAGATTGCTTTTTTTAAATGATAGGCACATTACAGCAAGATAAATTGAATGTTTTGTTTTAATCCAAATATTTAATGGTATTTAATCTTTTTTTTTGTAAAGATAAATAAAACCCAAGTTTTTTTCCCTATTATTGATTCTTTCTAATTTTTGTCCAAGTTTCTGAAGTGATTTTTTTTTAGATAAGAGGAAAAATGAGATATAGGGAATAGTCCTACAAAACTTAGTTTTCATAGAAACTAGAATAGTGACAGATAGCTTTCTTTTTGTACATCAGAATATTTATTTTGCACTTTCCTTGTTTCCATTTCCTACCCAAAACAGCATAAAACTAAGCAAATAAACACATACGCATATACATGTATGTATATGTTTGTATGTATATATACATATGGACATATGTATTTATTTTTTTCTGGGGGTTCAATAAGAAGGAAAAGATAGGAAACTGGGAAAAAGATGGGAAATATTTCTGAACTTCATCTTTTTCTTTTAGTCTTTAGTTTATTGCAATTACATGGAATTCTGGATTGTTTTACATTTTCAAATTGTAAAACTTATTTTGGGGTTAAGTGGAGGAATGAAAACTATTATATCTATTTTAGAAAAATATTCATTAAAAGTATTACTAATTTGTTTTAAAAAATACTCATCTAAAAATTATTCATGTGATTTTGTCTTTAAACAAGTAGGGTCCTAATCTTGGGGCAATCAATATAATCCCCAAATTTAAAGTTATCTGGAATTAATTCATAGATTTTAAACTTGCACTAGATCTTTATCTTCCTAGCTCATGAATTTAGTTTCAGTTACTATATATAGGCTTCACAGTTTCTGTGTTTAAATGTTTTGGCATTGGAAAAGCTGTTCAATAGAAATAACTACTCTGACATTTTGATGGCCATGTGATCCCAATAAAGATTTTTGAAAGGACATTTTTTTCCTCTGAATGCTAAGGAAGGTCTTTTTAGTTTGCTATTTTTTATTTATTCATATCTACTTTCTCAACAATGACTTACTCCTAGCTTCAAAAACCTGCAGCATGTACAATAATACCTCAGATACCCTTATTATTATTATTTATACCTTGGCAGACATTTATTCACTAAAGCACAATGTTCATTTTAAATAAAGTTTATTTCTTTTTAACAAATTATTGTTACATAACTGCTATGATGAAAAATTATATAATCTCTGACTTTAAGGAGTATACAATTAAGTAAGAAGGATAAGATTTGAATAATATAAATAATATTCAAGTAGGGAGAAAATAAAAAATATTGGTACACGAGATTTGGATAAATATTGATTTGTCCTACATGCAGGAAATAGTGAAACTTCATGGAAAAAG